>NC_140485.1:78216861-78843111 GCF_964271855.1 Acomys minous | reverse complement strand
TCCCACGTGAAAAAGGTCTAGATCATTAATCCCACCATACCTTTAATACTGGCACTCAGGAGACAGGACCAGCTCGGAGCTTGAGACCAGTGTGGCCTTCTATCGAGTTCCAGGCCAGCCAGAGCTGTATAGTGAGACCTTGTCTCAAAAAGAGTGGTGTGTGTGTGTGTCTGTCTGTCTGTCTGTCTGTCTGTCCACAACTAGGTGGATTGACTTGCCTTTCTTGCTTCTATAGAAACAGATACTGAAATACCTAGGTTGTGGAAGTGCGGGCACTTGACTCCTGCCACCCCTCCCAGGAGCTGGGGTTACAGACTTGTGCTGCCATGCCTGACCTTTCAGTTTCAAAAAGGACAACATAGCAGTCCCTCCCTATCAGTAGGATTGTAAGTAACCCAAAGACCAGTTTGGAGGGGTTGGATTTTTGTTTTTTTGAGACAGGATCTCAGTAGTCCAAGCTAGCCTCCGGTTTGCTGTGCAGCTGAGCGCCTAACCCTTCCTATACCTCCTTAGGGCTTGGTCATAGGCATGTACTGCCAAGCTCTGCCAGGAGGCATTTTAATTTTTATTTTAAGATTTTGAATTATTTCATTTATATTTGTGTATGTAGAAGGGCACTCCTGACATAGCTTAGGTGTGGAGGGTCAGATAGCATCCTTCCTTTTTGCCATGTGGGTCTCTGAACTGAACCTGGGTTCTTAACCACTGAGTCATCTTTCCTGCCCCTAATCCTAATATTTTCAGATAGAGTATTGTCTGTAGCCTAGGCGTGTGCCTTGCATTTGTGCTCCTGCTGCTTTAGCCTCCAGAATCGTGGGCTTTACAGTTGCCCACAACCACCCCTGCTCAAAGGCCTTAAAGCAGTCAATAAATATGTATGCACACATAGTATCAACAATATCATTCGTGGCCACAGTTTGTTTGGATCTTATCCACCCTGCACCCGTCCCACACACACCTCCCCTCCTAGCTTCATCCCCTTTATTTATTTATTTATTTATTTCCTTTTTTGTTTTTGTTTTTCGAGACAGGGTTTCTCTGTGTAGCCTTGGCTGTCCTGGACTCACTTTGTAGACCAGGCTGGCCTCGAACTCACAGCGATCCGCCTGCCTCTGCCTCCCGAGTGCTGGGATTAAAGGCATGCGCCACCACGCCCGGCTATTTATTTACTTTTAAATATTTATTATTTATTTATTATTATATATACAGTGCTCTGCCTACATGTATACCTACAGGCCAGAAGAAGGCATCAGATCACATTGTAGATGGCTGTGAGCCATCATGTGGTTGCTGGGACTTGGACTCAGGATGTCTGGAAGAGCAGTCAATGCTCTTAACCTCTGAGCCATCTCTCCAGTCCCCATCCTTGTTTTTTTTTTTGTTTTTTTTTTTAAATAACTCAAAACTAGTGCCACCATATTTGCATGGATATGTGGCCATCCACCATAACATGGGCACATCCTTAAAGAAAAGTAACTCTCCCTCTTCCATTAGCCATCAGCTTCCCACAGCCCTCAGTCCCTGTCTGTTCTAGCGTTCTGGCTGGCTTGACCTTGTGCCTGGAAGTTTCCTGCAAATAAGCGCAGCTGCTGTGGCTTCATGTGTGCAACAGCCATGCCATGTCCAGAGGACAGCAGTTCTCAGCAGCCCTCTCCAGCCTCTGGCTCTCATTCTTTCCTCCCCTTCTTCCAGGATGTTCCTTTGAGGGAGGGAAGGCTGCTAAAGATGACCCGTTTAGGGCTGAACACTCCCTGTCATTGACGCTCAGCTCTTTGATCAGTTCTGAGTCCCTGAATTAACTGATGCTCAAAAGAAGCATGGTTGCAGGGTTAAGAGCAGCACAGATCTGTGGGTATAAACATCTAGGAGCTGGTTGATCATTTAGCAGAACAATAAATAGTAGGGCCCCCAGGGCCTATAACTACCTCAGCCATAGGCTTTTGACCTGGTTTCCAATAATATGAGGCCTTGTTTATAAAAAGCTATATAGTTGTAGTGGCTTGCTTCTCAAGATCTCAGCTTTTCTGCCTAGCAGGAGCCATAGCTAAATTCATTGGTTTTGGTCTGTTCCTCTGTTATAGGGCGCTGGTCACTGCTGCCTGTTTCTCTGCATTGTTGGGAATGAAATTTTTTTTTTGTTTTTCGAGACAGGGTTTCTCTGTGTAGTCTTGGCTGTCCTGGGCTCACTTTGTAGACTAGGCTGGCCTGGAACTCACAGCGATCCACCTGCCTCTGCCTACCAAGTGCTGGGATTAAAGGCATGTGCCACCACGCCTGGCTCGGGAATGAAATATTTGTCAAGGATTTGGAATGTGGCAAAATTTAACAGATGTTAGCTATTTCCTGGAATTACTTAGTAGCTAAGGACAATCAGGGATAAAAGTTAACATTTAAAGCATAAGAGTATTAGTTGTCTATTAAATAGTGTATTTTAAACATTCTATAAACACCAAAGGCTGTTTTTCAGGGGAAAAACTTAGTTTAGCTGTGTTTTCGTAAGACTTTCAGAAAGAGCACACAGGTAGCCAGGTTATGGTTGCTCACGCCCATTAGAGGCCGAGGTAGAGCTAACCTGGGGTACAGAATGAAACTTTATCTCAGTAATAGGAAATGGGGGGAAAAAGAAAAAAGGATCTACACAAAACTCACTCCAAGTTTGGTGGCTCACATCTGTAACCAATCCCAGTATTTGGGATGCCAGAGGCCTGTAAATTTCTGTGAGTTCAAGGACAGCCAGGACCACATAGGGTGCCCTGTCTGAAAAACAGAACAACCCCTTGCCCCTTGTAAAAATCTAAGCCTCACTCCAGACTATAGTCTGTACAGTCTCTAGACAGTGGGTGCTCGCAGACTGCAGCCCCCAGGGGATGATAAAAAAAAGTTAAACATTTTGTCAGATCCCAGGCACAAAATAATAGCCTGTCTTCAGGTGCTCTATTCCTTAGGTTCTGCCACCCTCTCTGTGTCCCCAAGGGGTATTAATAGTCTGTACATTTTTTTTTTAGCTTTTTGGGGTTTTAGCACAATGAAGTCCTTTCATCCAATATAGGATGCTACTGACCTTGTTTTTAGCTCCACTTTCCTAGTGAAGAGACTGAGGTTACATAAAAACAAGTGTATTTCATGTATTTCAAGTGACCTACATGTAAGGTCAGGTAGATGCTGGGGTGCCCTTCCAGAGTTCCTCACCTTTGGGGGAGTTCAGCCGAAGCCAATACTGAGCCGTGCCTGCGCTCAGATGGCAGGGGAGGAGACAGAGCCGATACCCTGAAGGGAAGCACTGATGCCAGTGGCCAGGACTAAGGCCGGGTGGAGAAAGCAGCTTTTCCGCAAAGGTCCTAGAGGCTGGAACGACACGCAGTCTGGGTTGTTTTGGCTAGGGACTGTGGGAGCAGTAGCCTTGGCTGCTTAGTGTGAGCCGAGCTCTTGGAAGCACAAGGTGCAGTTACTCTATTAGAGGGGAGGAGCCTGAGGCTCAGGCATGACATGACATCCCAGTTTAGGCCGCCTACCGGAGTCTGGGCTCATAGCTGCTTCTCTCCTTTCCAGCCCCCATCTTCAGAGACCCATGTTTAGCTTGGCAGTATAGGTTTTATTTGTTTGCTTGTTTATTTGTTTTAAGACAGAGTCTCTGTATTCTGTGGCTATCCTGCAATTCCAGCTGTAGATACCAGGCTGGCCTTGAACTCAGAGATCCGCCCACTTCTCCCTGTAGAGTGCTGGGATTAAAGGTGTGCGCCATCACAGCCCAGCCAGCTGTGCAGTTGTTAACTGGAGTTGATGACCTGAGTTTAGTTCCTTGTTCTCATGTAGCCCGGAGTGGCCTGCAGACACTGTCCCGGCCAGAGGCTTACATGGGATGCTTTCCTTTCTCTCTCCATCATATTTTTATCATTTTTATGTTTATTTATTTTCCCAGAGAATAGGCTCGTAGATGTCAGCTACTGAGGCAGCCTCAATGGGGTCAGGGAAGGGTGGGGCTGGAGGCTTGGTGTTCTGTGATTGAGTCAGCGGAGGGCTAGGGCTCAGGATGCGGCCCAGCTGGTAGAGGGCTTGCTTGAAACTTGTGTGCTGTGGCACTCGCTTGTGACCGCAGCCCTCAGGAGGTAGAGGTCCAGGTCAGCGTCATTCTCAGCTACATGAGATCCCATCTCAAAAATTAAAAAAATTAGCTGGGCGGAGGCAGAGGCAGGTGGATCTCTGTGAGTTTGAATTCCATGCCAGCCTGGTCTACAGAGCTAGTTCTAGGACAGCCAAGGCTATTAAAAAAACAAACAAACAAACAAACAAAAAACCCATCTTGGAGAAAATAAATACATAAATAATCCAAACTGGTGGGGGCCTTAATTGTATACCCCCTTGGCAGTGGAGAAACCTTGAAGTGGAGCCTGCAGCATGGTGGCCAGGAGATGGAGTAGTTTGGGACCTGTTATCTTGGCCACTTGAAAGGCCGAGGCAGGAAACTGGCTACAGGATAAGACTTTGTCTCATAGAAAGAGCTGGGTGTGGGGCGCATGCCTTTAATCCCAGCACTTGGGAAACAGAGGCAGGTGGATCGCCCTGCTATTATTTCTATGTTTGTTTGTTTTGTTTTGTTTTTTGGTTTCTTTGAGAGAGGGTTTCTCTGTGTATCCTACCTGAGCAGAGTGTTTGTCTGAGACAGGATCTTGCTATGTATCCCTAGCTAGCCTGAAACTGGACCAGGCAGCCCTCAAGTTTTCAACAATCCTCGAGCCTCAGTTGCTGGACTCAGACCTACAAAAACTATTGAGGGCTTCACCAGGAACTCACAGAAAGTAAAGCACCAGAGGAGTAAGTTCCAAGAATAACCAAAAATTACAAGGGACCAGGCTGGCCTCGAACTCACAGTGATCCACCTGCCTCTGCCTCCTGAGTGCTGGGATTAAAGGTGTGCGCCACCAACGCCTAGCTTATTTCTGTGTTTTTTAAAGAAAGCAAAATTACAAAGTTCTCCTTACACATGGCTTTATTTCGTCCTGGGGACCCGACACAGGGCCTTGGTCATCCTAGGCAAGCACTCTAGCAACTGAGCTGTGTTGTGCAACTTTTGTCTACTCCTTGAAAAGTGGGGTCAGTTGCCATTGGTATGTCTTCTTTATTTTTTGGCTTTTCTTGCTTTGTTGTTCAGAGTTGGCATCAACCCGAGGCTCAGGCGTCCTCTTGCCCCAGCCTTCTAAGTAGCTGGCACTACAGGCCAGGCCACCATGCTTTCAGCTCTTATTTTTATAGCAATTGGAGCTCTGTTTATTGGCTACATTTTAATCTGAAAGCTCTTTGAAGATAAGAACTGTGTGTCTCTTTTAGTCTTTTTTTTTTTTTTTTTTTGCAGGAGGGGGTGGGGGAGGTTCTCTGTGTAGCCCCGGCTGTCTTGAACTCCCTCTGTGGGCCAGGCTGGCTTCGAACTCAGAGATCTGCCTTCCAAATGCTGGGGTTAAAGGCGTGCTCCTGGTTGTCTCTTTGAGTCTTGACTAAGTAATCTCTGAACAAATATTTGTTGAATGCCTCAGTGAGTGGTTGAACTTAATCGTGAGAGCAGCTAGTTTTTGGCGTTCTGAGGGATGTAGTTCATAGGTGAGCCCTGGTGAGTGTTGCTGAGAGAGTCCTTCACGTTTTCAGAGATCACAGGAGTGCTGCTGGTAGGGACACCTGATAGGAGAGGTGGCACCAGACAGGGAGCTGATAGGGTCACGGAGCTGGGTGTTTTGAATAATGCCTGCTTGTTTTTTTAATGTGTGGTGGTGATGCTATACCCTGGGCAGACTTTCCCAAGTTTCATAAATATTTAATTGGCTTTTTCAGGAGAATAAAAGCAGCCTCGTTGATGACTGAAAATGACAAAGCATCCACCTAACAGACGAGGAATCAGCTTTGAAGTGGGAGCCCAGTTGGAAGCTCGGGACCGTTTAAAAAACTGGTACTTTTATATATATATTTTTTTCTGCTAATTAAAGCACTTTAGGGAGGGAGTCTCACCAGCGCTGATAGAGTGGTGCTGCTGTGGCGTTTTCAGCTTATCTGGTCTCAGAAGATACAGGGATATTTAAGTTTAGAGGACAGAACTGCCTTTTCTCTTTGGTATGGGGATCCCTGGGTCACACTGTTTCTCCTTTTCCTGTTTGATGAGGGAATTATGGGAAAGCAGGGCAGGGTCATATGGGAAGGAAAGCTCTTTCACTCTTGGCTGCCTGTCAGAGTGGAGACGAGGGACTGGAACAGCCTCACATCGTCACAACCCTCGTGTTTTCTGGGTGCCTGAGAGCTGCGATTCACAGGCTCTCTCTTCAGGGTGATCAGACTGAAGCCGAGGGGTCCCTCCATGTTGTTTTGTGTGACATGGTAACGACGCTGACCTTGAATTGATAGACCGGGCTCCTAAGCGTTGGCGTTACAAGTCCTGGCCTCTACGGCTGACTTGTGTTACTGCCTTTTGTCCTTGAGCTGTCAGATGCTTTGAACGTTCCTGGAAATGTGGTCGAGGGTAATGTTGCCATCGGGATTAGTCTGAGAGTCATACTGAATAGTTGGAGAGCAGTCTTTTTTCTTTGTTTGTTTTTTCGAGACAGGGTTTCTCTGTGTAGCCTTGGCTGTCCTGGACTCGCTTGTAAATGAAAAACAGTCTTAAAACTAAACATAAGAGGCTGAAGAGATTGCTCAAAGATTAAGAGCACTGTTTGTTCTTCCAAAGGTCCTGAGTTCAATTCCCAGCAACCACATGGCAGCTTATAACCATCTATGAGGTCTGGTGCCCTCTCCTGGCCTGCAGGTGTACATGCAGGCAGAATACTGTACAAATAATAAATAAAAAACTAACGATAACTAAGTGTGGTGGCACATACCTGTAATCTCAGCAGCCAGAGGATGAGGTAGGAAGTTTCTCGAGAGCTGGTGCATAGCCTGCATAGTGAGTTCCAGACTAGCATAGACAGTAGAGCGAAATCCTGACCCCAGAAAACAAACTAACCAGCGGAGGTTCGGGTTCAGTTGGTGGGGTATTTGTCTAGCATGCATGAAGCCCTGGGTTTGCATCCTAGCACTGGATAAATCCGAGTTTGCAGAAATAAGGGCAGGGGTATCAGAAGTTCAAGGTTAACCTATCTGCTGCCTAGTGAATTTGAGGCCAGCTGAGAATCCAGGAGACCTTGACTAAAAACAAGACGAAAAAGAAAACAGCTACAACGATCATTGTAAGTAAGGGCATCCTAGAACTTGGTTATTTCTAGGTGCCCCAAATGCAATTAGAGGTTTAAGAAAACAAACCTTTTGAGTTTTTCTAAGGAAGAACTTAGCCTTGTGATATTTGTCTTGGAATGGATTGACTGATTTCTGGGGTGTAGGGAAAACTGGGAAACGGCTTGGGCAGACAGCTGGTCACACTCTTAGGAGTAAAGCCCTAGAGAGTGAGTTTGGTGATAGAATGCTGTCTGTCATGGGTGAGGCCCTGAGAGAGGCCCCTGCGCCTCAGAAATAAAGAAAAAGTAGTTTGCTTGTATTCCACTGGTCATGGACAGAATCGCTCATAGTGAACACCTTTTAGGTTGTTTGCTTTATCTGTAATTCTTATATTGGTTTCAGCTGTTGTGTATTTGTGTGTGTGTGTGTGTATGCATGTGGAAGGCAGCATAAAGTGGACCCCATCACTGGCCACCTTATTTGCTGAGAGAGTCACTCACTGCTGTTTTGGCTTGACTGCCTGGCTCTTCCCTCCCCACGCAGTGGGTCCTGTGCCTAGCTTTTACAGGAACGCCAGAGCTTCAGCTCAGGCCCTCATGCTTGCACAGCAAGCCCTTTCCCAGCCTTGTCTGCGGCTGCTTCTCCCCTGCTGGCCACCAAGGGGAAGTGGAGATTGAATCTAGGACCTTGGCATGTGAGACCAGCCGCTCTTTCTACATTCCAGCCTGCAAGTCTGTTGTAGCTTGCCTTTCTGTTGCTGTAATGAACACCATGACCAAACACAACTCAGGAAGGAACGGCTTACGTGTGTCTGCTTTATAGTTGATCCCTGAGGGAAGCCAAGCCAGGAACCTGGAATCAGGAACTGAATGAAGTGGGGACCGTGGAGGACTGCTGCTTACTGGCTTGCTCCTGGAGGCTCGCCCAGTTTATTCTCGTATATACCCGGGGATGACCCGGCCAGGGATGGCATGGCCAAAGTGGGCAAGGTGTTTCCACAGCAATTGTTAATCAAGAAAGTGCCCAGCCTGGCGTGGTGGCGCCCGGCACTCGGGAGGCAGAGGCAGGTAAGATCGATGTGAGTTAAAGGCCAGTCTGGTCCACAAAGTAAGTCCAGGACAGCCAAGATAACCTTGAGAAACCAAGGCTACATAGAGAAAATTAAAAGAAAAGAAAAGAAAAGAAAGAAAGAAAGAAAGAAAGAAAGAAAATACCCTTTCAGATTTGCTTACAGGCCAGTCTAATGGAGCATTTCTCAATTGACATTCCTCACCTGGGGCTTGTGTCACAATCTCCTGAGGCAGGCACAGAAACAAGTAGAGAGCTTTGTCCCACACCTTCCATTCTCAGGATGAGACTTTAAATCTCAAGTTTTAGATTTCCAGGGTTTGAACATGCTCTATCTTGCTAGTCTTATGCCCACTCCCCTGGTTGCGTGGTCCAGGAGCCCCACAGTAGAGCCGGGATCTGAACCTCAATTGGTCTGACTCCAAATGCAAACTCTGCTTCCAAGTGGGTTCCTCTGCCTGCCGTGTTCCTGGATATGCTGCTACTTGCACAGACAGAAAAACGGGGCGGGGGGGGGGGGGGCCGCATAAAAGAGTTAATCACACTTTTGATATTCTCTCTCTCTCTCTCTCTCTCTCTCTCTCTCTCTCTCTCTCTCTCTCTGTTTTTGTTTAGGAGGGAGGCAGAGAGGGTTTCTCTGTGTAGCTCTCACTGTCCTGGAACTTACTCTGTAGCCCAGGCTGGCATGGAACTCAGAGCTCCGCCTGCCTCTGCCTCCCCAGTGCTGGGACTAAAGGCGTGCGCCACATGGCTCGGCTGAATCATATTTCTCTCTATGTGACAGCAGAGCACATGGAGCACAGAAAGCAGCGCTGTGGGCGGATGCTTCCTGTAATAGCAGTCAGTGACGCTGGCTTGTGTTGTTTAGGCCTGATCTCCCTCATGTCAGTGTGCTGTGTGCTAGACCAACAGCAGTGAATGACAGCTAGCATGCTGGCAAGTTTGCTCTGACAGTGTGAGGCCTGCTGTCCCCAGTGGCTTTACATTCAGTTCTCCTCAGAAATGCTCGTCTGCGCACTGGAGGGACACAGCTCAGTGGTAGAGCACATACCTAGAACATCTCTAGCACTAAAATAAAGACTGAAATACAATAAAGGCCTATTGGCACTGAGGCTCAGAGTCAAATGTCTATAAAGATACAAACTTTTACTGTTGAGTCGGAGACTCACTTAGCTCTGCTTGATCTCAGTGCTCTGGGGTCCTCACACAGATTTATTTCTAAATCACACAGGAGAGATTTGTTTTCAAGATTTAAGGCCCCAAAGAAGTAATACAGTTGGGATCTTTTACTTGTTTTTATAGGGAGAATTGGCCTCAGCTTCACTGAGATCCTGCTACCTCTGTCTTCCAAGTGCTGGGATTAAAAGAATGCGTTACACATCCGGCCTGGAGTTTATAATAAAAGTGTACTTGCCACCCCAGTGCTCAAGGAGCTGTCCTGGCCTACATATGAGACCTTGTTTCAAACAAAAGGAGGCATGAGCAAACGGCTAGTGGGTAGAGGTGTAGCGTGGTGATAGAACGCCTGCCCAGCGTGCAGGAAGTCGGGGTTCAGTGGCCTGCAGTGGAGAGAAAACAGCAACAGAAACTAAGCAGCATGTGGGGTGTTGCTTCTGTAAGCCTAGCTGTGGGACCAGGGCAGGAGGGTTGTCAAAGTTCAGCTCCAGCTGGGTTACATAGTAACTTCTAGACCAGCTATCAAGGCCCTGTTTCTTTTCTTTTCTTTTCTTTCTTTCTTTTTTTTTTTTTTTTACTATTTTTTATTTAATTTTAATTTATGTGCGTTGGTGTGAGGGTGTCAGATCTTGGAGTTACAGACAGTTGTGAGCTGCCATGTGGGTGCTGAGAATTGAACCCGGGTCCTTTGGAAGAACAGGCAGTGCTCTTAACCACTGAGCCATCTCTCCAGCCCAGGGCCCTGTTTCAAGAATCAAAACTCAAACCAAAAGCAGTTCTTATTCTGGAGCAATGGCTTCTGGGCATGCTCCTCTTTTAGGGGGCAATTCAGCCTGCCTTGCTCACTGCCAGGCTTGTGCAGATAAACTGGCTAAGATGACAGGCTTACATTTCCTAGTCGAGAAAGTGCTTGCTCTGCGTGCCGCTCCTGTCTCTTCCTGTCATCTGTCTGCAGTGCACCATCTGCCCAGCAGCGGCTGCCCGTCCATGCTCTCGCCGCGAGCACAGTGAGGTAGCTTCTCCTGCCTTCCCGGCCTTCTGCCATATTCTCCCTTCTGTGTTTCTAGGCAGGTGCTCATAGTTTCTGTTTCATGTGCAAAGAATTAAAAGATCTGATTTTGCAATGTCCCTTACATTTGGTTTCTTTTTTTATTATGTGTGTGTGTGTATACACATGTGTAAGTGTGTGTGCACATGGTATCACAGCATGTACATGGAGGTCAGAACAGGTTGCTGATGACCTTGTAGTCTGTTCTCTCTTTCTGCCATGTTGGAGCCAGGGTCTTTCTTGTTTCTGACATTCTGTGTGCTCCAGGCTAGTTGGCAGTGGTGGTGCATGCCTTCATTCCCAGCGCTTGGGAGCCAGAGGCAGACAGATTTCAGAGTTCGAGGCCAGCCTGGTCTACAGAGCAAGTTCCAGTACAGCTGTACAGCTAGGGCTATAGAAAGAAAAAGAAAGAAAGAAAGAAAGAAAGGAAGGAAGGAAAGACAGAGTCTTACTATGTGGCCAAGGTTGATTTCCAATTAAAATTGCAGTCCTCTTATCCCTCATCCTGCAGTTACAGATGTGTGCTTTGTCATGCCTGCCTTCTCTTCGCCTTTGTTTTAAGTATGTGAATGTATATGCATGTTAAGTGCAGGTGCCTGAGGAGGCCAGAAACATTGGACTCTGGAGCTGGAGTTGCGCTTAGATGCTGTGAGCTGCTCAGCATGGGTGTTGGCAGCCAAACCCCAGCTCCCTGCAAGAGCACTATGTGCTCCTTACTGCTGAGCCAACTTCCCATCTCCCCCACCTTCTTTTTTAATTATAAAGAAGGTGAACTGATGTTTCTCTCTGTTCATTGCTTACATTTGAAGCAGTTTTCAGTGACATCCTTCCCTTGAGTCTACGCCATAGTCCCTAGCCAGCCGCTTCACAGGCTTCCCATATGGCTCAGCCTTTCCCAGGCTTGCCCATCCTTCTGGTTTCTTCTTGTCATCGACCCTAATTAGGTTATTTGGTGCTCAGCACAAAGGGCCTCCCCATGCTTACATAATGTAAGCTCATCACAGTGAACAAGTGAACAAGACAGACTGGGCGCGTGTCCAAGGCGTGGCCGCTTTGTGGATTCACATATCCAGTAGCCATGTCGCCTCTTGAGCCCCGGTGCTGGCTTTGGAAAGAAGCTGACTCTTGAACACAGCTAAAACTGTATTTATTTCTGTAACTCGGCAATGGCAAGCTTCTCTTCTTCCTTTCTCCTTCCTTCCTTTTCCATTTTGTCTTTTCAAGACATGGTTTCTCTGTATAACCTTGGCCGTTCTGGAACTCACTCTATAGACCAGGCTGGCCTTGAACTCACAGAGACCCACCTGCCTCTGCCTCCTGAGTTAAAGGTTTGTGCCGCTGATACCTGACTTCGCTTCATTTCTTATACTGTTTCATTTATTTATTATTTTAAAGTAATTTTTCTTGGGCTGGAGAGATGGCTCAGCGGTTAAGAGCACTAGCTGCTCTTCCAGACATCCTGAGTTCAATTCTCAGCAACCACCGGGTGGCTCACAACTATCTATAGTGTGATCTCATGCTCTCTTCTGACTTGCAGATGTACATGCAGGCAGAGCACTGTATGCACAATAAATAAATCTAAAAAATAAAGTAAGTAAATCTAAAATTCTTTTCTAGGAATTATGTGTATGTTTGTGTATTTATGTTTGCTCGTGCTTGTGTGTGTTATGAGAGCAGTGTGAACATAGATTTATTATGGGAAGTGAGGAGGATCTCCCAATAGTGGAAGGGCCTCCAAGGAAGGAATATCGCCCTTTCTGAGTTGTCCACAAACGTGTATGAGATGGCATCATACTGGGTGCTGTGGAGTGAAGACAGGAAGTTCAGAGATACAGCGAGTGCTTGGTGTTGGCCTTGGTGGGCAAGTGTTGTTAGCCTATGTTCTTATGATTCCTGTGTTTGCCAGTTGTTTACACACAGCCAGTGATTTACTCAGTTCCAAGCCTGATGCTAAAAGCTTTGCATGTAGTACTTCACAGTACTCTAGAGACAGGGTTTCTCTGTGTAGCCTTTGCTGGCCTCAAACTCACAGCGATCCACTTGCCTCTGCCTCCGGGGTGCTGGGATTAAAGGCGTGTCCCACCACACTCGGCTGTGATAGCTACTTTTATTATGTCCATTTTATGTAGGAGGCCATAGGCCAATGCAGGTAACTAAGCTGTATAAAGTTAGAGTTAGAAAGTGCTCAGTTTGGGCTCAGCTTCTTACTTGTCTGTATTGAGCATCATGTGACCCAGACTGGCTGTGGACTTACCATGTAGCAAAGGGTGCCTCCTGATCTCCCACGTGCTGGACTGTAGGGCTGAGCCACCATGCCCCGCTTGAATTTGGGATTTGAATATAGGTGGTCTCAGCTGGCCACAGTGGTGCCCATTTATAATCCAGTCCTAGTACTCAAATGGCTGATGCAGAAGGATGGTTGGAAGCTGGAAGCCAGCTGTGCTGCAGAGTAAGACCTTACCTCAAGGGCCGGGCGTGGTGGCGCACGCCTTTAATCCCAGCACTCGGGAGGCAGAGGCAGGTGGACCGCTGTGAGTTCGAGGCCAGCCTGGTCTACAAAGTGAGTCCAGGACAGCCAAGGCTACACAGAGAGACTCTGTCTCGAAAAACCAAAAAAAAAAAAAAAAAAAAAAAAAAGACCTTACCTCAAAAAGTGAAGAGGCTGGCGCTCTAGCTCACTGAGGACTGGACATGGGAAACAGACTGGCTTCTGAAGTATGCTAGCGATGTGGCTATTTTTATTATTATTTAAGTGTGCTGAGTGCAGTGCTCTAGGAGGATGTTGGATCTCCTGGAACTGGAGTTACAGGTGGTTTGGAAGCCACTTGATGTGGGCGCTGGGACCCACACTCCAGTTTTCTGCAAAAGTGGGAGCGCACTTTACACTGAGCCATCTCTCCAGCCCTAGGTAGGCCTGGTACTTCCTTGTAGCCCAGGCGGGTTCAAACTCACAGTAATCCTCCTGTCTTCCTGAGTGCTGGGTTTGATATGTATTACTCATTAGATGTACATCTGACTCGTTTGTGTGTGTTTTGGTCCTCTGGGCTGAACCCAGGGCATTGAGTATGCTAGACTGGGCTCTGTCACTGGGGGTATGGCTTTGATCCCATGCTGAACCAGGTACCTGGAACAGGAGCAAAGTTCCTGTAGTTAGTTCTATTGTGAGGAGATCTCATTCTCTGTACAAAGTTCATATGAAAACTCCTGGGGAAAAGCAGTTAATTTCATGCTGAGATTGGTGGCGATTAGGACAGGTGGTCTTTAGAGGCCGACATTCCAATAGAGGGAGCAGACCACAGAAGACAGCACACGATGGTCTTTATCTGTGACTGTCTGACGCTTTCTCCATGGTAGTTTAGCATTTACCAGCGGAAGCCCACAAAGATCAAGTGCCATGGTTACCATGTCTCTGTCTCCTCCCTGATGATACTTATCTTGGGCATCTGTAGGTTTCTCTACTAAAAGTTTTCCTAGTTCCTTCACATTTTGTAAAGAACTTTACTTCCTTTGGCCCACAATTAAAGAGTGGAAAGTTTTGGTCCATCCATGCATCCATGCATCCAAGTGCTTTTTCCTGTGTGTGCGCATGTAACTGTGATCCACATGTGGAGGTCAGAAGCCAGTTTTTCAGTCAATTCTTTCCTTACTCTATTTTTCTTTTTTCTTTTTGGTTTGGTTTTGTTTTTGAAACAGGGTTTCTTTGTGTAGCCCTGGCTGACCTAGACTTGCTTTGTAGACCTGGCTGGCCTCGAACTCACAGTGATCCACCTACCTCTGCTTCCCGAGTGCTAGGATTAAAGACATGCCCTACCACGCAGGGTTCCCTTTCCTGTCGATGCTGCCCCCACCAGCAGGAAAGACACCAACACCGGGAACTCTTCTTGCCGCAGTTTATTCAGGATCCTGGACTACCGGAGTGACCCCGGGAAAACCTCCCACAGAACCTTTATAGTGTGCCTGGTCCTATCAGAGACTGCCATGTTGTCGCTCTTGGTTGGTGCGTTCGGATCACGCCACCTCACGCTATGCCTTCAGGCATGCACATAAGGGGCTTGCTCACTGCGCATGCACATAAGGGGCACACTGCGCATGCGCAAAGGGGGCGCATTGCGCCGGGGAAGCAGCAGGGGGCGCTGCTATCTGTGGCTCTCCACACTTTCCTTCCTCTTTTATTTCAGTTCCAGGAGTTAAACTCAGGTCATCAGGCTTTAGGGCAAGTACTTTCAACATCTGAACCCTTTTCTTTTCTTTTCTTTTCTTTTCTTTTCTTTCCTTTCCTTTCCTTTCCTTTCCTTTCCTTTTCTTTTCTTTTCTTTTTGAGAACTCACTCTGTAGACCAGGCTGGCCTAGAACTCACAGAGATCCACCTGCCTCTGCCTCATGAGTGCTGGGGTTAAAGGCGCGCACCACCATAGCCAGCTTTTCTGTCCTGGTTCACTTCTTTGAGAGATGAGCACTTACAGAAATATTTGTTTGTTTGCTTGATTGATTGAGGGTCTCACTCAGTGCCAGGTTTACCTTGAACTGTCTCCCTGCTTCAGCCTCCCAGGTGCTGGGCTTATAGGTGTGTGTCACTGTGCTCAGCCTCCTTATATTTCGTTCTATCAGTATGGACTGAGGTTTTTATTGTACACTTTGTGTTGTAATCCAGCATTACCTTGTTTTCTTGTTCACATTGTTTCCTGGCAGCTTTCAGTTGGCTTCTGTACCCCTTTGACATGCATCACTTTTTGTGTATGTATGTGTTGGTGTGGTTAAGAGTTGCTTATTTCTGCCCCTGAAGGTCATCACAGGCTCATCTTGTATATTTTCTGCTCTAGTCCCAGAATCATCCATTTCTCTGAGTCAGAAACAAAGATCTGAGGTCTTTTGGTTGTTGTTTTGAGGCAAGCTTTGACTGTGGAACCCCAGCTGGCCTGGGTCTAGTTATGTAGACCAGGCTGGCCTTGAACTCAGAGAGATTTACAAGCTTCTGCCTTCCCAGAGCTGGGATTACAGATCTGTGCTGCTATACTTGGCTTCTTTGTGAACTCAAGTCACTGTTGGCATGGCAAGCATTTATTGATTGAGTCTTCTCCTAGCCTGACAAAATGTTTTTGGTATGAAGTTTCATATCATTTTTCAGATGGAAGGCATTGGACAAAGAGGAAGCATACACACACACACACACACACACACACACACACACACACACACGTTTTGTTGTTGTTCTTATTGTTGTTAATTTAAGTCAGGGTCTTTCTCTGTAGCCCGTGCTTATCTTGAACTCACTTTGCTCCTTCTGTCTCAGCCTCTTAAGTATTGACATTGCAATTGTGACCACCACATTCTGATCAAATAGTGGAGCTCTGGCAGGAGCAGGAAACTGATACTGTCTGTTCAGACTCAGTGATTACTGGGGCGTGCTAGCTGTAGCCCTGCAGGGAGGGGCTCAGGGCTTGCTTACTGTCCTGAGCATGGCTGCTGAGTGGACTGGGACAGAGAGGAAAGATACATTCAAGACTAAGATGCTTCCTGAGTAGAAACGACCAGATGGTGATTAGTGGAGGTGCAAAGGAGTAAGGAAGGCTGGCCCGCAAAACCAGTAGAATTTCCCTACAGTTTAGTAGCTGGCTCTTTCTTTTTGCTAAATATATCTTTCATCCCCATCCTCTCCAGCAAAGGTTGCTGATGGCTTGGAGTGTTGATTTTATGCATACAAGTGCCTGGCTTCTGCTGTGTGCTCTGAGCCAGGAACAGAGGCACACTCTGGCTCCTGAAGCACAAGTTGCTGTATATTTGCAAAAAGACTATTTATATAAGGAACAGTCTGGAAGTAGCCTCAATCCAGGGCAAAAAATAAAGGCAAATCCTGGGCTAGCCACTAGACAGACTAGTAGATAGCTATGAGAGAGGCTCTCTATGGAGAGCTAAAAGGACAGACTGTCTATGGATGTGTCACTACTAGGGTTTATATGTGTGAGCTCAGAGTGGAGCAGAGGTCCCTTCCAATGGTTTGGAGTTATAGGAGTGAGATGCTGACCTTGGTTATACCTCTTGTTAGTCACTGAGGGGTTTTTGTTTGTTTGTTTTTTGTTTTGGTTTTTTGAGACAGCGTTTCTCTGTGTAGCCATGGCTGTCTTGGACTCACTTTGTAGACCAGGCTGGGCTTGAACTCACAGCGATCCACCTGCCTCTGCCTCCCAAGTGCTGGGATTAAAGGCATGTGCCACCACACCTGGCTCACTCAGTTATTTTTTTCCTCACATGTAAAATGAATGTAGTGATGGTAATGGCTCCTTAGTCCTTGGGGGGCTGTGGAAAGCTCTATGGCATTCTTTATTGCAGTGTCCTTTATAAATCATGGAGCAAGCCATGCACAGAGTCCCTTGGTTGTCCTGGGACTCAGTCTATAGATGAGGCTGGCCTTGAGTTATACCTCTCAAGTTCTTGGACTAAAGGAATTCACCACCACACCCAGATGTGGTGGTGTTGTTATATTTAAAAAATTAGTTTGTGTGTTTCTAGAGGACAACTTGCAGGTGCCATTTTCCTCCCTCTACCATGCTGATTGCAGGGATGGAGCTCTGCTGTCAGCACCTACCTGCTAAGTCAGAGTCATCTTGACAGCCCTTACTTCTTTGTTTTTCAGATAGCATTTCACTTGCTCTGTGAAATCTAGGCTAGCCTCAAAATCTGGGAAGTCTTTTTGTCTCAGTCTCACTAGTGCCAGCATTATATGCATGAACCACCACACTCAGTTTACACATGAGTTATTAATAGTCCATAAAGTTCCTGTTTTCCAGTTGGAGTGGGTCCCAATAGTTTTGGTTTTTTGTTTTTTGTTTTTGTTTGTTTTTGTCTTAGCAGGACTGGGGATGGTGCCCAAGATGTTGCCGGCTGGGCTACACCCCTAGCCCTGGGGCGAGCATTCCTCTTTTAGGTTCTTTCCTTTCCTCTCTACCTTGCTGTTTTGCCTGCATCTGTAGCTGGGGAATGGCTGGGGGTCAGGGAGTAGGTGGCACTGGATCCCTGCCCACGCTTGCCAGTTGTTTTAATATGAGCAGGAGGCTTACCGTTGTATGGCTCCTCTGAAGGGCAAGCCTGGGCAACTAGTCATCCTTTCTAGGGTGTCAGGGTATAAACAAGTCAGTATTGTATTCCTGAATTAGACCTGGCTGCTTGTACTCTTGGGACATGCCTGTAGAGTCAGCCTTTCCTGGATGAGCCTACATATGCTGGTTTATTCAGTAGCTTTCAGAAGTGTTTCTCCAACTGGAAACCAGGTCTGGAGCCTCTAACGTACAGTCTCCACTTCTAGAAAACCACCAGAATCCTGCAAATGCTACTTTGTTAGTTCTTAATTACATTGTAACAAGTTTTCTTAGAGTTTAGTGGTTTGAGGTTTGAAACAAGGCTAACCATTTATTATCCTCCAAGTTTCTGTGGGCCAGAATTCAGGAGCAGCCTCCGAGGGAGGTTCCAGCTGTTCCGGCTCAGGCTTGCAGTTTAAAGTGGTTTGTTCATGTAGGTGGCACTTGGGTGTGAGTTCCTGAGGGAACACCTTGATTCTCCACCATATAGGCCTTTCCCTAGGAATAATCTTTTTCACAGTGTAGCACCTATTTGTGCCCTCTCTTCTTGTGATGGGAACCCAAGAGCATATAGGCAAAAGCAGCTGTATTGTGTATATTACAACACACATAACCTGCTGGGGGTGGTGCCCTATGCCTGTAGTCTCAGTGCTCAATGGAGAGAGGCAGGAGGCCAGCCTCATCAGTTCTAGGCCAGCTGGGCCTACACAAGACCCCCTCCTGAATCCTGCCCCCCACAAAGTGATTCTTTTCCTTCCAATATTTAGATTTTAGGGGTTAACTCAGGTTATCAGGTTCGGCAGCAAATGCCTTTACTGACCAAGCCGTTTCACCAGCCCAGAGTTACTGTTTTAACCATGTAGTTATATAATATTAACTTATTTTATGGTGAAAAATATGTTTAGATTAGGCAATATAAGGCACCTAGCTGGTGAGATAGAAATTATGTCAGCTATAAATCAACATACAACAAACCATGGAGAACCTTTTATTTATTTTGTATGTATGGCTGTTTTGCCTGCATATATGTTTGTGCACCATGTCATGTGTGTACCTGGGGCCCACAGAGGCCATCAGATCCCCTGGAACTGGTGTTACAGGATGTGAGCTGCCAAGTGGGTGCTGAGAATTGAACCTAGGTCCTCTGAGAGAAGCATCATCCAGTGCACTTAACTGCTGAGCATCCAGCCAGCACCAACAGGAACTTTCGTATGACCCAGCTTTGGAAGTCTTGCAGTGTTCTTTTTGCCATGTACAAGCAGAGGCTATTCAGAGCCACCATGTGAAGGCACCTGTGTGGACCTTTTTCTTTTTTTTTTTAAGATTTGTTTGTTTGTTGTTGTTGTTGTTGTTTTGTTTTGGTTTTGTTTTTAGAGACAGAGTCTCTCTGTGTAGCCTTGGCTGTCTTGGACTGACTTTGAAGACTAGGCTGGCCTCGATCTCACAGCGATCCACCTGCCTCTGCCTCCTGAGTCCTGGGATTAAGGGTGTGAGTCACCACACCTGGCTTGTGTGGACCTTTTTCAAAGGCCCTGTTTCCTCTGGTGTGAGATCCGAGGCAGTGAAGGTGTTGGCATGTTCAGAGGGCGCCTGTGCTCTTTGTGTCTGTTTATGGTCTTGATGATTCACAGTCTGTTCTGAACACTGACTCAAGGTCAGAATGAAAACTGCTGTGGATGAACGGCCCCCTGGGCTGAGTGCTGGCCAGAGCCCTGTTCTGTTCTGCCTGACTTTGAATTCAGTTCCCTTCCTGCCTCTGCAGCCTCAGGAAGTAGGGTCTGCTTCAGAGCGTTCTCATTGAAAGTCCACTGAAGAAAGCTTGTATGTTCCCCGTCTCTGTCTCTCTGTCTCTCTCTCTGAAGAAAGCTTGCATATGCTCTCATTCTCTCTCTCTCTCTCACAAACACACACACACACAGACACACACTCACACACACACATAATAGTTGTACATGTGGGGAGACAACTTAAGGACCAGTGGAAAGGAAAAAGAACTTTGGGGGCTGGGGATCCTCCTGGGAACGGTAGTAGAGTTGTTAGATGATTTTTCTGCTTTGGTCCTAAGTGGAGGGATTAAGCTGTGAGATTGTGGACTCTTACTAAGCCTGGTTTCTGCTGCTGAGGATCCCATCATCCTGGACGTGGGTTAACTAACAACGCCTGTGGCTGCTTCACCCTTGGTGTTCTTTAAGGCGCATCTGCTCTGCTGTGCATGTTTGCCAGTTTCAGGTGAAGGTGAAGGTTAAAAACGGGATTTTGATGGCCAGGATTGAGACATTTTGAAGTCATTGGGAGGACTGCTGGGAAGAAATTACACATGCAGGTTAATTGCAAACAACTTTTTTGGTAGTTCTTGATTACATCATGGTGATCTGGCACCTAAACCTTTTTATGTCCTTGTTTTTCTGTTCTTCCTTTTCTTTCTCGTTTTCTCTCTCCTTCCCTCTCTCATTAACCCCATTTTCCTCTCTCTTTTCCCTTTTAAATTTTATAGCCCAGGCTGAGGTATGCTGTGGCAGTTTCCTGCTTCAGTTTCTTGAGAGCTAGGATTACAGATGTGAGCCACTGTGTCAGGTTGTTAGTCTTTTTTTGTCCCATTTATGGGACCAAGTTAGAAAGTTCTGATAAAAAATGGTCCAGATTTCAGAAATAATAGTGGATCCCTTGGAAACCTTGTAAGCCAGCATCCCTGGAGACCTTGTAAGCCAGCTAGCTTCCCTGGAAACCTTGTAGACCAGCATCCCTGGAGACCTTGTAGACGAGGATCCTTAGAGACCATGTAGACCACCATCCCCTGGGCCAGGGACTGCTGTTTTGTTTTTGGTTTTTTTGTTTGTTTGTTTTTGTTTTTGTTTTGTTTTTTGTTTTTTAGACAGAGTTTCTCTGTGTAGCCTTAGCTATCTTGGACTCACTCTGTAGACCAGGCTGGCCTTGAACTCACAGCGATCCGCCTGCCTTTGCCTCCCAAGTGCTGGGATTAAAGGCCTGCACCACCACTGCCTGGCCGGGGACTGCTTTTTTAAAACAATATTTGTGAGTGCATGGAGGTCAGAGGACAGCTTGTTGAAACCCATTCTCCCCTTCCACCATGTGATCCAGCTGAGGTTGTCAGGCTTGACTGCGGGTGCCTTTGCCTGCTGGCCACCATCTTGCCGGCTCAGGACTGTTTGGGAAGCACCGAACAGGGCTTAGCTGACTGTTGGTGAGGTTCAGGCAGAGTTACTGTTTCCTAAATTTCCTTGTTGCCTTCTTCCCTCTGTGCTCTGATTAACCAGACCGTATTCGCTCCCTGAGACATTCCTCAGCCCTGCTCTGTCTGCTTTTTAAATTATTTCTTTCCTGAGATAAAGTCTGTAGCTCAGGCTAACATTAGAATCACTCTGTGCCTAAAGATAAGCTTGAACCCGATTTAGCTACTGCTGCTTCCTGAGTGCAGAGTTCACAGATGTGTGCCACAGTGCCCAGTTTCTGAGGCCCTCATGGCACATGGAAAACTCCTGCCATCTTCCAGAGTTGAGGCCAAGCACCCCCTCTTCTACAGAGGTGTCCTGAGTTCTTCTCTTCCTCTGCCCCCTACCCTGCCTTTGCTTCTCTGGCTCCTCCTCTCATTACAGAGTCTTCTGTTGTTGGAAGTGTCGCTGCTTGTGGGGTTCCTACCTGTGGACACAGGCTTACTGCGAGTTCCAGTCTAGGCGGAGCTGCTGAGAGCACTGCTCTTCCGGAGCACCCAGATTTGATTCCCAGCACCCATTGATGGCTCAGAACAGTCTTTAACTCTAGTTCTAGAGGATCCAACTTTTCCCTGACATCCAAGGGCACCGCACGCATGTATGTGGTACACAGATGTACATGCAGGCAAAACACCCTTACATATGACACTAAACATAAAACAAAAGAAAAAACAAAGAAATGTGAGTTCTAGCTACAGTGTTGATTTACAAAGGAGTCTTCTGTCTTCCTTTTCCTGCTGTAAATGTTAACTTCTGCCCATCCCCTCTAGCCTGTCTTGTAGTTATTGAGATGTGCAGACTGAGTCATTGACATTATTTGGTGAAAGCAGTTGCTATTGCTAACCTCCTGTAGTTCCACCTAATAGTCTGAAAGCTTAGTCAGTTCATGAGTCTAGTTTGCCTCAAGGCCAGGGGCCAGAGCACATGTGTAGACTCTCCTTGGGGCCTGTAATTGACTGGCTGCATTAAAGGCAATAAATAGAGCCTGAGAAAGCTAAGCAGTCCCCAAGGCAGGCAGGCAGCAACTTTGATCTTCTACTTGGACATACATTTGGTCACTTATTTTTTAAATTTTTATTTTAAAAATATTTATTAGCAGAGCACACCTTTAATCCCAGCCCTCAAGGATGCAGAGGCAAGTGGATTGCTGTGAGTTTGAGGCCAGCCTGGTCTAGAAAGAGTCCAGGGCAGCCAAGGCTACATAGAGAAACCCTGTTAAGGAAAAACAAAACAAACAAGCAAAGGTGGCCCATACCTTTAATCCTAGTACTTGGGAGGTGGAAACAGGTGGATTTCTGTGAGTTCGAGGCTGGCCTGGTACAAAGAGAGTTCCGGGACAGCTAAGGTTACACACAGAGAAACCCTGTATCTAAAAAATAAACAAAAATATTTATGCTTTATGGGTATGTGTGTACCTGAGTTGATGTGCATCAAGCCCATGCAGGAGTCTGCAAGGTCAGAAGAGGGCACTGGGTCCTCTGGAACTGGAGGTGCAGGCAGTTGTGAGCCACTGTATGGTCTTCTGCAAGGGCGCAAAGTGCTCTTATCTGCTGAGCTGCTTCTGTAGCCCCAGTTCTGTCACTGTAGAGACATAAAGAAGACAGACCACTTTCAGGAACTGTGTCCCTCGGCCACTGTAGAGCCACCCACGGAGTTTTCTTTAGGTCTACAAATGGTAGACTACCCTAACTAACACAGTACACATTTCCTTTAATTCCAACACTTGGAAGACAAAGCACAAGTTGGAGGCCAGCCTGGCAGTCATACAAGAACAACAACACTCCTGTGTGGGTCTGAAGCCATGAGGTCTGCATAGCACGCTCTAGGCCAGCCAGCTTTACATGGTGACCTCTGTCTAAAAAGCAAAAACAAAACATTTTACTTGTGGTTGGAGAGATGGCCCAGTAGTTGAGACTGGCTGTTCTTCCAGAGGGCCTGGGTTCAATTCCCAGCGTCTCTATGGCGGTTCACAGCTATAACTTCAGTTCCAGGGGACCTAGTATCCTTTTCTGGTGTCCGTTGACACCACGTAGCATGTGCTGCACACAGGCAGACACACATGCAGCAAAATAGCCATACACATAAGACAAGAACAAATTAATTCATTTAATTACTTAATAGTGTGTGTGTGTGTGTGTGTGTGCGCGCGCGCGCGCGCGCGCGTCTGTGCCTGTGTCTGTGTGGCTCTGTGCCCTTGTGAACAAGTGTTGGTGCCCTCAGCATCCAGAAGGTATTGGGTCTCTTGGAGCTGGAGTTCCTAGCAGTTCTGAGCCACTCAGTTTTCATACTGGGAACTAAAGTTGGGTCTTTCACAAGAGTAGCTTGAGCTTTTTACTCTCAGCTCCTATGAGAGTCTCATCTAGTCCAGGCTGGTTTCCACCTTGCTGTGTGGTTGAGAGAGCCCTTGACCATATCCGTACCCTCTCTGCCCAGAATCACACTGCCATACTGGCTTTGTTTTGTTCTGAGACAGGACCTGCTGTAAGGCGTATTAAACAGTTATTTATGTTTGTGTGTGCATGCACAGAATGGTATACATGTGGAGGTCAGAGAATAATTTGCAGGAGTTGGCTCGCCTTTCATATGTCGGTCTCAGGGATTGAACTCAGGCATTAGGCTTCTTGGTGGCGGGCACCTTTACCTGCTGAGGTGTCTCTCCAGACCAAGTCTTGCTTTGCAGCCCATACTGGCCTTGAACTTGCAATGGTCCTCCTGCTCAGCTTCTCCAGTGCTGGAATTACAGGCATATGCTATAATACCAGCTCTTTTTTTGGTGGGTACGGGGGATCGGTATTTGACTATATAGTTCCAGGCTGGCCTACACTTCTTAATCTTCTGCCTCATGAGTGCTAGGATTACAGGAGTATGCCACTATGCTTAACATCTGAGTGTTTCAGCCATAAAAAAGTTTTATCACAGGGAACCAGGCACTTAGAAAACAGTAAAGGATTCAAGTTGGGAGATTCAAGAGTGCTGTCTTTGGAGTGCCAGTTTGAGGGGCTATCATTGGAGCTTGGCAGCTAGGATGTCATTATTGCTCCAGATCAAGACTTTTATTACTTAGTTGTTTGTTTATTTATTTTTGAGACAGGCTCTCTAGTTCAGGTTACCTGGGATCCGTAGCACTTCCTCCTGCTTGAGCCTGTCAGGTCTGTAATTGCAAGTGTGCATCAACCATGCCCGAGAGACGCGGAGCCAAGTCCATTATCTTCTGTAATTTATTTGACCAGTTACACAGCATCACCAAGTGTTAGGTTTTTGCTTTTGTTTCTCTTTTGAGACAGTGTTTATGCAGCCCAGGTTGGCCTGGCCTCAGATTTGCAGCAGTTCCTCTGCCTTAACCTCTGAGTGCTGGCATTACAGGCCAGCAACCCCATGCCTGGCTGCTGATGGAGAGATGGCTCATCAGTTCAGATCACTGGCTGCTTTTCTAGAGGACCTGTGCCTGATTCCTTAGAACCCACATGGTGGCTCAGAACCATCTGTAACTCCAGTTTCAGAGGAACCCACTCCCCTGGGCCTCTGTGGACTGCAAGAGGCACATAAGTGGTCCACAAACATATTGCAGGCAAAACACTCATACAAATAAATAAATCTTTAAAAACAAATAAGAAAATTAAACAACAGCAACAACAAAGTGGTAGGTCTTAAATACTTTGGTGTTATGCTCTGTGGGAAGAGGCCTAGACATTCTGAGTAGACATTAAAGTAATCTCCCTTTTTGTGACTCAGGTACCCGGCTCACATTGAAGACATTGACTACGAAGAAGGGAAAGTTCTCATCCATTTCAAGCGTTGGAACCATCGTTATGATGAGTGGTTTTGCTGGGACAGTCCTTACCTGCGCCCTTTAGAGAAGATACAGCTGAGGAAAGAGGGCTTACATGAGGAAGATGGATCTTCTGTGAGTAGTCAATCAGTGGAGTTCTGTAGTGAACGAGCCTGGTCAGCTGCTGGCAGTTCCTGTCTAGCCTTGGATTGTCAGTGGGCAATCCTTGCCTTGGCCTGTAGTGATGACCCTGAGGTCTCTCTGGACCAGGGCTCCCTAAGAGTCCAGTTTTCACGTGTTTGGTGCAATTGATAATAGTAGTTCATAAAGTAACCTATTAGGGTTCCATCCATATGAATAGGATCTTGTCTCTCTTTTAGGACCACTGTTTTCCTAGTCTTCAAAATACTACTGGGTATATGGTAGGTCTTCAGGAAATATTTTTATAAAAAGCTAGGTGTGGTGGCTCATTCTACTTCTTGGATGGCCAAGGTTTATCAATTGCTTTGAGTTTGAAGCCAGCCTGGGCTACAATCTCACCCGCCCCCAACCCCCCCATGCCAGAAATGATGGATACATGGCTCTAATCCCAACTCTGAGGATGTGGAGGAAGAGGAGGATCAAGAGGTCAAAAACTGAATAACCAAACCAGAACAGTGGAACTGTTATCTCAGTACTTGAGAGGCAGAGGCAGGAAACCAAGCTGGTTTGCACAAGAGGTTCCAGGTCAACAGAGCTACATAATGAGACCCATCTTAAAGCCAACAATAAGCAAAAATACCACCCCACCAAATTGTTGAGTTGTTGAATGATTGAAATCTGGACCTACTGTGTCTAGAATATTGTATACTAGATAAGGGAGCCTTGACAATCATTTGCTGTACTAATGTTCATTTATTAAGCGGTGGATCCTTTGCTTGTTTTACACAGTCTTTTTTTTTTTTGTTAAGATTTATTTAATATTTATACAGTATTCTGCCCATATGTGTACCTGCATGCCATAAGAGGGCACCAGATCTTATTATAGCACTGTGTGGTTGCTGGGAATTGAGCTCAAGACCTTTGGAAGAACAGCCAGTGCTCTTAACCTCTGACCCATCTCTCCAGCCCACAAAGTCTTTTGTTTTTGGAGACAGTATATCTCTGTGTAACAAGAGCCCTGGCAGTCCTGGATTGCTTTGTAGACCAGGCTGGCCTTGAACTCACAGGGATCCACTTGCCTCTGCCTCTCTACTGGGATTAAAGGTGTGCACCACCACATCCGGCTTTACACAAAGTCTTATGAGCCAGTGGAGAATTTGACTTGATTAGACTGTTTTCCCTTTTCTAAATTGCATCATTGTACTTGGAGCTTTAATTGCCTTCAAAATGGCGCACAAACCTTTGCTTTTGTTTAAAGCAGACGTCGAGTCGTCTGTGGTAGCCCTTACTTTTTGGGTTCTGACTCAGCCTGCATTCTAGTTTCCCTTTAACCCTCACTGAGGAACTTGAACTCTGGCTGGCCTTTTTGTTTTGTTTTGTTTTTCCCCTTCCGATTTAGGGTTGCTCAGTATTGTTCCATTTGATCATTCTGTGTTCGTTCTGTAGAACTTATGAGTGCCAACTGTGCAGAGAAAACAGCATGCAATATGGAAGGTGCATGAGTGCCTCCCATGGTCAGGGACCAGCAGTAGTGTGGGTGCTGTGAAATGTCATGAGTGCTGCATCCCTGAGCTGGAGTGGCCTCGTTCCTTCCAGCTCCTGCGCTAGGTGTGTTCTCAGGTGGCCCTGGACACTTAGGTCCCTTTCATTATGAATGTCAGAGAGGGCAAGTTGTCTCAGTGCTAGTTGGTGCCTGCCCAGACCTCGTGGCTTAAGGACTCGTGTGTCCTAACCTTCTTATTTGTTTGTTTGTTTGAGAGAGACAGGGTCTCACTATGTAGTCCTGACTGTCCTGGACCTCGTTATGTAGAGCAAGCTAACCTTGAACTCACAGAGATCCTCCTGCTCCTATTTACCAAGTGCTGGGATTAAAGTTGTGGGTAGTCATGCCCAGCTACTTTCTAAAGATTTATTTATATATTTTATTCTATGTGTATGGGTGTTTCGCCTGCGTGCGTGTATTTGGTACTTGTGGAGGTCAGAAGAGGGCGTTATATATCCTGGAACTACAGTTATAGATGGTCCTGAGCCACCATGTGGGTGCTGGGCACCAAATTCAGGTCCTCTGCACGAAATGCAAGTGCTCTTAACCCTGGGCCATCTCTCCAGCCCAGCCTCGTTGTATTTTGGCTTCCTGTGCTGAAGATCAGTATCACCTTGTATCTCAATAGCCCATTCCAATCCACTCTCATTGGTGTGCTTTTATTTATTTTATGTGTGTATAAATGTGTGTGTGTGTGTGTGTGTGTGTGTGTGTGTTTGCCTGCATATATGTTTTGTGTGTGTGCTTTGTGCCTGAAGAGGCCAAAAGAGAGTGCTGTATCCCCTGGAAACAAATTAAGGCAGTGTGGAGCCTCCGTGTGGATGCTGGACCCAAATCCCAGTCCTCTGCAAGAGCATCAAGTACTCACAACTACTGAGCCATCCCTCCATCCCCACGTTGTATTATTTTTAAATTTAAAATGATGTTTGTTTTTGTAGGTATGATGCACATGTGCAGGAAAAACTTTCAGGAGTTGGGTTCTTTCCACCATGTGGGTCCTGAGGATTGAAATTAGCTTGTTGGGTTTGGGGGGTGGTTAATGCCTTGACCTGCTGAGCTGTCTTGCCTGACCCATTTTCCCCCTTAATTTGTTATTATTTTATTATTTACTTGTTTGTTTGTTTTTTTATTTATGTGTATGTATTGTGTGCACTTACGTCACAGCATGGATTTTAGACATCAGAAGAAACCTTGGAGGGTTGTCCCTTGTTCTGGTATGTGTACCCAGGGACACAACTCAGGTTGTCAGGCCCAGCAGCACTTGCCCTTAGCCACTGAGCCATCTTGGCAGCCCGTTGTTCATTTTTGAGAAAGAATCTTTTTGTGTGGCCAAGACCGACTCAAACCCTTGTCCTTCCTGTCTTAGTGTCCTGCGTGCTAGGATTGCCGATTCCCAGCGCTGTAGCGGCCCTCCCTACCCTCATATTCATCCTAGCCGCTTTTATGAATTGTGCTGTAATGTGCACTCTATGAAATTCAGTTGGTAACTGGACATTTACTTTTTTTTTTTTAATAGGAATTTCAAATAAACGAGCAAGTGCTTGCTTGCTGGTCTGACTGTCGGTTCTATCCAGCCAAAGTCACTGCTGTGAACAAGGATGGTAAGGTTGCAGTTGCAGTTGCTTTCACTTTTTGCTGTAGGGGAATTGTACAGTATGAGTCCTTGGTAGTTAGTGTATCAGTATTTATTGCCTGCTAATATTTTTTCCAGCTAATATGTCTGGCACTATGGAGAGATTATAAATGGAAAGAAAGCTGGATACAAATGAGGCGTTTGCTATAGGTTCAATCCCCAGAAAAAAGAAAGGAGATTAATTCTTTGCTACTAAATTTCAGTCATTATTTCCCCAGCCAATTACAGTGGATTCTGTTGACAAGTCTGTGGGTTGTTTCTGTCCTGGTATTTTGGTGAAATAAATACAGTTGTTTATTTTATTTTGAACAAATTAAATTTGCTTATGAATTAAAAAAAATTAACAAACATTTGAAAATATGCTTTATGGATAAAGGTGATTTAGGGTAGAAATTGAGACGCTGGGATACAGATCCTAAGTGTGGTTACCTAGCAATTTTGAATATGTAGCAGACAGCAGAGTGTGATCCAAAAAGAGTGCAAGCGAGTGGTCCACAAGGTCAGAAGGGACTCTTTCCTCAGCATACTCTTGCTGGATGTCTGGACCGTAGCCCGGATCTCTGGAGGATGTTTTGGGCAGCCAGAGTCCCATTGTGTCAGATTGAGGGTCTGAGGATATAGCTCAGTGATAAGAGCACTGGCCTAGCACGCCTGGGGCCCTGGACCAATCCAAAGCACTGCACAGCAAAGAAAGGACAAAGCAAAACAAAGCAGAAAGCCAACAACAACTGCCATTGGTCTTTTTTGTTGTTGTTTTGAGACAGAATCTCGCTATGAACCCTGGCTGGCCTAGAACTCATAGAGAGCCCCACTGGCTCTGCCTCCTGTGCTGGCATTAAAGTCATGCATATGTATACCTTGCCTGGCCCACACCGGCTTTTCATTCCACGAACTTATTTAGCTGTCTATTAAGCACTCTGCCAAGTGTTGGGAAAAGTGAGGCTCCATCTTTTGAGCTATCTACACAAGGACTGATTTTCCAGTTCATAAGAAGTCTATTTGGGTGGTTTCATCTTTTCTTAAATTGTTATATATAAGCCTGTGTTCAAAAAGCATCTCATTAGTGCTTTTCACATATGTTGTGTTGTATTAACAGATAGCTTGTTTGCAGGGAAAGCTCACATATTAAACCCCTGAGCCCTTTTAGAAATAGACATAATTAGGTGAGTATGCATTCTGCCTCTCCAGATTCTTGTTTTCAAGATGTCTTTCTTCACTTACCGGCTTTTGTAGCTGAGAGTTCTTTAGGTTCATAAATGGCCTGAAAAGCTGTAGGGTGGTTAGCGCTGATCAAGTCATGCCCTTCCCTCCAGTGAGACTCCCTGGAGGGGCTCCTTGGAGGAACATCAGTCCTTCAGCTGGGATGAAATATTGGCGGAGTTGCATGAGTCATTTCTTAAATAACAGCAGAGTCTGGAGGAGAGAGGGAAGGCGATCAGATGCATGGCTGGGGGGGCAGATGGAGGAAGAGGATTTTAGGAGCTTTGTGGGGAGGCAAGTGGTCTCTTAGAAAAAAGTGGAGGCACGGCTTCACAGCGGTTGCAGAAGTGTTAGGAACTTAGCTTATATCTAGTATCTGCAGAGCCCTGAGCTTGACGTCATGAAAACAACCAAAAGACCTAGCGAGGCAGATTGAAGCCAGTGGACAGTGGGCCGGAGGACAGTGCAGGCAAATCCTGGAAATGACGAGAAGGGCCTAGATGTGAATTTTTTTTTGAAGTAATTATTTAAGGAATAAACATCATTGGCTATATTATAAGCTGTAGCTAATTAGCAGTTTTAAGCTGGGGCAGCTGCAGTTGGGCATGCTGGCACATGCCTTTAATTCAACACTTAGGAGGCTAGACTAGAACTCAAGGATCCCAGATTTGCAGTCATCTTTGGACTACATATTGGGTTAGAGGCCACAGCCTGGGCCACACAGTGAGACTCTGTCTCAGGAACAAAGCACAACACAACAAATCAAGTCAAACGGTAATAACAAAATAACTGGGGTAATTAAAGCATTGCAAATTAAAAATGCAAAATGTTTCCGTTGCTTTCTCATGGGCTGTATTATAGGAGGGAGAGTCTTGAGGCCCTGGCTTCTGCTGTGGGCGTTGGCCACCCTGGTTGGTTCAGTGGCTCTGACTGATCTCCACCTGCCTCATTTACTAATGAAGAGCCTTGAGGGGGACTTAACTGCCTGCTGCTTTCTGAGGCTGATTGGTTGGAAGAGGGTGAGAGGCTTTGGAGTGGGCTAAATCCTGAAGTGGGAGGTTAGTGAGGCATGCTGGGAGAGTTGGCCTTTGTGGGAGCTCAGCTCTGTGCCTAGCTTGGAAGTGAGGATGGTGATTTCTTTTCCTCTGAGCTGTGTCACCCTGTCTGCTAGTTCTTGGGTGGGCCTATCTTGAGGCTGGCAGAGTAAGGCGGGCTTCCTACTTCATGTTGCTTCATTCTAGGACTTGTGCACCTGGCATGGGGGCGCACGCCTTTAGTCCCAGCAGGTAGACGCTGTGAGCTTGAGGCCAGCTTGGTCTACAAAGCTAGTCCAGGACAGCCAAGGCTACACAGACAAACACTGTCTTGAAAAACAAACAAACAAACAAACAAACAAACAAACAAAAACACCCCAAAACATTCTAGGACTGTGGGCTTGGTTGCTGCTCTGCCCTCTTGCCCCCGCCCTTCTCTCCCCTTGTTCCACTTTCTGTTTGTTTGTTGGTCTGTTTTGGTACTGGGAATTAAATAAAGCCAAGGCTTTGTGCATGCCAGGATAGGGCTCTACCACTGAGCTATATTCCAAGCCCTTACTTTCTTTTCCTTCCTCATCTGGATTTCTCCACCTGACTCAGTTGGTTTTCTCAGTGTCACATGGGCTCTGTGAAGAGGAGGCACTGTGCTGGCAGCGTGCCCTGTGATTTCCTGTCTGGTCTCCCCGGCTAGGAGGAAGAGGAACCCAGTGAAGGACAGTTTGTGCATTCCTCTGTTTAACTTCCTGATGCTGAGCATTGGCTGAGCAGGCTGTGGAGAGTGGGGGAGTAGCAGCCACTGCCACGGGGAGCCCTAAACAAGAGCTTTTTGTTTGTTTGAGGTGGATTCCTGTAACCCGGCTGGCTTTGCACTTACTGTGCGGTTGAGGATGCCCTGGGCCTCATACTTCCCAAGTGCTGGGATCATAAAGTCCTTTCACCCACCTGAGTTTAGTTTTGTTCCGGTTTTTGTTGTTGTTTTGTTTAGTTTTTATTTTTGAAACAGGGTTTCTCTATGTAGCCCTGGCTGTCCTAAAACTCATTATGTAGACAGGCTAGCTTTGAACCCACAACGATCCACTTGCTTCTGCGTCCAGAGGGCTGGGACTAAAGGTGTGCGCCACCACAGCCCGGCCTGTTGTGTGTTTGAAATTAGAATCTCATCCCACACTCCTGGCTAGACTATTTTCACTGAGCAGCCAAGGCTGACCTTGAGTGCATAGAAATCCTCCTGTATTAGTTTCCCAAGTACTGAGATTACAGGTACAGCCACCATGCCTAGCTTTTTAAATTTTTATTTATTTATTTATTGGGCAGTGGAGGGTCATATTACTGCAAAGTTGGTAGGCATATTAAGTCCCCAACCCAGCTTATGTAGGAGGAAAAGACAGAATTCTGCACTCAGGTCTTTTTGTTTGTGTGACTGCATCTTTGCCGAGTTGACCTTGGCTCCTGTCTGGAGCTCTTTGACTCATCTTTCAAACATTTGCTCCCCTGAGATAGAGTCTGGCTAGGTTGCTGAGGCTGGCCTTGAATGTTTGGGCTGAAGGGCTTCTTCTACCTCAGACTAGGAGTTGCATTACTAGCCTGTACTTCCATATCCATATTCATTGGAGCAACTCCAAAATTATTTGGAGAATCAGAGCCATAAGACGGTCAGGGCTCTGTGCCCCAGCGGAGCACCACTGATGCCCTGAGGAACCTGCAAGTGGTTAGCGTTTGTACCAAGATCGGTTCCTTCCTCTTGATCTTATGTTGCTGAGACTGGCCTGGGATTTGCTGTGTAGACCAGGCTGGCTTTGAACTTGCAGCAGTCCTTGTGTTGCTGCTTTCTAAGTGCTGGCTGGGGTTGAAGGTGATTGCACTAAGCAAGTCTTCTTCCTAATTAAACACGTATTTCTAGGCCATGTGCTCCCCTTTCCCCCAGTTGAGTCTATTTTGGGCCAGTGCCTAGAGCTTGTGTTTATAACAGGATATGCTATGGAACTAGTTTCTCAGGCCTCTGCCGAAGCAGTTCTTTTTTTGTTTTTCTTTATTCATTGGAGTATGGGCAGGGTGGTGCCTCGTGAGCAGCTTTGCCCAGACAGAAGTAAAAGGAAGACTTTGGTCCACATGTGCCAGAGCTGGCTGCGTGGCCAATGTGTCATCTGCAGAAGAGGTGATGGTGCTCTGCTCAGGTGGCTTGCCGGGTGAAAACTAGATCTCTGTGACAGGATCTGTGCTAAGTAATTGCCTCGCTTTTTTGCTTTGTTTTGTTTTGTTTTTCGAGACAGAGTTTCTTTGTGTAGCCTTGGCTGTCCTGGACTCACTTTATAGACTAGGCTGGCCTCCAACTCACAGTGATCCTCCTGCCTCTGCCTCCCGAGAGCTGGGATTAAAGGCGTGCGCCACCATGTCTGGCTTTGTTTTTTCTTTTTAAGATATGAGGTCATTACGAAGCTCTGTCTGGCCTGGAACTTCCTTTGTAGATGATGCTGGCCTTGAACTCACAGAGATCCATCTGCCTCTGCCTCCTAAAGGCTGCAATTAAGATGTGTGCCACCATGCCTGGCTTCGCCCAGTCTTGTGACTTAGGCATCTCCATAGCTCACCCTAGAGTTTAAAAAATAATAATGATCTCATGATGTCTTAGGTAGGTGTTTATTTTATTGTTACTGTCCTTGGCTACATGCTATTGTGTTCTGTGGGTTGGCTCTGCCTGGTGGGTAGGTGGTTTGGCCTTTTAATACTTAGTAGTCTCTTGGGAGCCCTGATTGGGGGAAAGGTCCTGGTAGTTGCCCTGTGAAGTGGTTATGGGCCATTTGCTGTTCTTGCTCAGGACTCATTTGAGCACTTAGAAGTCTGAGAGAGAAGCGAGGCTTGGTGGTACAGGCCTGCAGTCCCAGCTACGCAAGAAGCGAGGGCGGGAGGATCATAGTTCAAAGCCGGCCTGGGCTACAGCATGGGTTCATGGCCAGACTGGAAGAAAGATAATAAATTCACAAGACTAGCGAAAACAAAGCAATCTTTTAACACACAATCCCACAGAAAGGGACGCTAGCATAGAGGAAGGGCAAAAATGACTGGTGCCGACTCCTGCAAGACAGCGCTTTTCAGCGTCCCTGAATGCTAGAAATTCCAGTCTTCTAGTCCAGGACTTACTTGTCCCCTTCCCAATTGTCCATCTTACTGGTTTAGGTACATGGCCTTGTTATTGAATGATTTGGGGCTTGACACTGCCCCATTTTCTGATCTTGGGCTCAATCATGTAGCATCAAACCTGTAACTTCCCAACTCTAAATTCTGAGACAGGGAGAGCCTGGCACCTCCTGCTTATCTATAACCAGTGAGCTCTCAGCTCAGCATGCCTCCTACTGAAAATAGACATAACTGTTTCTTACACTGGGCAACTTAGTGAGACAGTCTTAAAGAGTAGAGAAGGCTGGGTATACAGTTCTGCTTGGATGGTTTGGGAAATGTTCGGTGGCAGAAAGCAAGGCTGTGTGTAAAATAGCTCTGAAGACAAGGTTTGGAGAGGAGCACCCTGCTGTCACAGGCATGCCTGTGCTCAGGAGCTAAGGCTCTTCTGTGGACTTTGGTGGTGGTTGTTTTCCAGTGTCCCACCTCCTGAGTTTATGGGCCACCAAACCTGGTGTTTTTGTTTTAGTTTCGACTGAATCTCACTATTGAGCTAGCTTTGGTTGGCCTGAGTTCTGCCTGTATAGGCCTCAGAGGAGAAAAGCTAGTGGAGCAGCTGCTATTGGCTTCTCACGCCCCTTATGCATTCTGACTGCTGGAAAAAGGGTGTCAGAGTCCCTGGACATGGAGTTGCAGGCAGCTGTGAGCCACCGGATGCAATGCTGGGAACCTAACTCACACTTTCCAGGAGAGCGGTGCTTCTTCTTAACCACTCTCCAGCCACGGGGGAGATGATCTTCTACATTATACATAGACTCTTGAAACGTCGACTTGGGCCTTCCTGCAGAAGTGGGCCTAAGCCACGGCCATGTCTTCTTCCCTCAGATCTGTTCGATAGGCTGTATTAGCGTGAGCACCGGAGGACGGTTCAAGAGGAATGGCTTATTAGTCCTTTGGGTGTCAAGAGGGTCAGGAGCGGGATATTGCTACTTAGCAGTGGGGCCTCCAAACCTTTAGCCAGAGTTTGGCTCATTTCATAGTGGCTAGCTGGTGTTCTGGCTTTGTGGTTTGCTTAGGCATCGGGGCTTGAGCAATGGGCAACAGGAAAAGAACTGGTCGGAAGTCAGCAGGCAGCTGTGGGTTCTAATTCTAGCCCTTTTGTTGTTTGTCTGTTTTTGAGACATATTCTTTGTTTTTTGTTTGTTTGTTTGTTTGTTTGTTTTTGAGACAGGGTTTCTCTGTGTAGCCTTAGCTGTCCTGGACTCACTTTGTAGACCAGGCTGGCCTCGAACTTACAGAGATCCGCCTGCCTCTGCCTCCCGAGTGCTGGGATTAAAGGCATGCGCCACCACACCCAGCTTTGAGACAGACTCTTACACGGGATCCCTGGCTGGACTTGACAGCCTACTGAATGCTGTGTTTGCAGGCATGAGGTATCATTCCTAGCTCTAAGTTCTGTCTTAAATTTAATGTGGAGTTTGGGGACCTCTCCTGGAAGGCTTTTACCATCAGGAAGAGTTAACTTCAAAAAGAATCCCTCAACAGCTGAAGCTGGTGGTCCATTCATTTACTTTTAGAACTTGAAAATATCTCCAAGCCGGGCATAGTGGTGCACGCTTGTAATCCCAGCACTCATCAGAACCACCTGGGGGGCTTGCTGAAACCCACACGTGCCCCCCACCCCCCAAGCTTCCCATTCCGAGGTGGGCTGGGCTGGTAAGCAGACTTCTCGAGTTGCTGATCTTGCTAGTTTGGCAGCTGAGCGCTGGGCTGCGGTGTGCGGTGTGCAGTGTGTGAAGAAGTTGAGACGTGCTCTCTGGTCTTGAAGAGCTGGTCATTGACTCACGAGCCAGGAGCTCCCAGCGTGAGCTTCTTCTGGTGGCAAAAGAGGATTCAGAAGGCTAGTACAGGGGAAGCTGCCAGCAGCTGGGAAGCCAGGAAGCTTTTACTGAACTGTTATGGGGTTGGTCGTGTGAGCTGGCATGTGAGGCTCATTGCGTGGTGCATTCTAAGTGGGAAAGAACCTCTGCTAGTGGAGATGGGTGTGGTGGCCTGTGCTGGTAACTGCAGCACTTGGGAGGGTTAAGTAGGCGGACAGCTGAGATCCAGCCAGCCCTTGCTACACAGTGTGTACCAGGCTAGGTCAAGTTCTGTTCTGAGACCCTGTCTCAGACACAGAACAAAAGAGCTTGCGAGTTGGTGAGAGCCAGCAGCAACATACAACTGCTATTTTCAACTATATAATCTCAAAAAAAAAAAAACCAAACTTTTTTTAACTTAAAAAAAAAAAAGACAAGTTGGAAATGTTGCAGGTGCTGGTGGGTAAATAGTGAGGCGCTCTGAGCTTGTGGGGATTTGATGGATGGAGAGGTAGGCGTGGGAATCATTGAGCTCTGATTGCATTGAACTTGGAGTCCTAGCGAGGCAGGTGTTCGGACTTGACTTAGTGAGGGGACTAGCTGTTGGCCAGGCCCCGCTTAGGACTGCAGGAGACGTGGAGTGGGAAGAGAGTGAGCAGCAGAGAGGAAAGAACCAAGCATGGTGGTTTGTGGGAGGCTGAAGCCGGAAGATTGTTTAGCCCGGGAGGAGAATGGGTCTAGCTTGGCCCCATATCCTAGGGGACAGTGGAGAAGTAACAGGGAGCTCCTAACTCCCCTACCACCACCTTCCGCACCCTCTTCTTCTTCTTCACCCTCTTCTTCCTCTTCACCTTCTTCACTCTCTTCTTCTTTTTCACCTTCTTCCTCTTCCTCCTCTTCCTCTTAGGGGTTTTGTTTGTTGGGAAATGGGTGCTGACACCTGAACTGTAGGAGTCATTGATGATCTGTTATTAGCAGGCCGCTGAGCAAGAGTGAGTGTCATTCTTATTCTAAATCCCCAGGAAAAGCAGGGAGGAAGCAGGGCATGGAGCAGTTATAAGATGTAAAAATTAGAAAACTTTGGTTTTGATGCAGCTAATGAGGATTTTTATAGTTGGATGCTCTTATCCTTTGGGAAGGTAAGATTTGAGGGGTTGGGGTGTAGCTCAGTGGTAGAGCATGGCATTAGCATGTACAAGGCCAATCTTCAGCATCAAGAGATCCACGAACACACACATTATATGGGTTTGTAGTTTTAATTTTTTCACAGAATTCCTATTGAACAACTGCCTGGCAGCATTTAGGATTTTGGGCAAGATAGCTTCACAGATTTTAAGGTTCACACAACCTCTAAAAAAGATGATTACTGTCCTTCAAGACAGAAAATCAAGATTAAAGAATAAGGTGTAAATTTCACTCACTAAGGAAGTAGTAAGTTCATTTTTCTCGATTTTTTTTTTTCTGTTGCTTTTTTTTGGCTGAGGCGGTCAAATTTAGTGCACATAATTCTTATTTTAATAAAACAACATAAAATATTTAAAGTGAAATTTGAATTGTATAGATAAAAAGCAAACCAAAATTGACCAATAAGTGTAGAGAGCTAAATTTGCCTTGTGTGTGTGTGTACGAGGCCTTGAGTTTAAGGTCTTGTACAAGCTAAATGGTGCTCTCCCGCTGTGCTGAGCCTGCCTGCAGTGTGGCTCTTAAACTGTTTACATTTATTGTGTTTGGAGATCCTTTGTGTGTGTTCTGTAAAAGTTGCTGCCTTCATGAAACAGCAAGTTAAAATCATGATATCTTCTTGAATTTTAGGTACTTACACTGTGAAATTTTATGATGGAGTAGTTCAAACTGTCAAACATATACATGTCAAAGCTTTTTCCAAAGATCAGGTGAGAAATGTGGTTTTGTGCTTTGTGTTCTGAACTATGCTAACATTGTACTTTTGTTTCTCAAATAAAGACATTATGTGTGTTTCTGATGACACGTCTTTATTTCCTTCATTAGATAGTTTCACTAGAAAGTAATAACACAAGTTTTCAGAAGTTGTAAATATTTGTGTTCTTTGTTCTTTCATTTTAAAACAGATTCTCTTCTTTCACAGTGCTGAGCACAGTCCCCATTGTTTGATTTCTGTTGTTGTCCTCGTCTCTCCCCCAAGTGTCTCGGCTGCTGTCCCCTTCCCTTCTTCTCGCTCCTCACCCAGCACAGGGAGTTGTTGGACACCTGAGGACTAGAGTGCACCTTGTCCTTGGCTAGCTGTGTTTTTGACATGACTTGGGGCCATAGTGTGGTAGCTTACAGCTTGCCCGCGCCGTGCACTTGGCAGCCACTTCAGCTAGACGTGCCTAGTTTGCAGTCGAGTGTCGTGATGACCCATTTGCCTTGCCTGAGCATAAAGCCCAAGATCTGCTTCTGGAAATACAGCCCCAGAGCTCTGGGCCTTCTAGAAACACTTTTTTCATGAGTTCTCCCCTGTTTAGTCTCCTTCCTCCTCAGGTTTAATCATAACAAAGTTTGTGTATTAGTGTTTTGAGGCTGCTTTAATTCTGATAGTTACTGACGCTACCACTACAGCAGGATGGCCAAAGGCTTTAGTCCTGACACACCCTCACTGGACAAAACTAGGGATGCTGTGGCCTGTTGGGTCTTCTCCTGTGATCAAGTGCTTCGACTTGACACAGATTTCACCGGACTCTGTGGAAGCACTGAGCCAGGAGAACTTTCAAGGAAACTCCGGAGCCTCAGAAGGCCGTTGCTGGTTTTCCTCTGCAAAACACTGAGCAAATACGAAGCCTTGCTAAGATGATTGATGCTTGCATTCTTTTTGCCTGCCTCTTGGGCATCTAATGGCCACACCTGTACTTGATTGTGCTATTTTGGCCATAATGTGGCATTTTTATTAAGTTTTGTGGAATGAGTTGATGCAGGTGAAAGAACTGAAATATGAGCTTGCGTGGAGTTGGTAAGATAGGTCCCCAGGCTCCTGAGCAGCTGATGACAGAAGTTCAGCTTTTTAAATGAAATTGGGTTTTGGGACAGAGTCTCTCTGTCCTGGGCTGTTCTCTAGCTGCTCATGGTGATCTCCTCCTTCACCTTAGTGCTGGGATAGAGGTGTGAGCCAGTAAACTGAGTATGGCCTGGAGGTGGGGGGATGGGAGGTTCCCTTCTCCGTTCCCACCTGCCTCTGAGTGTCTCCCTTTACTCCAATCCCAGCAGGCAACCAAGACAGACCTGTAGCCCCAAGACACACACCCCCTACCTGCCAAGAGGCTGTGGTCTTTTTGACTTGAGATGACTACAAGTTTTTCATACAACATTGGAATAGGTCAAAGTTTTACTCTAAATGTTTTGGTAATTTACACTTGAGTTACATTTAATTGTCTTGAGTTTATAAAAAGAATGTTTGCTTGTTTTAGAAAATCTGGAAAGCACTCACAAGCAGGAGAACAAAACTGGCCCATTCAGACAAATTGCTTCTGCTTGTTTGTATCTGTCTGCTGGTCCCTGCCCACTGCCCTCACTTTGTAGATGAGGCTGGCCTCGAACTCACAGCGATCACCTGCCACTGCCTTCCTGAGTACTGCTGGTTTTTTGTTACATGCATGTGTGTTATTTCCAAATTTGGAGTCAAGTGCATGTTACTGTCCATAGTTTGTTCTTTTCTCTTAACAATGTAACATTCCCCAAAGTTCCTTTGTCCTCTGAGGCTGTAGCGCTTTGGTAGCTCTGCAGTGTTCTGTAGTCTGCACGTCCTCATCCCTTAGGTGGCTGGTTTCCAAGGCCACAGGGTATTTCTGCCCAGCTGTGAAGTCTGAGTATTATATTAGCAAACTCCATTTTTGGGATTTCATTTCAACTCAGAAGTAGGAACTTTCAAGTCTTTTGACCTGAACTGACATCACCCCTTCCAGAAGGGGGTGCAACTGCGAACTTTTGTTAGTTCTTCTTCTCAGTGTCTGGCTCTTTTCAGAATAATACTGCGACTAAGAAAAAAGTCTCACTGTTTATAATTTTTCCCTATGGGATAAATTGTTCTCTGGCTGCTGAGCATTTAAGCAGTCCTTTCCTGCTTCTGGAAAAGTCAGTGTGCCTAGAATGTGTGTGCTCGGGATCCATGTGAACATGCCTAGAGTGTGTGTGCTGGGGATCCTGTGTGAACATGCCTAGAGTGTGTGTGCTGGGGATCCTGTGTGAACATGCCTAGAGTGTGTGTGCTGGGGATCCATGTGAACATGCCTAGAGTGTGTGTGCTGGGGATCCATGTGAACATGCCTAGAGTGTGTGTGCTGGGGATCCTGTGTGAACATGCCTAGAGTGTGTGTGCTGGGGATCCTGTGTGAACATGCCTAGAGTGTGTGTGCTGGGGATCCTGTGTGAACATGCCTAGAGTGTGTGTGCTGGGGATCCCGTGTGAACATGCCTAGAGTGTGTGTGCTGGGGATCCTGTGTGAACATGCCTAGAGTGTGTGTGCTGGGGATCCATGTGAACATGCCTAGAGTGTGTGTGCTGGGGATCCTGTGTGAACATGCCTAGAGTGTGTGTGCTGGGGATCCTGTGTGAACATGCCTAGAGTGTGTGTGCTGGGGATCCTGTGTGAACATGCCTAGAGTGTGTGTGCTGGGGATCCTGTGTGAACATGCCTAGAGTGTGTGTGCTGGGGATCCTGTGTGAACATGCCTAGAGTGTGTGTGCTGGGGATCCATGTGAACATGCCTAGAGTGTGTGTGCTGGGGATCCCGTGTGAACATGCCTAGAGTGTGTGTGCTGGGGATCCATGTGAACATGCCTAGAGTGTGTGTGCTGGGGATCCTGTGTGAACATGCCTAGAGTGTGTGTGCTGGGGATCCTGTGTGAACATGCCTAGAGTGTGTGTGCTGGGGATCCTGTGTGAACATGCCTAGAGTGTGTGTGCTGGGGATCCTGTGTGAACATGCCTAGAGTGTGTGTGCTGGGGATCCTGTGTGAACATGCCTAGAGTGTGTGTGCTGGGGATCCATGTGAACATGCCTAGAGTGTGTGTGCTGGGGATCCTGTGTGAACATGCCTAGAGTGTGTGTGCTGGGGATCCTGTGTGAACATGCCTAGAGTGTGTGTGCTGGGGATCCTGTGTGAACATGCCTAGAGTGTGTGTGCTGGGGATCCTGTGTGAACATGCCTAGAGTGTGTGTGCTGGGGATCCTGTGTGAACATGCCTAGAGTGTGTGTGCTGGGGATCCTGTGTGAACATGCCTAGAGTGTGTGTGCTGGGGATCCTGTGTGAACATGCCTAGAGTGTGTGTGCTGGGGATCCCGTGTGAACATGCCTAGAGTGTGTGTGCTGGGGATCCCGTGTGAACATGCCTAGAGTGTGTGTGCTGGGGATCCCGTGTGAACATGCCTAGAGTGTGTGTGCTGGGGATCCTGTGTGAACATGCCTAGAGTGTGTGTGCTGGGGATCCTGTGTGAACATGCCTAGAGTGTGTGTGCTGGGGATCCATGTGAACATGCCTAGAGTGTGTGTGCTGGGGATCCTGTGTGAACATGCCTAGAGTGTGTGTGCTGGGGATCCATGTGAACATGCCTAGAGTGTGTGTGCTGGGGATCCCGTGTGAACATGCCTAGAATGTGTGTGCTGGGGATCCTGTGTGAACATGCCTAGAGTGTTTGTGCTGGGGATCCTGTGTGAACATGCCTAGAGTGTGTGTGCTGGGGATCCTGTGTGAACATGCCTAGAGTGTGTGTGCTGGGGATCCTGTGTGAACATGCCTAGAGTGTGTGTGCTGGGGATCCTGTGTGAACATGCCTAGAGTGTGTGTGCTGGGGATCCTGTGTGAACATGCCTAGAGTGTGTGTGCTGGGGATCCTGTGTGAACATGCCTAGAGTGTGTGTGCTGGGGATCCTGTGTGAACATGCCTAGAGTGTGTGTGCTGGGGATCCTGTGTGAACATGCCTAGAGTGTGTGTGCTGGGGATCCTGTGTGAACATGCCTAGAGTGTGTGTGCTGGGGATCCTGTGTGAACATGCCTAGAGTGTGTGTGCTGGGGATCCTGTGTGAACATGCCTAGAGTGTGTGTGCTGGGGATCCCGTGTGAACATGCCTAGAGTGTGTGTGCTGGGGATCCCGTGTGAACATGCCTAGAGTGTGTGTGCTGGGGATCCCGTGTGAACATGCCTAGAGTATGTGAACGTACAGATCCCTGTCTTTTCTTAAGATCTTAGAGAAGTGATTTGTGCATAAACTTAACTGTAGTCTTACAAATTGTAGCTTTCAGAGTTGGCTTTGTTAGGAGTCAGGCACACCAGGACACAAAACTTGAGGATAAATTTTAAAGGTTTAGTAACAAATTAGAAGCAGTACTGCTTTTCAATGGAGAAAACAGTCGAGATCGCAGGAGCCCGGTGGGTGGGCTGCTGGAGTGCACACACCTCACCAGGAGAGGCACACACCTCACCAGGAGAGGAGGCTGGCTGCTGGCCTGGCTCGGGCGTTCTGGACCGTTTTCTCCAAAGCCTCTAGTTACCAGTTTGTTTTCTACATAAGTCTGGGCATCAGCTTACACTGGGCCTCTGAAAAGCCGTGGATAAGGTTAGACTGCTCGTGTTAGAAACATGGCTCCAGGCAAGGGTTCCACTGGGTGGCATCCCTTTAACTAGTCTCCCGTGGCTCCTCATCACAGAAGGGAGACTGGCGTCTCAGAAGGATTGAGACTGGCAGTTGTGTTTAAACACAGGCTTGGTTCTCAAAGCTCAGCTACTCTCCTGGTGTTGTGCATCGTGTGACCTGGCCTGTGTCCGTAGTGTCTTCATTGTCTTCCTAAGTGTGCAAGCAGCCTCCTGATTGTGTATTTGCAAGTAATCACAAAGTGTTTGATCGCTATTTTGCTCATTTTAGAATATTGTGGGTAATGCTAGGCCTAAAGAGACAGATCACAAAAGTCTTTCATCATCTTCTGAGAAACGAGAGAAGTTTAAAGAGCAGAGAAAAGCCACCGTCAACGTGAAGAAAGACAAAGTGGAAAAAGTTTTAAAGACAGAAAAGCGGCCCAAACAGCCTGACAAAGAAGGAAAGCTGCTCTGCTCAGAGAAGGGCAAAGTGTCCGAAAAAAGCCTTCCCAAGAACGAGAAGGAAGATAAGGAGAACATTTCAGAGAATGACAGGGACGCCCAGGTGGAAAAGAACCCTGAAAATGACCTTGTGAAGAGTCCACAGGAGAGCCTGAAGGAGCCAAAAAGGAAGCGAGGCAGACCCCCTTCCATAGCTCCCGCTGGTGAGTTTCCCGCGCGGCTCTGCAGTGCGCGGTGCCTGCCCTCCTGTGGCCTTTGTGGCTCTTTATGCCCTTCTGTACTTCAGTCCTTCGTGTTTGTGGCTTGCTTATGACCCGGAAACAAACCGTGCCCGTGGAGCTGAATTTCAGTGAGGTGTGTGTCCAGGTGGACGTGTTGGGAGTGTGGCCGTGACTGAGCTGGGGTGGAAACCTCATCTTCCATCAAAGAGCCAAGGGAGCTAAGGCCTTCTTCTTCCTGCTCATGTGCCCACAGCCTGAGGAAATAACATCCTAATGGGCAGACACGAAAGAGGAGAGGAGAAGACGGGGGCTGAGGGCAGGGGCTGGAGTTGCAGGCAGAGTGCACTCGGGCCTGTGAGGCCATGGGCTCAGGCCTTAGCACCAAAGACAAACACATAAACACGACCAAAGGCTGTTTTGAAGTTGAGCTCGTAGCAGGCATCGTGGCTCACACCTTGACACTAACGCTTGGAAAGCAGAAGCAGGAGGATCGTTAGTTCGAGACTAGCCTGGACTTCATAATGATGAGACCCTGCCCCAAAGACATTGAGCTTTTAAAAGATGTTTATTGATGGGGGAAATTTCAGTCTAAATAATAAGATAATGTGAATAATTAAACTGGTAAGAGTTAAGGGTCCAGGATAGGTTTAGGGCTTAATACCCAGTTATTTAAAGGTAGTGTAAACTCTGAGGTAGGGAATTGGAAAGAGTTCAAGGCTAGTCTGGGCTACATAGTGAGTTCCAGGTCAGCCCGTGTTAGAATAAAACATTACCTCAGAAAGCCCCCACTCCCCACCCCTCGAAAAAAAAGAAAGAAAAGAAGGAAAGTATAAGTTTGGAATTCTTCTAGGTAACCAAGAATGAAACAAGTTTTGATTTTTTTTTTCCAGTTTTCTTTTTCTTTTTGGCTAAGCCAAACATTTGTTCTTCAGACGATTTGGTAGTTGTAGATGGACCATACCGGTGACTGAATGCCTTTGTGGTCTTTAGACTTTCTTCTTTGTGTACTCTCTGCATGAACATTAAAAAACTGTGAACCTCTTCCCATTTTCAAGCAACATCTATAATTTGTTTGTTTATGTTTGTTGTTGTTGCTTTTAATTGGGCTGGGAGCTGAGCCCATAGTCTTGCACATTATAAAAACATGTTTTACCACTGAGCTACATCCCTAGCTCACAATATCTTTTTTTTTCCACACAAGTTTAAACAGTCTCAGTAGATAATTTAAAATGTAAAATTTGACATAAAACATATTTTGTCAAAACTAGAATAACAGTTGATCTCTAGTGGGAAACATGATATATATATATATATATATATATATATACACATACATACATACATACATACATAAACATATTTTTTTTAAAGGATGTATTTATTTTTATATATAGGTACTTTGTCTGCAGTTATATTTGTATACCAGAGAGGGCATGAGACCATTTGGGTGCTGGGAATTGAACTCAGGACCTTTGGAAGAACAGTGAGTGCTCTTAACCACTGAGCCATCACCCTAGCCCATATTATATATATATATATTTGTTTGTTTGTATGTATGTTTGGTTTGGTTTTTTTTGAGACAGGGTTTCTCTCTGTAGCCTTGGCTGTCCTGGACTCCCTTATAGACTAGGCTGGCCTCGAACTCACAGTGATTCACCTGCCTCTGTCTCCTGAGTGCTGGGATTAAAGGCATGCGCCACCACTCCCAGCTTATATATTTTTAATGTGCATTGCCTGCATGTATGTCTGAGTGTCAGATGTTGGAGTTACAGACAGTTGTGAGCTGCACGTGGGCGCTGGGAATTAATTGAACCTGTGTCCTTCGGAAGAACAGTCAGTGCTTTTAATTGCTCAGCCCTCTCTCCAGCCTGTAGTAGTTCTTTTTTTCTTTTCTTTCTTTTTTTTTTTTTTTTAAGATTTTATTTATTTATTATTTGTACAGTACTCTGTCCCCATGTGTGCCTGCAGGCCAGAAGAGGGCACCAGATCTCATTATAGAAGGTTGTGAGCCACTATGTGGTTGTTGGGAATTGAACTCAGGACCTTTGGAAGAATAGACAGTGTTTTTAACCTCTGAGCCATCTCTCCAGCTCTATAGTAGTTCTTAAGGACATGTTCTCAAATCTGAGTTCTAATTTATAGGAGACCAGATAATAGCCTGTCTTGTCTCAGATGAAATAAGTGTTTCCCGTCTTTAAACAAGTAGCAGCAACAAGAAGGCTGGGTAAAGCACTTGTTGTACATGCCTGATAACCTGAGTATGGCTTTCTAGAACCCACACAGTAGTATGTGCCTGCAATCCTAGATTACCAATCCCTGGAGGCAGGAATCAGATTCATTGGAAGCTGTGTGGGCCAGCCACCTTGTCAAACATAAAAAGGAATGGCAAGAGAGTCTAATGCCAGGACCAACTTTGTGAATTGTCTTGTGACCTCCGGAGACACATCACTCACATGCACGCACGCACGCACGCACGCACACACGCACGCACGCACGCACGCACGCACGCACGCACGCGCATACAATAAATAGAATAAAAGCGCCCCCATGATTTTTTGAGACAGTGTTTCTCTATGAGGTCCTGGCTGTTCTGGAGCCAGACAGGACAGCTTTGTAGACCAGGCTGGCCCTGAACTCAGAGATCACTCCATGAGTGTTGGGATTAAAGGTCTGCAGTACCACACTCAACTCTCCTTTTCTTTCTTTCTTTCTTTCTTTCTTTCTTTCTTTCTTTCTTTCTTAGTTGGCAGTGCTGGAGAGTAAACCTTGGACCTCTGTGTGATAAGCAAGGCTTGTGCCTGCCACTGAGCTACACCCACAGCCTTCTCTATTTCTTATATTTACTACATGTTGAAATATTTTAGATGGATTGCTTTAAATATAGTCTTAAACTTAATTTCTTTTTGAAAATTTCTTAATATGATTGCTTTAAAATGTCACATGCACTTACATTTGTTGCTCTCGTTGTGTTTCTGCTGGACAGCATTGTCCTTTCACTGTAGCTGCTGTCTTGACTGCCTTGTGAGAAGGAACTGAGCATCAGTACCTAAGGCTTGCGTGACCCCTGATGAGCTGACCTCTGCATCGAGAGTGGTACTAGCTGTGTGCCTGTGTCCAGATAGAGTACGAGGCTCTGTGAAGACAGGTTGCACTTGTGCCTTTGTACCTCCCTGGGCAGCACCTGTGTGGAGGCAATGGGCTCCCCACATGAGCTGTGTGGGGAGAGTTAGGGAGATGCTCAGGTTCTGTGTGGTCCTTGTTTATATGTGGTATCAAAAGGAAAAGAGGCTTGTCTGACGCTGCGTACACAGCACAGTCTCCTTAAGAAATGTAGGAGCATGGGTTTATTGGCCTGGTGGAGCCCGGAGCTCGCTGCACAGACTTGACTGGGAGCAGAATCTGAACCGTGTAGAACAGATAGTTTGCTGTTGACGTTTAGCTTGGAATATGTGTTGCACCACTCGGGAGAGAATGATGTTGGTGTGTTGGAAAGACTGACTATAGCAAGAGCCCAGGGTGGGGGCTGCCCCGCGGCGCTCGGTTCTCTCTCCCTCTGCCTCTGGAAAGGCCTCCCGGAAGCTGCTGACCTGACGTCCTTTCCCTTCCCTTTCTTATCTGTCTTCCTGTTCCCATTCCTCTCCTGTCTTTGCCTCTCCTTCCCACCCTGAGTTCTGCCTTGCGGCCAGGCTCCCTAATCTTTTTTCTGCCTCTTTTTGGATTTCCATCTTTCAGAGGGAGAGCTTCTTAGACTTCAAGATGAGAACGAAGGCTCTCCAGGGCCTGGTGGCCTGCTGAGTCAGCGTGCTGGGGCACAGTAGGGAGGAGGCTCCTGACTCTTGTGTTGGCTTTCATCTAGAGCTTCGAAACAATACAAAGCGAAACAAAGACACCTAGACCAGGGACAGCTGACAGCCAGGTAGACACTGGAAGCAGTTACCAGGCCCTAACCCACGCCACACGTCTTCCAAGTGCTGCTCAGGTCTCGGTTTGTTTGGTTTTAGTTCTGTTCTTTTTCTGGACTAGTCATCAGAAAAGATTCGATGCTCAAAGTGGCTGAACGAGTTAGACACGGTGGAAAAACCTGTAATCCCAGCACCTGAGAGGGGTGGGGGGTTGTTTTTGGCTACCTAGAGAGTACAAGGCCATTTTGAAGAGTTCTGGACTATGTGAGATCCTGTTCCTTTCTGGTCCCCCTCCCCAAGACTGCAGGAGTCTTACTTGGTATGACTGCCTGTAACCCCAGAACTCCAGAGGTAGAGGCAAGAGGACCGGGAGCTTAAAGTCATCATCAGCATCCCTCCTCCAGCTGTTTATGCAGTTTGAGACCAGTGTGGGCTTACTGTGCTGTCTAAATAAAGCAAGACCACAGGAGCACATTCAGTAGTGCATGCCTTCAATCTCCTCTACTCCAGAGACTGAGGCAGGAGGATTACAAATCCTGGGCTACCCTGGTAACTTAGCAGGACACTATCCCTCCCCTGTCCTCTGCCAAGAGACTTTTATACTGCCCATGCCCACACACCTTCATGTTGGAGTGTAGTCCTTTACAGGAAAGGTTTAGAAATGCTATGTCCTAGGTAGGACCACAAAAGATACAGGAAGTCAGTCTGCAGAGCACCACCATCTTCCCAAAGAAGCAATTCCTCATTCATTTCATTGTCTTGTCTTTTACCTTCAGTACGGTTGTTCATTTTTAGAGTTTAGTAATGTGTTTTTGTTTTGTTGGGGTCTTTCTTGTTTTTCTTTTGTGTTTTGAGATAGAGTCTTAATATATCTGCTATCTGAAACGATGTCTTCTCTCTGTATATAAAATACATATACATATGTGTTTTTATTTGTATAAAGATGCAGGATTAGGCACTAACGTTACACATTTTATGTGCTTTGTATATATTACAGCTGTGGATTCAAACTCTCAAACTTTACAACCAATAACATTGGAATTGAGAAGACGGAAAATATCAAAAGGAAGTGACATCCCATTAAAACGTCCCCGGCTTGACAAAAATTCATGTGAGTCTCCAATTTATGTATATGTGGCTAAAATTTGATAAATTATCTGCGTTAGCCTCTGTGTCTGCCTGGCCCCTGTTTCTTACAAGCTCTAGTGACTGTCTTTGAATACATGAGCTTATATGGGTAGCATGTGACTGAGCCAGTAGTCTCTGTTAGAAGCAGCAAGCACTGTATTTGTGTTGGGCTCAGGGACAGCATATCTAATTCTATATAGTATATTTGATTTGGATTCTTTCAGAAATATATAGCCTAGTAAGGATGGATCACATATGCTAAGAAAAACTTCGGCCAGGCATGATGGCACACACCTTCAACCCCAGCAGTAGGGAGGCAGAGGGAGGCTGATCTCTGAGTTTGGGGATAGCCAGGGCTACATAGAGAGACCCTGTCTGAAAAAACAGAACATTAGAGATACTATTGAAAACAAACATGTTGGCCTCAAAAAGGATTTGTGGTGGCTTAAATAAGGTGCTCATGACCCATGGCTGGCTTTGGGTGTCTGCATACAGCCTTGTGTTGGGAGCTCCCAGCAGAGCTCTTGCTGAGACTGACACATGCCTCGGCGCACCCTCTCAGTCTGTGCAGTCTTGACATTTGGCAGTAAGCTCTCTCTAGCCGAGACTCTGAATTCGGAACAAGGTAAGATTGCTTCCTAGCAGAGGTTTCGTTTTACTGTAAGCTGGGAAAGGAGATCAGTCTGACATTCCAGAAGTCTCTGTAGGAAAGCCCTTGAAGTACCAGCTCAGAAGTCTGCATCAGCGGAAGTCTCTCTTCTTGATCTCTGAGCACAACTCTATTAATGGTTTGCAGCTCAAGAACAGTCAAAAAACCGTTCTGAAAACAGTGACAAAGACTTGTCCAGGAGACGGTCCTCCAGGCTGTCCACTAACGGGACCCATGAGATCCTAGATCCTGACTCAGTTGTACCTGATCTGGTTCATATGGTTGATACGGATCCTCCAAAAGACAAGACACCCAGCGCCAAGGAACCTGCTGAAGGTATGTCAGTGTCTGGTTTGGAATTATTTGGCCAGCCTGGTGCCTGTCTACTAAGAACAATCTAGATTCTTCTGTATTAGCTTCTGTGTTAGATTGTGTTGAAGACATTAATGTTATTATATATTATATACCCATTGTATATAGGGCTGGAGGGATGGATTAGTGGCAGTAGGTTCTGAAAGAACCAGGTTCAGTGCTGGATGTGGTGGCACAGGCCTTTAATCCCAGCACTCGGGAGGCAGAGGCAGGCGGATTGCTGTGAGTTTGAGGCCAGCCTGGTCTACAAGGTGACCTGGGCTCTGCAGACACTACATGCATATAGTGCATAGGTGGCTTGCAGGCGCGCGCACGCACGCACACACACACACACACACACACACACACACACACACACACACACACGGCATGGTTGTCACACCTTTAATTTCAGCAGTGTCGAGGCAGAGGGAAGCCTATCTTTATGAATTCCAGGCCAGTCGAGTCTACAAATAAACAAAAAAGCCCACCACAACTAATACACATGGAATACAACTGAAATCTAGTAATAACTCTTAAAAATATATGTGTGAGGGCTGGAGAGATGACTCAGCAGTTAAGAACACTGACTCCTCTTCCAAAGGACCTGGGTTCAATTCTCAGCAACCACATGGCTGCTCACAACTGTCAGTAACTCCAATATCTGACACCTTTACACAGACGCACATGCAGACAAAACACTAACACACATAATGTGTATGTGTATGTGTGTGCATGTAGGTACTCACAGGGTCCAGATCCCCTGGAGCACAAGGTGGTTGTGAGCTGCCCAGGGTGAGTGCTGGGAACAGAACTCAGGCCCCTCTGCTGCGAAGTATGAGCTCTTAGCTACAGAACCATTGTTCTAGTTGTCCCTGCCCCCCCCCCCCAGACTGCTCTGAAGTCCAGCTGTTGAGGGTGCTGCAGTGCTCGATGATGGACTGTTCTTCCCAGGGGGGCTGGGCGCACTGTGGCTCTGTTTCTTTATTGTTTCATGCTGTGTTAGGCTGGAGGCACATGGCTTGCGGAGCCTGGCTTCTTCTTTTTTTCTTTTTTCTTTTTTTTTCTTTTATGGTTTTCAAGACAGGGTCTCTCTGTGTAGCCTTGGATGTCCTGGACTCACTTTGTAGACCAGGCTGGCCTCGAACTCATAGCAATCCACCTACCTCTGCCTCCCGAGTGCTGGGATCAAAGGCGTGTGCCACCACGCCTGGTGGCCTTCCCTCCACACACCCCCTCCCCCCCCCCAAAGACAGAGTTTCTTTGTATAATATTGGCTGGCCTGGACTCACTTTGTAGACCAGGCTGGCCTCGAACTCACAATGATCCACCTGCCTCTGCCTCCCAGGGGCTGGGATTAAAAGCGTGTGCCACTACATCTGGTTTCTCTGCCTTTTTGATGCTGCCTCGCTCCATATGCAGTTTTGCTGACCTTCTTTCCCTTAAGTCAGCTTCTTTGAGGTACTTATACTCCTGGCTGTATGGGTGGAAGGCCTTTCTTTCTTTAATTTAAAAAAATCACATTATAAAATTAATTCATTGGTGTGCATGTGTGCCATGGTATTTGTGACTAGAAGATAACGTGTGGACCCGACACTGGGGGTGACTATAGGTTGTCTTTCTGGAAGCATCTTGCCAGCCTTCTTTTTTTTTTTTTTTTTTTTTTTTTTTTTTTTTTTTTTTTTTTTCTTGAAACAGGTTCTCACTAAATAACTCTAGCTAGCCTGGAACCCATTGTTAGATCAGGCGAGTTTCAAACTCTGAGGAGATCTACCTGCCTTTGCCTTTTAAGTGTTGGGATTAAAGATGTGTGCTACCAATCTTGGTTTTCTTTTTCTTTTGGTTTCCTTCCTTCCTGTCTTTTGTTCATTTGTTCTTTTAAATGTGTCTGTCTGTTCCAGTATCTACAGAAAGGCATTAGATGCCCTGGGTTTGGAGTTACAGTTGGTTTTGAACCCCCTAACATGGGTGCTGGGAAGTGCACTAGAGTCTTTTGCAAGAGTGATACATGGTCTGCAAGCTCAGTCATCCCTCCATCCCACTGAAGCGTGGTCCTATGTGTTGTCCTCTAAGGCATCTCTGGCTTTTTAATCAGGTCTGGGGCTCTTGATTTCCTGATTGTATATATATGTGTTTCCCAAGCATTCTTTCTTTCTTTCTTTCTCTAGGTCAGTTGACATCTCCACTGGAAACTGGCCAGGTCTCCTCTGCATTAACTTGCCACCCCGTTGGGGATGGGCTGGGGGCAGCAGGCTTGGACTTGAACAGCAAGTCAATGGGAGAGAACACTATGAAAACAGAACCGGTGCCTCCTCTTGCTGAGGCACAGGAGGTTCCGACCGTGGAAGGTGTGTGTTTAGAGCTAACTTAACCATGCTTTACTGTATGCTTGTGCTTTTACTTTGTAAATTTTTTAAAAGGTGCTTTTCCAATAATGTTGTTTTTCTGTCTTTTATGGTTTTCTCTACCTGTAATCTGCCCATTGGAGAGGTAGAAGTAAAAGCATCGTCATGAGTTCAAGGCTAGCCTCATTTCCATAGAGGGTTCCAGGCAGCCAGGGTATCACAGTGAGGCTCTTGTCAAAAGAAAAAGAAAGAAACAAAATAGAAACCCTGATTTGTGCCCACACTCATGTGTGCGCACACGTGTGTGTGTGTCTTTCAGACAAGATGTCACTATGTAGTTCTTGGCTGTCCTGGAACTAACTATGTAGACCAGGCTAGCCCTGAACTCACAGAGATTTGCCTGCCTCTGCTTTCCCAGTGCTGAGATTGCACTATCACTCCTGACCCAATTTTTAAAATTTAATGCTAGACTTAGTTCATTTTTAATTTTGTTACCATTTTCCTTTTTGGTAAATGTGGCTCGGAACTTATCAATTTTATTGATCACTTGAAAGAAGTAACCTGTTTAGTTTCTCTGTTGTCTCTAAAAGATTTCTCCTAACTTTCTAGAACTTGTTGTTTTAACTGTCATTTTTTCTGTGTGTGTGTGTGTGTGTGTGTGTGTGTGTGTGTGTGTGTTTGTGTTGCCCATCTAGTCATTTAATCAATAGATGTTACACCCATGTTACAGGGCTTATTCTAAACCATCTTATCCATGAATGTTCTGCGTGTAACATGGGGCAAAGAATAGGCTTCTGTGGGTCCTAGATCAGTAGCTGTAACCCACATAGTCTTGATGGCTGGTTGTCTGCTAAAAGTGAACAGGCGGTATTTGTCACTAGAATGTTAGACACTAACAGGTCTTGCCCTGTTAAGTTAACTAGGCCTGTTTAGCATACCAGCTAGAAGAGTTCTAACGTTCAGAAGCTTAGGGGTTTTGTTTGTTTGTTTAATGCTTTTTGTTTGTTTGAGCATACCTGGTTGTTTTCTTGAGCAGAGAGCCTTAGATGTGTAATCATTTTACTTTGGGGAGTTGTGTCTATAGGCTGTTATATCACCAAGTATGTTTATCTGCTTTTCTGTCCAACAGAATGGCTAATCAAAATGTGGGCTCCAGAACTCCTTATGACCACAGCGCTGTGTGCCTGCTGTGGAGGAACTGAGCTCAGAACTCACCCTCTGAGCCCCTCCTGTGTGCCAGAGAGTTGTGGCTGTTCAGTTTACAGAGATGCATGGGCATGCTTTGTCCTAGTGTTCTTAACTGCCTCTGGGGGAGGGGTTGTGTTTAGGCAGGGTTGGAAGGTGGGTGACAAAGAGACATTTGGAGGTTGGGGGCAAAGTACTGTGTAACCCATGACACTATCAGTGTGTGCTGTCTGACTGAATTGCAGGCTCTCTAAAGTAGATTAAGGCTGAATAGGGAAGTTGCTGTCAGCCTGAGGCCATTTGCTTTGAGGAATTTGTGGAGGAAAATCTTGACTTTCAAGTTAAGTCTAACTTCACAGTAGACAAAGGAGCCTGGTAAGTTAAGAAGCAACTCAGGCAAAATCACCCCCTCCAAGGGATTCCTAGTTTGACCCCACGTCCTGCTCTCCCTGTTGTGTCCTCCTCACCCCAGAACTGCTGGTTGCTGAGGATACAATCAAAAGAGAGCAGAGTTTGTGCCTTGAGGAACTTGGTACTGTGGGGTGCAGGCCCACCTGTTCCCAGGCACTTGCACAATAGCGTGTCCACTCTGAAAGGGGCTTGGGGAAGGGGGGAGGCGCTCTCCTTTAGAATTCTGTAGCTAAAAGGGAAAAATATGTTGTCCTAGAAGCAGAATAGGGTTCCTGGGGTTTGTTGAGGAACAAGGGCTTTATGGGAAATACAGATGATACAGAAGGGTTACTGGGAAGAAGGCCACTCATGAGCCAGGAATGCAGGCGTTATGTAAGTGAGCAGGAAGCGGGCTAGGCTGTCAGCAAACAGCTGCAGGGAGCAGCGGCAGCTCAGGCACGGCAGTGACTGTTCTCCAGGCTAGTGCCATGGCCCTGGCCTGCCTAAACCTAGATGAAGTCACGTGGGAGAAATCTGTGTGAGCCACTCCTAAGCAGCAGTTGGAGCTGGCATAGGCAACATACTGAGTTCAGAGAAGCCCAGGCCCTCAGGGCAGCACTGCCATCTTGTGGAATAGATGTTGAGTGCTTCTTCCTGGTTTGTATGTATGTAGAAATTTATATTCTAGGGGAGAGCCAGGAAATGTTCACTGGGACCAGACCCGTAGAGGTCAGGGGACAACTTTGTGAGTCGCTTCTCTCCTCTTTAGTTTTATGTGTGTTTTGGAAATGAAAATCACATGTCAGGTGACACAGCAAGCACTTTCACCCACTGAGCCATCTTATTAGACCACAACATATTTTTCTTTATTGCATGCATGTGCATGCGTGCACACACACATATGTGTTTGTGTATACATATGTAAGTCCATATATGTATGTGCTATCTTTTTTCCAGTGCTAAGGACTAGACACAGGTCACTCCTACTGAGTTCACACTCTGCTACTGAGCTACACACCTAGTTGGGCCTTTTTACTTCTACAGTGCTAGACTAAGCCCAGGGCTATGTCCAAGTCAGGCAAGGGCTACACCACTGAGTTAACCCTCAGCCCTTTGTATATTTATTTATTGATTTATTTATTTTGTTTTTCGAGACAGGGTTTCTCTGTGTAACCTTGGCTGTCCTGGACTCACTTTGTAGACCAGGTTGGCCTCGAACTCATGGTGATCCACCTGCCTCTGCCTCCCTGAGTGCTGGGATTAAAGGTGTGAGCCACCACACCCTGCTATGTTTTTTGTTTTGTTTTTTTGAGACAGAGTCTCTCTGTGTAGCCTTGGGTGTCCTGGACTCCTTTTGTAGACCAGGCTGGCCTCAAACTCACAGCAATCCACCTGCCTCTGCCTTCTGAGTGCTGGGAGGCCCAGCCTTGTATATATTTTTAAGTAAATCTGATTTGAAATTAGCTCAGGCTCATGAAAATGCTATGAGTATGAAGAAGAGCACGCTGGCTCCCACACTGTGGGAGGCTAAGGCTGGCGTATGAGGCTAACCTGGATCACCAGTGAGTTCTAGGTCAGCCTAGGCTTGTTCAAGGCTGGTGTGGAGCACAGAGAAAAAATCCTGTCTCACCATCAACAAAAGTCAGCAGATAGAATTTCTGCATGAAGTGGAGTTTCAGTGCGCCTGAGCGCAGTACGAGCTTCTCCCCACACACCTTCTGCCACACCCAGTCACTACTGTATCTGCTCTTTTAATTTTTCCTAGTGTACATGATTCTAAAGTTGGTAGGGGGAAAAAGCACAATGCCCTTTTATAATTTTAATTAATTTTGAGGCAGGGCTCTTGTATCCTAGAATGGCCTGGAACTTGCTGTGTAGGTGAAGACATCCTCAACTCCTGATCCTTCTGTCGCCTTCCAGTGTGCAGCGATTGCCAGCCACTAAGCTCAGTGTACTCGGTGCCAGGCCAGCCTGAAGGCTTTGTGCAAAGCAACCAGCCATTTGTCACCTGAGCTGGATCCCCTGCCATCCTTAATAATTTATTTATGTTAGACAGGGTCTCACTCTTCTATCCAGTTTGCCCTTAAACTCACAGCAAACCTCCTGCCTCAGTCTCTGATGTGCTGGGGTTCTAGACTTGGGCCATTATATCTGGCTCTTTCATTGTATGCTTCTTATTTAGTTGTTGTTATTGTTGTTTTTAGTTATAAGCATAAATGGGCTCATTGAACATGTAGTGACAGCTTGCTATTTTCACCTAGCAGTGTTATCTTGAAGCTCAACAGATTAGTAAATGCAGCCCTGCTTCATTCTTCCCCCGTGTCTTTTCCCTGACTTTTGGACAGGTCTTGTGAGGCCCAGCTACCAGCCTGGCCTTATGCTCCCTGTGCACATCGGGGTGACTCCTGATCCTGCTACCTCTAACCCCAAGGTGCTGGCATTACAGGCCTGTGCCTAGGCTTCTTCACCCCCCACCCCATCTCTGCACTGCTGGGGATGGATGAGCAGCCTCACACATCTAGGCAAGGGCTCCAGCTAGTCCTATTGGTTCCATTCAATGCTTGGTTACAATTCCATAACCCAGGCCCGGGAGGCACTTGTAGAGTGAGTGCTTGCTTAGCTTGAAGGAAGCCTGCATTCAAACCTCAGAGCCACAGAAACCAGATCTAGATGTACACACATGTCATCCAAGCACTCAGGAGGATCTAAAGTTCATGACAGTCTGGCGTACGTGAGACTACATCTCTTAAAGAAAAGGTTACATCCTTTAATCCCCAGAACTTGAGAGGAGGATGCAAGCAGATCTCTGAGTTAGAGGCCAGCCTGGTCTTCAGAGCAAGTTCCAGGACAGCCAGGGCTACCTACGCACACGCAAACCCTGTCTTGAAAAACCAAAAATAAGTAAGTTAATTGATTTTTGAAAAGGTACATAATGTAGACTTGCTCTAATTTATCTGATAAATTCATGGACATTTAAGTTTATTGTGACATTTTCATTTCAACATTTGGCTAGTATGAATTGAAATCTGTTTGGGTCCCTCTTGGGTTGTTTTTCATTGCTTCAGAGTAGAGAAAGTTATTCTTTCACAGACCTGTGGAAATACTTTATTATATGGTATTACTGCACAGGACACATTAGAAGGTGCAGGTGCTCAGAGCTGGTAGCATGTTGTTCATATATGCCAGCTGTGTTAGGTCTGGGTGCTGAGGCAACACCAGACAGTGAGAAGGAACTCCTTTCATCCCGCTAGAGAAGTGGTAGGTAACAGAATCCAGCAGCAGATGCTGAGTTCCAGAGATGAGATACATCATGTAGTCACTGTGCCAGCAGTGGGTGGCATGTGATCCCTGCCAGAGAGGGCCATCTGGATCCCTCCCCATATGCTGAGCTGGGTCTGGATGGAAGTGAAGACTTGGTGTTAGCCAGGGAAAAATGGCAGGGGGAGGTGAGAGCCATGAACAGAGGTGTGAGCCATGAGCAGGTGTGATGTGAGAGCAGAAGCGGCCACTGGAGTAGGCAGTGCTGGCCTGCGGGACTGAGGCTCTGCTGGAGAGTCGTGCCTTTGGAAAATAAGATGGTGCTGAGAATTAGGTCGGCCTGAGTATCATTAATGTCTTTACCTTAGGTTTTGAGAAATTATCAGTGGGCACACAAAAAGAAATTAAAAGGCCAGGCAGTGGTGGCACACGCTTGTAATCCCAGCCCTCAGCAGGTAGAGGCAGGCCGATCTCTGAGTTGGAGGTTAGCCTGGTCTGCAAAATGAGTCCAGGACAGCCAAGGATGCATAGAGAAACCCTGTCTCAAAAAACAAAACAAAAAAACAAACAAAATTATAATGTAGATTTAACACGTTCATTAATTTTTTAGTGTATGAGTATTGTGCCTGTGTCTGTGTGTGCAGCAGCACGTTCCTGCCTGTGTCCTTGGAGGCCAGAATAGAGCTTCAGAGCTCCTGGAAACGGGGTTAGAAACTGTTGTGAGTGACCACTTGGGTGCTGAGAATCACACTAAGGACGCTGGAAGAAAGCAGCCAGCGCCAAACACAAAGGCTTCGAATATTTTTATTTTCTTGTGGTCTGTTAGCCAGGCATTGTCTGGGGCTAGGCTCCCCTGAAAACTTTTTGGGAAGGAACTCACTCTTTAGCTGCTTGAAGGTGGTGATGACTGAAAGCATCAGTGTTTTGCTGGCCCTTCTGGGTCATCTGCACGTTGCCCTGTGGGCAGTGGCTCAGAATGCAGCCTGTGTTGTTAAAGCAGCAGAGGAGAGACCAACTGCTGGGACTTTAGCCTCACAAGCAGAGACTCACGGATGGGGCTCAGACTCGAGGGGCTGCATGGAGGAATTACACAAGGGGGAGAGGACCACTAGGTGTGTTGGATGCTCAACTACCTAGACAGCAGGAGTTGAAGATTCCTAATGTTCAGATCATCCACTTTTGATGGATGCTCTCTGCCTTGTTAACACTGCCATCCTTGACTTGAAAAGAGCTCTTGGTTTGGCTGGCTATGAGCTTTGTCCTAGTGATACCTGGCGTTTTCTTTTCCCTAGGGAGTCTTCCTTGCTTACCTCAGCCTGTGTGATCCTGGCACTGCCACCCTTCAGAGCCTCCTAGGTGCCAAGCTTGCTTGTCTTAGCAGTACAAAGAAGAATCTGATTTGGGGACAGTTTTTCCGGCTTATCTGACTTCAGAAACTTGCTGCAATGGTAGACTGCCAGGTCCCGTGTCCCAATTTAGCAGAGTCAGGCCACACCTTGGAGTCTGTTTATAAGTAAGGAGATAAATGATTAGGCAATTGGTAGTCTATAAAGATGAAATTGAGTTGGCTCCAGAAATTATCAAGTGTAGAACGGTTGGTTAGTGTTGGTCTGAAGGCTATTGTGAGGGCTTCCCTTGGCTACTGGACTGCTCTTTCATTAGGTTTAGCAGTTAAGAGCACTCACTGTTCTTGCAGAGGTGCCAGGCTCCTTCCCAGCACCAACATGGTGGTTCACTGCCGTCTGTAACTGTAACTCCAGTTCAAGAAGATCCAACCCCCTCTGCTGGCCCCTGTGGGTACCAGGCATGAACATGGTCATACCATGAGTCATGCAGGAAACACTTACACACACACACACACACACACACACACACACACACACACACACACACACACTTTAAGACAGGCATGGTGGCACACGCCTTTAATCCCTGCATTCAGAAGGCAGAGGCGGGTGAGTTTGAGGTCAGCCTGGTCTGCGTAGCAAGTTTCAGGACAGCTTTGGCTTCACAGAAATAGATTCTCCGATTCCTCCCAATACAAGATGCTCCTATGGGGTCATGATGACTCTGCTGCTTCCACACACCAGGAGCTTTGTGGTTTATTTTGGATTTCATATGTTTAGAAATATGTAGACAAAACTGAGGGCTTCAGAAAGTAATCTGCTCTTCACTAGCGTGTGCAGGGGGCGATTGAGAAGCAGTTCACATTTAGTTGACAATTACAGTAGCTGTCTCCGTCTAAATTTTAGACACCTACAAGCCAAGCCTGCTTATGGAGATGTGTTTTATTTTGGAAAAACATTTTCCGCGCCCCCCCCTCCCCCCGCCAGACAGGGTCTCTCTGCATAGCCGTGGCTGTCCTGGATTTGCCTTGTAGACCAAGCTGGCCTCGAACTCACAGCGATCCACCTGCCTCTGCCTCCCGAGTGCTGGCATTAAAGGTGTGGGCCACCACGCCCGGCTCACTGTCCCATATTTATTGTGCACCTAAATGCTAAGCAGCTCTCTAAAGTGCTTTCAACTCTTACAACTCAGCGACAGCATTGCCATTATCATCTCCACTCTGCACCTGAGCAAACTGGGGCTAGGGGAGTGAGCGGGGAGTCTGAGTTTGAAACAGACCATCCAGGCATGGAGCCCTCTCCAGCTGCGCAGCATTGCTCCTTGCCTCGTGCCTTGGCTAGTGTGTGTACTACAAGTATGCAGCTTTGTTTGGTTTGCTTGGAGACAGAACTTTCTGGAATCCCGACTGACCTTGAGCTCCCTAAATAACTGGGGCCACCTTTGAATTTCTAATTCTCCTGCCTTTGGTCCTGAGTGCTAGAGTTACAAGTGTGTAACATCTCAGATTATAGAGTGCTAGAGGTAAAAGTCAGGGCTCTGTGCATCTAGGACTTTGCTACACATGAGCCCCTTGTTTTATTGTTTGAGGCCAGGTCTCTCTGTAGTGTAGTCCAGGCTGGCCTGGAACTTGGTAGGTTTCCCAGGCTGGCCTCACACTCACACTCACACTCACACTCAGCTTCTTTAGTGCATTGGATTGCTGGTATATTACCAGATCTAGCTGGGTCCACATTCTTGACTGGTGAGAATGGCGATTGCTTGTGGAATTAGCTCACACTATTGTTTGTGTGTGTGCACACATTTGCATTTACACAACTGCAGTGCGCACAGGGCCAGGAGAGAGTGTTCAGGTCCTGGCAACTAGACTTACAGTGGTTTGACGCTGAAGCCCAGGCCTGACATGGGTGCTGGGCATTGAACCTGGGTACTCGGCAAGAACAGTCCATGCTCTCAACCACTGTGCCATCTCTCCAGCCCCGTAGATTTTAATTCAGAGATGTTTCTATTTTGGTATTCAACTTTCCCATTACAAGCAAATAGATCACAACCCAGGGCTTCAAACACACTTCAAGAATGTTGGGGCTCATCACCTGTACTTGACTTCTTGCCACCCGCAGATAGTTGCTGCCAGTCTTGATGCACTTTGACCATGTTTGCTCATGCAGTAATAGTTGAAGTTGGCTGGTAATTGTTGAGATATTATGGAAGGGGATTGTTAGGTTGAACCATTTGAACTAGTAAATATTTAACCTTCAGAAATCTACAGAAATGGGAACTACCTTAGTTAACATTTAAGAGTACTGGCTAATATAGAGGACCTGGGCTTAATTCCTGGTAGCTGCCTGTAACTCCAGTTCCAAGGCACCTAACACAGACCCCAGGCTTGCATGTGGTACACAAACATACATGCAAGCAAAGCAGCCATACACATAAAATTAAATAATAAAATAACCCTACATAAATAAATGAAAGGTTTTTGTTGTCCAAGAGGAAGAAATTCCAGAGAACCTGGGGTATGTATGTGTTTATGCATGAGTGCACGCCTGGAGGGAAGAAGTCTTTTTGTTTTGCACCAAGACTGAGTCTCACTGTGTAAACTAGGTTAGCCTCATGCTCGCTGAGGCTAGTGCTGCTTGCTTGCTTGCTTTCTTTCTTTCTTTCTTTCTTTCTTTCTTTCTTTCTTTCTTTCTTTCTTTCTTTCTTTCTCTGTGGAATTTTAGTGCTGGTATGGTGGCTCGTGTCTGTAGTCACAGTATTCTGGAGGCTGAAGCTGACTGAGTTCGAGGCCAGCCTGGGTTACATAATAAGATTAGAGGTTTGAAATTTGGATTCTATACTGATGTCCTTTATCTAGAGTTCTGTATTTGAACAGCATGTAGCCCATGTCACTTCAGATTACCTTCCCTCTTACCTGTCGATAATTTGGACCTTCTTTGTCTCTTAGCATGGGCAGAAAATTTCTTGAAGGCTTTCTGATTTGGCATGTGTCCATGTTGTAGTTTGTGTGTGTGTGTTTTATTTTTTTGTTTTTTTCATGTTGTAGTTTTTTGTTGAAGTTAATTATATAACTGCATTCACCAGACCTCTAACCCTATTTTGGAATGTGCTGTTTAATTTAGATTAACTTTAAGATTTAAACATATTTTTCTTTTGATGGTACTTGCAAAAGTAGTCATGGTATGTACCAGAGATTTGGCATGTGACCTGTTCCTAATGGAAAGTGTGTCAGTGCATTAAAGAGAACTTTACATACACAGAAAGGTCCCTTAAAGATGTGGTGTAGAGTTGGAGGGCAAAAGATAATTAATTACTCTTATTGGCTTGCGGGAACTGCAAAGGGAGACCTTTAATAAACAGTATCTTTTCGTTCCTTTGAGATAAATATTTACCTGTATGTTTCAGTGTGTTTGGGTATTTTGCCTGCATGTTTATCTGTGCATCACATGTATACAGTGTCCAAGGATGCCAGAAGAGGGTGTCAGATCCCCTGAGGCTGGAGTTATAGATGGTTGTGAGCTACCATGTAGGAACTGGGAGTTGCACCTGATCTTCTGCAAGTGTAGCTCAGGCTGGCTTTGAACTTGAGACCTTCTTGCTTCTGCCTCCTGAGTACTGGGATAACAGGTGTCCACTCCTAACACTGAGCCATTGAGCTGAGTTTCTGAGGCTCTGAAGACCTTGTGGTAGCTTTATTCCATCATGCTGAATTACAGTCCGCTACCCTCTGCCTGTTTGACTATGGGAGGCTTAGACTTTGAATTTGCTCGTTAAGCCTCTGGATTCTCGTACCCTCCTATCCGCTGCTAGTTTCTTTTTGTGTGTTTGCAGTCTTTAGCCAAAGCTGAGTAAAGTCAACCCCCTGTTCGATTACTATTGTAAAGCCCCTTAAGTTTTTGTTTTGTTTTGTTTTAATTTATTTATTGTGACTATTGTGCTCAGCCTGCATGTACACCTGCAGGCCAGAAGAGGGTGTTAGATCACATTATAGATGGTTGTGAGCCACCCTGTGGTTGCTGGGAATTGAACTCAGGCCCTCTGGAGGAACAGGCAGTCTAAGCCATCTCTCTAGCCTCAAACCCCTTGGGTTTCATAAGGAGTTCTCTCTAGCTCTGTCCATAGACTGGTAAAGAATGGTGGTGAGCTGGGTATAGTGGCACACGCTTTTAATCCCAGCACTCACTGGCGGATCTTTGTGAGTTCAAGGCCAGTCTAGTCTGCAAAGTGAGTCCAGGACAGCCAAGGCTACACAGAGAAACCCTGTCTCAAAAACAACAACAAGAAAAGAATGGTGGTGTACCTCAATCTGGTCCAGCTCACAAGCCACAAGGCCGGTCTTGTTCCAGTCTGTCTCAGAGCTGCGCCACTCTCCTCTTTCCAACACCAAATCAGGGTTGTTTCCTGGACACTGGGTTTCTTCTCCCCAGACAGTGCTTTGGGAGGTGGTAGCAGCGTGTGCCTGCTGCTCTGCCGCTGTCCCTGGTTTATGCTGGCGCATGTTCCATACTGGCCAGCACAAACCCAGAGCTCCTGACTTGTTTTTGTTTTGTTTTTTTTTTTAACAGTTCCAAATACTTTGAAGAAAACAGAGGACTTTGTGACGTTGAATGTGCCATCTGTGGACCTTGACCACAAGTTTCGATGCAAGGTTGTGGACTGTTTGAAGTTTTTCCGCAAGGCTAAACTGTTGCACTATCATATGAAGTATTTCCATGGGATGGAGAAGTCGCCAGAGCCAGAGGAGAGCCCAGGGACAAAGCATGTGCAGACTCGGGGCTCTGCAGTACCCGACAAAGCCAGCCAAGAGAGCCTGACCAGGAAGCGGGTGTCTGCTAGCTCCCCAAGTGAGTGTCTTGGTTCTGTGTTGTGTGGGGGTGGGTGGGGGGTGTGTAGGGGGTGCTCTCTGGCATTTCCTAGATGGAAAGCTGCAGTAGGTTGTTTGGTCTAGTTGATGAAGTGGTTTGTGGGAGTGATGTCATGGAACTGAAGCCCCCTGGAGGAAGCAGGAAGCTGTGCCACTCTCTGTTCATGTGACACTGAGTTACCACTGAAGGCTGTGACATTCCCAAGCAAAGGAGCTCTGAAGTCAGCAGAAGTTGGCTCAGAACAGATGGATGCTGTCATGCCACCCTCTCAGACCCCTGGCCCATTCCTGTCAGGACAAAAGCTCACTAAAAAGGCATTTGAGTGGTGGCTTAATCTCAGCACTCAGGAGGCAGAGACAGGCAGATCTCTGTGAGTTCGAGGCCAGCCTGTTCTGTGTGGAGAACAAGTTCTAGGACAGCCAAGGCTACACAGAGAAACCCTGTCTCTAATCCAAAAAAGGATTCACCTGAGTCTGTCACTGTGTTCAGGTGTGAACCCTTAAGCCCTTTACTGCACCTCAAGATATTTTCTAAAACTTGCTTATCTTGTACAGAAACTACAGTGCACCAGCACACCAAATTTCCCTTTCCATCTTAGCAGAGAACCTCCCCCACCTTTTTAAAGATTTATTTATTACTGTGTATACAGTGTTCTGCCTACATGTAACACCTGCAGGCCAGAAGAGGGCATCAAATCACACTATAGATGGTTGTGAGCCACCATGTGGTTGCTGGGAATTGAACTCAGGACCTCTGGAGGAGCAGTCAGTGCTCTTAACCACTGAGCCGTTTCTCCAGCCTGAAACCCCCTTTTCTCCTTTCTCTTTTTCTTTCTTTTTTGTTTTTTTGTTTTGTTTTGGTATGATTTCTCCAGATTTTCTGTGTAGTCTTGGCAGTCCTGGACTCACTTTGTAGACCTTGAATTCCACAGAGATTCACCCTCTTCTGTCTCCCCAAGTGCTGGGATTACAGGTGTGCACCCACCCCCCTACCCCCCCCCCCCAGGTGCCTGGCTGAGTGGTTAGATCTTTTTTATTGAAGTGTATGCTTGTTGAGCATGGAGGATGGCTCTGGGTAAAACACTCAGTGTGCGCATGAGAACTAGAGTTTGGATCCTCAGCACCCATGTAAAAAAGTTAGATGCCATGGTGTAGGGCTGTCACCCAGAGCTGTGAATGTGGGGAGGAGACACATGGGCCTCAGAGGCTCAATGGCCAACCGGCTTAGCCAAAATGGTGAGTTCCATGATCAGTGACTGTGTCTCAGAGAACATGAAGGAGAGTGAGAAGAGTGCATGTGTGCAAGGGTGAGTACACAATTGTGTACATATACCATATCTCTCCCTCCCTCTCTCCCCCCTCTCTCTTACACACACACACACACACACACACACACACACACACACACACACACACTTTCCAATATTAAATGCAATATGAGATTTCTAGGACACCTGCTAGTGTCTGTATAAGATGGTGTTTTTGGAACAATGGGGCAATGCCATAGGATCTAAGCTCTCTGGCACAATGAGAAGGCAGTGTGTAGCTGTTCTAGATCTAGGACGACATAATGTGTCAGGGTTAAGGTTGGTCATGTGTGCTGTGCTACTTACCAGGAATGTGAACCACATGTGCAATGCTCTTGTTTTCTTTTTTTGAGACAGGGTTTCTCTGTGTAGTAGCCCTGGCTATCCTGGAACTCCCTCTGTAGACCAGGCTGGCCTCAAATTCACAACTGTGAGTAGGCATTCAATTTATTGGCCTGTGTAGCTCTGTTTCCTTCAGTTGGCTTTGTACCTGGTGAGACTAAAGGCTGAGTTAGAATGAGCTGCCCAACGAAGGGCCAGTGTCTAGGGCTAACTAGGAAGAGAGCTGTGAGCTATAGCATGGGGCACGTGCCACCCTAGTGGCTTTACCTAGTCTTGCTCAAGCCCCAGCAGGAGATGGCTAGTTTTCAGAGTGGGGTTGTAGATTGAAGACTGCAGAGCCCATGCCTGCTCTTTTAAAGCAGAGATCACCACAGGGAAAGTTGCTTATTGAGCAGGAGATCGGAATGCTGGAGTCAGAGTTGGTCCAGGCTAACCTAGATCAGCCTGTTTACCATGCGAGGCTTGATTGCCCTGCCAGCAAACTGTAGTACCATAGTAAGCAGTGCAGATGGCAGCAGGAAATAACACTCTGGTGCCCAGAGATGCATTTGAGTCTAAAGCCAAGGTTTTCCAAGGATGAGAAAATGACCCGGGTGAGAATGGCAATAGGTAGTGAGCACAGGAGAAGAAAGCTTTCTCTTCCTACCCATGATCCTCTCTCTCTGGGCTAAGCCTCTGTCTGTGTAGGAGGCTGGCGGAAGTGCTCCCTACAGAGGCTGATGTCAGGACTTCAGTTCTGGGGACTGTGCAGAGGGAGAGGATGGCAACTTCCACATGTCCCACAGTTCCAGAGGCTGGGACTTCCTAGGCTAAAGTGTCACTAGTGTGGTATTTGCAAAGGATTTCTTCCTGCATTTTCATATGTATTTCTGGTTCCTTCTTAGAAGGACATTAATTCTATGAGGAAAGCCCTACTTCATGATTTCACATGCCTCCCAGAGGTTCCTTTTTTTATATACCATCGCACTGCAGATAGGAATGTAAAAATAGAAATTTTAGCTGGGCAGTGGTAGTGCACACTTTTAATGCTACACTCGGGAGACAGAGGCAGGTGGATCACTGAATTCAAGAGTCTGTGGAGTGAGTCCAGGACAGCCAAGGCTACACACAGAAACTCTGTCTCAAAAAATTGAGAAAGAGCCGGGCGTGGTGACGCATGCCTTTAGTCCCAGCACTCGGGAGGCAGAGGCAGGTGGATTGCTGTGAGTTTGAGGCCAGCCTGGACTACAAAGTGAGTCCAGGACAGTCAAGGCTACACAGAGAAACCCTGTCTCGAAAAACCAAAATAATTAATTAATTAATTAATTAATTAATTAATTTGAGAAAGAAAGAAGGAAAGAAAATGTAAGAGTTTGGGCTATAACTCAGTTGCAGAGTGCTTGTATAGCATGCACAAAGCCCTGTCAGTATTGCCAGAAAATATCAACTTTAGGGATGAGGGATTGAGAGACAGCACATAGTTCAGATACATCAATTTCACTCATGTCACCTTCTCTTATTGCAATTCAAGGGTGTCCCAGCATTGTGACAGTGTAGCATGTTGTTGCTACCTACAAATGTTGTGGGCTGCATTCATAGCTGTCCCGTGATGCCTATGGCTAAGGGCCACAGGTTGGACATCTGCTAGGTGTTGCACAGTAGTGGCAGGGTAGAGAGACTCTGGGACGCACTGCTCATGTAGCGAGGATAAATTGAAGGGACAAGCCTGCTCCTTTGGGCGCAATGGGGTCATATAGAACAGTCTCTGTCCATTCACATTTCCCATCTTGGGAACAGTGTACAGAGCTCATGCCCCAAGACTTTTAGAAGATCTGTCCATCCGAGTCTGTGTGTATCCGGGTCCAGGTGTGTGTGTGTACAGGTTTGGTTTTGTCTTTCCTTTTCCTGACTAAATTTCACAATGTAGCCCAGCTGGCCTTGAACTTCACTTATTTATTTTAAAATTATTTTTCAAAAAAATTTTATTATAATTTATTCACATTACATCCTGATTAATAATCCCCTCACTCTTATCTTCCTATTGCCTTCAAAAGTCCAGTGTGCTATTCATTGTGCCACAGAGTGGGTTTTTTTGTTGTTGGTGGTGGTAGTTTTTGTTTTTTTTTTTTTTTTTTAAGTTTTTCGAGACAGGGTTTCTCTGTGTAGCCTTGGCTGTCCTGGACTCACTTTGAGGACCAAGCTGGCCTCGAACTCACAGTGATCCCTCTGTCTCTGCCTCCTGAGTGCTGGGATTAAAGGTGTGCGACACCACGCCCAGCCTTATTTTAAAATTTTTATCTATTTATTTATTTGAGAGATAAAGTTTCACTATGTAGCAACTCTGGCTGGCCTGAAACTTGCAATGTGGACCAGGCTGGCTTCGAACTCACAGAGATCTGTCTGCCTCTGCTTCCTGAGTTTCAGCAAACTTTCTTCTAAAGGACCAGGTAATGCTGTGAGCTCTGAGGACCCTGAGTCACTGTTCTCACTGCTCAGCTTGGCAGCTGAGACACACAGTGAATGGGTGCTGCACATTCCATCCAGATTTGTTCATAGTCCCAGGCAGCAGCCCAGACCTAAAGGCCCGGTGACGGGGAATGTATCCCCAAGGCAGGACCAGGCCAAGGGCTGTGTGTTATTTTTTGCCTGGGCATACTAAAATTACTAAGAAAAGAACAAGATCCCAGAACTGAGAACAAACTCTTAAATTACAACTCTTGAATTTGTGTTTAATTCTAGCTGCAAAAGAGAAGGAAAAAAACAAAGAGAAGAAATTCAAAGAACTTGTGAGAGTGAAGCCAAAGAAGAAAAAGAAAAAGAAAAAGAAAACTAAGCCTGGTAATTTTCCATGGAGAGCTTCCCTGCTTAAGAAAGACACGCAGGCCTTTCCTGGGCCTTGTGAGCTCAGCCTTAGTATGGGCCCTGGAAGACGGGGTGGGTAGAGGGAGAACATTCAACCAATGAGCGTTATTTTGAATGTTGTTATTGCATGTGCATTTAGGATGTGTATAAGAGAAGGTGTCCACACGCCACAACTCACGTGCCACAGCACACCTGTGGAGGTCAGAGGTGTCCACGTGCCACGGCTCACGTGCCACAGCGCACCTGTGGAGGCCAGAGGACAATGTTCAGGATCTAGTTCTCTCCTCCGGCTGTTGGTTCTAGGGACTGAACTTAGGCCATCAGACTTGTGTGACAAGTTTCCCACTGAGCCATCTTGTTGGCCTCTCACCCAAGTCTCAGAAAGTTTGACTGTCCCTTATAAGTGCCTCCCCACTTGTTGCATTGGCCACTGTGTGCTGTGACAGGAAGTATATGGACGAGCACAGGGATTGCCTAAGTAACTCTTAGTGCTCCCTCGAGCGCTGTGAGGCCGCCCTAGCACGCGCTTTAGCTCCTGCTGCTCGCGCACTCTCAGCCCTTCAGCTTCGGCATCCCACGCCGTGAGGCTACAGGTGTGCGTGATCTGCTTGGCTTACTTGCATAACTGTTAAACATCCAACTCTCAGGAAAAGCTTCGATTCTTGAAGAGTTTGCTTGTGTCCCAAAAGCAGTTTTTCAGAAAATCTCCACTGCAATCTTGGGAGCTAAAGAAATGCCATGTTTTATCCTCAGTGTCCCTTCTGCCTTACAAAAGTCATTTTACCAGAAATGAAGGCGGGATGGGGGTAAGAAGGAGGTATTCTCAGTGGTGCCTGCCTTCAGCCCTCTCTGTACTGTGCTGCACCCAGGCCTTTGAGCTCTCTGACCTCAAAGGCTGTTATTGGATGGGGTGGGATGCCTGATGGTGCCTGGGGTTGCTCATTTGTGCCTGTTGTTGGTCTTGTAGAATGTCCCTGCAGCGAGGACATCAGTGACACCTCCCAGGAGCCTTCTCCACCCAAAGCATTTGCTGTCAGCAGGTGTGGGTCCTCACACAAGCCTGGGGTCCATATGAGCCCACAGCTCCATGGTTCAGATAACGGAAACCACAAAGGGAAATTGAAAGCATGTGGTAAGAGAGCGCCCTCTCCCTCATCACCCATGAGAAAGCATGTGGTATAAGACCAGTGGGTGCTGTGGAGTAAATACCCAGTTGTTGTAAGTAGTCAGGCGCCAAGGTCTCGTCTTATCCCTGCAGTTGACCCCGCCTCTTTCCCTACTGTGTGCAGAACTCTAAAGGTGGCTGGGGATGGAGATGGCTATAAGCCAGGCCCTGGTGGGCTAGGGGACATTTTAGAGTCCTTTGGGTGATGGCTGTGTGGTTCATGAGAAGCCACTCTTCTGACAGTGAGCTCAGGGATGCTGGGAGCCGCTTTGTGTTCCTCGGTGAAATGAGGCCATGTAGTTGAGCCCCGCTCAGGCAGCACGGTCGCGTGAGCGGTTCTAGCAACATGGGTTCTGTTCCCAGGCCTGTGGAAGTCCCTGGGGAGTGGGGCTGAGACAGTGTGGTGTACACAGATGTTATCTGTGAGTTTAGCATAGTGACTGCTGCTTCCCTTTCTTTCCTTCCAGAGGAGGATAATTTGAGCGAGTCTTCTTCTGAGAGTTTTCTTTGGAGTGATGAGGAATATGGTCAAGATGTCGATGTGACCACCAACCCAGATGAGGAGCTTGAAGGAGACGATCGCTATGACTTTGAGGTGGTCCGTTGCATCTGTGAAGTGCAGGAGGAAAATGACTTCATGATTCAGGCAAGTAGAGTTTCCAGAACATGGTCAGAGGAGAGAACGTGAGGCCAGCAGCAAGCGTGAGTCTGTGGGCAGCCCTCTATTGCACTGACAGCAGTGGACCAACCGAGCTTGCTTTCTGGGAACTCTAGGCTGCTGAAAATAGCCCATGAGGAGAATGGCAGAGAACTAAATTGAGGCCAAAAGGGAAGGCCTTGCCTGTGGTCACACAGTGAGGGCCGGACAAGAAGGACTCAGAGTGTAGAGTGACAATTCGGTCTTCTTCATGGGCTCATCTTCTCTTGGAGATAAATTTCCCTGGTAGCCTGAAGAAATCGAGTCTGGTTTTATAACTTGTCTGCCTCTGCTAGTTGTGTGTTTGTGCGTGTGCCCGCATGCTGGCAGCAGGTGTTCCCGTGCCCACCATGCGTCTCTGGATAGATTACATCTATTAGGAAGCACAAGCCCAGCCCCCTTTATTTGCTTTCTCTGTTTTATATATGTGGCATCAAATTTTGAAGTTGATTTGATTTAATGTTCATTGTTGAATTTGTCTTCTTTCTAGTTGATGGGTTTTATGCGGGGGGTGGGGGGGGTAGGGGGGGTGGGGGGGTGGGGGGGGTCAGAGTCTTTATCTTAGTTACTTTTCTGTTGCTATAATAAAATATCCTGACAAAGCAACTTAAGGGAGAAATGAGCTTGGCCCACAGTTCTAGAGGGTACATAGGCCACAGTATGGCATGCTGCAGGGCATGAAGCCAGCTCATCATATGGTGTCAGCGGTCAGGAAGAAGAGTGGAACTAATTAATTAACTAATTAGTACCTGTGTGCTGTGTGTGGCTCACTGTCTCTGCTCCTACAAAGTTCAGCATCCCCTGCTTAGGGAACGGTGCCACCTACAGTGGGAGGGTATTCTACTCAACCTTCCCCAAGACGATCCTGAATAGACAGGCCCACAAACTCACGTGATCTAGACAACCCCTAGTGAGAGACTCTTTACAGGGAGTTCTGGATTCAAGCTAATGAGACCAACCACAGTCTCTCTCTGTGGCCACGTTTGTCCTCAAACTGCCTCTGCTTCCTAAGTGTTGAGATTACAGTCACTTGCTACCATGCTGTGTTGTCTCTGCTTCCTAAGTGTAGACCTTTGTGGTTTCTTCTAGAACTTCAGGTTTCTTTTTTCTTTTGGTTTTTCGAGACAGCGTTTCTTTGTATAACACCCATGCTGTCCTGGACTCACAGAGATCCACCTGCCTCTGCCTCCTGAGTGCTGTGATTACAGGTGTGCAATACTACGCCTAACCAGAGGTTTTTTAGCACCTTATTTACAGTGGTTTGGTAGGTTTTTTGTTGTTATTGTTGTTTTGTTTTTTTGAGACAGGGTTTCCTTGTGTATCCCTGGCTGCCCATGAGCTAGCTCTGTAGACCAGGCTGGCCCTTATGTCCTTATGAGTGTTTTATCCTCCTGCCGTTTATTTTGGTGTGGAGTGAGGGCTGTGGCTTCACAGTTTACTGGCCGTGTGCTCCCTTTTTGAAATGTTGCTTAATTTACTGCCTTTCTCTGTGCATTTGGGCCTCTTTCTTGAAGTATCTGGCAGGGCCAGCCTCCCCTTTTCCTTTTTCTTCTTTTGCATAAATCTTCTGACTGCTAATTTTAGAGTTCTGCTTAGTTAAACAGCCACAATATTTTATCATCAGCCCAAGTAGAGTTGGAGTCTTCATAGTAGTGACTTGTGTCCAGGCTCAGTGGCTTTGGTCTTTGTGTTCCTCAAATGGTATTTTAGATTTTCTCAGAATTCTTGTGTGGTGCCTCTCCTTAGCTGTCCTGTGGCTTGTTCTCGTTCATTTGATGGACACAGCACACTCCACTTTGCCCCTTTGCTTGTGTGTATGTATTTCTAAGGTTAATCACAGGAACAGAGTTGTCACTGTGAATTTTGACGATTGGCTCTTATTTCTTTAGTTTTTGGTGAGTCCTGGTTCTCACAGCTCAGTCATTAGTGAGAGGGGCTTGGTTTTGTATTTGAGACAGGGTTTCCCTCTGTAACTCTGGCAGGCCTGGAGCTTGAGGTCACCATGTCTGCCTGACTTACTTATTATTCTGTTACCTGCTTCTCTCTGCCTTTGTTGTCTTGACTATTATGACGGTGGTATTGATTATCCCCTTGGCATAGCCTGGAATCACTTGGAACCCAGGCCTTTGGGGGATTACCCAGATGATGTTAATTGAGGAAGCAGTTATGCTACCTTGGGCAGCAGCATTCTCTGGTTGGAGAGAGCTGAGCAGCCTCAGCGTTCCTTACTCTCTGCCTCCTGACTGTGGACACCACGTGACCAACTGCTTCAGGCTCCTGCTGCCTTGCCTTGCTTGCTATGGGCCCTTAATCATGAACCAGATAAGCCCCCTCTCCCTCAAGTTGCTGTGCTGGTTACTTCTTTGTCAGTTTGATGCAGCTAGGATCATTGTAGAAGAGGGGACCGCAACTGAAAAATGCTTCCATTAAGATTGGCCTGCAGGCAAGCCTGTGTGGTGTATTCTTGATTAATAATTGCTGTGGGAGGGCCCAGCATACTGTGGGCAGTGCTATCCCTGGGCAGGTGGAACTGGGTGTATTTAAACTAAAAGGCAGGCTGAGCAAGCCGTGGAGAGCAATCAGCAAGTAGTATCGTGCATAGACTCTGCTTCAGCCTCTGCCTTTGAGTTCTGTTCTGACTTCCTGTCATGGTGAACTGCATAACCTGCAAGTCACACAAGTCCCTTTTTCTCATGTTGCCTTGGTTGTGTTTTTTCACAGCAATAGAAAGCAACTAGGATAGTTGCTTTGGTTGGAATCTTTTATCATAGTAACAAGAAAAGAAACAAGGACACATATTTCTTTTTTTCTGAACTGATTTGCTCGTCAGTAATTAGGAGTTCCTGATCAGGCCTTAGCTGCTCTGCCTTCCAGCTCTGTCCCTGTTGGTACTGATGACATTAGTTTTCAAGGGGGCCTTTTTGTGCCCAGGGAAGTCCTTTGATGTTGGTTTTGTTGTTGTTGTTGTTTTTGTTGTTTTTCCTAGACAAGGTTTCTCTGTGTGTAGCCTTGGTTGTCCTGGGGTCACTTTGTAGACCAGGCTGGCTTCAAAGTCACAGAGATCCACCTGCCTCTGCCTCTCAGAGTGCTGAGATTACAGGTGTGTGCCACCATGCCTGGCTGGGAAGCCCTTTGTTGTGTGGACCTATCTCCAGGGGGTGAGTGCTGTCTGAGCTGTGGCTTTTGAGCTGCCATGCTGGAGGCCCACGACTGAGGTCATGACTGGAAGCAATCTGTTGTTTGGTTAGTTAGGATTTAGGGTTCTGGGTTGGAATTGCCTCCAATGTTTGGGTAGCCCTGGAGGAGCCTGCCTTTAGACTTTGAGCCTTTACATTGGTTAGGCTTGTGCTGTTTGCTGTGCGCCTCCGATGACCTGTGCAGCTTTGGCAAGTTTTAAGAATAAATGCAAAGAGCTAGTGCATGATGGCTCCAGGCAGCCGAAGGGACTTAATGCGAAGTTGTGTGCTGAGTTTGTCACGGGAGGTTGTGCGTGTGACCCATGGTTCCTCACAGACAGGCCATGATTGGGGCAGGAACATAGCCATCCCATCTGCACTGGGGAAACTGAGGTCTAGGTTGAGACGTGGGACTGTGTGAAGTGACACAGGTAATGCACGTCTGAGACATGATTGAAAGTTACTTTTCTTTGCCACAGTAAGGTGTCCTTTCTCTAAGAGTAAGAACAGGTTTTGTTAACCTCAGCAAAGTGACCAGGAAGTAGAAGCTGTGAGGTGGGCGTGGCAGCAGTCACTTAGCAGCACTGTTCAATTGATGTAAATTTTTGTTTTGTATTTTGTTTTTGAGAATGTATCCCAGGCTGGCTTTGGTCTCACTGTGTAACTGAGGCTGGCCTTGAGCTTGGCATGAGATAGAGAACTCTGTCTCTGTCTCTCAAGTGCTGGGATTACAGGCATGCTCCGCTACACATCCCAGAGTCAATAGCCTCATGTAGGCACTTCTCATATGGCTCCTGGGACTAAGGAATTAAGGGCTTTTTAACTTAGTGTGTCCACTTATGCGTAAACCTCTATGCGGTCAGTGACAGCCTTGTGGGTCATTGTGTGGCTACAGCTCTGTTGGGTAGGAGTCAGTAGCGAGTGCTCCCTGCTGGTAAGTGGGCCCTGCTTCTAGGCTCTTCCTGCATTCTAAGTTTTGTTGCTTCTTTAATTCTCACAGTGTGAAGAGTGCCAGTGCTGGCAGCACGGGGTCTGCATGGGATTGCTGGAAGAAAACGTACCTGAAAAATACACCTGCTATGTTTGCCAAGACCCTCCAGGTAGAGAGTGCTGGAGCTGGTATGCGAGCAGTATGTGACCTCTTCCTTAGCACAGACAGCTCGAGAGACACTGTGTCTGTGTCCTTGGTGAACTTCTTTGCTAGTGGCTAGGTGACTCTTCTCTCCTTTGTTGGAAGCTGACCTGGTGGCTGGTTCTCTTACACCTAGCAGTAAGGAAATGTGTATGAAGATGCTTCCCTAGTAGAAGGCCTAACCTTGACCTAGAGCATTCTTGAAATGTAGTGAAAACCACACCTGATATTGTTAATGGAGAAACACTAAGTGGTGCAGCGGCCTGGAACTTGCGTGGGTCTGACTGGAGCCCGCCCACGGTGCTGAGCGCTCCATGGAGTAACCCGCCGTTCCTGCTCAGGGCCTTGCTCAGCTCTTGTTCCAGTTTCAGCAGTGAGGCGCTCCTTCCTTGAGAGCTCTGAGGAAAGGCCTGTGGTTCTGTTGATGGCATCTCAGGGATGGTGGAGGGCACTCCTGTCCTCCGTTGCATCACTGCCCAGGCGGGGGAGAGCCCAGGCATGGTTGTGTGCAGTCACCACCCTAAGCAGTGTCTTGCTCAGTTTCTTAGCCGCATCAGTTGGTTCATGGTTAACACGGTTGTCTGTGCCTCTTGGCTGTCCCTTCCACCACAGCTAGCTGGGTTCAGGATTTTTATAGTGACCAAAGAGTGACTGAGTCCTGTTGGAAGGTGCAGGAAGTACTGCTGAGTCCCTAAGCCTGTTTTCTGTCCTTGCTGAGGACACTTGTAATGAGCAGGACCCAGGTCCTGTCATGTAGCAATGGGAAGCAGGGCCCAGGGTGGGGCAGGGGCCCTGTCCTCTGTGTGGGTAGGGGCAGTTGGTACTGTTGGAAAGGGGCTTGGAGCCTCGAGTCACTTTGCCGGGCTCTGGGACTGCAACCATCAATAAGATGGTTCCTTTTCTTCTGGCTCTTCACAGGACTGGGGCCAGAAAACAGAAGTAGAAGCAAGTTAAATAAACATAAGACTGTGTGTGCAGGTGAAGCAATGACAGAGTAACCAGGACCCTGAAAAGGCTTTTTTGATGCTGACTGGTGGCAAAAAGGCCTGCCTGAGGAGATGGGGAGGGACCAGCCTGAAGGAACAGCCTAGGGGAATGGCTGCATCCCTGAGCTTTTGTTTTCTGTCCTTTCTAAGGAGGCTGGTAATGGGCAGGGCCCTGGAGCCACCCAGGTCATCTGTTAGAGCCAGAGGAGCACTAGAGGAAAGAGGTCAGGTCGAGAAAGAGGGTGTTTGTGTGCGTGCGTGCGTGCGCCTAAAACTCAGGAAATCCATGGTACGGGTGGAGTGAAGAGAGCAGGAAGGACCCTGTGGCCTTAGTAGTTGGTGGTAGGGATTTGGCTTCTCTTCTGTGAGTAGTCACAAGCTGTGGGATGTGCAGAGTGGAGGAGGGAAGGTACATCTTAAATATGCAGAGGTAATCCAGCCGGACATGCTGGTGTGCATCTGTATCCCAGAACTCCCTAAGCGGAAGGGGGGGGGGGAAGCAGGAGGTCAGAGCCCCAGTGTAAGACCCTGTCTGGACTATCTAGAAGAAGGGGAGACAGGCACTTGTGATGCCAGCACTCGGGAGGCTGAGGCAGGTGGATCTCTGTGAGTTTGAGGCTAGCCTGGTCTACAAAGTGAGTCCAAGATAGCGAGGGCTACCCAGAGAAACCTTGTCTCGAAAAACCAAAAAGAAAAGAAAAAGATAGAGAGGGTGCAGAGTGGTGTGGGGAGATAGTTGGAAGGTGGGAGAAACTGAATCAGAATCTGAGCAGTGCTCTCGTCCCCGTGGCTGCTGGAAGGGACCATGCCGTATTCCGGCCGGATCTCCAACACCCAGTAAGGCCAAGCATAGAGCAGGTGCCAAGTAACCTTGAGCAAACAGTAGTCAGCCCTTCTGGAAACCAGGGTGCCTGGGTTCCCGCAGGCCAAGTGTGACCGTTTAATGTCCCCACTTTAGGTCAGAGGCCTGGCTTCAAGTACTGGTACGATAAGGAGTGGTTAAGCCGGGGACACATGCATGGCCTGGCGTTTCTAGAGGAGAACTACTCCCATCAGAATGCTAAGAAGATTGTGGCCACGCACCAGCTCCTCGGGGACGTGCAGAGAGTGATTGAGGTTCTTCACGGCTTGCAGCTCAAGATGAGCATCTTGCAGTAAGTGTGGCACCTGCAGCTGTGGGCACTTCAGTTGGGTTTTGGAGAAAGTGCAAGGCTGCAAAGCCTGGTAACTCCAAGACCTGTACCAAAAATTCTGTTGCTGTGCTGAACATATGGCTCAGAGGTAGAGTGTTTTCCTAGCATGGGTGTGTCTCTGATTATCAGTACCCTTGCCTTACCCCACCCCGAAAAAAGTTATGTGATAAGCATTTCTTTGTAGAAGAATTGACTTTATTGAGGACTATTTTACATGTAATTATGTTCACTTATTTTAAGACCTTATTTAATTGAGTAAGTGCATATACCCATGCACACAACACTGTAACCAGGACATGGAGTGTGCATTTAGTTTGTCTGTATCCCCCTGCCCCCAGTTTATTACAAGTGTGTGTGTGTGTGTGTGTGTGTGTGTGTGTGTGTGTGTGTGCGCGCGCGCGCGCACACACAAATGGCACATGTGTGGAGGTCAGGAATTGGTTCTGTCCCTCCACCATGTCTCCAACATATGCTATAATGTACGCATTTGCAGCTTCCTTGTGTTGTCTTTGAATGGACAGTTTTGAGGGTTAAATATTCATAATGCCAAATGCCAAATTTACCACCTGAACCTTCCTTTTTATTTTATTATTATTATCATTATTAATTTCTTTTGTGACAGAGTTTATTTAGTCCTGGCTGTCCTAGAACTAGATACATAGACTGGGCTGGCCTTGAACTCACAGAGATCCTCCTGCCTTTTGCCTCTGTGCTGGGATTAAAGGCATGGGCCATCCAGCTCTTTTAATTTCTTTTTGCCCAGTCTGATTTTGAGTTCAAGAAGTGTTCTTGCTTTGGCCTCCAGGGTAGTTGGGATACAGTCAGGAACACCTGCCTGTTTTACATCCTAGCCGTTTTTCTGTACATCTCTGTACCTTGAAAGTCATTGCATCGACATGCAGCCAGTCTCCAGCACTCTCGACATCTGCAAGGCTGATTTCTCCATGCATTAAGCAATCTCCAGGTCTCCCTTCCTTTAGCCCCAGCAGCACTGTTCTGCTTCCTGTCCCTATGACTTCAACTTCTTTAGATATCTCACAGGAGAAACCATGCGGTTTCTTTCCTCTTTTTTGGTTTTGGTCTGTTTTGTTTTTTCAAGACAGGGTTCCTCTATGTAGTCCTAGCTCTCCTGGGACTAGCTCTGTAGACCACACTGGCCTCGAACTTTGAGATCCACCTGCCTATGCCTCCCGAGTGCTGGGATTAAAAAAGTGTGCCACCTCCACCCGGCTAATTTCTTTTCTTTTTAAGGCAAAAATGTATATTATATGCATATCACACTTTGTTTATCCTTTCCCCCTAAAACACTCATGATTCATAGGCAGAGAAGCTTTAAATCCGCTGCCAGAGGCACGGGAGAGATGGCTCCGCAGCTAAGAGTCCCTGCTGCTTTTCCAGAGGACCTGAGTTGAGTTCTCAGTGCCCATGTTGGCCAACGCTCATAATCAGCTGTAACCCTAACTCTAAGAGATCCAGTGCCCTCTGTGGCCTCTGAGAGCATCTGCCTGCACATGCAAGTGCAAGCATGCGCACGCACAATTAAAAATAAAGTTTTTCAAAGGTCTACTAAAAAGCCATTGTTAACAGCTTGCTCAGACTCCCTGTCCAAGAGTTTTTGCTCATACAGAAAAGTACTAGGCCTTAAGAAGCTGGATGTTTGGCTTTTGGTAGGCTCTGGAGGATAGTGTCAAGCCACCATTTACTCTCGTCCCTTTCTCTCAGTCTGTCTTCTTTCTCTTTCTTCTAGTGATCACAAGTTCTAAGAGAATGTCTGCGTAGTTAAAGGTGGGCAGTGGGATGGCTCAGTGGATACAGGCACTTGCAGCCAACACTAGGGATCTGACTTTAATCCCTGGGTCAGTCTGTTAGAAGGAAAGGATTGATCCTACAAGTTGTTCTTTGATCTCTACACATATGCCTTGGGCAATGGCCTCTAACAAAATAAATGTAATTTTAAAAATAATTTTTAATATAAAACTATGCTGGAGGGAGCTGGAGAGATGGCTCTGAGTACGTACAGCTCCTGCAGAGGACCCAAGTGTGGTTCCCAGCACCCATTTTGTACAGCTCAGAAGTGCCAGTAGCCCCCAGCTCCAGGCCCTCCTCTGACCTCCTAAGCTTTTATACTCAACACATCCACATCCACACCCTGGGCACAGGCATATAATTAAAAAAACAAAGCAAGAGCTGGGCAAGGTGGTGCACTCCTGTCATCCCAGCACTTGGGGAGGTAGAGGCAGGCCTCTGTGAGTTGGAAGCCAGCCTGGTCCTTTGTAAAGCGAGTCCAGGACAGCCAAAGCTATACAGAGAAACCCTGTCTTGAAAAAACCTAAAATAAAATAAATCTTAAAATAATGATAGGCTTAAAAAAAAATACACATACACACACACACACACACAGAGTTGAGGGCTGAGAAGGTAAGTACAATGCTTAATGTTCTCAAAGCCCTGGTCTCAATTCCTAACACGTGTGTACACACGCACACATCAAACAATATCAGTAACAAATACACACAACTTCAGTGTACTTGTTCCCACTGAGAACAGTATACTGTGATGTTTTTGTCCTTTGCTCTTTTCTGTCTTTCACAATTGCTCATGACCCAACAAATGAGCATAATGAGCCTTAGGTTAGAAGACCAGAGGAACACTTCTGCAGGGCTGTGGTGTCCTTTACAGTGTTGTGGGCACACTCTCGTGTGGTCCTCCCACATCAGATCCATCAGCACCATTGCATTTTGGTAACTGAATGCATGTCAGGGTTATTGTGGTAGTTGATTGAGTTTAGGTTATTTTTAGGAAAGCCACATTTGTTTTTACCGCATTTTACTTATGTGTGTGTGTGCTATGGCATATGTGCGCAGGTTAGAACCATTTTTGGTAGTTGGTTCTCCTACCATGTAGTTCAGGGTATCAGGCTTGGCCCCAAGCATCTTTTCCTGATCAGCCGTCATCCCGCCAGCAGAGCCATCTCCTCTGCCCGAGTCAGCCTCATGTGAAGAATACCTCCACACTGATAGAGTGCTTCCCTGTCAGACCATGGCACAGGCTCCCAGGGAGGAGGCCAGGAGCAGCCTGAGTGAGCTAGCTGCTGATGCTCAGAAGCCAAGGCCAGTCCCACCCGCTGTGCCTGCAGTGGGTGCTAGGGAAGCGGCCTCCATGGTTAAACTCCAGTGTGGTGTGTGAGTGGATACCCTAGGTAGAGGCTGCTCTCCCTCAGAGGAGAGGTTTATAAGTCAAGGAGCTTTGCAGTGTGCCAGCTACCCTAAAAACTTTCTCCATTTGCCTTCCTCACAGAAGCAGGGAGCACCCTGATCTGCAGCTGTGGTGCCAGCCCTGGAAACAGCACTCAGGGGAGGGGAGATTGCATTCCAGACACATCCACATCACAGACACCAGGAGCAAGGATGAGTCCCCAAGCTATAGAACTTTGAATGGGGCGGTAGAGAAGCCATTGCCCCTGTCGCGGTCTGTGGAAGAGTCCTATATCACCAGCGAGCACTGCTACCAGAAGCCTCGCGCCTATTACCCCGCTGTGGAGCAGAAGCTGGTGGTGGAGACGAGGGGCTCGGCCCTTGATGACACAGTCAGCCCTCTCTGTGAGAATGGTGACGACCCCCTCTCCCCTCGCCTAGGCTGGCCCCTTGACCAAGACAGGAGCAGAGGGGACACCGACTCCAAACCCAGCTCTCCAAAGGTAGGTGGCGTGCCTGTACTTACTCCTTACTTAGTGGCCGATTGCTCGGAAGTCCTCCTCCTGGGCTAACCGGTCTGTAGAATATACTTCTTTTGGGGGCGTGGGTTGGGTTGAGACAGGGTTTCTCTGTGTAGCCTTGGCTGTCCTGGACTTACTTTGTAGACAGGCTGACCTTGAACTCACAGAGATCTGCCTGCCTCTGCCTCCTCAAGTGCTGGGATTAGAGGCGTGTGTCACTTCACCCAGCCTTTGAAGACACTTTTTAGTAAAAGTATTTAAATTTGTTCATCAGAGGGTTTGGTTTTTTTTTTCCCCTCCTCCCCCTCTTAAGATGGTTACAAAGTCAGGGGACCCACTTTAGCCAAAGGTCATCAGTTCTAGGAAATCCCACAAAATAACACAATTTGGGGGGATTGGTCAGGAACAGAGAGAGGAGGTATTCAGTAGAGAAGTTGATTGAAACTTGGAAGAAATAGTACTAAGGAAAAAAAATTTTTTTTCTGAGACAGGATTTCTCTATGTAGCCCTGGCTGTCCTGCATTCACTTTGTAGACCAGGCTGGCCTCGAACTTACAGAGATCCGCCTGCCTCTGCCTCCCGAGTGCTGAGGCTGAAAATTGTTTTTTCTTTATTATGTACAATTGCTCTTAGGTGCTAATTATTAGTATGATAGGCACACCACTGCATATTGCCAAGAGGATCCCAGCTCTGCGTCCAGGCTGTGGACTGCACCTTCAGCCTCCATCCTGCCAGGGTCTAAGCAAGGCTAGCCAGGACGGTAAGCAAGGCTAGCCAGGACGGTAAGCAAGGCTAGCCAGGACGGTAAGCAAGGCTAGCGAGGACGGTAAGGCAGCCTGGCTGCGGCAGGTCTTTCCAAGCCCAGGCTCAGCCACTTTGGTTCTGGCTTTCCTCATCAGACCCATGGAAGTTTTCGGATATTGCTTTGTGTCTAGAAAGTCTTAAATGTTACTTTGAATTGTTATCATCCCAAATTTGAGATCCCAGACTGTATAGTAAAAGGCTATCGGTCCTGTGGACTAGACACGTTTATAAAGGAAACAGTGTAAAATCTGAGAATCTTCTTCTCATCAGGGCAACCCCCTAGTTTGCCGACTGGAACTTCAGAAAAGGACATCCATGTTGCCGATAGGAATTCACTCTTGAAGGCCACATGTTCACCAAGGGACAGGCGGGACTCATAAAAGAGCACTGTGATCAGCTGACCTTCCTTTAGGCAGCCCTTGGGTTCTGAGAGGCCTGCCTCAGGGTGGGCTAGCTAGAGGGCACACCTGCAGGGCCTTCTGAGCCCGTGGGTCCCGAGGTTTGGGACATCCGGCCCCATGTGGCAGCAGGAAGGTGGGGACGGCAACTGCTTTTTCAGAGAGATCTAAATGCTGGGCAGTTGGAGAAGGAATGGGCTCTTTCTGCGTAGTGATGTGCACATCATTGCATGCCCAGGTGAGGGAATACGTGTCCAAGAAGGTCCTGCCGGAAGAAGCCCCTGCTCGGAAGCTGCTGGACAGAGCTGGAGAAGGGCTGGTGAGCTCGCAGCACCAGTGGCAGTTTAATCTGCTGACGCACGTGGAGTCTCTTCAGGACGAAGTGACGCATCGGATGGACTCCATTGAGAAGGAGCTGGACGGTAGGTTGCCGCTCTGCTGCCTTCTGCAGGCCACGGCCTGGCCGTCCAGGGACAGCTGGCTTCTTGCCTCATCTCGCCTAGCTGTCCCCTCAGTGAGGACAAGCCTAACTTTTAATATTTATTAGGCACTTTTACAAAGTCTGGTGCTTCCGGGCGGTGGTGGCGCACGCCTTTAATCGCAGCATTTGGGAGGCAGAGGCAGGTGGGTCTCTGTGAGTTTGAAGTCAGCCTGGTCTACAAAGCAAGTCCAGAACAGCCAAGGCTACACAGAGAGACCCTGTCTTGAAAAACAAAACAAAAACAAAAGCAAAAATCAAACAAAGTCTGGTGCTCTCGGGACTCTTGCTTCACTTGTCAGGTCCTTCTGCAGTGGTGACTCTGCAGAGCTAAGAGGAGCTTAATAGTAGTGTGCTTAGTTCGAGGGAGCTGCGTTCAGGCTCAGCACCACCACAATAAAGAAAGGCATGGCCACAGGGGACTGAGTGGAGCCGGTTTGTTGGAAATAATTGGAGCATATTTTTATTAAGTTCTGAGGGGAACTCAGTTTTTTTGTTTGTTTGTTTTGTTTTGTTTTTGTTTTTGTTTTTGCAGGGGTTTGAAGCAATGGCTCAGTGGTTAGGAGCACTGTGGTCTAGAGGACCCATTCCCAGCACCCACATGACAGCATGTCTGTAACTCCAGTTCCAGAGGAGGTGGCATCCCCAAGCATACACGACAGGCAAAACCAATGCACATTAAAAAAAAAAAATCTTTAAAAAGATCCTTTTCAGTGTGCATGTAGCTGTGTGAGCACACTTTGTGCCACAGCGTAGATGTGGAGGTCACGGTGTCCGTCCTTGCTTGCTAGCCCTGGTTCTCCTGGCTGAGCGGCAGGATCTTTGTTCAGCACTACATAAGCCCGCCTGGCTGACCTGCAAGCTTCCAGGGCATCTCCTGTCTTCCTTTCCTTTTTCTGTAGGTTTTTTTGACTTATCAGTTCGTGTTGCCACATCTGGCTTTATGTAGATTCTTTATGTAGATTCTACACTCTTTAAGCTTGTGTGACAAGTACATTATCCACTGAGCCATCTTCCCATCCTAGGGAATTAACTTGTGCTTAAATTTTTTTGTGTGTGTTTTGGGTTTTGTTTTGTTTTGTGTTTGTTTCTGAGCTAAGATCTCACTATGTAGTTCTAGCTAATCTGGAACTCACTATGTAGACCAAACTGCCTCCAGAGGGCTGGGATTAAAGGTGACCATCCCCAGCCCTTTTTTAAAAATGTGAATTCTAGCCGGGCGTGGTGGCACATCCCTTTAGTCCTAGCACTCCTGAGGCTACAAAACAAAACAACAAAAAAGTGAATTCTGGGGATCAAATTCAGGTCCTGACAAGGCAAGTATTTTACTGGCTGAGCTATCACTTCTAGTTTTTAATTTTTTTTGGTTTTTCGAGACAGGGTTTCTCTGTGTAACCTTGGCTGTCCTGGACTCACTTTGTAGACCAGGCTGGCCTGAAACTCACAGTAATCCACCTGCCTCTGCCTCCCAAGTACTGGGATTAAAAGTGTGCGCCACCACACCCAGTTTAATTTTTAATTTTGAATTAAGAAAAAAGAAACTTTCATGATTGTTTACTTATTATTACTGGTTATTTGTTTTAATTATAAAGGTGCCACTAGGCCTAGAGAAATGTCTAGCAAGTAAAAGCCCAACAGCCCCAGCCCTGAAATCTACCTGTGGGAAGGAAAGACAGAGTCCCACAAGAAAATGTATTAAGTTTTTAATGGACTCAATTTGTAAATAACCATGTTTGAGGATTCCGTGAATTACAGTGGAGCCATGAAGCCTGAAACTGAGGCTGTAAACCTCACATATAAAATTACTGCAAGAAAAATGCCTTGTTCTAGAAGCTTCGGTCGTGAGGTGTGGCTAACACACCTGTGTGGCTGCAGCCATGCTGGGAAAGAGAGTTCTAACAGAACGCAGCTAAGCCTGTGGTTCTCTTGCCTGTAATCCTAGCACTCAAGGCTGATGCTGGGCTCTGTTCAAGACTAACCTGAGCTACATAGAAGGATCTTGTTTTTGTTTTTAAGATTTATTTATTTTTTAAGTGATGCTATTTCTGTTGGAGAGGGGACGATGAGAGTACTTGAACTCTCATCAACAGGGTGTCGGGAAATGAGGCTGTCCTGTTGGAAGATGAAGGCGGAGGGACAGATCCACTGACATCCAGCTGTCGGTGCCCTCAAGCACAAGCACTCAACTCCCTGTTGAGTGAGTTCTCTGGACAGTGGTTGAGGTAGTAATCTCTGGGTTCCCACTGGTTGGAGCCCCCTTACTCCCATGTCTCGAATGCTTAAAAATCAAGGATGACATTTAAAGCTTTTATTCAGGAGACAGATTAGTTTTTGAGACAGAGTCTATGGGCTAGGCTAGTCTCAAGCTCTTGGCCCCACCTGTCTCTGAGACCTGATTTCTGGGATTAAAGTTGTACCCACCACACCAGGTTTACACTAACTTCTTTTTTTTGGGGGGTGGGGCTCAAGATGGGGTTTCTCTGTGTAGCCTTCACTGTCCTAGACTTACTTTGTAGACCAGGCTGGCTTTGAACTCACAGTGATCCACCTGCTTCTGCTGAGTGCTGGCATTAAAGGTGTGCGCCATGCCCGGCTTTACACTAACTTTTTAAAGGGAGAAAATAAATATATTTTGTGCTGCTGATAATTGTATCAGGAATATTGAAACAAACAGACAGTTGACAGTGATTTAACAAAACCAAAAAAAACCCTAGACTTCCTCATCATCTTCATTTTCTGGCACCCCAGTGTGCTCTGTTGGCAACATGGGACAGCTTTGTCTTCAGAGCCTTCTGTCTCTGCTGTGGCACAATAGCATTGTGTGCTAGTTAACATAATTAAAAGTGAGTTCAGTTCAAGTGAGTTCCTTAGCTGCACTGCCCCTCAGAGCTCAGCAGCTGTGTCTCATCTGGCTGGTGGCCATTGTATTGGAGAGGACAGACATCAATCATTCTGTCACTAACTGGACCGCAAGGTTGTGACGCATTTATGTTGTCACTGCTGTAACCAGATACCTGACAAAACAGCTGAGGGGAAGTGTGCCTGAGTGCTCCTAGTCTCATACCCACTCCATGGTTATGTCGTCTTGTCATGGTGCTGGGAGTACATGCAGACAGGGCTCAGAGAGGACATGATCTAGGCATAACTGTCAAAGGCACACCCCTAGTGGCCAAGCTTTCAGCATAAGCCTATGGGGTGGTTCACATGCAAACCTTGGTATTAGAGCAGTGCTTTGTGGGGCGCTAGCATCGAGGCAGCCTGGGTTGAAATGGTTAACGTCGTCGTAAGTCAAGTCGTGAGGACTCACTGCACCCTCTCTTCTCTCTGCAGTGCTGGAGAGCTGGCTGGACTACACTGGGGAACTGGAGCCCCCAGAGCCGCTGGCCAGGCTTCCACAGCTCAAGCATTGCATCAAGCAGCTGCTGACGGACCTGGGCAAGGTGCAGCAGATTGCCCTCTGCTGCTCCACATGAAATCGGGCACCCAAGACATTTGGAGCACGATCCTGGCATGTCTGCCAGGGGAGCTTCGCGTATTTAAGTAAATAAACTTAGCATGCTGAATGCACGTGACACTGACTGACTTCAGGGATTTAGCCAGGAGTGTGATGGACATCGGGACAAAGAGACCATTTTGGCTGCTGGGGGCACTCAATCTGGAAGCCAACCACGAAGGCAGCACAGTCTTAGAATCCCCGTCTGTGCACATCGTTGAACGAAGCTTTTGAGTCTTTGCACATGTTCACTTGGAATCGTGCCACGGATGAGAAGTGAAATGAGAGCCAAAAAACAAAACAAATCTAGTTGCAAAGTTATAAATTCAACTTGCAGCGTGTTTAATTGACTGGTCAGGTTGAGGCATGTGCCAACCCCTCTGGTTTCTCTGCCTGGTGTGGTGTGTGGGCAGCAGGCACCCATCCGTCTTTCAGCTTCACTGGAGCGTTGGGACGTCACTGCGGTGCTGTGTGGGAAGGAGCAGGGGCCCCAAGGCATCCTCGCGGCATCACTTGCTCAGCATGGTTTCACGGTACTGGGGACAGGTTTTGTTGCTACCCCAGAGTTGGCTGGGCTGTGGCTATGGCTCTCACGCCGAAACTGCTGAAGGAAGAACTGGAATCTTGATGTAAGGAATATTCCAGAAGGAAGCAGACAGAGTCTGGAACCAAAGGACAACATTTTCTACCCACTTATTAATTTCAACAGCTTTCCGGTTCTATTTAAAGTTAAGGAAAAAAGTTTCCCAAACTTTTTGAACTCTTTTACTGTAAGGACTTGTTACAAATAACATGGGAATTACCTTATTTTATGTTGTCATCAGCAAACTTGAGATTCTGCGTGCCGCTCTTTTCCTCCCTGGAGGCTAGCATAGCAGTGGCCGGTACACTTTAATACTTAGACTTCCTGTCCGTGTGTCTTTGTGAGATGAAGGTGATTATGCTGCTTGAGGTCCAGGTACAACTTGTTTGTACCTTTGGAGAGAGATTTGTGTTTTTTCGCAGGATCTGGTTCCATGTGTCATTGCTATATTGTTTGGTTTTACCTTACTAGGCAAAGTTTCAAAGGTTCCGTGCTTTGAGGACTTTCATCTCCATCACCAGTTTTTGCACCACTAAAGGCAAGCATCAAAGTACATTATCCATCAACACCCACCACTTCATATTCAGTTTTGGAATCTCTAAAGTTCTAGGCTGCAATTATTTACTATGTAAACATCAAGGAGCCAATGTTAGTAGCAACAGCAGCAAGTCTAGCTGCCTTGAGAATGGTTATGCTTCAGGCTCAACAGGTCACTGTGGCCATAAATTCAGGTTTGTGTACAGAGAAGTTTCAGGGACTGAGTGCCCTGTCTAGTGATTTGTTCACCATCTGACCCGAGGAGGGCGCTAGCTGGCCTGGCATAGCTTAGGGAGTGGGTGACACACAACTAGGCCAGCACAGCCCCTTCCCACTGTTGACACTGATAGTCCTGCTGTGGGGAGAAATGCTCCATGTCTATATGACTTTGGTGTTCTGGATAATTTATCAAATAGCTGCATTCTGAGATTCGTATGATGGTTGTCTGAAAGGGGAAGACACAAGATAATTATCTATAGCTACATCTGTGTGATGTATAATGATTGTTATATTAGATTCTGATTTGGGGGCATCAAGATGGCTTAGTTGGTAGAGGTGTTGGCCACCAAGCCTGCTGACCTGAGTTCAATCCCCAGGACCCACAGAACAGAGAATTGACACTGTCAGATTGTCTTGTGACAAACACCCACACAAATGTAATAAAGGCCTTGAAGTTAGGTTTCCTTTTCTGTACCTACTCTTGAGCATCCCATCTGGGGAGGCTGTACTGTGGAAGGCAATTAATTTTGTGTCCTCTTCAAAGATGGAAACAAAAGAACGATCTGAATTTTGTCATGTGGTCGTTACTGGGTTGATCATTTAGGTTTTTGTGAAGGATTTAATCTTTTGTTTTGGGGGAAGCAAAGCAAACTCCCCATGTTCTGATAACCTCAGTTCCTCCCTAACTTAAAGCCATGTTGAGGGGCTCCACTCCCAGGTCCTGGGTCAAAGTGAATTCACCCCTAAGTTGGAGCACTGGAATCTGTTATTTGCAAGCAATGCTGATACCATTTAGAAAGATGTGCACTACCTAAGTTCTGTCTGTTAAAAAACAAAACGAAACTTTCCACCTATAGAAGTCACCCTGACAAGACAGTTCTGGTTTTATCAGCCATTCTTACGTATGTAGGGTGGACCCTGGCTGAGCCAACACTGCACTGTGCATCTGTATCTGTTTACCTGCTATTAGACAGAAGGCACTGTACATAAGGAGTGTTGCTCTCAAGCAATATTTGCAAAACACGCAAACCTCTGTATCTGGAAAAAATAAAACAGGTCCTTGTTCCTAGGTGTCAGTCACATATTACTGAAGTAGAAAATAGAAATGGTTTGGAGGCACGGTCTCACTATATAGCCCTGACTGGCCTAGAACTCACAAACACTCCCTGCCTCTGACTCAAGTGCTCGTATTAAAGGCCTATGCCACCACACCTGGTTGTTTTTTAGACAGTCTTGCAATGTAGTCCAGGCTGGCCTTGAGCTTGTCATGCAACCCAAAGTTGGGCCTCAAACTTGCTGTCATCCTGTCTTAGTTTCCTGAGTGTACCATTATAACCCAGAAACAGTAAAATGCTTTACACTGCTTTTAAAATATGTATTACAGTCAGGCAGTAGTGGCGCATGTCTTTAATCCCAGCACTCAGGAAGCAGCCAGGCAGGTGGATCTCTGATTTTAAGACCACCATGGTCTTCAAAGGATGATCACGTGTGTGTACTATAGAATCATTATCTTTTAAAGCATGCCTACTCTGAAAATCTCCTACAGGAAGACAGAGACAAACTCTACCAAGAAATTCCATGAAAACATACAAAATGCTTTCAAATCATCAAATGCAAAAGGCCCATGCCAGCTTCTACCCGAGCCTGGCTCGTGTGCTGAGGTAGCCCTGCTTTCCCCACACGGAGATTCACCCACGGCGCTCATCAGACCCAACCCAGCCCCCAACACACCTCCACCTCAGCAGAATCCTCAAGGGAAAACTGGTCGTCTGCATTCCTTGCAACATTGGTAGAGGTGAGGGGCTAAAACCAGAGACCCCCTCGGCACGCCCAGGAATGTTGAGTAAGCTAACATAACAAAGGAGAGGAATAGGCCGAGGTACTCTGCCACCAGGATGTTTTTAACTTTAAATGGTCACAAACCCTATATTGAGTTTTAGGCAAAACATTTCTCAATGACCACCGTAAACACTGGGCGCTGGTAGACCCTGAGCCACAACAGGGAGACTTGTCAAGTCACTGGACACTGTATATTCAGTGTTTTGATTCCAATTAACTGATTAAGCTACCAAAGTGAAGCGAAAGCGTTCATGTAGAGATTTTCTTGGTAACATCAGTTATGTTACTTGATTTTTTTAAAAAAATTTTTTTGGGGGGGAGAGGTTCAAACTCTCAAACGTAGAGATCCTCCCGCCTCAGCCTTCTGAGTGCACAACTACTAAATGAGGTGTTTTTGTTTAAGTTTTCTGAGACCGGGTTTTTCTGTGTAACCGCCCGGGCTGTCCTAAACTCGCTTTATAGACCAGACTGACCTTGAACTCACAGAGATGCTCCTGCCTTTGCCTCCCAAGTGGTGGGGTTGAAGGCGTGCTTCACCACACCAGGCTGAAATAAGCATTTATTTTTATTTTTTTTACTTTTGAAATAAGCATTTAATGAAGCTCAATTTGCTCCGGTACTAGACAGTATGAGTCAACTTGGCAAAACAAAACCCAGGTTCGGGGGGGAGGGGGGGAACCTGCCGATGCGGCTCAGATCTAGGCAACAAGGTGAGAAGAGAAATTTCACGCCTAAGGGCACAGCCCCGAGCTGGTCCGGGAACAGCAAATGAAAGCCCTTACTCTAACAGGCTCCCAGAATCCCAGGAAAGGTGGGAAACAAGTACGGAAAATAAGCCGGACAAACAGGAGGAACGAAAGACACACCAGACACAGGAGCTGTCCAAATTCAACTTTTCATTAACTCGGGGTTGGGGATCAGTCCAGGGAGCCCCCGGCTCCGCCGTTCAGCCAGTGATGCGCACGTCCGCGCGGCGCCGGAGCCGCCGAGCCCGAGCCGCCTCGGGCAGGATGGCCTGCAGCTGCTCCTGGACCAACATCTCCACGATCTGCTCCTTGGTGCGGATGTCGGGCCGCAGCCACTGGCGGGACAGCTCCCGCAGCTGCCGGAAGGCTTCTCGGGGACCCGCCGCGTCCTGGTAACGGAACTGCCGGAAGCGCTGGCGAAAGGTCTCGGGGCCGGGCCGGGAAGGGCCGGGCCGCGGGGCGGCATCAGCCTGCGGGGCGGCGTCCAGAGCTGCGGGCGCACGGGGAAGCTCCGGGGCCGAGGAGCTCACGGAGTCGGGCTGCGGGTCCGCACAGTCGCCCGCTCCTTCCTGCGTCTCGGGCGGAGCCGCTGGGCTGCGGGCGGCCAGGCTGGGCTCGGGCGACGCCATGACTACGGCTCAGCGCGTCACCCTTTGTCCCGTAACAACCGGTTGGCTCTGCGTCTGCGCGGGGGAGGGAGCGGGGAGAGAGACCGGGCTGAAGAGCAGAGCGCGCGCGGCCCCGGCGGGACGAGGGCTCGGCGGGAGGGCGCGGGCGAGTCTCGCTTACCTCCACCGGCGGAGCTCCGCGGCGGCCGGAAATGGACGACTACGGGGACTTCCCCGAGAGCGGGACGAGTGTGGAGAGCCCGGAAGCCACGCCCTCCAGCAGTCACGTGAGGTTTGACCTCGGGAAGCGCCGTTGGTCTGCAGACCTCGTCTCTTTGCAGAGTCTGAGTAGCGAGTACGAGGAGGTGCAGCAGAAGCGAGAGGCGGAAAAGATGGAGATGCCCAGGGAGACGGAGTCGGATTCGGGTTCCAAACTGGAGTCGGAAGAGACGGAGGAAGAGGAGGAAGCCAAGGAGGTTACGGAGAGTGAGGCGGCGCCCCAAGCGAAGGTGACCTGCGCCTGCTGGGGCAGATGCTGCCTCTCTCTCCCAGGGGGTAGTGCCGGCAGGCCCGTGTAAACCGGGGTGATGGCTGGCCAGGGGCTTGTCGGATGACGCGGTTGGGACAAGCGGGGCAGGGGCTCCCTCTCCCGGCTGGAGAGATGGCTCGGAGGTTAAGAGCACTGTCCGCTTTCCCAAACGTTCTGAGTTTAATTCCCAGCAGCCACATGGTGCCTCACAACCTTCTTAGAGTAAGATCTGGTGTCCTCTTCTGGTGTGCAGGTGAACATGCAAGCAGAACACTGTGTACGTAATAAATAAAGAAATAAATATAAATATTAAAAAAGAAAGAAAGACCCCTCAAGCCTGTTATCCTAGATCTAGAGGCCAGCCCTGGCCTACAGGGTGAGCTGGGATTCTAAGTACACATACAGGTGCCTGCTTATGTGCAATAGAATTCGCCTTATTGCTTTATTTTGAGGATAACACAATATTGGGGCAAGATTTTGTTCTGTTTTGTTTTTCGAGACAGAGTTTCTCTGTGTAGCCTTGACTGTCCTGGACTAACTTTGTAGACCAGGGTGGCCTTGAACTCACAGCGATCCAAGTGCTGGGATTAAAGGCTCGCGCCGCCCCACCCACACCCCCACAAACCCCAGCTGAGCAAGGTTCTTAAGACGTTTGTGGTACCCCCCCCCCAAAAAAATGCTCAGGGGTTCTTTGTCATTATTTTTGCTTGCCCTCGAAAACCAAAAGAAAGTGGGTCTGTGGTACAGCCTTTCTACAAGATTAATAAGTGGACTGTAATTAAGGGTGTCCCATATGGTGGCCATTAGCTACATGTGTTTACTGGACTTTTTTTTTTTTTTTTTTTTTTTTTTTTTGGTTTTTCAAGACAGGGTCTCTCTGTGTTATCCTTGGCTGTCCTGGACTCGCTCTGTAGACCAGGCTGGCCTCGAACTCACAGCGATCCATCCACCTGCCTCTGCCTCCCGAGTGCTGGGATTAAAGGTGTGCACCACCACGCCCCGGCTTAGTGTTTACTGAACTTTTGAAATGTAAATACCTGGGCCGGGTGGTGGTGGCTGCGGTGGCCTTTAATCTCAGCACTTGGGCGGCAGAAGCAGGTGGCTCCCTGTGATTTCAAGGCCAGCGTGGACTAAAGAGTGAGTTCCGGGACAGCCAGAGCTGTTACACAGAGAAACCCTGTCTTGAAAAACAAACAAACAAAAACAAAAGAAATGTAAATATCTGGGTATTGAGATGTAATATAATGTAGAGTGCACGTGCATGTGTGTAGGAAAAGAAAAAAGATTTTATATTTATTGCACATTAGTGTTTGTTGTTTTGTATATATGCGGTCAAATAAACTATATTATTAAATTTTACCTGTGTCTTTTTACTTTTAAAATACAGCTGCCATGAAATTTTCAATTACACGTACAATTTGTAGTATGGTTTGTTGAACTGCCACTGTCTAGAGTGTTGGAGTCAGGCCATCTGCTAGCATTTTCTTTACAGGGTTTCTTTGCTTTACCACTCCCAATTGTAAATAGTACTTACTGTTGTCAGGAGTAAATAAAGCTCTGGGAAAGACAAGGCTTTAAAAAGGGTTTTCAGAGGGCCTGGCGTGGTGGCGCTCGCTTTTAATTAGGCAGAGGCAGGTGGATCGATGTGAGTTCGAGGCCAGCCTGGTCTACAAAGCGGCTCAGAGGTTAAGGACACTGTGCTCTTCCAAAGGTCCTGAGTTCAATTCCCAGCAACACATGGTGATTCATAACCATCTATAATGAGATCAGGTGCCCCTTCTGTATTAATAATAAATAAATACATTTTTTTTAAAAAAAAAAGAAAGAAAAAACAACCAAAAAACAAAAGCATAACCAAAGGCAGAGACATCTGGGAGAGGGGACCCTGAGCCATGTGAGGAGAGGAGGGAAAGAGAGAGGGGAGCTGCATGCAGCAGCCAGGAAACCCAAAACATAAAAGAGGCAGGTAACCAAAATGGCTGGATTATATTGGGAAGAGCCTCTGGTGGGGAGGGCAGCCCAGACAGTGGGTTGTGAAGTTCAGGGTACCCAGTGTTAGTATTCTACCCTCTCTCTACCCCCTCCCTCTTACTTTCTCTCTGGGATACCTCTTCCCCTTTTCCCTCCCTACCCCATGCTCATTTAATAAACTCTGTATAGCATAATATCTGTTGCTTGGTACCTTCTATCTATCAATATCTTAATTATTAAAATTTAAAATTGGTGGTCTGTAAAGAAGCTCCCTATATCTAGACCTTTTCTTTGCTCTCCCATAATTTTCACAAATTGTCAGAATTGTCTCAAGCCTTTTCTCTTTGCTCTTCCAAGAGTTTCAAATGCACACCTAAAGGGAATTTTCTCCCTAACCTACTTTGTATTCCAGTATCCTGTCAGACTTCCTATACCTGAGACATCGTCAAAGCAGCTACCCACAAGTGCCAGCTGGACCTGCATTGTTCCTCCTAGAGGAAACTGCATTGCCCTTCCCAGCTGCAGATGTTCTCAGACCCTGGGCAACAAATGCAACAGCCTGTTCTTCCGGAACCTGGCCAATTTCAGCCTTTAAAACCCCCTATTGCCGCCCTACTGTCAGCAGGAAGTAGTTAAGATAATTAATTTCACCCCTTATCCATTTACAAAAGCCTGAAATGGTGTGCTCCAGTCCTGGGACAAACAGCCCAGGTTCTCCCAGCACCCCTCGGTCTCTATCTGCTGGAGGGCATGGCTGACATAGCCTGCCCTCCACCTTGAACTTTCAGGGCAGAACTTTTCCTTACCCTTCGCTATATAATTTGGACATTTTGTTGCTATTGCTTTTTTTCCTATCTCTTTCCCTCCATTACCTACATTTATATACTTTAACTTGCCTTATATAAAAACCAATCCAACATTTCTCATTTTTGTAAGTATAGGAAAAGGTAGGAATGTTAGGATTCTGCTTCAGTCTGCCTACCTGTGATGTCACTGCCTGCCTGCCATGGGGCGTGGCCCTGCCCAGGGCCATATAAAAGGACAAACCTCCACATGGCTTACTCTCAAACTCTCAAAGAAACTCTCTACCCTCTCTCTCTACTCTACCCCCCCCCTTACTTTCTCTTTGAGGTACCCCTTCCCCCTTTTCCCTCTCCGCCCATGCTCATTTAATAAACTGTATAACATATATCTGCTGCCTGGTACCTTCTATCCAACATTATCTTAGTTATTAAATATAAAACCTGGTAGTGTGTGCAAGCCGGGAGGACCCTGTAACAGGAAGGGGACTGAGGGATGCTGGGAGAACCTGGTAGCCAGGTTCACTGTGATTTGTTAAATAGGTATCTCAGCCACTTGTCCCAGGGTTTGAGACTTAACAGAAGTAATTTTATGGAAATTTCTGTGAAAATTCAGAGGTCGTATCAGCAAAAGTGTGATCTCTCTGCTTGTCGGTTGTGGCACACACCTTTAGTCCCAGCACTTGGGAGGCAGAGGCAGGGAGATCTCTGTGAGTTTGAGGCCAGCTTGTCTACACAGTGATTCCAGCACAGCCAAGGTTACACAAAGAAACCCTGAAAAACAAAAAGTATAATCTCTGAACCTCTGGCAGATGGTATATTTATTCTGTTTGACAGCTTACTCACAAATAAAGTTTTTTGGTTTTTTTATGTTTTTTTGTTTTGTTCTTTCAAAACAGGGTTTCTCTGTGTAGCCTTGGTTGGCCTGGACCTCACTCTGTAGTCCAGGCTGGCCTCGAACTCACGGAGATCTGCTTGCCTTTGCCTCCCGAGTGCTGGGATTAAAGATGTGTGCACCACCACGCCCAGCTACAAATAAGTTTTGTATCTCCATTTTCTAGAAAGGAAATTAAACCCCAGAGAGGGACAGAGATCCTGTCTTAGTTAGGTTTCTATAGCTGCGACAAAACACCATGACCAAAAAGCAAGTTAGGGAAGAAAGGGTTTATTCAGCTTACACTTTCACATTGCTGTTAATTACCAAAGGAAGTCAGGGCAGGAACCTAGAGGCAGGAGCTGATGCAGAGGCCATGGAGGGGTGCTGCTTACTGGCTTGCTCCCCATGGCCTGCTCAGCCTGCTTGCTTGCTTGCTTTTTTTTTTTTTTTTTTTTTTTAAGATTTATGTATTTATACAGTGTTCTGCCTGCATGTACACATGCACACCAGAAGAGGGAACCAGATCTCATGATAGATGGTTGGGAGCCACCATGTGGTTCCTAGGAATTGAACTTAGGACCTTTGGAAGAACAGACAGTGCTCTTAACCTCTGAATTATCCCTCTGGTCCCAGCCTGCTTTCTTAAAGAGCCCAGGACCACCAGCCCAGGGAGGTCACCATCCACCATGGCTTGGGCCCCCTGTTGATCACTAGTTGAGAAAATACCTTAGAGCTGGATCTCATGGAGGCACTTCCTCAATGGAAGCTCCTTCCTCCCTGAAGACTCCAGTGTCAAAATGACACACCACCAGTCAGTTTAGGCCCCATATGATAGGTTTCGGGTCATTCTTGCTGTCCCTTTGAGTACTGTGCAAGGTTTATGTAACAGCCAGGTAACAACCATCAGAAATAATTCCTTATGGTAATTTTGCCCCCTTGGAGATGTCTCCCTTAAAGGTACGAAAGATGACCTTGAAAGTCACCACAAGGACTCCAGTGTTTTTTGTTTGTTTGTTTTGTTTGTTTGTTTGGTTGGTTGGTTTTTGTTTTGTTGTTGTTGTTGCTGACTTGGAAGACTTTATATGCCAATCTGGGCTGGAGGCTTTTTCTTGCTGGCCACTCAAAATCTGTGTCCCTGTCAGTCCCCAGTGGATTAGATATTACTCCCTCATGCAAGAGTCTGTCCCAGCTGGCCTCTCGTCTCCACCACTCCCTAGTCTCTGAAATAGATTGGCTTAAGTTGTTTTCCTCTTCTCTCTTCAGAAGTGGAAAGATAGGGGTCCTGAGTTTGCTAGACCTAGTTAGGGTTTCAGATTTTCTTCTGCCTGGCTCACTGAGAGTACTCTGTGTAAACAGCGTCTCATTCCCTATGGTAACAGGCCTTGGTCAGTACCAAAGCGGCCCAACATGGTGCCACAAGGAAGGGGAGCCTTGGGTGGGCTCACTGGGGACGAAAACCACGTTTCCTGGGACCAGAGAGATGGCTGGCTAAGGGGGATGTGGTAGCGGACGCCTTTATTCCCAGCACTCGGGAGGCAGGGGCAGGTGGATCTCTGTGAGTTCAAGGTTAGCCTAGTCCACAGAGCAAGTTCCAGGACAGCAAAGGCTACACAGAGAATCTCAAATAAACAAACAAACAAACAAAAAAGAGTGCATCCTGTGACTGGTTTAGTGGCATAGTCCTTTATCCCAGGACTTGAGAGAGGCAGGTGGATCTCTGTGGGTTTGAGACTAGCCTGCTCTACATGGCAAGTTCTAGACCACCCAGAGCTATATGGTGAAACCCTGCAAAAAACACATACTGCTTTCAGTTTTCAGCACCCATGTAGGGTAGCTCATGACCGCCTGTAATGTCAGTTCTAAGGTATCCAATTTCTTTGGCTGCTGCCAGCACCGTACTCAATGTTTGTGAACAAATGAGCACACACACACACACACACACACACACACACACACACACTTTAAAGAAAGACAAAGTTGGAGGTGGATCTGGAAGGAGTTACTGGCAGGAATAAGGTGATGTCATCAACATACAGTGTATACATGTGTGAAATTATCAAAGACTGGGGGGAGGGGGTGTGAGGGCGGGACTGGGGGGAGGGAGTGTGAGGGCGGGACTGGGGGGGAGGGGGTGTGAGGGCGGGACTGGGGGGAGGGGGTGTGAGGGCAGGACTGGGGGGAGGGGTGTGAGGGCGGGACTGGGGGGAGGGGTGTGAGGGCGGGACTGGGGGGAGGGGGTGTGAGGGCGGGACTGGGGGGAGGGGGTGTGAGGGCGGGACTGGGGGGAGGGGGTGTGAGGGCGGGACTGGGGGGAGGGGGAGTGAGGGCGGGACTGGGGGGAGGGGATGTGAGGGCGGGACTGGGGGGAGGGGGTGTGAGGGCGGGACTGGGGGGAGGGGGTGTGAGGGCGGGACTGGGGGGAGGGGGAGTGAGGGCGGGACTGGGGGGAGGGGATGTGAGGGCGGGACTGGGGGGAGGGGGTGTGAGGGCGGGACTGGGGGGGAGAGGATGTGAGGGCGGGACTGGGGGGAGGGGATGTGAGGGCGGGACTGGGGGGAGGGGATGTGAGGGCGGGACTGGGGGGAGGGGGTGTGAGGGCGGGACTGGGGGGAGGGGGTGTGAGGGCGGGACTGGGGGAGGGGATGTGAGGGCGGGACTGGGGGAGGGGGTGTGAGGGCGGGACTGGGGGAGGGGGTGTGAGGGCGGGACTGGGGGGAGGGGATGTGAGGGCGGGACTGGGGGGAGGGGATGTGAGGGCGGGACTGGGGGGAGGGGGTGTGAGGGCGGGACTGGGGGGAGGGGATGTGAGGGCGGGACTGGGGGGAGGGGGATGTGAGGGCGGGACTGGGGGGAGGGGGTGTGAGGGCGGGACTGGGGGGAGGGGGTGTGAGGGCGGGACTGGGGGGAGGGGGTGTGAGGGCGGGACTGGGGGGAGGGGATGTGAGGGCGGGACTGGGGGGAGGGGATGTGAGGGCGGGACTGGGGGAGGGGATGTGAGGGCGGGACTGGGGGGAGGGGATGTGAGGGCGGGACTGGGGGGAGGGGGTGTGAGGGCGGGACTGGGGGGGAGGGGATGTGAGGGCGGGACTGGGGGGAGGGGATGTGAGGGCGGGACTGGGGGGAGGGGGTGTGAGGGCGGGACTGGGGGAGGGGGTGTGAGGGCGGGACTGGGGGGAGGGGGTGTGAGGGCGGGACTGGGGGAGGGGGTGTGAGGCGGGACTGGGGGAGGGGGTGTGAGGGCGGGACTGGGGGGAGGGGATGTGAGGGCGGGACTGGGGGGAGGGGGTGTGAGGGCGGGACTGGGGGGAGGGGATGTGAGGGCGGGACTGGGGGGAGAGGGGGGTGTGAGGGCGGGACTGGGGGGAGGGGATGTGAGGGCGGGACTGGGGGAGGGGATGTGAGGGCGGGACTGGGGGGAGGGGATGTGAGGGCGGGACTGGGGGGAGGGGGTGTGAGGGCGGGACTGGGGGGAGGGGGTGTGAGGGCGGGACTGGGGGGAGGGGGTGTGAGGGCGGGACTGGGGGAGGGGATGTGAGGGCGGGACTGGGGGGAGGGGGTGTGAGGGCGGGACTGGGGGAGGGGGTGTGAGGGCGGGACTTGGGGGGAGGGGGTGTGAGGGCGGGACTGGGGGAGGGGATGTGAGGGCGGGACTGGGGGGAGGGGGTGTGAGGGCGGGACTGGGGAGGGGGTGTGAGGGCGGGACTTGGGGGGAGGGGTGTGAGGGCGGGACTGGTAGGAACAAGTGAGGGGGCTGGGATCAGGCTGTAAAGAGACTAAATTACTAAATGGAAAAAAGAGAAATTATCAAAGGCTAAATATATAATAAAACATTGAAGGCATTGCCTGTACAAAGTCATATGGTGAATGAAACCAAAACTTAAAAATTGCTGCCTGGGTGGGTAAGTGGGTAGGATCTGGACAAAGGCTGAAAAGTGAAGTTAGAAAGTTGGCAAGAGGGCTGGAGAGATGGCTCAGAGGTTAAGAGCACTATCTGGTCTTCCAAAGGTCCCGAGTTCAATTCCCAGCAACCACATGGTGGCTCACAACCACCTGTAACGAGATCTAGTGCCTTCTTGTGGTGGGCAGGCACACGTGTGGGCAGAATACTGTGTAAATAATAAATAAATCTTTAAAAAGACTTTAAAAAAAGAAAAAGAAAGTTGGCAAGAATAAGTCAGAGAGTACAAAGTTCCATGTTTAGAACTTAGACCTTTTTCCTCTTGGGAAGGGAAGTCTGGGAATCATAGGACTTAAATCTCTGCTCCATCGTTTGCATCCATAGTGGAACCATAGCCTGCTATAGATGGGAGGAGGCACCTTAGCGATCCTCTGAATCATGGAATGTCAGAAAGGCGATGGATTAGAAATTGAATTAAGAAATATTAAATTCACTTTTAAAAGCCTTTATGATTTAGCCAGCATAGAGTCTGGAAAATTGTCTCTTCCTAGAAAATGTGCATATATTTCATATAATTTCTGATAATTTATATGTATTCTTTTTTTCTTTTTTTGGTTTTTCGAGACAGGGTTTCTCTGTGTAGCTTTGGCTGTCCTGGACTCACTTTGTAGACCAGGCTGGCCTCGAACTCACAGCGATCCGCCTGCCTCTGCCTCCCAAGAGCTGGGATTAAAAGCATGTGCCACCACGCCCAGCTTATATGTATTCTTGAATCCATCCAGAGGCTCCAGATTAAATATTATATATTATATAAAAACAAATATATATAATCCTATTTTTCTTGATTTTTCAGCCTGGGAAGCTCCAAAATGTGGAAAGTTGGAAAGCCATCAAACACCTAGTAAGTGGTTCCCTGAAAAGAGATATTTTTGAATGCTATTTGAATGTTATTATTGTATTAGCCTTCTGATTATGATTAGATTTAGATTGTTCTTAGGAAGGACTCTTAAATCTTCCTTCCTTTCTTTCTTTTTTTTCAAGACAGGGTCTCTCTGTGTAGCCCTGGCTGTCCTTGATTCGCTTTGTAGACCAGGCTGGCCTCGAACTCACAGCAATCCCCCTGCCTCTGCCTCCAGAGTGCTGGGATTAAAGGAGTGCACCACCACACCTGGCCCCAGATCTAACTAACTATCTATCTTTTCTTTTCTTTTGGTTTTTAAGACAAGGTTTCTCTGTGTAGCCTTGGCTGTCCTGGATTCGCTTTGTAGACCAGGCTGGCCGCGAATTCGCAGCGATCCACCTGCTTCTGCCTCCTAGAGAGCTGGGATTAAAGGCGTTTATATATATGAATGCTCTATTTGCATGTACATCTGCACGCCAGAAGAGGGCATCAGATCACATTACAAATAGTTGTGAGCCACCATGTGATTGCTGGGAATTGAACCAAAATGTCTGGGAAAGTAGTCAGTGCTCTTAACCTCTGAGCCATTTCTCCAGCCCTAAATCATCATTTCTGAGCTTTCAACACAAGCCCCAAATCTCAGTGACCCTGCCATAAATATTGATGAAAAACAAGCATGGATCCCATTTCGCTGCTGTGAAAGGAGAGTTTGTGCAGAACTCTCTGTCTTTTCCAGAGCTTTCCTGGTGTTTGGCTTAGTGTCCTTGTTAGCACTGTCATCTCGACACAGCCTACAGTTATCTGAAAAAGAAGCCTCAATTGAGTGTCTCCTCAGGTTGGTCAGTGGGCATGTCTGTGAGGGACTGTCCTGATGGTTTTCATTTTTGCAGAAGGGCCTCGCCCACTATGGGTGACCTATGTCCTGGACAGGTGGTTCTGGGCAGGATAGGAAAGTTAGCTTGAGGGGCTGGAGAGATGACTCAGCAGTTAAGAGCAGAGGACCTAAATTCATGTCCTTGAGCAGAACATCAGGGAAGCAGAGATACAGCGGGGTGGGATGGGCTTCCTCAGTAGACAGGGTTTCTCTGTGTAGCCTTGGCTGTCCTGGACTCGCTTTATAGACCAGGCTGTCCTTGAACTCACAGCAATCTGCCTGCCTCTGCCCCCCCCCCCCCCCCCCCCGAGTGCTGGGATTAAAAGTGTACGCCACCACGCCCAGCTTCACTGTCAACTTGATTGCTCCTATTAAAAACCACCTAGAGGACCAGGGCACTGTGTATTGCCCAGGGTTCTTCCTGTTTTCTTCTTTTTCTGCTTCCTGGCCATAAAGAAATGAGGAAGCACACCGAACGTGGTGGCGCATGCCTTTAATCCCAGCACTCGGGAGGCAGAGGCAGGCGGATCGCTGTGAGTTGGAGGCCAGCCTGGTCTACAAAGTGAATCCAGGACAGCCAAGGCTACACAGAGAAACCCTGTCTCGAAAAAACAACAACAACAAAAAAGTTGACAGTGGAGATAAACATTATAAATGTGTTTTAATTTGTAGAACCCAGGACAGCTCCTTTGCTTCCTAAATGAGAAAGCTAAAGTTCAGAGGGTAGACCCCCTAGGCGGTGTGGGACCAGGGCCCAGGACCCAGGATCGAATGGGTCTTGCCTGCCACTTGGTGCTGTCAAGCTTCCATAAGTATTACTAAAGCTCAGGACAGTGGCACTCGCCTTTAATCCTAACAGAGGCAGATGGATTTCTGACTTAACCGCCCTCCAGGGATTAAAAAACCAAGTCATGCTAGTAAGTGTCTAGTGGAATCTCACATTGTGGGCTTACCTTACCTTTAATTTCTTTCTTTCTGTTTTCTTTTGTTTGTTTGTTTGTTTCCAGACAGGGTTTCTCTGTGCTATCTTGTCTGTCCTGGGCTCGCTTTATAGACCAGGCTGGCTTCAAACTCACAGCAAATAGCCTGCCTCTGCCTCCTGAGTGCTGGGATTACAGGTGTGTGCCACCATGCCTGGCTTTAATGCAGTTTTTTTTTTTAACTGTAGTAAGATAATACATAAAATAAATATTACCATCTGAGCCATTTACCCAAGCTAGCCTCGAACTTGCCAGGCTGGTCTTGAACTCACCGTCATTGTGCCTCGGCCTCCTGGCTTCTAGGCATGTGTCACCATTTCTGGCCCTGGCTTTTGGTTTGGTTTGGTTTTGGTTTTTGAGACAGGGTTTCTCTGTGGAGCCCTGGCTGTCCTGGACTCACTCTGTAGACCAGGCTGGCCTCGAACTCACAGAGATCCGCCTGCCTCTACTTCTTGGGTACCGGGATTAAAGGCGTGCACCACCAGGCCAGGCTTACACTGCTTATTTTTTGAGATAGGTTCTTCCTTGTAGCTTAGGCTGGTTGGAAGCTTGAGATTCTCTTGTATCCGAGTACTAATAGACTCTTTTGATTATGGTTATTTTTAGAAACAGTCCTAAGTTTCCCAGGCTAGCCTCAAACTTGTTTTGTAGTCAAGAATGACCTTGCACTCCTGACCCTACCGCCCTCACCCTCTGAGCACTGGGATTACGGGGTAACTCCTGTGGCATTCCGTTCCCTCACATTACGACGGGGCATTGGCTGTGGTCCATCCTGTGGCATTCCGTTCCCTCACATTACGGGGCATTGGGCTGTGGTCCGTCCTTCCCCCAAGCTTCCTTCTTTTTCTAATCCAAAGCAAACTTCACCCATTAAACACTGACTCCCTGTCTGAGGGCTTTATCGCTGTGAAGAGGCACGACCAGGACAAGTCTTCACTGGGGCTGCCTCCCGGTTTCACAGGGTTAGCCCACTACTGTCGTGGTAGGAAGTGTGCTGGAGACGCCGCCAAAGGGTCTTTGTCTGCACAGGCGGCAGGAAGTGAACTGGTTTGAGTTTTTGAGGCCTCAGAGCCCACCCTCTAGTGACATACTTCCTTTAATAAGGCCACACCCACTCCAACAAGGCCACACCTCCTGATCGTGCTAAGCATTCAAACACATGAGTCTACGGGGACAATTCCTATTCAGACTACCACACTCCCCATTCATATGTGTACTTAGAAATATATATCCATATACTTACAAATATTCCATTCTCTCGAATTTTGCAGGTTAAGGTAACAAGACTGACAAAAGTGAAGACTTGGGAAGAAATGAAAAAACTAGTAAGTGGTTGCGTTTTAATAATTGGTTCACAATGTCATGAACATATTGGTTGCTTCTACCCTTTGGCTATTGTGGATAAAATTGCTATGATGTTAGTGTTTGAATTTCTGTTTTCAGTTGATTTAAATATGTACCCAGGAGTAGAACTGCTGGGTCAGATAGTGATTCTGTATTTAACTTTGTGAGAATCAATCGTAACGTTTTGCACAGTGGGTCCATCTTTTGACATCTTCATCAGCAATGTTCAAGATTTTCAAGACTTGCGGTTTTTCTGGGTATGTGTTAACTTGTATTATTAACATGGGTTGGCTGGTTGGTTTTTTTAGGTCCTGGCTAGCCTGGAACTCACTATGCCAGCCAGGATGGCCTTGAACTCTGCTTCCCGATTTACAGGCACTGTGCCACCATGCTTCCGGCTATGCTGTTTTTTGAGACGGGGTCTCTTCTATCTCAGTCTGCCAAGGATGCCCTTGAACTCCAGATTCTCCTGCCTCCACTTCCAGAGCACTCAGATTCCATGCACGTTCCGCTGTGACCAGTTTATTTGGTGTTGGGAACGGACAGGGCTTCATGCTTGTCCTTAACTATTGAGCATCTGTAAGGCTGCCTGATTTTTTGTTTGTTTGTTCATTTTTTTTTTTTTTTGAGACAGGGTTTTTCTCTCTCTGTGTTGCCTTGGCTGTCCCGGACTCGCTTTGTAGACCAGGCTGGCCTCGGACTCACAGCAATCCTCCTGCCTCTGGCTTCTGAGTGCAGAAGAGGTCATTAGATCACTTGGAACTGCAGTTACAGATGGTTCTGAATTAGCATGTGTGTAACAGCAGGCTTTTCCACCTCTGCCCCAGGTCTCAAAATAATGACCCTGAGACTGTATTATTTATGAATAAGTGCCTGGGCCTAAGCTCTGGCTTGTTCCCTGGCTGCCTTGCAACATATTACTCGTTTAGTCTATCCTAAGTGTGCTACATGGCTGACTACCATTCCTCAGCTTCTTCCTTAGAGTCCGGAGCAAACGCCCCTCTGCCTCTATCCCAGAGTTCATCTCTCTCTGCCGGAACTCCCACCTCCTATTTCCTGCCTCTGCTAACAGGCCACCAGCTTTTGATTGGCAGGTGATACTTTCATACAGTACACAAGAGATTCTCTCTACAGCCATGGGTGCTGGGTATAGAACCTAGATGCTAGAGAAGAGCTAACTACTGAACCATCTGTCCATCTGTGTGTGTGTGTGTGTATGTGTGTGTATGAGTGTGTGTATATGTGTGTATGAGTGTGTGTATGTGTGTGTATGTGTGTGTGTGTATGGGTGTATGTGTGTATGTGTGTGTGTATGTGTGTGTGTATGCGTGTGTGTGTGTGTATGTGTGTGTATGTATGCTATGTGTGTGTGTATGTGTGTGTATGCGTGTGTGTATATGTGTGTATGAGTGTGTGTATGTGTGTGTATGTGTGTGTGTGTATGGGTGTATGTGTGTATGTGTGTGTGTATGTGTGTGTGTATGCGTGTGTGTGTGTGTATGTGTGTGTGTATGTATGCTATGTGTGTGTGTATGTGTGTGTATGCGTGTATGCATGTGTGTGTATGTGTATGCGGGTGTGTGTGTGCGTGCCTGCGTGCGTGCGGGTGTGTGTGTGTGTGCGCGCACGAGTGTGCATGTGTATGGAGACCCAAGATTAAAGTTGAGTGTCATTCCTCAGGAGCCGTCCATCTTGTTCTTGTTTTTAAGATTTATTTTTTATTTTATGCGTAGGAGTGTTTTGTCTGAATGTGTCTCTATGTATTGTGCAGAGGCCAGAAGAAGGCCAGAAGATCTCCTGGAGCTGGATTTATAGTAGTCAGCCATCGTGTGGGTGCTTTACAGGAAACGAACCCAGGTTCTCTGAAAGAGTAGTCAGTGTTCTTAATCACTGAGCTCACTCTCTTGTTTCTTGAGACAGGGTCTCTCGCTGGCCTGGAGCTCACTATGTGGCTAGGCTCGGCTGACTGACCAGCAAACCTCAAGAATCCACCTATTGCCGGGCGTGGTGGCGCACGCCTTTAACCCCAGCACTCGGGAGGCAGAGGCAGGCGGATCGCTGTGAGTTCGAGGCCAGCCTGGTCTACAAAGTGAGTCCAGGACAGCCAAGGCTACACAGAGAAACCCTGTCTCGAAAAACCAAAAAAAAAAAAAAAAGAAAAGAAAGAAAGAAAGAAAAAAAGAATCCACCTATCTCTGCCTAGGACTGCTGTAGCTGCTGTCATGTGTCACAGCTGGCTTCTTCTGTGGGCAGATCAAGCTCAAGTCTCTGTGGTTGTGGGCAAGCACTTGGCTGACTGACTCCCTTAATGAGCACTTGGCTTCATCCCAAATACCACAAAAAAATAAATAAATAAAAGTAAATAAAGTAAAAAAAAAATAAAATAAAATAAGATCAAAGGATCCACATCCTTACATCTCCCTTCTGTCCCCACGCCCACACTCCTGGCAACAGTATCTCTTGGCTGCCTTTCATGGTTTTCTTTTGCAGATCTGGGAGTGGGACCCAGAACCTTGTATGTTTGAGGAAGGCTGTCTACAAGCATGCAACATCCCAGGCTCCTGTCAAGCTCTGTGACTCATTTCTAGCTCCTCTGCATGTGTTTTGAAGGCCTATCTTTTGTTGGCAGCAAGGCTATTTTAATCCTGTCTCCTCCACTTACCTCATTGATGTACTACTGCGTCTTCGCTTTGGTCTTTGATATCATTTTAAAATGTTCCAAGCATTTTGAGTTTTTCGTTGTTTATGATTTGCATAAGTTTCATGTTTATTATTTCTTTCCCTCTCTCCTATTTTTTTCCCCCTCCGAGACAGGGTTTCTCTGTGTAGCTTTGGCTGTCCTAGACTTGCTTTTGTAGACCAGGCTGGCCTTGAACTCACAGCAATCCGCCTGCCTCTGCCTCCTGAGTGCTGGGATTAAAGGCGTGCACCACCACACCCAGCTTGTTTTTTGTTTTTTTTTTAAGATTTTTTTTTTCTAATTTTAAAGATTTACTTATTACATATGCAGTGTTCTGCCTTCATGTATGCTACCACCAAAAGAGGGCACCAGATGTCATTACAGATGATTGTGAGCCACCATGTGGTTGCTGGGAATTGAACTCAGGACCTCTGGAAGAGCAGACAGTGCTCTTAACCATTGAGCCATCTCTCCAGCTCCTCTTTCCTATTTTGTATCTCTCACCTGACGTTTATTTTTCTTGTTTCTTGCCTCTTTCTGCTTTTTTCTTATTTTTTGTTTTGGTTTTTCGAGACAGAGTCTCTCTGTGTAGCCTTGCTGTCCTGGACTCACTTTGTAGACCAGGCTGGCCTCGAACTCACAGCGATCCGCCTGCCTCTGCCTCCCAAGTGCTGGGATTAAAGGCGTGCGCCACCACGCCTGGCTTTTTTCTTATTTTTATAATGTTTATTCCTTTTTTTTTAACCATAACTGCTCTTGTATTTTTGGGTATATGTGTAAGCCTGTATTAGTATACATGTACCATGTATGTGTAGAAACACACAGAGGCCACAAGAGGGCGTGGGATCCCAGGAACTAAAGTTACAGGTGAGAATCCACCCTGTGGATGCTGGGAACCAAACCCAGGTACTCTGCAAAAGCAGGAAGTGCTGCTCATTCATTCATTCATTCGTTTGTTCTTTGAGACAGGGTCTCTCTGTGTACCCTTGGCTGTCCTGGGCTCACTTTGTAGACCAGGCTGGCCTCGAACTCACAGAGATTGCCTGCATTTGCCTCCTGAGTGCTGGGATTAAAGGTATGCACCACAGCACGTGGTATGAAATGCATTCTTTTTTTAAAAACGTGTATTGGAGTGGGTACACTTGTGTGTGTGTGTGTTTATGCAGAGGTCGGAGGTGAACCTAAAGTATTGTTCCTAAAGCACTTCTACTTTGGGTTTTTGTTTTTTATTTTATTTTTTGTGGGGTCTCTCACTGGCTTGGAGGATGCCATGTTGGCTGGCCAGTGAAACCCAGGATCTGCCTACCCACCCCTCCTCAGCACTGGTATTACCAGCATGTCATACCAGCTTTTTTATATGTCTGCTTGGAGACTGAGCCTCGTGCTTGTGTAGTAAGTACTTACCCTCTGAATGTCTCTCCAGGCCCTTTGTAGTTTGCCACCATGGATGTAAAGAGTGACTTTTAGATTGTTCTGTGTTCTGGACTGCCCCCCTACCGTCCTTCCTACATATTTGCTGGCCTAGTAGAAGATGTTTGCCCAACTCCCACAATTCAGTTTGGGATGGATGGCCTATTTGTCCTTAGTCCAATTTCACGTTCCCAGGGAAATAACAGGCGGCTCATCTTAGATTAGATACTAGCTTTCTACTGTTGGTATAACACCCCTCCCCCCCCCACCACCACCACAATTTAATTTTAAGTTGCTTTTACTTATGAATTGTATATTTATGTATTTGTGTGTCTATGCTCCTGTGTGTGTGAGTGAGTGTGTGTGTGTGTGTGTGTGTGTGTGTGTGTGTGTGTGTGTGCACGTGCACATGCCTTGTTGCTCTTGAGGATTGCAGAAGACAATTTGTGTGAGTTGGTTCTCTCCTTTCATCCTTAGGTCCCAGATGTCAAATTCAAGTCTTTGGGTTTGTCATCAAGTGCCTTTACTCACTGAGCCAGCTATGTTGATGGCCCCAAATCACTACAATGTAATGGCTTAAAATAATGCAGAAGTGTTAGCCTTCGGTATAGTAGACGTGGTCTTGGGCTAAAATCATGGTGTCAGAAGTTGGGAATATAGGTCAATGGTTGAGTCCTTACCTTGCCAATGCAAGGCTGTAAATGTAATCAGTAAGTAAACAGGCAGATAAGCACCACACCAACAAACAAACAAGACAAGAAGGCTGGCTTTCCTTTTGCAAGGCTCTGGAGAATTCATTGTCTTCTCCACCTCTGCTTCTAGACCCATTTCTTCCCTTGTGAATTTTTCCTTCAAGTTCAAAACTAAAACTAGCAGTGTTGGATCTTTGTAACTATTTTTCCTTCAGATCCAGCTGACTCACTTCTGTCCCACCACACACATACACACACACACACACACATGCACACACACACACAGACACACTCATACAGAGTTACTTGTGTTCTGTATTTGCAGTTATAGTTCTGTATATTCAGTTAGTGTGCTGGCAAATGTTTAACAGTTGGCTCCTGGTGGCGTCTACCCGCAACCCAGGCCAGTTTTAAAGCTTCCAACACAATTTCAACTGGTTTTCAAATTTCCTGCGAGAGTGGAGTTGTGGGTAAGTGGTAGAGCTCATGTCTAGCATGGTTAAGGCCCTAGGTTCAACCTCCAGCACCCTAAAACCCAGCACCCCAAACCTTTGCACCCCAACCATCCTCCCAAAGCATACCTTCCGCCTGTGCCACCACTGCTCCAACACATCACTACAGTCCCAGCTCATTCTGTTCCGGGCGAGAGGCTTCCACTGACCTGGTTTACCGTTGCCGCAGGGGCTGTACCGACTCACCTTGGACATCATCCGGATGATTCGAGTGTGTAAGATGTTCCGCCAAGGCCTCAAGGGATTCCGGGAGTATCAGATCATCGAGCCTATTAACAAGAGGCATCCCATCTTCTCCTTCTGGGATGTGAGTGGCCCCGTTAAGCCGGGCTGCCGGGATGTACTGGGTGCACCACATCTCCCAGCCCTCGCTCAACGCCAGCTGTGGGAGAAGACAAGGGAAAGCAGATGTGTGGAACCCAGTCATAGCCTTGTTCTTCCCAGCCTTGCCTTGGGTAGAGGTGACATCATCAAGCAAGTGGGCTGCCCAAGACTGAACCCTGAGATAGACAGCCTTTCATCGCCTTCTGTGTGGCAGTGCTGGCAAAGGCAGGCCTCTGGGGCAGGACAGTAGCAGGGTCCGCTGCTCTGGGTTTAGGGGCAGAACAGAAAGTGCTGGAAAAAGGGGGAGCTCCTGCCCAGATTCTCCTTCCTCAGTTTGCTGCTCCTCCTCCTCCTCCTCAAAGAAGTAGAGGCCAGTTGTGTTCTGCTCACACATGTCGCTCCAGGTGGGATGAAACACTAGGGGTGAGGGAGGCGTGGTAAGCTTTCCAACTGTAGTCACAAGAGCACGGAGGAATCGGGGACACAGCAGAACCAGGATTCTCCTGAGTGTTTTAAGCTGTGGACACGCACTGTTTTCTTTCCTGCCTTCGCTAACAGGAAGGGGGCCATTTTCAGGGCCCTGTTCACTCTGATGAACCCGTTCTCCAGACAAAGAAGCTCATAGCTTAAACTATATCAACAGTAAATCATGAGCCCTTTTTTGTCATAGAAATAGTGGTTGCCTTGTTTGTGTCACTGGGATAAGATACAAGGCAATTTACAGAAGAATCTGAGGCTTAGGTTTGACCACACGGCCATCATGGCAGCCATGGTGCTGGAGCAACAGCTGAGAGCTCATATGTGATTCACAAGTAGGCTGTAGAGACAGAGCCATGGAAACATCCGGGCTTTTTGAAATCTCAAAGCCCCCTCCCAGTGACACACCTCTTCCGACAAGGCCACACCTTCTAATCCTTCCCAAACAGTTGCACCTATTGGGGGCCAGGTGCTCGAATATACGAGCCTATGGGGACGTTCTCGTTTCAGCTACTGCAGTCATCACTCTGTAAGCTGGTTTCAGTTCCCCAAAGATGTCTTCATGGGTACTCAGTGTGTCTCCGCCCCACGCCAGGTTCAGGTACCCTGTACCCGTACAACCCCCTATTTTTTAAATTAATTAATTAATTAATTATTTTGGTTTTTCAAGACAGAGTTTTCTCTGTGTAACAGCCCTAGCTGTCGCTGTCCTAGAACTCCCCTTGTAGATTAGGCTGGCCTCAAACTCACAGCAATCCACCTGCCTCTGCTTCCCGAGTGCTGGGACACCCCCCTATCTTTAAACTACACAGTCAGAGAGCTCTAAGCACACTGGAAAGGGAGGCCTTGAATCTGTAACCTGTCCTCCTGGCCCGTCAGTTTGTCTGTTGTCTCTGTGTTGCTTGCACCAGTTATACTGTGTGAGTTTGCTTGGGGCAGATATCCCAAGAAGATGGAGTAATGGGCTTATTAGCGCATATCTGTGTTTGACAATCTCCAGGGCACAAGGAAGCCTTCCAAATAGGGCCAGATAAAGTTATGTTTAGAACTTTCCTTAAAAAAAAGACCCAGACATAATTTTCTCAGGAAAAGACATGAAATGAGTCATAATGCAGAAAGTCCCCAAGAATGCAACACACAGAGACCAAAACACAAAAGCGAGAGACAGAATGACAGCAGTTGCAGCATTCGGCTCAGCTCTGCGGGAACTGTGTCGAGCAGCAGCTGTGCTGGCGTCACAGCGTTTGCCGTGTCCAGTGGGTATGGCTGTGCCAGCCAGCCCTTAGGCAAGATCTTCCCGTATGAGACTTGAGGAAACCAATTTTGTCCTATTTTGGTTGTGAGCCTAGCCTTTAATGGCCAAACCATCTCTCCAATTGCCCCTCTTTCTTTTCTCTATTATCCTTATTTTTCCCTGCCGCCTTTTCCTTCTCTCTACCATGCACCTCCACCTCCACAGAGTGTTGTTTGTGCTGGCGTAGGGCAGTGTTGGGATTTTTGAGCGGATAATGAAAAGGCCAGCTGGTTGCGGCTTCCCCATGTCTTCCTGTTCAGCACAGTGGCCCAGGTAGATAGAAGGGCTTCCAATGCAGAACTCCAGGGGCAGTTTTTACTAACTCTCTTTTCTCTGTCTCCTTTTTTTCAGAAAAAGAAGCAAAGCCGGATCAAGTTTGATACCCAGGACTTTGCTGCAGAGGAGGTTTGTAGAGTGTGCTAACTCATCCCTGTGTGGGGGTTGGGGTGGGCCTGGGACTGTGTGGAGTGCCAACTCTTGTTGACTCAGTTTTCTTAACCAAAATATTTTATTAACAACTTATTAACGGAGTCTATGTCAATTATAACCTGATTAACCAAAACAGTAGGAAATGAGGATTAATTGACACAAAAACAAAACCTTAAGGATATCAGTCCCGAGGAACAATTCTCCGGTCAGGAGCTGCAGGATTTCTTCCACTGGAACATGGGGTAACCAGACCCCAGAGCCTCAGCAGGAGCCGGAGCTCTGAAGCCTTCCCTCAAGTGGTTTTCTCTAGGAGCGTCTTGAAGGGCAGCAATGAACAACCAAATCTATCCCAAGTCTTCAATCCCCCCAGCCGCCAGTTCTGGGCTCATTTATATAGCTCCTCCCAGAGTCCGTTTATGGGATCTTTTTCATCTGGTAGCAATTAAGCTCCTGCTCTTCTAGTGAATTAACATCACCTGTTCTCTTACTAGACCGTTCGATCCCACACTTGGGATCCTAAAGAACAGGCTTCTCTCCTTCAAGCTCTTCCCTGTATGGGGCTCGGGGTGGGTCTGCTCTTCTGTCTGTTCAGCCTGGAAGAAGCAGCGGACATCGCTGGTTTTAGGTCAGGTTTTGCCAGCACTAGTGGCTCTTTGTTTTTTGTTTTGGTTTGGTTTGGTTTGGTTTTTCGAGACAGGTTCTCTGTGTAACCTTGACTGTCCTGGACTCGCTTATGTAGACCAGGCTGGACTAGTGGCTCTTTGAAGTAGCCACTGTGTTCTGACCACAGTGATCCTGTCCTGGTCCCTAGCATGCCAACTGTTACCACTGTTTAATTGAGAAGAGCCAATCTGGGAGCATTTGTGGGCTTGGACTTAATGGGAAACGTGCAGAAAGCAAAACAGGAGAGATGTGAGGCCCAGCCAGAGGAGAGCCGAGCCAGGTGGGGGGAGCCCCTTGTCCTGTTGGTGAATTCTGGTTTGGCCCTGAGCTCTCTGAGGGATGCAGGCATCCATGGCCCCCTGGGTTGCATGTTCTTTTGGCAGTAGTCCCACTGAGACAAGGGAAGGGCTTTATATCTGTGTGGGGTTTGGGGCTGTGTGATGAGGGTCTCTCCACTCAAGCCTAATTATTACTTCCTCTTGTCTAACCACCAAATCCTGAATATTAAATAAAAATTTAATATCCGATTTTAAAGTTAAAGGAATCTGTCTGTTAGAGGAATCAGTCATATTGTCAGTGGCTCAGACCTGACACGACCTAGGTCTCTAGTGGCCCTTTGAGCTCTTCTCTGAAGAAAGGAGGACAGCAGGACTCCTAGCCGGTACTAGTGCTCCCTGTGCCCGCTCCATGCCCCGCCCCTACCCCTTTGGAGGTGTGGGTCCTCTTTACTTAGCTCTCGGGGACACAGTCTGATTTCTCATGCCCCCTCACTCCTGAAGGGTAATGAGAGAAGTCTGAATTCCATGTTTCTTCCGTTTTCCAGATCAGTCGCTACCTGCCGCTAGGCATGGAAGGGCTCCCAAAATTTTACCCTGATTCACCAGGGACCTGACTAAGCACTGCAGAAATTTTAGAACTGAGGGCTGTTCTGTGCATAGGAGTGGAAAAAGGCAGGGGCTTCAAAGGGAAGATCCACGGTGGCTGCCATGGCCTATATACGGATAGTGGCAGTCTAAGGAGTCGGGCCTGATTGTTCCCTACACAGAAGCGCGTGTTAGCTGAGACAGGAACAGTTGCAGTGTGCTTGTGCTGGGGCGCCATGACGCCCTGGAGCAAAGACAGCCCCATACCCTCCCTACCTTGCTAGGTGGCAGACCTGTCTGTTTTCTGAGTCTCTTCATCCACCAAATGGGAATGATTCTGGTGCTGAATGAAGATGGGACGGGGTGCGTGCGTAAGGCGCTCACGCCGACGGCAGGCACAGAACCCTCAGTTCCACGTTAGCCCCTCCTGTATGAGGAGAGCTGCCCGCTGGACTCCTCTGGCCCCGTGTCTCCCCAGGGTCACTTCCCTCAGAGGGCCATTTACATCACACGGAAGAAGCCATCCTGGAGGACGGATCAGGAGGTCAAATCTCTCTGCAACATTCTTCATGTTCTAGACTGCTACCGGAACTATGCAGAGGCCCTGCAGCTGCTGCTGGCCAGGGTCATGCGCTTCGAAAGGTCAGTGAGACCCACGGCCCCTCACTCCTAGGCTAGGGTGGGGCCAGGCAGGAGGAGCGCAGATGGGAAAGACGTGGCGGGTCACCCGAGTGCTCCCTGGTAAGGGCGGCGGCACAGCTTAGTCACTCGAGTCCTGGAATTGCAGTCATGGAGTCTGAAATGATCTGACAGGGGCTTCTGAGACCTTCTCGTCCAGATCATCTACTTTTCAGGTGCAAAATGTAGTGTCAACGAGGGACAACACTCATCCTAGTCACTGGGTGGCTCGGTCCGTCTTCTGTGGCTACCGATGGCTACAGTTGAGCTAGCTATAAAGGAAAGAGGCTTTTGGCAGATGGTCTGGGTCAAGGTCAAGGAGCCACCTCTGGTGGTGACCTTGCTGGCAGAGCCCCACGCATCACATGGTGACAGTCAGGGAGCTACAAGTATGTGATGATGATGTTTTGCTTCCTTGATTTAGTCTAGTCCTTTTTTTTCCAATCCTTGGTGCTGGAGATTCATGTGGAGTTTTATTCATGTTAAGAATACGCTCTCCTGCTAAGCTTACCATCAGCCTGGCCTTTTTTGTTTTGTTTTTGTTTGTTTGTTTTTTGTTTTTCGAGACAAGGTTTCACTGTGTAGCCTTGGCTGTCTTGGACTCACTTTGTCGACCAGGCTGGCCTCGAACTCACAGAGATCCACCTGCCTGTGCCTCCTGAATGCTAGGATTAAAGGTGTGAGCCACCTTTTTTTTTTTTTTCTTTCCGTTTTCTAGATAGAGTTTCTCTGTGTAGCCCTGGCTGTCCTGAAACTCACTCAGAAGACCAGGCTAGCCATGAACTCATTGCCTCTGCCTCCAAGTGCTGGGATTAAAGGCATGAACCAGTACACCTGGCTTAAATTTACATTTATGTGTTTGTTTTGTATGTGTGGAGGTCAGAGGACAGCTTGCAGGACAACTTCTACCACGTGGATTTCTGATATTGAACTTGGATTGTCAGGTTTGGTAGCAGGTGCTCTGCTCTCTGTCTCTGTCTCTCTCTCTCTGTCTCTCTCTTGTCTCTCTGTCTCTGTCTCTCTCTCTCTCTCAGAAGAATACCCTCCAACCTTTCCTCCTTTTTCTTTCTTTGTTTTGTTTTGTTTTGTTTTGAGACAGGGTCTTACTAGGTTGTCCTGGGTGGCCTCAGATTCACTCTGAAGCCCAGGCTAGCCCTGAACTGGGGATCTTCTTGCCTTAGCCTTTCAGCTGATATGTCAGGCCGGTACCCCTAGGCCTGCTCTCCTTCCCCAGACTGCTAAATGTTTGCCATAGCTCCTAATGGCCACCTCCAGTCTGACTCCGGTCAGACTTGTGGGTCAGCCTTGGAATTTTTCTGTCTCCCCCCCTTCTTCCTTCTTTAATTCCTTCCATTGGGGTCTAGGTTTAAGAACTGTTAATGGTGGCTTACGCCTTAATCCCAGCACTCGGGAGGCAGAGGCAGGCAGATCGCTGTGAGTTCAAATCCAGCGTGGTCTACAGGGTGAGTCTAGGACAGCCAAGGCTACACAGAGAAACCCTGTCTTGAAACCCACCCCCACACCCCCCCCAAAAAAAAAGAAAGAAAAGAAAACTGCTAATGAATCCTATTAGCACTAGACTTGGGTGCCTGTGCCCTGAGTGGGATACAGAGCTACTAGAGAAATGATGCCCCACCCTCTTTAACTTGGGAAGGGCATACACAGCACCTCTGTGGAGGTCACGGGACAACTTGAGGGAGTGAGTTCTCTCCTTGTACCACGTGGGTCTGTGATAAGGAACTCCGGTTGTCAGGTTTAAGCATCCAGCGCTTGCACCAGCCTCTTTATCTGCCTCATCCCAGCACCTTGGGATGTCACCTTGTAGTTCACAGACAAGAGAAACTGAGCTCCAAAGAGAGTCACTCAGCCAAGTGCAGGACCAGGACTCGCTCACTCGCTCGCTTGCTCGGTGTGACTCCAAAGCCAGTGCTTATCACTGTTAGTTTCTCTACATGTCACACGCTGTCAGCTGAGCACTTACAACAGTGAGCCAAATCTAGGCAGAGGCTTGCTTCCAGGAAGCCTCGGCAGAGCTGAGGCAGGAGACTGGGTAGGTGTGCTTTGAAGAGTCCGGCCTGACAGATGGGAGGGGCTGTTCCGAAGTCTCTTCTACTCCAAGGTCGTGCCTTCCGGTCCCAGAGCGGGCAGCCCTGGGTCTGGAGTACTTCCTAACCAGAGGCCACGCCCCTTGCCCTTTCCCAGGTTTGGCCGCAGACGCGTGATTGTCAAGAAGGGGCAGAGGGGCAACAGCTTTTATTTCATCTACCTGGGCACGGTGGCTGTGACTGAGGATGAGGATGGGAGCAGTGCCTTCCTGGACCCTCACCCGACACTGCTGCACAAGGGCGGCTGTTTCGGGGTAAGGGGGGCCTCCCACTTCCTGGACTTAGGCTTGGGGTTGGGGTATGACAGGACTCCTGCTCCAACCTCTTATCCAGGCCCTGCCTGCCTGGGTACCTCTGTGCAGGTCACTGGCACATGTGGGCCCTGAGTGGGAGCACGCAGACCTCTCCCCTGACACTCGAGTGTGTTCACTGTTTTGTTCCTCATAGACACAGGGTTGCCATAGACTCCACGGAGGCCTCTCCAGTTCCCTCCCTTCTAGCCTGTTCAGGCCTATTGTCTCTTTCCCACAAACAACAGATAAAGGGGGGGGGGGCAGGGGACGCAGAATGGGATTATGGAGGGAGCCAAGAGGGGATTTCTAGAGGGCCAGGCACAGGGAAGATGGGTGCAGGGCTGAGTGTGGCCTCACACTTGCCCTTGCCTCGGTTTTCCCCACCAGGAAATGGGCCTTTTGAGTACTGAAGTCAGAAGGGCCACAGTGGTCTGCATGGAAGAAACAGAGTTCCTGGTGGTCGACCGGGAAGATTTCCTTGCAAATAAACTGGATGAAGAAGTTCAGAAGGAAACTCGTTATCGGTACAATTTCTTTAGGTAACTCCGCCTCCTTCAATTATCTTTCCCTCTTCTCTGTACTTGGCTTTGCCCTCATTGGAAACATGCTGGTGGTTGCTGTTGGCCTTGGGTGCTCTGAAACACCCATTCCTAACTCCTCCCTCCAACCAGGCTCCAAGTGCTGCCTTCATCTCTCAGCTCCAATATCCCTTCCTTGTGCAGCAGCAGTACAGCATGAGACAGCTGATTTAGACTGAGCATTAGACTGAGACTACCTAGTCTCGTAGTCACCCTGTGAGGCAGTTTCTTTTCTTTTCCTCAGTGAGTGGATGAGAGCACCAGGGCTCAGGATGATGGCATGCCACCATGCTCGGCAAGATGCTCTTCTGAGTAGGCCTTTATGTAACTTCAAAAAACTCCAGGAGCCGGGCGTGGTGGCGTACGCCTTTAATCCCAGCACTCGGGAGGCAGAGGCAGGTGGATCACTGTGAGTTCGAGGCCAGCCTGGTCTACAAAGTAAGTCCAGGATGGCCAAGGCTACACAGAGAAACCTTGTCTCGAAAAAAAACAAAAAAACAAAACAACAACAACAACAAAAACCTCCAGACATCTGGCCTCTCCTCAGGCTCAGCGCTACTAAGTGCTTGAAGTTCATAGGCCAGAGGCAGCTAGAGGTTTGTATAAGCTCCGAGACCTAAGGTAGGACAGGACTCCTTGGTTGGGAGTCCAGGAGCCAGCATGCTGAAGTAAGGCTCTGCCTGAGCAGTAAGTAGGGAGCTGCTCCTTGGGATGGGACAAGCTCAATGAGCCAGAGTTGCAAGGTGTACCAGAAACAGAGTTTGGAAGAAGACTTCTGGATGGAGGGTTAGGGTTAGGGAAGCCAGGTACTGCCTAACTCCAGAGTTGTCTGAGCAGCAACAGGTAGGGGCCCTTGAGGAAACGCAGGACCTTAACCTGCGGTGAGGGGTGAGGGGACTGGGTAAGGCATGGTAAAATCTTCCATTCTTTTCCCAAGAGTCAAAGAACAAGGCCCCTTTCTGGAAAGTTCTAATAGGCTCCCTTCCTTCTCCCACAGGAACATGGATCTGTTCCAATCTTGGTCTGAGGAGAAGCTCTGTAAGCTGGTGGCCATGGGGAGGATAGAGAAGTTCTCACAGGGACAGCTGGTGTCAGAAGACTTTGTGAATTCATCATTTATCACATTTATCTGCAAGGTGAGAGGGTCTGATCGGGGAGCCAAGGCTGGGAAGAAGAGGCCCTTCTTTGCAGCCCTCTGGCTTGTAGACATGGTCTGAGCCCGTTCTACCATCTATGCAGTGCAGGTCCTTTCCTGACCTTCCGTGCTCCAGCTTTCCGCCTACCCCAAAGCACGGTGGCGTGCTTGCCCCAGTGGGTTGTGTGAGTTTGGGAGGTACGGTATGCCCCTGTTGTTGGGGGTAGGATGGGAGCACATTTCAAATGTTGCAAAGTGTGTGTAGGACCCAACTCTATGGACTATATCTTAACATCTCCATATTCAGATTTATACGTCAGGCACAGGAAAGGATTAAGTAATCATAAAATGGAATTGTTATATACTGAAATACTACAGCCTCACCGATGATGTAAGATAACATTTAAAGAAGCCAATCTCTGACCTTTCTTTGGCGTGTTTGTATCACAAAAATCACAATTTTTGTGTTTGGGGGCTACTGTTAGGTAAGTCACCTGACAATAAGCTGTGGTGCTGTAACAGCTGAGCTGTAAAGTGAGAGCCATAGCGTCTCTCACAGGTGGGTAGTACATGCCGCGTGGATACACCGGTCACGGTTCGTGTCCCAGGCAGGACAGAGTAGGATGGCAAAAAATAGACTCACAGCACCCAGAAGGGCGCACAGTTCCAAACTTACAATGTGTGTGTTTCTGAGGCTTTCTACTTAATACTCTTAGTCTGGTAGAGGATGGGTGACTGTAACCACACTTCGTGTTTGTGGTTTGCATCTTGTATCTCACTTTGGCCTCACAGTAACCTCCCAGAGGTTTGGGAGGGCCCTCATTCTCATTTAACAGAAGAGTAAACTGAGGCACAGGACTACAGATGGGCTATCCAAGGTCACAGAGTTGAGGGAGCAGGGAAACAAGGTTCAATTCGGGTCTATCTGACTCCAAAGCTCTTCCGGGGACCTGGGGTTGGAGTTGTCCTGCCGTCTCCTCACACTGTAGGTCACCGAAGCTATCTGGTACATTCTTGCCAAGGTTGTTTTGGTCCAGGATGTGAAAGGACACAAAGATGGAAGACTTATTTTCTGTCTGTCTCTTCCACTGGATCTGGAGCACAGTCAAGGCTGCCAGGGCCAAGTGCCAAGTGCCAAGCCATAGGTGATTTCCAAGGACTGGAGAGGGAAAGCCGTGAGGCTGGTTGCTTTAAAGGAACATCCTGAAGGAAGTGAGGGGAAGCCAAGCTTCAAGCATTGAACCCATAGATCCAAGGAGTGCATAAGGCTGACAAGTGCCGGAACTGGCTTGAATGGTCTAACCCCGGCTAAGTGTTACACTTTCCAACATTCAATGAGTTGATAACACAATACTTATTTTTTGTTGTTGTTTAACTAGTAATGTTATTAATAATAATCCCATCTATAGATGTTTTAGAACACTCACATAGGAGACAGGGGATAACAGCTGGAGCTCTTTTGGATTCATGCAGCTCCTGCAAGCGACTCCAGAAGCCTGATCCATTTTGTGGGACCCTGGGTAGCACACTGACTCTTCCTGTCCAAACCTTGCCTGTACTGGGGAAGATACGGACCGAGAGCATCAGTATGCTGCAGCCCCACAGCATGAAGCACATGCATTTGTCCTCACCCAGGAGGAACCAGAAGTGGATGGTATCTCCTCAGGATGGGGGACCAAGCATGTGGCTCTTCTGTGGGAGGGACACTCACTGTAGCCTGTCCTGCAGCAGGAAATGACAGGGTGATTGTATAGTAAAAGTTCATCTCAACAGGGAATAATCAGGAGATGGAACGTGAACAGGAAGACCTTTTCCTGGGACCAGTGGCCTGCATATAATGAAACCCTGAAGAGGCTACTGTAAGTTAGAAGTATAAAGGGACCAGCCATTTCTGCTTCCTCTTACACGCGCGCGCACACACACACACACACACACACACACACACACTCAAAATCCTTATTTGCCACCCGCCACCCACCCCTCTGAGCTGCAGCAATAAGGTAGCTAGAGACATATTTGGGAAAGGAACTCTAGAAAACATTTCCATCCATTGTGACCTCATAGACATTAAATGGAAGTGAAGAGTGGCTGCTCCAGCCCATGGAGTGATTTTTAAAAGCATGGGACAGGACACTTCATAAGTATTAATTGGATAAGGACTGTGTCAAGTGCCTCTCTATGCTGGGCATTCGGTGGTTCTGAAGACACAGTGGGAAAAGGAGGCCCAAGCTTGACAGGACAGTGTAATAAGAGAGGAAACAAATGAACCAGTTCTTTTGGGTGCCCATAGGAGGAGGACAAAGCAGGAATTCCTGCAAGTGGAAAGATCTCTTCCTGCCTAAATCTAAAAAAACTAGTGCCTCCACTAACTTGAGGCCATGATGTTCTAAGAAGAAAGAATTAGAGCCAGGCATGGTGGCGCACACCTTTAATCCCAGCACTCAAGAGGCAGAGACAGGTGGATCTCTGTGAGTTCGAGGCCTACAAAGTGAGTCCAGGACAGCCAGGATTACAAGAGAAATCCTGTCTCGAAAAACTGAAGAAGAGGAAGAGGAAGAGGGAGGAGGAGGAAGAAAAAGAGGAAGAAGAAGAAGAAGAAAAGAAGGAAAAGAAAGAAGAAAGGAAGGCCAAGAAGAGACCTGATACCCTATGAGCATATACAGGGGGAGGAAATCCCCCTCAGGAACAGTCATAGGGGAGGGGAATAAGGGGAAAATGGGAGGGAGGGAAAAATGGGAGGATACAAGGGATGGGATAACCATTGAGATGTAACAAGAATAAATTAATAAAATAATATATATCTTGGAAAAAAAAGAAGAAAGGAAGGAATTAAATAAAGAAATGATCATAGGGCCAGCGAGATGGCTCAGTGAGTAAAGGAGCTTGCCGCAAACGCTGATGACCTGAGCTCAGTCATGGGTTCATGTAGTGGAAGGGGAGAACCAACTCCTTAAGGCTGCTGCTCTCTGACCTTCGCGCTCGTGCTGTGGCAGGTGTCCCCTGTTACTTGAGTCATCAAAGAGCTTACAACATTGGCAGGTGGGAGAGCCACCAGGCATCTCCACTTACTGCACGTGGTTCACGTGAGGGCGAGAGATTTGCACTGAGCTCACCAGGGAAATGGTGCCATCAGCTTCGTCTGTCAAAGCCTGGTTGGTCTGTGAGGATGGGTCGGAGAGGAGCTCAGACGACTCCAACCAAAGCAGCTCAGAATTGGTAGGGTGTGTGGGATTTCTAGGAAGTGTGCATATTTTATTCTGTGCAAGTGGTCTTGACACCTCTGTTTTTGCCATGCTGGGGATTGAACCCAGGCTCCTCAACAGGATAGGCTAGAGATCTGTCACTGACATACAGCTCCACCCCTTTTTAAGAGTTAATTTATATTATTCATTTCCATACGTCAGCCATCGTTTTAGTTTGGAGACAGGGTTTCCCGATGTAGCCGACAGTGGCCTTGAATTCTTCATCTTCCTGTTTCTACCTCTCCAGGGCTAAGACTATATGTGCCCCACACCTGGCCTGATGCACTTCTTTTTGGGGGGTAGGGTGGGGGCTCAAGACAGGGTTTCTTTATGTCCTGGACTCCTTTTCCTTCTCCGAGTTCTGGGATTACAGGTGTGAGTCACCATGTGCATCCAGCTGTGTAGTCAGTGTTCTTAACCTCTGTGCTACCTCCCTGGCCATACCATGGAGCACTTTTACCAGCCTCTGAACCCTCGTATTAATGGAATGACATCAGTACATGCAGCTGTTCTGTTTTACTCGACTGTTGAGACCTGGTCAGGGATTCTAATCTGAGAGCTCCAAGTTCAGTGAGAGACCTTGTCTCAAAAAAAAAAAAAAAAAAAAAAAGGTAGAGAATGATTGAGACAGAGACAGATTCCTGATGTTGCCCTTTGCGCTCTCTTTCTCTCTCTCTGCACACACACCCATGCACGCACGCACGTACACACGCACACACATAAAAATAAAAGCATTAGGGGCTGGAGAGATAGCTCAGAGGTTAAGAACACTGACTGCTCTTCCAGAGGTGCTGAGTTCAATTCCCAGCAATCGCACGGTGGCTCACAACCATCTATAATGTAATCTGATGCCCTCTTCTGGCCTGCAGGTGCACATGCAGAAAGAACATTGTATACATAATAATAAATGTATATGTCTTTAAATCCCAAGACTCAGGAGGCAGATGCAGGAGGGTCGCTGTGAGTTCAAGGCCAGCCTGGTCTACAAAGCAAGTGCAAGAACAGCCAACGCTAACACAGAGAGACCCTGTCTCAAAAAACTAAAAAAAAAAAAAAAAAAAGTCCTAGCCAGGCGGTGGTGGCGCACGCCTTTAATCCCAGCACTCGGGAGGCAGAGGTAGGCAGAACACTGTGAGTTCCAGGCCAGCCTGGTCTACAAAACAAGTCCAGGACAGTCAAGGATACACAGAGAAACCCTGTCTCGGAGAAAAAAAAAGTCCTTTAAAACCAACAACAACAACAAAAAAGCTGGGCGTAATGGCGCACACCTTTAATCCCAGCACTCTGAAGGCAGAGGCAGGCGGATCGCTGTGAGTTCGAGGTCAGCCTGGTCTACAAAGCGAGTCCAGGACAGCCAAGGCTACACAGAGAAACCTGTCTCAGAAAAAGAACCGCCCCCCCCCAAAAAAAAAGCAATAGCATAGAATAATGTTTGGCCTGGGGAATGAACGAATGTGTAACTGGGGTTTTTGTTTGTTTGTTTGTTTGTCTTTTGAGACAAGATCTCTTTGTGTAGCCCTGGCTGTATTGGAACTTGCTGTATCGACCAGGCTGGCCTTGAACTCACAGAGATCTGCCTGTCTCTGTCTCCTAAGTGCTGGGATTAAAAGTGTGCTACCATACTTCCCTCCTCCTCTTGTTTTGCCTTTGTAAAACAACAACAACAACAACAACAACAACAAAAAACCCCACATTTTTACCTGCTGGAGTTACTGAGATGTGTCATCCTTCGTTCTCACTGTTCTTGGGAACCTAAGTGACTTTTTGCTTCTTCTTCTTTTCTTTTTTTTCAAGTGTTTTTGTTTTGTTTTGTGTGTAAAGATGCCTTGCTTGGGTGTGTGTAAGTGCACCATGTGTGCACCTGGTGTCTGCAGAGGGCAGAAGAGGGCATCGGATCCCTTGGAACTGGAGTCACAGCTGGTTGTGAGCTGCTGTGTGGGTGCTGGCGACTGAGCCTGTCTGGAGGAGCAGGCAGTGCCCTTAACCCCTGAGCCGTCTCTCTCCAGCCCCGGGCGGGGGGGGGGGGGCTCATCTCTAAGATCACAAATTAACTGGAAAATAATTATAAATTTAAAAGAAACCTCAGTATCAACAGGATGTGTAACGTGCCGTTCACAGCACCACAACTGTGTCATTACATCCTTCATGGCGGCTTTTGTCAGTGTCAGTACTGTTTAGTTCATTTGTTGTTTGAATATTTACCAGAGATAATATTTTTATTAAGGAAAACACATGGAAAGACATGCACTGAGCAAACAAAACAAAATAGGGTTAGGTTAGGTGGACACAAAGCTTACCTTCAAAGCTTGACCTGCCTCGCCTCTCCGCGTCTAACCCTCTGCTTGTGTCCCCTTGACGTGTGCAGGGCAGCTGCGAAATCTTGCGGCTGTTGGACCTTGTGGCCTCGAGTTCCTATTACAAGTGGGTCTGGCAGCAGCTGGAGCTGTTGGACCATAAACCTCTGAGAGTTCACCTCAATGGTAAGTCACGTAGCTACCTCTGGCAGTTGACAGCAGAGCTCGCAGGGAAAGATTATGTCCCCGGAGCCCTGCCCTGGTCCCAGTCCCCAGTCCTCAGAATTGTAGACATCTTAAGTCAACTTTGATCTTCCTTTTCTTTTCTTTTCCTTCAATCAGGGTTTCTCTGTGTATATCCCTGGCTGTCCTAGACTCGCTTTGTAGTCCAGGCTGGCCTCGAACTCACAGAGACCCACCTGCCTCTGCCTCCCGAGTGCTGGGATTAAAGGCGAGCACCAGCATCCCCTGGCCTTGACTCTCCTTTTCTCCCAGCTCTAAGAACCTGATCTCTGGTCCTGCCTGCTGGCTAGGCTGCTCCCTCCCTCTCTCTGGGGTCTTTTTGTGAGCACCCACTCGTGCCTCACACCCCCCCCCCCCATACCTGTCTTTCTCCAGCTCTCTCCTGCTTCTCGCATCTTAGACAAAACATTGAGAATCCTCTTCGGCTTCTCATGATGAAGCAGCATGTTCCACCTCAGCTCTCAGGCTAGCCCATTCGTCCTCTGTCATGTCTGTCCCGCTGAAACCATAGAGTGAATCTGAAATGTTTATTAACTAGCTGTCTCCCTAGGGAGCTGTGTTCCTGGGGCCCGTGGCCATTTCAGCCATCTTGTGTATATTCAGGGTGGCTCAGAGTCAGTGGACTCTCACATCATTGCTACTGTGGGTGGTGTTAGGTCTGTCCTGAGATGCGACTGTGTCTGTGTATTCTCTGGCTCCTAAGTTTTTATATATGCCATGAGTAGCTGCTGTTATGCACTGAATTCTGCATATACTCAGTAGTTTGGCTGTTTATATACACGTTTTGGTCATATAAAAGATATATTGGCCATGGATCTCTAGAGTAACATGTTATAGTATAAATCTATATCTGTATATCTGTATATTTAAGTGCACCCTTTAATAGAATGATTTACAGGCTGTGGTCCAACTAGTCCAACAATGGCTGCCTATGAACACAAGGGCCAAGAATCCAGTAGCTCTTCAGCCCTCAAGGCTAAATGTCTCAGCTGGTCTCCAGTGTGTTCTGGAATCCCAAAGAAGTCGGTAGGCTCCAATGCCACTGAAGGAACGGGCTTGCTAGGAAGCCGAGAGCAGGCAAAGAGCAAAAGCCTCTTTCTTCCATGTCCTTAAACAGGCTTCCTGCAGAAGATGTGACCCAGCTTAGAGGTGGTTGTTCCCAGCTTAAAAGGTCTGGATTAAAATGTTCCTACTTCACTCAGGGAGGCAGAGCCAGGTGGATCCCTGTGAGTTCAAGGCCAGCCTGCTCTACAAAGAGAGTCCCAGGACAGCCAGGCTATTATATAGAGAAACCCTGTCTTGGGGGGTGGGGGGTGAAGAAAAGAAAAAAGGATTCCCACTTCAAAGACCCTGATTAGAAGTGGATCTTCCAATGGTGGTGGTAGCACACCCCTTTAATCCCAGCACTTGGAAGGCAGAGGCAGACGGATCTCTGTGAGTTCAAGGCCAGCCTAGACAGAGTTAGTTCCAGGACAACCAGGCCTATACAGAGAAACTCTGTCTTGAAAAAAACACAAAACAGCCAGGCGTGGTGGCGCACGCCTTTAATCCCAGCACTCGGGAGGCAGAGGCAGGCTGATTGCTGTGAGTTCGAGGCCAGCCTGGTCTACAAAGCTAGCCCAGGACAGCCAAGGCTAACACAGAGAGACTCTGTCTCGAAAAAAACAAAGAAAAGAAAAGCAAAACAAAACACAAAAAACAACCAAACAAAAAAGAGTCTAGGCTCTGACTACAGAGTCCTGTGTGACACTGGACAAATGACTGTCTCCTTGTACATCAATGTCACCTTGGGTCCTGTAAAATGTAAATTGTGTTCCCTATATCATAGACTTATTTGGCTATTAAACAAATGAATATACAAAACTCATAGACCAGTTCCTAGTCTGGATGATTATATGATGGACATTTGTCACAATTATTACAAGATGACAGACAGGCTAAAAGGGATGGCAGCTCTCCTCCCAGCTACCCACCAATGCCAACCCACAAATTTGGATATGTTCTGTTTCTATTATCGTCCACTTCTAAATACTTTCAAATTTCTCTTTTGGTTTCTGCTTTGACCCACTGAATATTAATCAGGGTGTTGTTGTTTAGTTTCCAAAGATGGGGACCATCCAGCTATCTTTCTGTTTATCATTTCTATAATAAAATACTCAGTACAGTTTGAATCCTCTCAAATGCGTGGAAACTTGTTTTAAGGCCCAGAAAGCAATCTTCTCGGTAAATGCTCCATTTGCATTTGAAAAGGATATGCTGTCCTTTGCTGCAGCGCACTGTGCGTGCTAGTGAGCTGGGCTGGTCATGTGAGTGAGGTGGCCCGTGCCCTTGCTGAGCTCTCTATGAGCAGAGCGGAGAGAATCTCCAACTACTGCGTTCTCTTTCTCCCTCGCCCCCTCCCCCTCCTCCAACCCCCTCTGTATCCTATGGAACCACAGACTTGACCTCTTCAAGACAAAAAAGTAAACTTTTTTTTTTTGAGGTACTAGACCCCAGACTGCACAGGCCAGGCAGATACCCTACCGTGAGCTATGTTACTGGCCTAAAATGAACCTCTTTGTTTCTGGAACATTCTTTACTTAAACTCTACTTTTTCTGATACTGTCTAATTTAGCTTCCTTTGATTACTATTAGTTTGATATTTCTCTTTCTATCCTTTTGTGTTTACTTTTTGGGTGTCTTTGTATTTAAAATATATGCTGGGGAAGTGATGGGCCACAGAATGACATTCAAGGTCACTAAGACGAGTTTATTTTAAACTTTGAAAACACTTTTGTTTGTTGTAGGTGGAAAGGGCATGCGTGCATGTCAGAGGACAGGATTTAGAAGTTAATTTTCTCCTTCCACCAGGTGGAGTCTGAACTCAGGTCACCAGGCTTGACAGCCAATGCCTTCCTCCTACCCCCTAGACAGGGTTTCCTGGAACTCTCTCTGTAGACCAGGCTAGCTTCAAACTCAGAGGTCCACCTGCCTCTGCCTCTGCCTCCCCAGGGTGTGCACCACCATCACCCAGTGGCAAGTGCCTTTTAAAAACGAGTCTCCTAAAGGCAGTGTAGAGTTGAGCCTTACTTTTATTCATTTTTATTTTTTTTTTTTGTTTTGTTTTTTTGTTTTTTGAGACAGGGTCTCTCCCTGTGTTAGCCTTGGCTGTCCTAGACTCACTTTGTAGACCAGGCTGACCTTGAACTCACAGCAATCCACCTGCCTCTGCCTCCCAAGTGCTGGGATTAAAGGCGTGTGCCACCATACCCGGCTTATTCATTTTTAAATTCAGCCTGACAATCTCTGCCTTGCCCAAGATGTCTAAAATAGTTACATGTAATATTTAAATCTACCATCTTTCTATTTCTATTCTGTTTCTTCTGTCTGGACTCTTATTTTCCCTAGGCTCTTAAATTCTTTTATATGATTTTCTTGTTGGCATCTTTGCTATTTCTTTGTTGTTTTATGACTTTCACATGTCCATAGCTTCTGTCTGCCTACCGTCATATTCCCAGTCGGAACTGAGCCACAGTGGAGTTTCATTTCTTTCCTATATGTGCTAGAAACTTAGCAATATGTTGCCATGAGCTTTGCTTCAGTCTCTTACCTTTTAAGACTGGCCTTAAATATATTTAATAAATGAGAAATGTTGTTAACCCACACTATTACCATTTCTTACAATCTCTAATCTTTTGTGGATCCAGACTCAGACCCAGCATCATCCTTCTTTCTGGAGTACTTCCATGATATTTCTTGTACTCTGCTTTTTTTTTTGGTCTTTTTTTGAGACAGGGTTTCTCTGTGTAGCCTTGGCTGTCCTGGACTCGCTCTGTAGACCAGGCTGGCCTTGAACTCACAGCAATCTGCCTGCCTCTGCCTCCCGAGTGCTGGGATTAAAGGTGTGCGCCACCACGCCCGGCCTTGTACTCTGCTTTAAAAATGTAATTTATTTTTATTATGTGTATGTATGTGTGCACATTTGGGCAATTGTGTGCACGTGCCAGTGGAGGCCAGAAGAGGGCGTTGGATCCCCTGGAGCTGGAGTTAGAAGTGGTTGTGAGCAGCCTGGTGAGGGTAGCACAGAGCTCTGCCAGAGCAGTGTATGCTGCTGTTGAGGCAGCTATCCAGGCCCTGATGACTAATTTTCTCAGCTTTTCTACAGCTAAAAACTTTCTTCCTTCTTTTTAAAAGACTCAGCTTTAATTAATGTATGTATGTGTGTGAGCGCATGTGTGCTCATGCACGGAGGTGCCCATAGAGCTAAGATCTGGAGTTACTGTGAGCTACACAGTGTGGCGCTGGGAGCTGAACTCTAGCCTTCTGCAGGAGAAGCAAGCACTCTTAACCACCGGCCATCTCTCTAGCCTCTCATCTGCCTTTTGAAAAGAACATTTCTGCATATATGTGCCAATTTGGTTATGAAATGGCCTCCCACAACTCTTGTGTTTGAATACATGGTCCCCTGCTGGTAGCACAGTTGGGAAAGATTACGCAATCTTTAAGGGGTAGGGCCTGGTGGCACAAGACTTTAGTCCCAGCACTCTGAGTTCAAGGTCAGCCTGGTCTACAAAGGACGTCCAGGACAGCCAGGGTGACGCAGAGAAAGCCTGTCTCGAAAAAACAAAGAAGAAGAAGAAAGAGAAGGAGTGGGGACAAGGGGAAGAGGAAGAGGAAGAAGGAGGAGGAGGAGGAGGAAGACCACCGCCTGGCAGGTCTCTTTTTCTATTGCTCTTCATCTTAGTTTTTGAGACAGGATCTCTCACGGAGCCCGGAGCGTCCCAGTTTGGCTTAGATTGCCTGGCTACCAGACCCCAGGCATCTTCCTGTTTCAACAACCCCAGTGCTGAGAGTATAGACATGCTGGCACATATATGTGAACATGTTTGCATATGTGAATGTGGACATGCCACGGTGCACATGTGGAAGTCACGGGACAGTCTCAGCTCTTAGTCTTTGTCTTCCTCCTTGCTTGCGTTGGGGTCTCTTGGTGCCAGTGAGTATGGCAGGCTAGCTGCCCCTGCTTGGTTCTGGTTCCATTTGTTTGGAATGCTTTTTCCCATCTCTTGATTTTATGGTTGCCTCTGTCCTTGATGGTAGATGTATTTCTTAGGGCAACAAATGGATGCAGTTTATTTTTCAAATCTAGTCTATGTCTTTTGATTGGAGAAACGATGTCATGAACTTCAGAGTTATTGAACACTGTACATTAACTCCTGTATTTTTGTAGTGTTTGGCATTTTTTAGATTTATTTATTTATTTATTATGAATATAGTGCTCTGTCTGCTTGTACACCTGCAGGCCAGAAGAAGGCATCAGATCACATTATAGATGGTTGTGAGCCACCATGTGGTTGCTGGAAATTGAACTCAGGACCTCTGGATGAGCAGTCAGTGCCCTTAACCTCTGAGCCATCTCTCCTGCCTGTGTTTGGTATTCCTTATGGTTTGTTCTTTGTGGCTCCTTGGATGTGTTTAACTTAAAAAAAAAAAGATTTGTTTACTTTGCATGCATATATGCACACTCTGAGTGTCTGTCAGATCCGCTGGATCTGGAGTTATAGGGAGTTAGTTGTGAGGCACCGTGTGGGTGCTGCGAATCCACCCCAGATCACCTGCAAGAGCAGCAAGCACTCTCAATTGCTGAGCCGCCTCAGCCCCAGGCTCACCTTTCTCTTCTAGCCATGGGAGTCTTTCAAGAATGAGTTAGTGCTCATGAACTCTTCCAGTGTGTGTTCATCAGGGAAAGTGTTTCTGCCTCTTCTTACTGTTGGCATCTTTCCCAACTTGAAATAGAGACCCGCCCCCCACCCTGGCTGTACCTCCCAAGTGTAGGAAGATTGGCGGTGATAGCCAGCAAGCCTGGCTCACCCTGTTTTTTGAGGCCGAGGCTCTCACCAGGGCATAGGGCTTGCTGAATAGGCTGGGCTGTGTGGCCCACAAGCCCTGAGGATCTGTCTGTCTCTCCCTCCCCACTGCTGTGACAGTAAGTACAAGCCACTATGCCCAACTATTTCCATGGATGCTGGGATCAAACTCAGAGCTTTGTGCACGCAGGGCAAGTGCTCTACCAACGGAGATACATCTCCAGCCCCAAACGTGATCAACTAAGAGCGAGAGAGGAGCTTTGAATAAAATAGAACTGAGTTCAAACTGAATGTCAGTCTTTCAGAAGGCAACTTAAGTGCTTTGCTCTTCATCTAGATATATTGGTGGAAAGATCTAATAGGGGGCTGCTAGTGAGGATGGTTTATGGAAAGTGCCGCCTCCTCCTCCTCCTCCTCCTCCTCCTTTTTCCTCTTCCTCCTTCACTGGCTCTGTAGCCTTGGCTAGCCTAGAAGGCTGGCCTCAAACTCAGAGATCTGCCACCTCTGCCTCCCAAGTGCTGCTGGGATTGGCGTGTACCCCCGTACCACTTCTTTCTTTTCTCCATGCCCCCAGATAGCTCAGGCAGGAGTCTGTTCTTCCTCCATCATCACACTGCTCAAGGCCCACTGCTGTGTTTTCTGTTTTCTCTCTCTCTCTCTCTCTCTCTCTCTCTCTCTCTCTCTCTCTCTCTCTGTATCTATCTCTTTTGGTTTTTTTGAGACAGAGTTTCTCTGTGTAACTGTGCTTTCTCTTACAGAAGTGTCTTCTATGGAAAGATATACGGAATTCCGGATCAAATCATATCCTCTACAAGACTTCAGCTATTTGAAACTTCTACGCCTGCAGAAAGCCAGAGATGAACAGAAAATGGCCTTCCATGAGATCAACAAGACAGAAAATACCCTTCCAAAGTTGCTGGGCCCGAAGGTCAAGTAAGCTGAGCTCTTTGCTGCTAGGACAGTCAGATGTGGGTGTGAAGGAAGGTCATCAGAGATGCTGGGGACGGGGCAACCCTAGATGGACAGGTGTTGGGGTAAGGCAGCCTAGGCAAGTCCTGAGTGTGGCATCCAGGACGTGCATCCACTGCCTCTGACTCAATGGCTACTTAAGGCCATCAGCCATTTGTTTCCTCGGGGACCACCACAGTAATATGTTCAAAGACAAAAAGGCAGGGAGGAGCTTCTGGCTTGTCCTTCTGTGTCCGTGTTGCTGGGCCCTTTTGCCTCCGCTTAGGCAGACTGCCTACTCAGGTTCGAATCCCAGTTTGCACTTGCTTTGGCTCTGTGTCCCTGGCCGAGGAGTCTCTAAGCCTGTGCTTTGTAGACAGTGGTTTCTGAGTCTCAGGGTCGTTGTAAGCCAGCGGCTACATGAAATAGTAATAAATCACACTTAATGCCGACAGAATGCTTAGTTCCCAGCGTTAGCCGATCTAAGTGACCGCCACGATGCCCCTAAAGGTAACTGTGGTTTTCACTCCCATTTTTTTCAAGTAAGGTGTTCGCCAAGGGGTGACATTGCTTGCTCAAGGTCACTTGGGTGGGAAATGGTAAAGCCAAGATTCAAGCTTGAGAAGCTGGTCAGACATCTGTCTTTCATCTGGTATGAGTCTCACAAATGGCAAGTGACAGAGTCACACTGAGCCCTATTCCTATAGGGACCTGGGGAGCAGAAAAAGACCACACCTGGGCCTGTAGCAGTACCACCCACTTCCCCACCCATCTGAAACGCAAGTATCGGTAAGATACTAAAGCCAGGTATAGTGGCGTATGCCTGTACGCCTTTAATCCCAGCAGAAGCAGGCTAATCTCTGTGAGTTTGAGGCCAGCCTGGTCTACACAGAGTTCCAAGACAGCCTGGGCTACACAGGGGGGAAAAAAAACCTGTCTCAAATCAATAAAAAATAAAAATATCAAGAAAGGTGCTTGAGAGATGGCTCAGTGGTTAAGACCACTGGATGCTCTTTCAAAGGACCCCGGTTCAAATCCCGGCACCCACACGGCAATTCACAACTAACTCTGTAATTCCAGTCCCAGTGGATCTGACACCCTCACACAGACATGCATAGAGGTAAAACACCAACGCAGATCAAATATTTTTTTTTTAATCAAGGAAAAAATAGCAATAATGGTGTCACTGTCCCTGTTTCTTTGATGACATTGTCACTTATCCACTAACACCTTCGGTCTGCTGGACTCCATAAGAGCAGCAACAGATCTAAAACAGACCCGATGTCTCCGCTGAGTCAGTAAGGGGGAAGGGACAAAGTGGACCCAGAAGTAAAAGAGACAGGGACTGCAGGGTGCCCGCCCAGTTGGCGATCTTCTCGGAGGGGCGGGCATGAAGCCTGACTTGCATATGGCCTGAGTGAGGTGGTCCTCGGTTCCCTTCCTCTGAGCTAACCCGCCTGGCCTCTGCCTTCCTGCTGCTATAGACAAAAAACAAAGACAGAGCAACAGGATCGTCTGTGTAAAATTAACCCTGGTTTGAACAAAGTCCAGGGTCTTCAGGCCAACCAGGAAAACTTATCTTTATAAACAGAGCAGCCACCTCTACTCTGCCTTCCCATAAAAAGGCCCCAACCTCTACTGTGTCCCAAGGCACACAGGGCCTTGCCTTTGAACAGCCGCCTTCCCAGGCAGCTCTGGTTGCCGGGAACTCCTTCCCCATAGGAGCTTTGAATTAAATAGACCCAAGTTCGAACTATGCAGCCTGGACTTGATGCCTGGACTTTCTTGTCCAGCAGGCTGGCTCAGCCGCAGAGGGTCACCTGCTCTTGGGGACGCAGCCTTCTGGCAACTAAAAGGTCCCCGGTCCTTTTCTCTCCAAGCCCAGTCTCCCTTCCACATGTCTAACCCCAGACAGCAGCAGTCAGGCTCGCTCGGGGTCTGATTTTGAGTTTTCTCGCCTTCTTTGGAGGTATGGATTCTCCAGGAGGGTTCTCCTTGTCCGCAGCGATGCAGGCACTGACTATTAAGGCCTGGTTAGCTGGCTGGTTTATGGGTCAGTTCTAATAGGCTGTCACGTTTCAGATCCAGGTACGGTCATCCAGTCAAATGTTCCATGGTCAACACCAAGTTTGGTGAACTTCCCAAGGAGGCCGTAGCGGGGGTCTACATGAAGGTCCACACGGTGCAGGAAGGAGATATTCTGGTAAGTGTACCAGGAGCCTTCTTCAAGTTAGTACCCAGCACAGATGGGCTATAATGAGCAGAAAGGCTTAGAAACCCATCTTTCTATGTTGGATGATATGAGAAATCGTGTTGGGTTGTACATGGCTTGGGGCGAAAGCTCAAGGCTCACAACCTGACTTCGATCCTTGGAACACACAGTGGAGGAAGAAAACTGACTCCTGAAAGCTGTCCTCTGATCTCTACATATGCACTGCAGTACACACACACACACACACACACACACACACACACACACACGCACATGCACACGCACATGCACACACACACACACACACACACACACACACACTGCTCTTCCAGAGCTCCTGGGTTCAATTCCTAGCACGGATATGGCAGCTCACACCTGTCTGTAACTCAGTTCCAGGGGATCCAACGTCCTCACCTAGACACACATGCAGGCAAAACAGCAATGCATAGAAAATAAAAAGACATAAATCATTTAAAAAGAAATGCCATTAGCTTTCAAGATCTAAGGGCCAGCCGGGCGGTGGTGGCACACGCCTTTAATCCCAGCACTCGGGAGGCAGAGGCAGGCGGATCCCTGTGAGTTCAAGGCCAGCCTGGTCTACAAAGTGAGTCCAGGACAGCCAAGGCTACACAGAGAAACCCTGTCTCAAAAAAACAAAACAAAACAAAAAAAAGGGGCCTACAGCTGGATGTGGTGGTGCACGCCTTTAATCACAGCACTTGGGAGGAAGAGACAGGCGGATCTTTCTGAATTTGAGGCCAGCATGGGCTAGATAGTGAGTTCCAGGCCAACCAGGGTTACACAGTGAGACTCTGTCTCAGAGAGGCAAAGCAATAAGATGAAGACATGATAAGGACATTTTGTGCTTGATCTTTTAAGAGTCTGCTTATTGGCATCATGAGAGGAGAGAGATGAGTAAAGATAATCGCTGCACACAACTGTGGCAGCGCCGTGACAGTGGGGAGCCGGGGGAGAGTTTAGCTGGCAAGATGCTAGGTACAAGCATGAGCACCCTGAATCTAAGCCGGAGCCCATGTGAGAAAGCTGGGTGTAATGGCTCTAGGTGTACACATGCTTGGCGAACTCCGGGCCAAAGAGATCGTGTCTCAAAAAACAAGGTAGACGGCTCCTGAGGAATGACCACATAGTTGACCTCTGGCTTCCACACACGTCCCTGCACAGGAAGGTGCCGTGACGGAAACCCCGTACTTTGTATACCATCACCTTTCTAGATGTCTTTATTTGAGAGATACAAAGAGTATTTATGGAGGAGTCTGCTGAGGTGCACGTGTCTATGATCCCAGCGCTGAAACAGGAGGATTGGGAGAGTTGCATGCAATCCTGGACTGAGCAGGGAGACCCTGTCAGAGAAACAGACAATAAATGTGTATATGGGGCTGAAGATGCTGCTCAGCGGTGCAGCATTTATCTAGGGGGCCTGGGCTCTCTCCTCAGCACTGCAGTGAGGGATGGGGGGGAGGGAGAGAGAGGAGGGCGGAGAGGGAGATGGGGAGAGAGGGAGAAGAAGGGGAGGAGGAAGCTGGCTCACTTAAGAGCTCTTGCTGCTCGTGCAGAGGGCTGCTGTGACAGCTCACAGCTACTTTAACTCCAGATCCAGGGGATTCCTCATATACACACACTTAGCCAGTAATTAATAAATAAATCTATTTTTAAAAGACAAGAAAGGAGAAGAGAGAAAGGAGAACGTTTATAGCTGAAAGTGCTGGACCTCCTTTGGAACACTGGGGAGGTAGTGAGGCAGGGGTGTAGCCCCTACCACTCTTGTCCAGTAGGCTTCGTGCTACGGGCTTGCAGTCCGAGGCCACCTACTCATATTTTCCATAAATCTTAAAATATTCCAAAAATCAGACCATTGAAAACCCTACCCCGGCATGGTGTTGGTGCACGCCTTTAATCTCAGCACTCTGAAGCAGAAGCAGGCAGATCTTGGAGTCATAGGCCAGTCTTGTCTAAATAGTGAGTTCAGGACAGGTAGGGCTACACAGAAAAACCCTGTCTTAAAAAAAAAAAGCCAGGTATGGTGGCGCACGCCTTTAATCCCAGCACTCGGGAGGCAGAGGCAGGCAGATCGCTGTGAGTTCGAGGCCAGCCTGGTCTACAAAGCGAGTCCAGGACAGCCAAGGCTACACAGAGAAACTAGGGGGAAAAAAGACAAAAAAACAAAACAAAACAAAACAAAAAAACAGAACCCTAAGGCAGTCATGGAGGACCGAGCACAGCCCTGAGTTCACCACCCATATGAGACTGGTTCACAGTCAGCCTAAGCAATTTAGCAAGACCTGTTTAAAACAAACAGGGGACTGGAGAGATGGCTCAGTGGCCAAGAGCACTTGTGACTCTTGCAGAGAGGATCTGGGTTCAATCCCCACATGATGATTCACAACCATTTGTAATTCCAGTTTCAGGGGGGGATCCAATGGGCCCCCTGGGCACATGCAAGCTTGTCAAGACAAAGCACTCATTAAATAAAGCTAAATAAATAAATAAAACAAAACAAAACAAAACAAAAAAAAGATGTCTGAGAAGTAGCTCTGATGAAGCCCTTATCCTGCATGCATGGGATCCTAAGTGAATCCCCAGTGCTGAGGAGGGAGGCTGCCCAGACTGAGGACTCAGCAGAGCCATTGACAGACAACATGGCTGTCTACAAACACAATTTCAAAGAATCAAAAACTCCTGGTCGGGTGGTGGTGGCACACACCTTTAATCCCAGTACTTGGGAGGCAGAAGCAGGCAGATGACTGTGAGTTTGAGGCCAGCCTGGTCTACAGAGGGAGTCCAGGACAGCCAAGGCTACACAGAGAAACCCTGTCTTAAAAAACAAAAACAAAACCAAAACCAAAAACGCTCCTAAAACTCTCAGGTGGTTCTAGCAAAGCAGCCGTTGTAAGCCACTTGTTTAGGGGCAGGTGAGATGGCTCACTAGGTATAGGGGCTAAAAGCTAGACTGACTGGTGCATATGGGGACGGATTAGTGTTGCAGACATCATTGTGAACTCAGGCTTAGCTCAAACAGGGATGGGTCAGCAGTTAAGAGCACAGACTGCTCCTGCAGAAGACCTGAGTTTGATTCCCAGCACCACTGGGTGAGTCACAGCCACCTGTAACTCCAGCTCTGGGGGATCAAACGCCCCCTTCTGGCTTCCACGGGCACCTGCACACATGTGGCGTTTACTCACACAGACACATAAATTAAAAATAGTAATAAATCTTCAGATTTGGCAGTGGTCTTAAGGGCCGCTGTCGAGGCGGTGGGGCTCATGGAGGTAAAGCTGAAGACAGGAGTGGATCCCCGTCACCAAGCTGGGCCGGCTGGTTAAGGACATGAAGATCAAGTCCTTGGAAGAGATGTACCTGTTCTCCCTGCCCATTAAGGAATAAGATTATTGACTTTTTTTTTCCTGGGCGCATTCCTAAAGGATGAGGTTCTTAAGATCAGGCCAATGCAGAAGCAGACACGGGCTGGCCAGCGGACCAGGTTCAAGGCTTTTGTCGCTATTGGGGACTTCAGTGATCGCGTTGGTCTTGGTGTTAAGTGTTCCAAGGAGGTGGCCACCACCATCTGAGGGGCCATCATCTTGGCAAAGCTTTCCATCATCCCTGTGCGGAGAGGCTATTGGGGGAACAAGATTGGCAAGCCACACACTGTTCCATGCAAAGTGACAGGCCGCTGTGGCTCTGTTTTGGTGCGTCTCATCCCTACCCCGAGAGGCACTGGTATCGTCTCTGCTCTTGTGCCCAAGAAACTACTGAGGATGGCCAGTATTAATGACTGCTACACATCAGTAGGGGCCGCACTGCCATCCTGGGCCAAGACCACTTTTTTTTTCTTGGTTTTATAAGACAGGCTTCTTCTGTGTTCTTCTGGCTGCCCTGGACTCACTTGGCACCATACCTGGTGCCAAGGCCACTTTTGATGCCATCTCTAAGACCTACAAATACCTGGCACTCAACCACTGGAAAGAGACAGTGTTCACCAAGTCTTCTTGTCAGGAATCCACTGATCTAGCTGGTGTGCTACCAGAGTCTCTGTTCAGAGGACCAAGCCTCCAGCTGTGGCTACCACATAGGGGTTTTTATACAAGAAAAATAAAGTGAATTAGCTCTGTTTAAAAATAAATAAATAGGCTGGGTGGTGGTGGCGCACACCTTTAATCCCAGCTCTTGGGAAGCAGAGGCAAGTGGATCACTGTGAGTTCGAGGCCAGCCTGGTCTACAAAGCAAGTCCAGGACAACCAAGGCTACACAGAGAAACCCTGTCTGGAAAAACCAAAACCAAACCCAAACAAAACAAAAAACCCTAAAAAGCAACAAAATGAAACAGGGAAGCTAAGCCCAGATTTTGAGTCAATAGGTATAGAAAAGCTAGCTTCCTGGGGGAGCAGGCACAGGGGAGCCCTGTTTTCATGACCCTTTATATCTGTCTGGTGTTGAGCAAATCACTTGACCTCTCTGGATCTGTGGCCTCACCATGAAGTGTAGAAATTCCCCAAGGCCAAGTGCTGCCTCTACCATGTGACTCCATGAACACGCATGCTCGTTAGGAGATTGCTGCGTGTCTACCCTAAGAACAGCAAGAGGGGCCAGTGTGGGCAAGTAGACCAACCCAGCCCCTGCCCCCTGTACCACATGGACCCAGTGAGGGCCAAATGGCAACCGCACAAGCTACAGATACGGAAATAATTGACCATTGTGGTTGCACATGGACTGGAAGGCAGGGACGAGCTTCTTACATGGGGTAGTCTAGGAAAGGCCAGCTTCTCTGGGGCACTAAGAATGTTCCAGATAGAAGGGCAGGAAGTTCAAAGGCAGGAGGGAGGCAGAGACTAGAAAGAGGGCAGAGTGGCGTGAAATAGCACACACAAGGTCCTTACTTTCGTGTGTAGCATAAAGCTAGGTTGGAGGTCTGGGCAACGGCGAGGTAGCCTAGGCCCTGGCAGCAAAAAGCGGAAGTGTTTGATTGTTTGTTTTGGTTTGCTTGTTTTTGTTTTTCGAGACAGTGTTTCTGTGTAGCCTTGGCTGTCCTTAACTTACTTTGTAGACCAGAATGGCCTCGAGCTCACAGCGATCCACCTGCCTCTGCCTCCCCAGTGTTGGTATTAAAGGTGTGTGCCACCATGCCCGGCCAAAAGAAGTTTTATTTTATTCCCAGGGGTTTTGGGAGCAGGTTAAGGTGTCTAACTAAGGAAACAACCTATGTGACTCAGGTGTGGTCAGGCAGTGGACAGAGCATAAGCAGGACAGTGCTGTCCCTGCCGAGTCCCCATATCACTTTGTGTGTTTGTTTGCTTGTTTGTTTTGTTGAGATAGGGTTTCTCTGTGTAGCCTTGGCTGTACTAAACTTTCTTTGTAGACCAGGCTGGCCTGGAACTCCCAGAGATCTGCCTTGCCTCTACCTCCTGAGTGCTGGGATTAAAGGCGTGCGCCACCACCTCAATCGCTTTGTGTCTTATTATCCTGGGCAAATCCCTTAACTCTTTGTGCCTCAGTTTCCTCATGTTGTGTTTGCAAAAAGTGTGGACTCTGAAGACAGAGCAGGGTTAAATCTAAGGTTTGTAGTCAGTGCTGTTTGACAGTAGCCAGCCCCCTCCCTCTCTCTCTCTCTCTCTCTCTCTCTCTCTCTCTCTCTCTCTCTCAAGATTTTATGTATATGAGTGTACAACTGCACGCCAGAAGAGGGCACCAGGTCTCATTATAGATGGTTGTGAGCCAGTTGCTGGGAATTGAACTCAGGACCTCTGAAAAAGCAGGCAGTGCTCTTAACCTCTGAGCCATCTCTCCAGCCCAGTAGCAAGCTCAGTATCTTCACCTATAAAATGAGGGACCGCATAGAAGCCGCACATCAGTGTTTGTTTATGAAGCTTAAACAAATAGCCACACTTGGAAGCCAGGAGGGGGCCTGGGGTTTAGAGGCTGCTCGGTGAGCATCAGCTGGTGCCAGCACCACCGCCATTGGCAAGGGTGTGATTGTATGATGCATCACTGTGAACAAACAAATTCCTTTTTCCGAGTCATGTTTTCCACAGCTGAGGGTGAGAATCCCAGCAGTTGCGAAGATTAAATTTGTGTCTATTTCTTCTGGCCTGTGAGGTGAAGGTCAGCCATGTGGTTTCTGTGCAAGGCCTGGCCGTGGTGAGAAGGGTCGTGGTGCCCACTGTGCTCAGGATGATGGGCAGCAGCTCGTCCCCAAGGCTTCCTTGTGTACACTAATTTGTTGAGACCTTCAACAGCTTTTGAAAAGTAGCATAAGTCAGTTCCAGTTGTACCACGGAGAGACCCCAGCAGCAGGTCACCACAGATGTGTTTGTGGGTGACTATTCTTTAAGTCCTAGAAAAAAAATGTTGATGTGGGGTGGGGGGGGTGGAGGGGGTTGGGGAGGACTGGGGGGGGCATTGGGGAGGGTGTGGGGGTGTGGTTCCAGAATCCACTTGACAGCTCCTTCAAAGACATGTAGACCTGATATTCTGACTACATCAGAGAAGCACAAACAATTCAGGGAGATGCCACTTGCCCAAAGCCACATATATCTGCCCTTTCCGATTGCTGCGTGGGCAAGGTATGGACTCCACCAAGCCACATGTCCAGTGCTTTCCCTCTCTCTCTCTCTCTCTCTCTCTCTCTCTCTCTCTCTCTTTCTCTCTCTCTCCTCACCTTTTTTTTTCTTTTTGAGACAGAATTTTACTTAAGTTGCCCAGGCTAGCCTTGACCTCAACTATGTAGACCAGGCTGCCCTCAAACTCAAAGAGATCCTCTTGCCTCAGCCTCTCAAATGTTTGGCTTAAAGCTGTGCACCACCACATCCAGCCCCAAGGCTGACCTTGTGCTGGCCTCCTGTCTCAGCTTCCTGAGTAGCTGGGATTATAGGTCTAACATCAATCTATCTTCGGAAGCCAAGATTCTTTTCAGTTCTGCATGGATTGTACAGCATGGCTCTCTTAGTTTGGATCCCCACTTTTTTTGGTTTTTTTTTGGGGGGGGGTTTGGTTTTTCGAGACAGGGTCTCTTTGTGTAGCTTGGCTGTCCTAGACTCACTTTGTAGACCAGGCTGGCCCCGAACTCACATCAATCCACCTGCCTCTGCCTCACAGTGCTGGGATTAAAGGCGTGCGCCACCACACCTGCCCCCCCCTTTTTATTTTCAAGACAGGGTTTCTCTGTCCTTGACTTATTATGTAGACCAGGCTGGCCTCGAACTCACAGCAATCTGCCTGCCTCTGTCTCCCAAATGCTAGGACTAAATGTGTGCGCCACCACGCCTGCCCCTTTTTTTCTTTGTGATGTGGTTTGATGTAATCCAGGCTGGTTTTGAACTCACCATGTAGTTGAGGATGACTTTGAAACCCCGATTTTGTCTCAGGTTTCCAAATGCTGGGACTAAAGGGGCGCACATCGTGCCTACTATATGTGGTACTGGTGCTGAAACCCAGGGCTCTGTGCATGCTAGGCAAGGACTCTTCCTGCTCGCCTGTATCCTCCATCCCCACTTGAGCTCTGGGTGCTGGAGGCTCTGGGGCCGCTAGTGCTGCCTCCGCTCCTAGCCTGAGTCTACACAGCTAAGAAGCTGGAGTGAGCATCTGGACCCGGGAGTGCAGCACCACTCAGCCTGCTCAGCAAGGTCTCTTAAAGCAGGGCTAGAGGCAGGCGTGGGGCGCTCACTTAATTCCAGCACAGGGGAGGCAGAGCCAGGTGGATCGCTGTGAGTTCCAGGACAGCCCAGTCAGCATAGTGAACTCCAGGACATTTCAGGGCTATGTAAAAAGACCTTGTCTAAAAAATAATAGATAGACAGACAGACAGACAGACAGACACACAGCATAGTGAACTCCAGGACATTTCAGGGCTATGTAAAAAGACCTTGTCTAAAAAATAATAGATAGACAGACAGACAGACAGATAAATGAACAGATTGGGTTACTGTATGTATAGCATGTAGGCATGCCTGTAGCCCATCACCTTTGCGTGGATAACCACAGAGGGACCATTCCCGGGAGCAGGGGGTGCTACGTGAGCTACAGAGAAGACAGCAAATGCTCTTGAAGTCAGTGGGCATACAGAAAGCATTAGGGGAAAGGATGGCGTGGAGATGCCTGGAAAGGAAAAGGCCTGGAAGATGATTAGTCTTTCTTTTTTGAGTCTTAGAAGAGAAAATGGGTTTACTTAGCAGAGACAAATGTCCGAGGGCCAGCACAGGGGTATGATGCCTGTTCTGCAGGCTACGGCAGGACGACCTCAGACCCAGGCAAGCTTGGGCAGTAGAGCAATACTCCATCTCAGAATGAATGGGTAGATTGGACATTGAACATGGGGAAAGTTTGAGCACAGTGCTGTGAGGGGCCCTGGGAGCAGAACCTGCAGTGCTGGGCTGGGACAGAGCAGGGGTGCACAGGTGTGGGGCTAGGACAGAGCAGGGGTGCACAGGTGTGAGCTGGGACAGAGCAGGGGTGCACAGGTGTGGGGCTGGGACAGAGCAGGGGTGCACAGGTGTGAGCTGGGACAAAGCAGGGGTACACAGGTGTGGGGCTGGGACAGAGCAGGAGTGCACAGGTGTGGGGCTGGGACAGAGCAGGGGTGCACAGGTGTGAGCTGGGACAGAGCAAGGGTGCACAGGTGTGGGGCTGGGACAGAGCAGGGGTACACAGGTGTGGGGCTAGGACAGAGCAGGGGTGCACAGGTGTGGGGCTGGGACAGAGCAGGGGTGCACAGGTGTGGGGCAAAGACAGAGCAGGGGTGCACAGGTGTGGGGCTGGGACAGAGCAGGGGTGCACAGGTGTGGGGCTGGGACAGAGCAGGGGTGCACAGGTGTGAGCTGGGACAGAGCAGGGGTGCACAGGTGTGAGCTGGGACAGAGCAGGGGTACACAGGTGTGAGCTGGGACAGAGCAGGGGTGCACAGGTGTGGGGCTGGGACAGAGCAGGGGTGCACAGGTGTGAGCTGGGACAGAGCAGGGGTGCACAGGTGTGAGCTGGGACAGAGCAGGGGTGTACAAGTGTGGGGCTGGGACAGAGCAGGGGTTCACAGGTGTGAGCTGAGACAGAGCAGGGGTGCACAGGTGTGGGGCTGGGACAGAGAAGGGGTGCACAGGTGTGAGCTGAGACAGAGCAGGAGTGCACAGGTGTGGGGCTGGGACAGAGCAGGGGTGCACAGGTGTGAGCTGGGACAGAGCAGGGGTGCACAGGTGTGAGCTGGGACAGAGCAGGGGTGCACAGGTGTGGGGCTGGGACAGAGCAGGGGTGCACAGGTGTGAGCTGGGACAGAGCAGGGGTGCACAGGTGTGAGCTGGGACAGAGCAGGGTGCACAGGTGTGGGGCTGGGACAGAGCAGGGGTGCACAGGTGTGGGGCTGGGACAGAGCAGGGGTGCACAGGTGTGGGGCTGGGACAGAGCAGGGGTTCACAGGTGTGGGGCTGGGACAGAGGAGGGGTACACAGGTGTGGGGCTGGGACAGAGCAGGGGTGCACAGGTGTGGGGCTGGGACAGAGCAGGGGTGCACAGGTGTGGGGCTGGGACAGAGCAGGGGTGCACAGGTGTGGGGCTGGGACAGAGGAAGGGTTCACAGGTGTGGGGCTGGGACAAGCAGGGGTGCACAGGTGTGGGGCTGGGACAGAGCAGGGGTGCACAGGTGTGAGCTGGGACAAAGCAGGGGTACACAGGTGTGGGGCTGGGACAGAGCAGGGGTTCACAGGTGTGAGCTGGGACAGAGCAGGGGTACACAGGTGTGGGGCTGGGACAGAGCAGGGGTGCACAGGTGTGAGCTGGGACAGAGCAGGGGTGCACAGGTGTGGGGCTGGGACAGAGCAGGGGTGCACAGGTGTGGGGCTGGGACAGAGCAGGGGTGCACAGGTGTGGGGCTGGGACAGAGCAGGGGTGCACAGGTGTGAGCTGGGACAGAGCAGGGGTGCACAGGTGTGAGCTGGGACAGAGCAGGGGTGCACAGGTGTGGGGCTGGGACAGAGCAGGGGTGCACAGGTGTGGGGCTGGGACAGAGCAGGGGTGCACAGGTGTGGGGCTGGGACAGAGCAGGGGTGCACAGGTGTGAGCTGGGACAGAGCAGGGGTTCACAAGTGTGAGCTGGGACAGAGCAGGGGTACACAGGTTTGGGGCTGGGACAGAGCAGGGGTTCACAGGTGTGGGGCTGGGACAGAGGAGGGGTACACAGGTGTGGGGCTGGGACAGAGCAGGGGTGCACAGGTGTGGGGCTGGGACAGAGCAGGGGTGCACAGGTGTGAGCTGGGACAGAGCAGGGGTGCACAGGTGTGGGGCTGGGACAGAGCAGGGGTTCACAGGTGTGAGCTGGGACAGAGCAGGGGTGCACAGGTGTGGGGCTGGGACAGAGCAGGGGTGCACAGGTGTGAGCTGGGACAGAGCAGGGGTGCACAGGTGTGGGGCTGGGACAGAGCAGGGGTGCACAGGTGTGGGGCTGCGACAGAGCAGGGGTGCACAGGTGTGGGGCTGGGACAGAGCAGGGGTGCACAGGTGTGGGGCTGGGAGAGAGCAGGGGTGCACAGGTGTGAGCTGGGACAGAGCAGGGGTGCACAGGTGTGGGGCTGGGACGGAGCAGGGGTGCACAGGTGTGGGGCTGGGACAGAGCAGGGGTGCACAGGTGTGGGGCTGGGACAGAGCAGGGGTTCACAGGTGTGGGGCTGGGACAGAGGAGGGGTACACAGGTGTGAGCTGGGACAGAGCAGGGGTGCACAGGTGTGGGGCTGGGACAGAGCAGGGGTGCACAGGTGTGAGCTGGGACAGAGCAGGGGTGCACAGGTGTGAGCTGGGACAGAGCAGGGTGCACAGGTGTGGGGCTGGGACAGAGCAGGGGTGCACAGGTGTGGGGCTGTGACAGAGCAGGGGTGCACAGGTGTGGGGCTGGGACAGAGCAGGGGTTCACAGGTGTGGGGCTGGGACAGAGGAGGGGTACACAGGTGTGGGGCTGGGACAGAGCAGGGGTGCACAGGTGTGGGGCTGGGACAGAGCAGGGGTGCACAGGTGTGGGGCTGGGACAGAGCAGGGGTGCACAGGTGTGGGGCTGGGACAGAGGAAGGGTACACAGGTGTGGGGCTGGGACAAGCAGGGGTGCACAGGTGTGGGGCTGGGACAGAGCAGGGGTGCACAGGTGTGAGCTGGGACAGAGCAGGGGTGCACAGGTGTGGGGCTGGGACGGAGCAGGGGTGCACAGGTGTGGGGCTGGGACAGAGCAGGGGTGCACAGGTGTGGGGCTGGGACAGAGCAGGGGTTCACAGGTGTGGGGCTGGGACAGAGGAGGGGTACACAGGTGTGAGCTGGGACAGAGCAGGGGTGCACAGGTGTGGGGCTGGGACAGAGCAGGGGTGCACAGGTGTGAGCTGGGACAGAGCAGGGGTGCACAGGTGTGAGCTGGGACAGAGCAGGGTGCACAGGTGTGGGGCTGGGACAGAGCAGGGGTGCACAGGTGTGGGGCTGTGACAGAGCAGGGGTGCACAGGTGTGGGGCTGGGACAGAGCAGGGGTTCACAGGTGTGGGGCTGGGACAGAGGAGGGGTACACAGGTGTGGGGCTGGGACAGAGCAGGGGTGCACAGGTGTGGGGCTGGGACAGAGCAGGGGTGCACAGGTGTGGGGCTGGGACAGAGCAGGGGTGCACAGGTGTGGGGCTGGGACAGAGGAAGGGTACACAGGTGTGGGGCTGGGACAAGCAGGGGTGCACAGGTGTGGGGCTGGGACAGAGCAGGGGTGCACAGGTGTGAGCTGGGACAGAGCAGGGGTTCACAGGTGTGAGCTGGGACAGAGCAGGGGTACACAGGTGTGGGGCTGGGACAGAGCAGGGGTGCACAGGTGTGAGCTGGGACAGAGCAGGGGTGCACAGGTGTGGGGCTGGGACAGAGCAGGGGTGCACAGGTGTGGGGCTGGGACAGAGCAGGGGTGCACAGGTGTGGGGCTGGGACAGAGCAGGGGTGCACAGGTGTGAGCTGGGACAGAGCAGGGGTGCACAGGTGTGAGCTGGGACAGAGCAGGGGTGCACAGGTGTGGGGCTGGGACAGAGCAGGGGTGCACAGGTGTGGGGCTGGGACAGAGCAGGGGTGCACAGGTGTGGGGCTGGGACAGAGCAGGGGTGCACAGGTGTGAGCTGGGACAGAGCAGGGGTTCACAAGTGTGAGCTGGGACAGAGCAGGGGTACACAGGTTTGGGGCTGGGACAGAGCAGGGGTTCACAGGTGTGGGGCTGGGACAGAGGAGGGGTACACAGGTGTGGGGCTGGGACAGAGCAGGGGTGCACAGGTGTGGGGCTGGGACAGAGCAGGGGTGCACAGGTGTGAGCTGGGACAGAGCAGGGGTGCACAGGTGTGGGGCTGGGACAGAGCAGGGGTTCACAGCTGTGAGCTGGGACAGAGCAGGGGTGCACAGGTGTGGGGCTGGGACAGAGCAGGGGTACACAGGTGTGGGGCTAGGACAGAGCAGGGGTGCACAGGTGTGGGGCTGGGACAGAGCAGGGGTGCACAGGTGTGGGGCAAAGACAGAGCAGGGGTGCACAGGTGTGGGGCTGGGACAGAGCAGGGGTGCACAGGTGTGGGGCTGGGACAGAGCAGGGGTGCACAGGTGTGAGCTGGGACAGAGCAGGGGTGCACAGGTGTGGGGCTGGGACGGAGCAGGGGTGCACAGGTGTGGGGCTGGGACAGAGCAGGGGTGCACAGGTGTGATCTGGGACAGAGCAGGGGTGCACAGGTGTGAGCTGGGACAGAGCAGGGGTGCACAGGTGTGGGGCTGGGACGGAGCAGGGGTGCACAGGTGTGGGGCTGGGACAGAGCAGGGGTGCACAGGTGTGGGGCTGGGACGGAGCAGGGGTGCACAGGTGTGGGGCCGGGACAGAGCAGGGGTGCACAGGTGTAGGGCTGGGACAGAGCAGGGGTGCACAGATGTGGGGCTGGGACAGAGCAGGGGTGCACAGGTGTGGGGCTGGGACAGAGCAGGGGTGCACAGGTGTGGGGCTGGGACAGAGCAGGGGTGCACAGGTGTGAGCTGGGTCAGAGCAGGGGTGCACAGGTGTGGGGCTGGGACAGAGCAGGGGTTCACAGGTGTGGGGCTGGGACAGAGCAGGGGTGCACAGGTGTGGGGCTGGGACAGAGCAGGGGTGCACAGGTGTGGGGCTGGGACAGAGCAGGGGTGCACAGGTGTGGGGCTGGGACAGAGCAGGGGTACACAGGTGTAGGGCTGGGACAGAGCAGGGGTGCACAGGTGTGGGGCTGGGACAGAGCAGGGGTGCACAGGTGTGGGGCTGGGACAGAGCAGGGGTGCACAGGTGTGGGGCTGGGACAGAGCAGGGGTGCACAGGTGTGGGGCTGGGACAGAGCAGGGGTGCACAGGTGTGGGGCTGGGACAGAGCAGGGGTGCACAGGTGTGGGGCTGGGACAGAGCAGGGGTGCACAGGTGTGGGGCTGGGACAGAGCAGGGGTGCACAGGTGTGGGGCTGGGACAGAGCAGGGGTGCACAGGTGTGGGGCTGGGACAGAGCAGGGGTGCACAGGTGGGGCTAGGATAGAGCAGGGGTGCACAGGTGTGGGGCTGGGACAGAGCAGGGGTGCACAGGCCCTTCTTGTTCCAGGGTTGGGTACTGTGCTGGTGGGTAGTGAGTAGAGCCCTGTGTTGCCCCAGAAAGACACTCTCCTCCCTATCTATGTATCAGGGGTCCCATCTAGAAAGTCTACAGGTGGTTCCGGCTGCTCTGTGAGGCTTCACTTTCTGTCACTTCCCCCTAGGGTATTCACCAAGCCTTTCTCCCAGAAGTCCAGCGTGATCTTCGGACCTTCATCCTTTTGAGCATGGGAACAGAGTTGATAAGGGTGAGAAAAGAAAAATTTCATGAGCTGATTGATGAAGAGACAGAAAAAAAGATAAAAAAGATGGACGTGGATTATCCCAGGTCAGTGCTGAAAATGTACATAAATTGTTTAGATCCAGTGAACAAGGTTTCCCATTAGCAAGATATTGAGAAGGGGGAGGGAGAGAGAGAGTGAGTGTTAGGACCAATGCCGATAGGAAGAAATGAAGGAGGTTGTTAATCTACCCAAGTTGGAGTTTCTGATGCTACTTTTAGCACTACGCTTTGAGAGTTAGCTTTAAAACCATCCTTCCCTTTTGAGCCAGCTATCTGCTTGTGAATTCACCTTTATATAAAGCCAAAATATGGAGAAATCTACACAGCTATCATATCCACAATAGGACAGGGGCAGTCATCCACACGTGTCACACTGAGGGGACAGCGTAGCAAATGGTGCTGGATTTGATTGAATAAAAAGATTAGTTATTGCTGGAGCTGGAGAGATGGCTCGGTGGCTAAGAGCACTTGGTTGCTCTAGCAGAGGGACCCAGCTTTATTTCCCAGCACATACTTGGTGGTTCGTGACCAACTGTAACTCCAGTCCCAAGGGATCCGATGGCCTCTTCTGACCTCTGAAGACAGGTGCATGGTGCACAGACATATATGGGGCCAGGACACTCACATAATATAAGTAAAAATTTTAAAAAAGATTTATTTATTACATATACATGCAAGTGTTCTGCTTGCATGTACACCTGCACACCAGAAGAGGGCACCAGATCTCATGATAGATGGTTGTGAGCCACCATGTGGTTGCTGGGAATTGAACTCAGGACCTCTGGAAGAGCAGACCATGCTCCCAACCGCTGAGCCATGTCTCCAGCCCTAAATAATTTTTTTTAAACATTTGTTTATTTTATTTATTTCATATGAGTACCTTATCTGCAGAAGAGGGCATCAGATCACATTACAGATGGTTGTGAGCCACCATGTGGTTGCTGGGAATTGAACTCGGGACCTCTGGAAGAGCAGGCGGTGCTCTTAACTGCTGAGCCATCTCTCCAGCCCAGTATAAATAAAATTTAAAATAAAAAAAAAAGAGAGAGAAATTGACTAGATAGGTATTTCTGCTGGTGTAGGATGCAGCCAGTGTTAGGTCTCAAAGAAACCCAGGGGGAATGGGTAACTGAGGTGTCAGTTAACATCCCAGCCACACGGGGCAGCTCTCCCAGGAGCTCCTCCCAGTAAGTCCTACCCCCCTAGCCTACACCTCTCTCTCCTGGGGTGGGGGTGGGGGTCTTGGCTTACACGTCCCTTTCCACCATTTTGGTTGTGCACAGTGTTCGGCCTCTTGGCCTCCAGGCACGTGCTGAGCCTTTCCACCCACAGCCCCTCCCTTAGCTCCTCTTTCCTCGCTCTGCTACCCCACCCCTCCCCTTCCATGGCCTAGTTTACTCTGCTGGCCAGGTTCAGTCTGGCCCCTTCCAGATGCCTCTGGCGGTGCTCGCTCCTCTCACATCTACAATGGAACTCTCAGCAGCACCTAGAAGCAGTCATGTCCTCGGTTGTCTTAATTCACTCAGACGATGATAATGTTCCGTTGTATTTGGGTTTTGTGTGTATGTTTAGCCATTTACTTTTTAAAAAGTTAAATCAACGCCTAGGCATTGGGTCTCACTGTGGGGTTTTCAAATGAAATTTGTTTTTGTCAAGTCTCCTCACCTGTTTTCTCCCCCATCCCTCTGGCTCACCCTTGGCCTCTCTGCACCACCCCCACTGGCATAGTCCTGACATTTATGTAGATTCTAGTGTGATCTAAGAAACACAACGGACTTACTAAGCCCTAGACTTAGTGCAGTTAGACGTTTAAGTGGGAGGAGCTGAAGCTGGCTGTGGCAGCTCACACCAGTAACCCCAGCACTTGGGAGGTGGAGGCAGGAAGATCAGGAGTTCAAGGCTACCTAGTGACGTTGAGACCTGTCGGATCTGCATGAAGCCCTGGCCCAAAACTAAAAACAAAAACGAAAGAAACTGAGGGAGGCAGAGGCAAGGTGGATTGTCTGTAAGTTCGAGGCCAGCCTAGTCTACAAAGTGAGTCCCAGACAGCCAAGGCCACACAGAGAAATGTGTCTAGAAAAACAAACCAAAACCAAAACAACCCTCCCCCCCAAAAACAAAAAGAAAGCAACAACAACAACAAAAAGAAAGAAGAAAGAAAGAAAGAAAACTCATGAGCAAATCAAAGAACAGTTTGCATGTAGGTATGACCAAATGTGGAGCTGTTGGTGAGAGAAACAAGTTGGAAATTGCTGGTGGCTTCTTCCGGTTTCAGGATGTCATTTGCTTCTGGATTCTGAGTGTGACTCTATTTTTAAAAATGTCTTCCTTGGGCTGGAGAGATGGCTCAGAGGTTAAGAGCACTGGCTGTTCTTCCAAAAGCCCTGAGTTCAAATCCCAGCAACCACATGGTGGCTCATAGGCATCTATAATGACATCTGGTGCCCTCTTCTGGGCATGTAGGCATGTACAAATAATAAATAAATCTTTAAAAATAAATAAATAAAATAAAAATAATAAAATAATAAAAAAGGTCTTCCAGGCCGGGCTTCGTGGCGCATGCCTTTAATCCCAGCACTTGGGAGGCAGAGGCAGGTGGATCGCTGTGAGTTCGAGCCCAGTCTGGTCTACAAAGCGAGTCCAGGACAGCCAAGGCTACACAGAGAAACCCTGTCTCAAAAAAACCAAAAAACAAAACAAAACAAAAAAACAAACAAAAAAAGGTCTTCCAGGCCAACCTCCTGGACAAATGGTCTGAGGAGCCTCGACTCCTCACGTCATGCACCGGGCGTGCTGCGTGGGGCAGGATCTGTGTTTGGGAGGCTCCCTTTGACTGGCCCGTGCAGCTCTTCGGAACAGTTGCCCCTGCACTGCTTGGCAAATGCCTTGCTACGCCATCTCAGTGTTGCCCAACAGGATTCTGTCTTTACTAATTGTTGAACTCAGGGTTTCCTAGACGGCCCAATCCCAGGAAACAGAGCTGTCATGTAGCTCAAAGGCCTCGTATTTAAACTGAGGCACCTGTCTTGTAGAACGCCATAGGCTAGACAACCTAAAAACGACCCCTTCAGAGCCCAGGTCATGGCACACAGGGCCAAATGAAGAGCCAAGTCCAGGGGTATGGTCATAGTGCAGAAGAGGTCAGGGTTTGAAGCCAGATGCTCTTTCCTACCAGAAAAAAAAAAAAAAAAAAAAAGGTAGACATCAGTATGACCAGAATGCCCATAGGTGACATGCAGTTTTGTCTGTCCTGGACTCTGGAATCAAAAACAAATAATCCTGTAGGGGGTTGTGATTATGTTCTTGCCCCTCATGGGTTTTGGGAAGGTCCTTTGGCCTCTTCAAGCCTGTAGTTCGTGTCTGTGGGATGGGTTAGCTGTCCAGTCAGGGTAGCCAGGTGGTGGTGGTGCACACCTTTAATCCTAGCACGCAGGAAGCAGAGGCAGGCAGATCTCTGAGTTCGAGGCCAGCCTGATATACAGGATGAATTCCAGGATGGCTAAGACTACATAGAGAAACCCTGTCTCTAAAAACAAACAAACAGACTCAGCCAGTGTACAGGTTAGGCATGTGGTAAATGCTAGGCCAGAGTCAGTTAACATTCTGTGTTGTGTAAGATGCTGAGTTAATGGAACTTGTAAAGAGGAGGCTGTCCCGTCCCTGTGCTGGTAAGTGTCGGCCAGCCAGGTTGCTAGGAGGCAGGGGACAATCTTGCCAGGAAACATGTGCTGATTTCTGTGGTGTAAATATACCATCCAGCCAATTTCCAGTTACCAACATGATGTCGCTCAACATGGCACTGAGAGGAGATGCCCACAGTTAGTGATCGTGAGTGGCCTATGGTGTTCACATTACTGGGACTTAAAAGTCCACGTAGGCCAGTTTGACTGCTGGGTGTTTCCTTAGGTTGATTTCTTTTTTCTTTCTTTCTTCTTCTTCTTCTTCTTCTTTTTTTTTTTTTTTTTTTTTTGACCAAGACTCACTTTAATGTGGACTAGTAAGATATATATATTTTTTTGTTTTGTTTTGTTTTGTTTTGTTTTTTGAGACATGGTTTCTCTGTGTAGCCTTGGCTGTCCTGGACTCACTTTGTAGACCAGGCTGGCCTCGAACTCACAGCGATCCACCTGTTTCTGCCTCCCAAGTGCTTGGATTAAAGGCGTGCGCCACCACTGCCCGGCTTCTTAGGTTGATTTCTAGGGATCACAATTGCCTTTGTCCTGATCAGTGTCATTTAGCCAGGGGACGCACATGGTTACAAGTGGGTGTTAGGCTTGCCCCATGGATAGGGTGCAGATAAGCTTGTCAATGCCCTGCCCTTGCTGAGGTATCAGAAGGAAAAGCGCCAATAGGAACCAGGCCCATTCCACGCCACTGTCTCACCCTCAGAGGCTGTGAGGGAGAGACCGAGGTAGCATCAGGACTCCAGGACCAGCCGGGGCAGCCACCTGTCTATTCTCTTTGAGATTTGAATGTTCTTGACATTTCATGTAAAAGAATAACTTTGGAGGGGGCGGGGAAGGAAGGAGGAGGGGAGAGACTTTGTTCATTCATCAGTTGATAGACATTTGGGTTATTTCTGTTTGTCACTGTTATAAACTATGCTGCTGGCACAGGAGACAACAACTTCCTGAACAGAACTCCAACAGCCCAGGCCTTAAGGTCAACAATTAATAAATGGGACCTCATGAGGCTGAGAAGCAGCTTCTGTAAAGCAGGAGACACTGTCAACAGAACAAAGCGACAGCCCACAGACTGGAAAAAGATCTTCACCAACCCAACTCTACACCTGACAAAGGTCTAATATCCAAAATATATAAAGAGCTCAAGAAGCCGGGCGTGGTGGCGCACGCCTTTAATCCCAGCACTCGGGAGGCAGAGGCAGGTGGATCACTGTGAGTTCGAGGCCAGCCTGGTCTACAAAGTGAGTCCAGGACAGCCAAGGCTACAGAGAGACCCTGTCTCAAAAAACCAAAAAAAATAAAAAAATAAAATAAATAAATAAAGAGATCAAGAAATTAAACACCACCAAACCAAATAACCCAATTAAGAAATGGGGCTCAGAACTAAACAGAATTCTCAACAGAGAAATATTGAATGGCTGAGAAACACTTAAAGAAATGCTCAATATCCTTAGTCATCAGAGAAATGCAAATCAAAACGACTCTGAGATTCCATCTTGCACCCATCAGAATGGCTAAGATCAAAAACTCAAGTGACAGCACATGCTGGAGAGAATGTAGAGAAAGAGGAACACTCCTTCATTGCTGGTGGGAGTGCAAACTTGTACAACCACTTTGGAAATCTATCTGGCACTCTCTTAGAAAACTGGGAATAGGGCTACCTCAAGACCCAGGTACTCCACTCCTTGGAATATACCCAGAAGATGCTACACCATACAACAAGGACATATGCTCAACCATGTTCATAGCAGCCTTATTTGTAATAGCCAGAACCTGGAAACAACCTAAATGTCCCTCATTTGAAGAATGGATAAAGAAACTGTGGTACATTTACACTATAGGATACTACTCAGCTATTAAAAACAAGGGAATCCTGAGATTTATAGGCAAGTGGATGGAACTAGAAATGATCATCCTGAGTGAGTTAACCCAGAAGCAGAAAGACTCCCATGGTATACACTCACTTATAACTGGGCACTGGCCCTAGAGGCATGTCCCACGAAAGTCTTCACTTACCAGGAGATTGGGATAGATGTGGAGACTTCCTATTGGGACTCTATGTGAGAGAAGTATGGGAGAATGGGGAAATAGAAGGAGCCAGAGGGTCCTAGAAACCTACAAGAAGAACATCATGACGGGCAGATCTGGGCCCAGGGTGTCGGCTCAAACTACTGCACCAACCAAGGACAATCCATGCAGTAAACATCGAACCCCTACTCAGATCTAGCCAATGGACAGCACAGTTGTGTGGAGAGCAGAGACCTACTCTGATGTGAACTCTGGTGCCCCATATTTGACCACTTCCCCTTGATGGGGAGGCCTGGTGGCACTCAGAGAAAGGATAAGCAGGCTACCAAGATGAGACTTGATAGATAGCATGTATATATATAGTGGGGGAGAAGGTCCCCTTGGGTCATAGACCTAGGGGAAGGAAATAGGGTGAAAGAGGGAGGGAGAGAGGAATGGGAGGAGACAAGCAAGGGGATAACAATTGAGATGTAATCTGAACAAATCAATTAAATAAAAAGAAATAAGCAATGCTGCTGCCCAGGGTTGTGGCGCACTCCTTTAATCCCAGCACTTGGGAGACAGAGGCAGGCGGATGACTGTGAGTTTGAGGCCAGCCTGGTCTACAAAGTGAGTGTAGGACAGCCAAGGCTATGCAGAGAAACCCTGTTGCACAAAAACAAAACAAAACAAAAAACAAAAAAAAAACAAGTCAATGCTGCTGAGAATATTCTTGAAGGTTTGTATATGAACATATTTTCATTTCTCTAAAGTATATTCTTGATGGCAAATTGCTGATCATGTGGTAACTATGTTTAACCTTTTGTGAAGTTGTCAGACTGCTTTCCAAAGTGGCTGCACCAATTAACATCCCTCAGTCCTGTGGGGACCTTCAACTCACTCACATGGAAGTTCTAACCATCTCTATGCTTCTGATGGTAGCTGTGTCAGTGTCAGTGGGTGCATGTGGTGTCTCACTGTGGAGGTACCCTCATTCCAATATAGGTTTTATTGGCATTTTCCCAAAGCGAATGACTGATAGCTACATTTTTTTTTCCTGATATGGTCTTGCTATGTAGCTCAGGCTGTCCTAGAACTTGCTGTGTAGCTCAGGCTGTCCTCAAAGTCATCCTCCTCCTGTCTCTTGAGTGCTGACAGTCCCGGCATGTGCCATGACCAGCTCTCCAATAGCCTTACTTACTATTAGTTCCAATTTATTTTATTGTGTGTGTGTGTTCATGGTGTGTACGTGTGGGTGCATATGTGCCATGGGGCTTGTATAGAGGTCAGAGGACAACTTTGTGCAGTCAGTTCTCTCCTGCTTGCCTGGCAAGCGCTTTTATCCACTGAATCATCTTGCTAGCCTTGTTTTATCTTGCCCCCCCCCCTTTTTTTCCCCTTGAGACAGGGTTTCTCTGTATAGCCTTGGCTGTCCTGGACTCACTTTGTAGACCAGGCTGGCCTTGAACTCACAGCGATCCGCCTGCCTCTGCCTCCCAAGTGCTGGGATTAAAGGCGTGCACCACCGCTGCTCGGCTTTGTTTTGCGTTTTTGAGACAGTGTCTTATTATATAGTCTAGACTACTCGCAAATGTACTATGTAGCCCAGGCTAGCCTCAAGTGATCCCTATGTAGCCCAGGCTAGCCTCAAGTGACCCTCCTGTGTTTGCTTTAGAAGCATTGGAATTACAGGCATGCATCACTGTCTCTGGTTGAGCTATGTTATAAGATGTAGAGCAAGAGTTAACTTCAATTCACTTTCTTGGATTCAATATATCACAAGTATTATTTTAACACATTATTCATTTGAAAAGTAATATTCCACATTTGTTTGTGGTTGTGAGTCTAATTCATACTGGCCACATTTCAGGCACTCAGTACCCCCCCCCCCGTGGCTCCTGGCCATGGCAGGAGGGCGGCACAGGCTTAAGGGGTTGAGTAGGTAGAAAGGCAAAGGGGGTGGGGAAATATGGGGAGGAGCAGAGCCAGGGTGCAGAGCGTGTTTGGGGGCTTGGAGGATGCAGTGGCAGCATCCTTCCGCTCAGGTGGAGGGCGGGAGGGCGGCCGCAGCTTCTGTGCTTGCCCCTTCAGCGATGAAGAGCTGTGTCAGAGGTTCCTGAGGGAAAACAACTGGAACATCTTCCGGAAGGACCTGATGCGGCTGCTGGTGGAGCCCCTCAACAAGCAGCCGTTCACCCCAACCCCTATCCAGAGGAAAGGGATCTACAACCCGAAGTCTTTGAATCTGGACTTGTGTAACCTCCAGAAGAGAGTGAAACACCACTATCCTGTTTTTATGGCGCCCCAGAAATACCTTCCCCCCTTGAGGATTGTCCAAGGTGTCTCAGCACCCCGGCACAAAATCAAAGAACTCCTGCCTCAGTATAAAAATGCAGGGGTCCTTGATTAGACCCAATAAAGGCGTGTTGGAATTAGCTTCTTTTTCTGCCTCACCTCCATGGGCCCGCAGGCTTAGGGAGGGGAGGGAAAGAGGGGAGGGCTGGAGGACTCAGCCAGGAAATAAAGAGGCGTGGTCTCCCGTGACATGTGGACAGCAATGAGGACATGGGTGAGGAGGCTGGGACGTGTCTGTTACTGGGAGCCCTTTCACCCCAAATCAGTGGATGCCGTGCCAGGAACCAATGCAGGCCAGCTGTTGCCAGGCCACACACTGTGGTAGAAAACAAGAAACCCAATATTTTAGATTATTTCTAGTTTTGTTTTGTTTTGTTTTGTTTTCAACAGGGTTTCTCTGTGTAGCCTTGGCTATCCTGGACTTGCTTTGTAGACCAGGCTGGCCTTGAACTCACAACCATCCACCTGCCTCTGCCTTCCGAGTGCTGGGATGTGCATGTGTGTCACCATGCCCGGCTTTTTTATTTTTAAAGCACGAGCAACCAATCTACAATATTTTAAAGAAAACCTATGGGATGTGTTGGGTCTGCAAGCTGTGGGCTTGCCCTCTCTAGCTGAGTGATAGAATTGTCATCCTATGGTGGCAGAGGCCCACTAGGGACAAGCAGGTGGTGGAGACAGAGTTCAGAAAGACTCCTGGGTCCCTCTGGAGCTCCTTATTTTGGGGTACCTGTCCCATCCAGTCTCAACAGCATGGACTAAGCACCATGCCACCCCTCCAAATGAGCTCCCCGGGGCCTGAAAGCCATCATCAGCAAGCAGGAGCCCCTCCACCCCATGACTATGGCCACTCACACCCACCTGAAACCGCAAAGGTCTGGGTTCTGGACTTTGAGTCAGGAGCTCTGGGGGGCCTGGCTCTGTCCCTCCCTGGAGTCCCTTGAATACCATGAATCAGTCTAGTGCTTGTCTGTCTGTCTGTCTGCCCGGTAGCGAATGGAGGAAGTTGCCAAGATCAGTGGGCTGCATAGACATGGGATTGACCACAGTTTTTTATGTTCAGCCGGCCATGGTGGCGCACGCCTTTAATCCCAGCACTCAGGAGGCAGAGGCAGGCGGATCGCTGTGAGTTCAAGTCCAATCTGGTCTACAAAGAGAGTTCAGGACAGCAGAGGCCACACAGAGAAACCCTGTTTCAAAAAACCAAAAAAAGAAATGTTCAACAGTAGACGTTTCTATATTAAAAATCATTTTTCTGTGTGCTAACCAGGAGGAATAGGAATTTTTTCCCCTCAGAAGAGAGAGTAGATGTTATAGAGAAATGGTGGACTTAAGGGTTTTGACTTCTCTGGTGATTCCAGAGAGTCAAGATTTCAGGGACACCTAAGCAGAGTGAGGAGGGACAGGACAGGCAGGAGTGCTCTAGTTAATTTTGTTGTCAACGTGACACACCAGGGAAGAGGGCATTTCAACTGAAGCATTGCAGTGATTGAGCTGGTGTGCGGGCATATCTATGGCACATTTTCTTGATTGTTAACTGATGTGGGAGGGTCCAGCCTACGGTGGGTGCGGCCATCCCTGGGTCTGTGGGCCTGGGCCGTATAAGCAAGCAGGCTGGCTGGAAGCAGCATCTCTCTGATCTCTGCCTCGCTTCCTGCTTTTGGGGTCTTGTCTTTGGTGTCCATGGTCGCTGAGCTCTAACCTGTAGGGCAAATCATGCCTCGATGTCCTCAGGTTGTTTTTAGTCATCACAGCAACAGGAGACAAACTAAGACAAGGTGTTCACGGTCGTCCACGGCTACACAGTGACTCGGAGGCCAGCCTGGGCTACGTGAGGCCAGCCTGGGCTACGTGAGACCCTGCCAACACAAAGCACCAAATGAGACGCCTGAAGCATCAACAGTCCTGCAAAGTCAGCTGTGACCTACAAGGACCAGGTACCACTGTCTGGGGGCCCAGGGAAGTGGGGGTACCTCACTAGGTATCTCTTTGGGTTTGAGGGCAGTGGTTCCAAAATGGTGGAAGAAATGTCCTCCGTCACAGGAGGTGGGCTTTTGGGGGCAGTCGGTCTGAGGCAGCTTGAGAGTGGGAGGAGGCGGTCCGTGGTGTTCTCTAGGAGGGACTCTGTAGAGGATCCACACTTTAGGCTGCGTAGGTCATGTGGTCCCTGTTAGAGCAGTCAGCGCCACCTCAGGGAAGCAATGGTAGAAGCACATGAATACAAACAGGCCATAGTTCACTGCTCTGCGCTCTAGGTAGCTGGGGACCTTGAAGGTTCTGGAACAGATGTAACTTGGCCAGAGAAAACAAGGAGCTGAGCACTCACAGGAGCCATCTTGTGTCAGACTGTGGGACCCCGTGACCCACTGGGTCCTGCCAGCTCGGCCCCTTTGGGCTGTTGAGGTGATATGTGTATGTAGGAAGGTTTAGTTCTGCCGGGCATGATGGCACATGTCTTTAACTCCAGCACTCAGGGAGGTAGAGGCAGGCGGATTTCTGAGTTTGAAGCCAGCCTGCTCTACAAAATGAATCTAGGACAGCCAAGGCTACACAGAGAAACCTTGCCTCAGAAAAAAAAAATGAACTTTTTGTTCATCAGGAAATTTGGATCCTACTTATGGGTAATGAGAGAAAAAGCTTCCAGAATGTTCTTCTGAGTGTCTCTGTAGCAATAATGGATTAAAAAAAAAATGGACTCAAAGCTGTGTGTGGAAGCACATGCTTCTAACCTCCAAACTCCAGAGGCCTCAGTGAACAACAGAGAGACCCTGCCTCAAAGAACCGCAATAAGGAGAGGAAAGCCAAGGGGGAAGCATGGGAAACAGGAGATTAAAGAGAAGAGAGGAAAAAAGGGGTTACCGAAGGGAGGGGCTACAGAAGCTAGAAGCGGAAAGGCTCCTGGAAAAGCACCCTGGGCTAAGGCCCTGAGTGAGGAGAGGCCACAGGGTGGCCTTCAGAGACTCACAGGGAGCCGAACACAGGTCACTGAGGCCCCAGCACAGCCACAGGGTTGAGAGGGAGGAAATCTGCAGAGGTGTCCTGTCCACAGACAACAGGGAGCTCCTGTGTGGCTGCTCCAATGAAGTCAGTGAGGACATGCGCAGCTGGGCAGTGTGGACCTTCCCCACACCCCATCTTATTAAGGTCAAACACAGTGGAAGTGCTTGGTACACACCAGAGATTGTAAGCACCATTCAACCATCACCAGGGATGGCTCCCCGTGCCGATGGAACAGGCATCAGAGCTGAGCCTCACAATGGGTAATAAAGGCCATCAGCAAATGATTTGGGGTGCAAGGGGCCAAGCTTGGCATCTCAGTCCATCCCACCGTCTTCCCTAATGACCTAGCTGACGTCAGCAGTAAGGGGCAGCCTGGCAGGGCATCAGAAGTGTCACTCACCTGTTGGTAGACACTGGGAGAGGGTGATGCTTAAAAGATTGTGGGAGGTGGGGGGGGGGCTGGAAAGATGGCTCAGAGGTTAAGAGCACTGACTGCTCTTTCGGAGGTCCTGAGTTCAATTCCCAGCAACCACATGGTGGTTCACAACCATCTAATGCAGGTGTACATGCAGGCAGAACACACTATACATAACAAATAAATACATCTTTAAAAAAAAAAAAAGATTGGTGGGGAAGGGGCTAGGGGGCAGTCAGGATGGGGCCACTGTTGAGCTCCCAGGCAGAGGGCTGCAGAAAGGGCAGTTTCCCAAGCCCTTCCACGCCCTGAAACACTCTGTGGTGGAGACCAGGGGTCAGCAGCACGCAGGAGGACGAGTCAGGGCTTTGTTTGGGAGAGGTCATTCAGAAGGTCGATACGATGCCCCTTGGCACAAGTGTTGGAAGAGATGATGGCTTCACACTGCAGAGACCTTACTGCAGACCTGAGGACAAGTCTGAAGTCCCAGGAAGCCCACAGTCCTATTTGTGAGAAAAAGAAAGGTGCTAGGCCCGGTGGAATATATACTTGGGGGGGGGGTGCTGAGGCAAGAGACACAGCACAAGTTTGAGGCCAGCCTGGGCTACAAAGCAAATCCAGGTCAGCAAGGACTACACAATAAGAGCCTGTCTCAAAATTAAACAAAAGGCAAACACCAGGAAAAGGGCCTGGGCTTAGGGACGAGTTTGTGTGTGGTACCTTGCAGAGGTGTTCTGGTCTGGTTTCCATTACTATAGTAAAATAGCCAAGGTTGACTTATAACAGAAAGTTTATTTGTTTGTTTGTTTGTTTTAGTTTTTTTCTGAGACAGGGTTTCTCTGTGTAGCCTTGGCTGTCCTAGACTCACTTTATAGACTAGGCTGGCCTTGAACTCACGGAGATCCACCTGCCTCTCTGCCTCCCGAGGGCTGGCATTAAAGGCGTGCGCCACCACACCTGGCTTAAAAGTAATTTATTTAGTTCATGATTTTCAAAGCTGGAAGTCAAAGTAGCATGCTGTCAGCTCTAGTGAGGTCACCCCTGGCTGCTCACGGGACAGATGACATCACACTGGTGGGAGTTCAAGAGGGAGGTCCCATGGTGAGACAAGAAGGTGGAGCCGGGACAGGTGGGGCAGGCTCATCCCTTCATCATAGGTTACTCGTGAAAGAACAACTGGGTGGGGCTCATGAAATTTACCTTAGTGCCAGGTGTGGTGGCACACACTTTTAACCTCAGTGCTGGGGAGGCAGAGGCAGGTGCATCTCCGTGAGTTTGAGGCCAGCCTGGTCCAAATAACAAGCTCTAGGGCAGCAGGGGCTACATTGTGAGACTGTGTCTCAAAAACAAAACACAGTCTACCATACTCCCTGCAGGGAAGGAACATCTGCCCAGATAATCCAAACGCCCTTCATGTAGCCCTACATCTGGATTTTTTTAAATTTTTTTTTTTTTTGAGACGGGACAACCTGGGCTAGAATCTGTCAGCCAAGGAATATGCCCTTTAGTTCTGCTCTGAGTGCTGGGACTCCGGGCCTGTGCCAGCATGCTTAGTTGATGCAATGCTAAGGATTTAACCAGGGGCTGGGTGCTGGGCAAGCACCCTCCCGCTGAGCTATACCCCCATGTCTTAGGCCCCGCAAGACTCTTAACACTGCCACACTAGACCCTAGTTTCCAACACGCAAGCCCATGGGGACATACACAGACTAACCCATAGCAGAAGTATTTTATTCTGAAAGTACTTCCTAGCTATTAACCAAGAGGCACTATTCCATCTGTTAGAGAGAACGCCTGAGGCCCACGAAGGCAAAAAAGAAGGCAAAAGCCTCATCTCACCCCATTGTCTGCTATCTGGCTGATCAGGCAGTCTGTGCGCCTTCTCCCACGCCCTGCCCACTCCTGGTTAGTCAGCTTTTGAGTGTGTGCACTGTTGCACCACTGTTAACTTATCTATCCCCAGCGGACCACCTGTTTTCGAACGGGAAAATCCTGTGTCCCCAGCCTTGAGACTGCACTAGAGAGAACACTCTCCCTCCTCACCCTCCCCCCCCCCCCCCCGCCCCACTGTGGTTTCCCATATGTAAGAAGGCACACCCAGCCAAAAATAGAGCCCCTTGCAGTAAAAGCTTCCACTGTTTGGGAAAAACGGAAAAACCCATTTGAGAAACAAACACAGGGAGTGCTGCCAGGCTCTCCTATAGGAAGAGTTTTAAGAGGCCAGCTTAGAGTTGGACGCACAGTTGGTAAATCTCTTGTTCTTGTTTGTTGTGGGGGGTTCTTACCTTCCAGTTCTGGAAACCCTAAGGGGTAAGGTGAAGGGATGTGCTGTGAGAGAGAGAGAGACGCACCTGGAGGCCAGGCCACCTTGCCCTGGCGCCTTACTGCGGTTTGGGGTGTCAGGGCTGAAGGCTTTAAAAGGGACTTAGTTGGAGACATGTCATTGGGAACTGTGGGATGACCGCAGCTTCTGGTGGCTGAGGAGTGGGAAGAAAGCTAGCATGGCTCTCCCATGGGAACCAACATGGGAGAACAGGAGAGAGCTAGGGGCAGTGAGAGGCAGCAGTCAGCACCGTGTGACCTGGAATTTCCAGGGTTCGTTACTCGCCTCTGTCAAGTTTGACACTACCCGCACCCCCACCTCACTCCCCTCACCCCCACCCCACCCCCACTCCCCGGTGCTACTTTGCTTTTTGTTGCTATGCTCAGACTCTGATCAACACCAACTTGGAAAGCGTTCCTTTTAATCCCAGCACTTGGAAAGCAGAGGTAGGTGGATCTCTGAGTTCGAGGCCAGCCTGGTCTACAGAGTGAGTTAGGGGACAGCCAGGGCTACCCAGAAAAACCCTGGAAAAACCAAACCAAAACAAAACAAAAAACACACCCCACAGATATGGCCATAGGCCCATCCGATGGAGGAGGTCTTCAGTTGAGGTCCCTCTTCCCAGGTGACTCTCGGGTTGTGTCAAGTTGACAGCTGAAGCTATGACATTTTCCTGCCCTCACTTACATTCTTACCTACCCTCCCCCGGAGAATCAAGAAAACAGCCCGAGATTCAAGTGGCCTGAGGGTTAGAGACTCAAATTGTTTCCTGATTTAATAACTGCCCTGTGGTATGAAAGCCAATCTCCTTTTCTTGGGAAATTAATATATCCTTTGACCTATTTTGAAATTATTTAGAAAAACATACCATACTTTGACCAAACATAATTCAATAGTAACAACCAGGGGGATGGAAAGATGGCTCGGTGGTTATGGTGGCTGCTTGAGGATCCACGTTTAGATCCCAAGAACCTGCCACCCCAGGAGGGCGTGGCTGCCTGCCTCCAACTGAAGCCTGGGAAGGCAGAGACCAGGGAATCCCCATATCGGGGAGCTCTGGGTTTGATTGAGACACCCTGCCTCAATAAGATGGGAGGACGATGGAACATGATTCCAATATCAGCCTTGGACCTCTACATGCACAGTGCTGCCTGTACACGTCATGCAGACATACTTATGCACCCAATACATATCTTGCACACATACATATACACATAACACAAAAAAATGGAAAGGAAAAATAACAATTGGCAAATGTGGGTGAAAGGTGTTCAGGAGTTATCTGAACCATGCTTGCAGTTCAAACGTTATTTTAAATTGTAAATGCAAACCACAAAAGATTCATCATCTTAACTATAGATGTGTACATATACATTTTGTCTATTTTTAAAACAAGATCTGGCTTTGTAGCTCAGGTTGGCCTCTAACCCAAGAGTCTCCTGCCTCAGCCTCCCATGTACTGGGATTATAGGCATGGGCTACCCCGCCCATTTTCATCTTAACTATTTTAAGTGCACACTGACATTAAGTACATTCGATCCCATCAAAACAAAACAAAGCTGGGCGTGGTGGCGCACGCCTTTAATCCCAGCAGGCAGAGGCAGGCAGATCGCTGTGATTTCGAGGTCAGCCTGGTCTACAAAAGCAAGTCCAGGATAGCTAGGACTGTTACACAGAGAAACCCTGTCTCAAAAAACCTAAAAAAACAAAAAACAAAAAAAACCAACCAAACAAAACAAACTCAAGCAAACAACGGAACAATATAATGGTGAATATACACCATTATATAATTGTCCAGACACACGGGCTGGCATGCACAGCACCCAGATCCATTCCTAACCTAAGGTATGAACCCTGGTGTGGATGCTTTATCCTCTGTAAGACTGTCCCATTTGATGCGGGATGCTGATGGTGGGGTGTGTTGGCTTGCTATTGGGAGGTGTGGCTTTGTTGGAGGAAGTGTGTCACTGGGGGCGGGGCTTTGGGGTTTCAGAAGCCCAAGCCAGGCCCATTGGTACTCTCTCTTCCTGCGGCCTGTGGATATGGACACAGACCCCTCAGTTCCTTTGTCAACACCACATCTGCCTGCCAGTAACCTTGGCCCAGTTAAACGTTTTTATTTATGAGAGTCATCCATGTTCATGGTGTCTCTTCACAGAAATAAAACCCTAAAATAAGCCAGACGTGGTGGCATACACCTTTAATCCCAGCAGAGGCAGAGGCAGGCAGTCGCTGTGAGTTCGAGGCCAGCCTGATGTACAAAGTGAGTCCAGGACAGCCAAGGCTACACAGAGAGATCCTGCCTCGAAAAACAAAGAAACAACAACCAACCAAACAAAAACAAAACAACCCAGAGAGCTAGCTAGTGAAGATACAGTTGAACAAGGGGGCCGTGTTAAGCCTCAGCAAGCAGCAGAATTTGGCAGCTTCAGCCATGTGGTTCTGGCTTTAGAGTCAAGGATATAAGAACGGGGTTAAGGAATCTCCTTCCACCACTACAGGAAGCCACTGAGGCCAGGTGTGTGGCAGGGTGTCCCTGCATGGAAGCCTAGAGAGACCACTGTGTGAAACTGGGTTACCTATGAGACCCTAAGATGTTGGGGATGTCAGAGCTGTGGGACACCTGCCGAGGAGAGCTGCTAACAGGGGCTGGAACCAGCCCAAGAGAGAGAAGTGTTCTGCAGTCGACAAAGCTGAAAGGAGTTGGAGATCTGAAGAGCGCTTTGACGTCAGACATGGAGATGCAGAGTTTAGAGTTCTCCCGGCTGGCTTCCGGTCTTGGTTTAGTCCAGTGTTTCCTTACTCTGCTGCCTCTCTTCCATCTTGGAACAGTAATGTATATCCCGTGCCATGCTATCTTGGAAGTATTTTTTAAAATTTTTATTATTTAGGGCATTACAGTTAAGAGATTGCCATGAGTCTTAGAAGAGACTTTGGACTTTTATTTATTTATTTAGTTTTTTCAAGACAGGGTTTCTCTGTGTAGCCTTGGCTGTCCTGGACTCTCTTTGTAGACGAGGCTGGCCTCGAACTCACAGAGATCTGCCTGCCTCTGACTTTGGATTTGTTTGGTTTTGGTTTTGCTTTTTGAGACAGGGTCTATGTTAGCCTTGGCTGTCCTGGACTCACTTTGTAGACCGGGCTGGCCTTGAACTCACAGTGATCCGCCTGCCTCTGCCTCCCGAGTGCTGGGATTAAAGGTGACTTTGGTCTTTTAAACAGTGTTGAGACTGATAGACTATGGGGACTTTTAAATTTGGACTGAATGCTTTTTGCACTATGATATGGCTACAAGCCTAACCCTAACCCTAACCCTAACCCTAACCCTAACCCTACCCCCACCCCCGCAGGGAGTGGAATGTGGTGGTTTGCATGAAAATGGCCCCCATAGGCTCACAGGGAGTGGCACCATTGAGAGGTGTGGCCTTGTTGGAGGAAGTGTGTCACTGCGGGTAGGCTCTGGGGTTTCAGAAGCCCAAGCCAGGCTCAGTGGCACTCTCTCCTCATGCTGCCTGCAATCTGGGTGTAGAGCTCCCCACCAGCATCATGTGTGCCTGTGCACCGCCATGCTTCCCATCATGATGAAAAGGGACTAAACCTCAGACACTGTAAGCCAGTCCCAATTAAATGTTTTCCTTCACAAGAGTTGCTGTGGCCATGGTTGTCTCTTCACAGCAATAGACCCCTAACCTTGAGACATAGGGAAAGCTACACACAGGCAAGGCCACGGAGTATATGGCAAACCTCTATACCTTCCTCTCAGCTTTGCTGTGTTGTTTGTTTTTCAAGACAGGGTTTCTCTGTGTAGCCCTGGCTGCCCTGGACTGGCTTTATAGACCAGGCTGGCCTTGAACTCACAGAGATCCACCTGCCTTTGCCTCCCTGAGTGCTACCTTAAAAAAAAAAATTAACTGTGGCCTGTAAGATACTAATTAGTAAAGCAACAGTTTTCTTTAACCATGCTAGCTTCCAAAATAATTGACAGAGACAATGATTTATTCTACAAGCTTAAAGCACTGGAGCAGATGTCAACCCTCTAAACTGTTTAGCTACCAGCATATAACCCAAGCTATGAGCCATTACGTCATGCTTTCTGGGTTGGATCTGCTCCATCAGGCCGTGTCCTCTTCTGCTTTTGGTTGTGAGCCTAGCCTTCAATGCCGAGCCATCTCTCCGGCACCTTAGTCCATCTTCTGTTTTTCCTCCTCCCCTGCCTCGTGGTCCCTCCCTCCCTCCAAGCCTGGAAACCTAAACCCCACCCCCCTCTCTTCGGCCAGGTCACAAGCTTCCTTCAGCATTGTCCATTAACCAATCAACTTTAAATTAGGCAGAGCAAGCCGGGCGCACATAAATCCATTTGTCATAGGTTTGGTTTCTCCTGTGTGACATTTCTCAGTCTTGTTTTAATGCCAGTGTTCCCAAAACTTTTGTAGATTGCAGGGCATTTATTTTGTAGAATGGCCTTTGGTTTGGGTTTGTTTGGTATTCTTGTTATTAGTGTCTCCACCTAGGGGATAGGAAACTACGAGAGTAGCGGTGTGTGCTGTCCCTGGCCCCTCCTGGCCTCAACAGGTGCCAGACAAGCGACATCCTGAGTTGTGTTTTCCTTTTGAGACAAGGTTGACTAGGCTAGCCCCAAACTTGCACAACCACTATCTCAGCCTCTTGGGCAGCGGGGCTTGGAGGCACGTGCTGCCTAGGTAACAAAGGGTTTCCTCTGCTGGTGACATTAACTTACTGGATTAAGTAGCTGTCCTTGATGTGAAGTCACTCTTTATTTAAAAAGTAGTTTTATTGTAAAACAAAACAAAACAATGTGACATCATTTGGGCCTGTAATTTTGAATTGTTGTGGTTTCATGGTTGAAGCACATTCATGTTGTTGGGCAAAGAACACCAAAATGTTACCTTGACGATGTAGAACTCTGTGCTCATCACATGTGCAGACATATGTGCTGGCCAAACACTTAAACACAGTGACTCAAAAAGATAAAAGCAATAGACTCCACTTCCTCAGGCGGGGGTAATCTGGCTCTGTCTGTCACTCCATCCATTACCAGAGCTGATTGAGCTCATGTGTGGCATGTCTCCCCTAAAGTGACATACTTGGTTAAGAGGATGACCTCCCCTAATAGATGAGGAACTGGTCTTTAGTCAAGGGTGTATGAGTTGTTTTAGTCCCCTACTAGAACACGCTTTCAAACAGTCACAGATTTGGTAAGAGGAAACCACTTTAATGGGTTGTCATGGTGTCTCTCCATTATCTTGTTTAAAAAAAAAAAAAAAGAGGTCGGGATCACCTTGTACTTCCCTGGCGTAGGCCTGGAGTTACCCGTTCATCTAAGACCGCCGCCTCTTTGGTAAAGAATGGTCCTTTGAACGCTTGGCTTGGTCCTAGCTTCGGCAGCTGAAGAGATGGCTGGGTTTGTTCTTTGTTTTCCGACAGGAAGGACCCTGAGAAGCACCGCCCACCCAGCTAGAGTATAAAAATCCCTGCACTGTCCTAACAGATGCTCCTTGAGCCTGATCTAGAGTGAGTGGTGGTGGTGTATCTGGCCTTGTCCAAGCCTCTGGTTTGGTCAGTCACATGGGAACTTCCTGTTTGGAAAACCCTGGCTCTTCAACGGGTGCAAATACTAGCTCACTAGACAAAGCAACAATTCGAAAATCTGCGTTTCCAGCAACTCTGAGCAGACACCTCCTAAGCCTCTGCCCCGTGCCAGGGAACTTGCTGTACCCTCTGGCTGCAGTGCAATTTAAAGGTGGCATTGAGTACAACTGGCACACATGGGTAAGGACTGCTAGGGAAAGGACACTTGCGGTGGGGCTTTTATATTCAAGTCTGCAGAAGCCGGGGAACTGTGAAAGTTCACACCGATTGTCCAGGGAGGGGAAGCTAACACTTGGGCAGGGAGCATGAAAGATGAGAGAGCTCAGCTACCTCAGGCCATTGGCATGGACACTGCTTCCATGTTCTTTATTACACAAGCGGCAAAGACCTCATGTTAAGCTTTTAGAGGATCTTTTATTTTTTTTAGTATGTGCATTACAGGAAACAAAACACAAGAATCCAAGAACTAAGTCACCCAGTCACAAGCAGCTCAGCTGGCGTGTCCTCCTAGATTCTGCAACTTGTACATACACTTGGGTAATTGAGATTATACAGCATAGACCATGCTTTCCCCCACATCGTGAATATTCACCAACTAAAGACTCCACACTACATAAGCACTCCCAAGAATACACCATGCCATCTCAGTCTGTCAGACAAATTTGCAATCCTGTCTTCCTTGGCAAAATTTCATAGAAGACAAAAATGGCAGCAGGCCTCTAGATAGACGTATTGGCAAAGTTACAATTCAATTCTGCATTCCCTCAGTGCTCAGCTTACAAGGAAACACAAAGCAACAGACCACACTAAGTACAGCATTCTTAAATTTATCATCAGATCTGTATACTAAGAAATGAGGAAGAAGGGATGTTCCTGCTCAATAAATGTATTCCTACGGAGTATCTGGAAGATGGTTTTTCGAGACAGGGTTTCTCTGTGTAGCCTTGGCTGTCCTGGACTCACTTTATAGACCAGGCTGGCCTCGAACTCACACTGATCTATCTGCCTGCCTCTGCTTCTGCTGGGATTAAAGGCGCACGCCACCACGCCCAGCTAAAATGTCAGTTTCAACACAGTGCTGCAGATCTTGCCCGGGAGCTGCTCCTTGCCCCTCCACAGTCAGCCTAACAACATGAATTAACTCACACAGTCCAGACGTGGCTTTTCTGTCAATTCTACCATATCAACTAGCTGTCCTTTTAGCCATATGTTATTCTTTAGAGTATTTTACCAGAAATGCACATCTGGCCCCCTGGGTACAGCTGTAAACTGTCCTCTGCATGTGGGGGCTCTAGCAAAACCCCTTCCCTCACCCATGCTCTCCTCCACACTACTCAGTGTGCAGATGCTGGGGTGAGGATTGACAAAGGCCACGGCAAGAAGACAGCCCTCCCAAAAGGCTAGCAGCACAGTGTTTTGCTACTCCTAACATCCTTTGGGCACTGGGACTTACTCTCTAAAACCTGGCACCAATAACTAAATGCACACCAGAACAATGGCTAGACAACCCGCGCCAGCAGGTACAGTGCCTTTTTCTGAGCATTATTCCTTCCCCTAGCTCACCTCCACCACCCGGTAACAGCATCTGCTCAAAGACCATGCTTAACAATTCCATATCCCCAGCGTAACCATGCGTATGAGAAACAAAACAGTCCTTGAAGGTGGTGTCAACCTCTATTTTTACCATGCTGTGCATTTTTTACATACATGAATTAGTGAGATCCACTGCACTTGTGTGGAGGCTGAGAGATCCCAGAATCCATTTTCTCCTTCTCAGGTCCCAGTTGGTGACAAGTGCCTTTACAGGCTGAGCCACCCTACCAGTCTGTTATGCACATTTCCTTACTATTTAGAGACAAAGCCTAGATAGCCCTGGCTGGCCTGGAACCCAGGGATCCACCTGCCTCAGCCCAGAAGTTAAGGCATGCATTATCACACCAAAGTCTATTATGTACTTCAAAGACTAAAGACTAGATGTTTCCAATAAGCATGTTGGTTTCCTAGCATATGTACAGTGCAGTGAATAAACTGCACTTACCTAAGAAAGGCTACAGTCAGAAACTGCTTTCTAAGTGACAATGTTCTGGTCTAGACCCTCTTCCATTTCTCTCAACCCAGGGGTCAGGTTATGTAACTGTCATGTTTTTGTGGGGATATTAACAATTTCACTCCCTAAGTGGTTTGGGTTTTGTTGTTTTTATATGTAACCTTGACTGTCCTAAGTATTTTTAACAGTTTTTCCCTATGCTTTTTTTTTTTTTTTTTTGAGACAGGGTTTCTTTGTGTAGCCTTGGCTGTCCTAGACTAACTTTGTAGACCAGGCTGGCCTTGAACTCACAGCGATCCGCCTGCCTCTGCCTCCCGAGTGCTGGGATTAAAGGCGTGCACCACCACGCCCGGCTTCCCCTATGAATTTTAATGCATGTCTTTTCACTAACTCTACTTTGTCCTACACTAGCAGCCTCTTCAATGTCTAGGAAGACTAGGTGCTACATATTTGGACACTATACATTGCAAAATAAGACGCAAAGATATAAGGAATAATGACTAATCTTGCATTATCAAATTTACATTAGTATTCGGCCAGTCATCATTTTCTTTCTTCCTCCCTCCCAAACCAGCACAAGGCTGTATTGCTCAGAAGCAGTTTTATCACTTTAGTTCCAAGAGACAGCACCTTACCGTGAGTCTAAACAGAGAATCTACAACACATATTATTTACTATGTCTACCTTTAACATACTTTGTGCACTTCTAAACACCTAGAAGGACTAGATGTTTCAGATGAGGACATAAATTTGTCCCCTATATACACAGTAGTGTTGAAACCACACACATGGAACAATGGTTAGACCTCAGAGTGTCCTCTGCTGAGGGAGTTCTGCTCTCCAGACTTGTTTTCTTCGGTCCCTCTCCTGTATTATGTGACACAGGCACCTGTCACTTGGATGACACTTTCTCAGCTCTTCAGAGGACAACTCTGCTACGAATTTAACACCAGTATCCAGAATGTGTGTGTTCACTAACTCTACTTTTGTCATACACTGGCAACCTCTTTAACGCCTAGAGACTATACAGCATAGGACTCGTGTCCAGTATGTACAATATATACACAGCATAACACAGTTAAATGAGGTGCATACAGCATACAGGGTGGTGGGTAAGCTAAAAGTGTCTAGCGCACTAATGGACTCTTGCAGTTTCCTCCTGCCACCTCCTCAATCTCCTGAACAAATACAGCCAGCACACTGTTCTCAGAGGTGGGTTAACAAGTCTATTTCTTTTCTTTCTTTTTTTCTTTTTGGGAGGGGGGGCAATTTCGAGACAGGGTCTCTCTGTGTAGCCTTGGCTATCCTAGACTTGCTTTGTAGACCAGGCTGGCCTCGAACTCACAGTGATCCGCCTGCCTCTGCCTCCCGAGTTCCAACAAGTCTATTTCTAAACACAGTATTTCTCCAATTAAAAAAAAACAATTTACAAACTATTCTACTACTACTACCTTTAAATGTATCAAGCGCCTGCAAATGTCCAGAAAGACTAGGTATTTCAGGTAAGGGCGTATCTGCTACTCACACGGCACTGGTAAATACAACTGTATGCAAAGCAATGGTTACCATCTGCGGTATCTTCTAAGCATAACCATTTGGGCTTTGACCCACTTTCTCCCCCTTCTCTCTGCCTTCAAACCAGTAGACAAACATAAGCATGTCATGCCTAGAAACAGCTGAGCCAACTCCTACCCAAGTCATTTATAGGACAATCTTTTCTATGAATTTTTGGTTTGTTTGGTTTTTTTAAAAGATGGTTTCTCTATGTAGCCTTGGCTGTCCCTTTTCTATGAATTTGAACAGTGTACACTATAGGCTAATTTTACCACTTTGTCATACATTGGCAACTTCTTTAACATCTAGAGTCTAGATGTTGAAAATTGTAGACATATCTGTCCATTATATACAGCATACCCACAGCAAAGCAAAATGCAAATATATAGAAATGGCATCAGGAAAGGTCCCATATAAACACAAGCTGCATGACCTTTGCTGCTGCTTCCCAGCACCTCCTCTAAGCCACTCGGCAAGTACAGACAGTGCTGCGCAGAGGACTCCTATAATCCCACTCCCAAAAGACAGTGCTTTATGAATTTTAGCAAAAAGATATTTACAAAGTGATATTTACTACCTCTACATTTAACATACGTTGGGCACTTCTAAACATCTAGGTAGACCAGATGTTTCAAGTAAGGACTGGTGTCCACTGAGTACACAGCAGTCCAGTAAACGGCACACATGGAACAAGAGTAATTTTTAAAAAATTGAACACAAAAAGTACAAAATGTATCACTCTACTAACTCTACTTTGTCACACACTGGCAACCTCTTTAACACCTGGAGTGACTAGATGTAAATTAGGACTCCTTTGTCCTGTATGTATACTATGTACACGGCAAAGCCAGACACAATGGGCTATGGTTGTCTTCCACCCACGGAGCAGAGGCTCAGAGCTCTGCATTTCCTTCACACAAGCACAACGTGGTCCACTCAGGAGAGGTTTGCCTATTCCTCCCCACACAATACTTTCATGTGAATCCTAACAAAAAACGTTATTTACATGGTTTACTACTACTTGTAAAATATGTCAGGCACTTCAGAGCATCTCGAAAGTCATTTCCAAAACAAAAAACAAAAAACAAAAAACTAGGCTTTTCAAATACACACACACACAAACACACGGTGGGGGTAAGAAACGAGGAACAGAATGCATACACAATACAACAGTTAGAATTTAAAAAAAAAAAAAAAAGACGTCTTCTTCATGCGACCAGTCTGGCTCCGGACCTCTTCTTCCTCCTCCTCCTCCTGCTGGGTCTACTGAACAAACAAGGACGAGCGTCGCTCCTGCGGTCTTTCTAGAGGCGGCCCGAACAATTCCATTTCAAAGTCACTTCTAGAAGACATGTTCTACGACGTTCCTTGTTTTAAAGATGACTTGGGTACGCACGTGACCCTCCTACCTCTGCCCTGCGTCGGCAATCTCTATACAGCTAGATGCCCAGATTCAGCCAGAAAGGTCTCCTTAAAAAGGGTCGGGAGAAAGGTTGAGAGCAGCTTTTTCATATTATATACACAGGCCTTCTACGGCGGCGGCTGCATCTTCGCCAGCATTTCCCACTGGCCGCAGGCGGCTGTCGCGTCCCGGCTTCTCGCGGGTGGAAGGGAGCATCCCCGGGCCCGACCGACGAGCGAGCGATCGTTGCCCCCGCTGCCCCCGCGGCCGCGGCGTGGGATCCGCTCACCTTCCTCGGGACCGCCGAGGGCTCGTCCACGCGGCGGTGCCCTCCCGGCGATGGCCGAGCGTTCCCGGTGTCCCTGCGCAGGCCCCCGCCTCGGCCTTCGGGTGGCCGCCGTGCTTTACGCCGCGCCTCGCCCGCCGCCGCCGGGAGACGTCCTCCAAGGCCTGGGCTTCTCGCTGGGCCCGATGCAGTCCACGGAGGCCGCCGCCATCGAGGCGCTTCGATGGCGGAGGAAGGGTCGCCGCAGGAGATCGGCCGGGCCAGTGGCTGCGGCGCCGGTGCGGACTCCGGGCGTCCGCAGGACCGGGGGGGGGAACCCAGGCTGCTCCCGGGCCCCCCAGGCACAGCCGCGCAGGCCGGAGCCGTGGGGGGCCCGGGGAGGGGAAGGAGGCCGCACTCGCTAGCTCCCCGCGCTCTCTGCCGGAACTGACTTGGCACTTCTTCTCACCCAGGCAGGAGCAGCAACCGGAAGTCCCCACAAACAGCGCCGGAGAGCTACGGTTCCTCAACTGCAACGTTCCGGCCAGGGCGGGGCGTCTTTTGCAACCCTACTGGAATAGGACGGTGAAGCCGGCGAAACGAGAGACTTTCTGTTCTCTTTAAATCATCTGAAGAGACCAAAAGGCCAGGGTTGGGGGGCGGCGGGGGGGGGGGGAGAGGAGGGGGAGCCCACACTAGCAGACCCAGCAATTTGTGATGCGTTATATAAGTAATTCTAGCCAAACTCCTTACAGCCTGAGGCACTTGACTAAAAATAGCTGGTCTCACTAGAAATGGTGTTATAAATTAATTACCTAGTAAGAGCACGAACTGCCTGCCTCCTAACTATTCAAATAGAACCCTATAGTATTGTTCCAAGAGGCTGGAAGGCGAGCCGCCCCCTCCCCCACACCAACCTTCTCGCACTGTGTTTCTGGCCAGAGTAGTAGTAGTGTGTGTGTGTGTGTGTGTGTGTGTGTGTGTGTGTGTGTGTGTGTGTGTGTGTGTGTGTGTGTGTGTGTCTGTGGGGGGGGGCGCATGAGCTGCCGTGTGGGTGCTGGGAATTGAACCTAGGTCCTCTAGAAGATCAGTCAGCACTCTTAACCACTGAGCCATTTCTGGAGCCTTATGGGCAAAGTCTTGAAGGGCGCAAGGAATGACCAGTCATGTGGAGTGCCTGGGAAGGGCCTTGCTAACAGACGAGGATAGCAAACAGTCAAAAGGCTACAAAACGGAACCCCACTGGCCTGGCCTGCTCCACAAACAGCAGAAGGCTAGGAGGGAAGCGAGAAGACTCGCATAGCAAGTTCCAAGCCAGCCGAGGCGGCACAGTGAGCCCTCTCTCCTGCCACAAAACCCCAACACCGCAGCTAACTTTGGAGCTGGAGAAGTGGGTCAGCAGCTGGTACTCGCTCCCTCGGTGGACTAGAGTTTGATTCTAGCACCCACAACAGGAAGCAGGAAATGCCTGTAACTATGGCTACAAGGAATCCATAGCTTCTATTGACACATACAAACAGAGAGAGAGAGAATAAAATGCCATAAACCCTATGCTTTATTTAATAATGGCTCTAAAGTGCAAGACTAGTGGTGGTAGCAAGTTGGATATGGGGAGGGGAAACTAGAAAGCTTTCTTTAGTGAAAAAGGTGAACTTTTCTATTTACCAACGGCGGGGGGTGGGGGGGAGTGTATGCTGAGCTTGATGTGATCTATAGTAAGAATGACCCCCACCCCCACCCCACAACTGTACTGAGGATTGAACCCACAGCCATGGGCATGCTTACAATTTGCTCTACCACTGAGCCGCAGCCCCAGCCCAAACTTAAGCCTGTCTCTCTCTCTCTCTCTCTCTCTCTCTCTCTCTCTCTCTCTCTCTCTCTCTCTGGTTTTTTGAGACAGGGGTTTTCAGTGTATTCCTGGCTGTCCTGGAGCTCCTTCTGTAGGCCAGGCTGGCCTTGAACTCATAGAGATCCGCTTGCCTCTGCCTCTGGAGTGCTGGGATTTGAAGGCGTGCGCCACCATGGCTTGGCAAGCTTAAGACTCTCAATGTAGAAGTACCCAAGAGTCCTAAGAGGACGCCCAGAACAGAAGGACCTTTCTGATGGAAGGCTGTAAGACGACCATGGAGTCTTGTCCATGGTGGAGAACAAGCGCCTGAGCCAGGGGAAACACGGGAGGCCTAGAAAACGGATGAAGCAGAGGTTTCTAGCATTGCAGAAGAAGTTCCTGGACTTGGTGCCTGCAAAGGAGGGGTGAACCCACTAAGGTTTCAGACGTTAGGGCTGCGTGGATAAGCAGGCACAGTGACAAGTCAAGGAATCGGCGATCACAGTCCCTTTTCTGCACTCTGCCTTCCTCAGCAGGCAAACAAACAGGCTGACACTCCTGGAACCCAGCGATGACAGTGATACACATTTCCTGCTTTCTTTCCTTATTGATTTTTTTTTTTTTGACAGGATCTCACTATACTGTCATGGCTGGCCAGAAATGTATTATGTAAGCCAGGCTGGCCTCAAACTCATGGAGATTCACAAGAAGGTATCTCCCCAGTGCTGGGCTTGTGCCACCATACCCAACAGCAGTAGTTCTTAGACAGATGAATTCACTGAGCACATACTCTGGGCCAGGCAGTCTAATAACTGAAGACTTTATTTCTGTTGTCTCGTTTAATTTGCACAGCGGTCCTGTAAAGCACGCTGTTTTAGGCTCCTCGTCTTACAGATAAGAGGCTGCATAATCTGCTTCATTCTCAGGGAAGAGCTAGGAGGCTAATCCAAGTCACCTGACTCCAGAGCTCCCTGGAAGTGGTACAGAAGATTTCAAGGCCTGAGCAGACACATGCACACAGAAACTCCCAGCTCAGACAGGCTAGCGAAAGCCTTTGAAGGACTTTCTATCTTGGACCAGGCTAGGGATTCAGGGATGCAGAGCTCTGCTCAACTGGGAGGCAGGCTCAGAGCTAAATGTAAACAATGCAATTCAGTTCTGAGCATCACTGAGGCTGGGCTGTGTGGGTCCAGAGCCTCTAGAGAAGATACTGAGGTCTGAGCCAGGTCTGGTCACCCTGTCCTTCTGGCTATTTCACATTAAGGATGACATGGAAGAAAGAAGTCGTGAACAAAAAAATAATAATGAGCATCGCTAACACTTCTCCGTGGGAGCCATCACATGTCAGCCCTATGACACATAGCGATGTTTATTAGGGCAAAAGCTCTAAGCTCATTAGCACGAAAGAGTGCTGAGCTTCAAGCCACCCACACAGCTTGCCAGAGACACAAACACAGTGCAGCAGCCACCCTTCCCTGGGCCTAGACGTGCAGATCCCACCTCATCACCAACAGTGTGCCTCTGCACCAGGCGGATCTGATCGGCAGCAGGGCCCTAGAAACCGGTTGTGTGGAGGAGTGCGACAACGACCTGATCAAAATCCTCAGTGGATTTTGGAGAATATTCTAGAAACTCTCAAGCTTCAGTCATCCAAACCAGCTTAACAATGTCTTCCATATCTGTGTGCCACAATGTCTTGATCCCTTTAGGCTGCTATAAGAAAATATCAACTGTGCAGCTTACAATGAAATTTGGCAAGGCATGGAGGCGTATAACTTAATGCCAGCACCCAGAAGGCAGAGGCCAGCGGATCTCTGTAGGTTCTGGATCAGCCTTGTCTACATAGAGAGTTCCAGGACAGCCAGGGCCATGTAGAGAGACCCTGTCTCAAAAACAAACAAACAAACAAACAAAAACAGCCACACAACAATAGAAGGGTTTTTTTGTTTTGTTTTGTCTTAATGTATACTGTGTTCTGCCTGCATGTACACCTTCAGGACAGAAGAGGGCATCAGATCACATTATAGATGGTTGTGAGCCACCATGTGGTTGCTGGGAATTGAACCCAGGACCTTTGGGAAAGCAGCCAATGCTCTTAACCTCTGAGCCATCTCTCCAGCCTGCAACAATAGAAGTTTGTTTCTCACGGTTCTAGAGGCTGGGATGTCTGGCATCAAGGAACCAGTAGATTTAGTCTCTTGTGAGGAGTTGATTCCTGGATCATAGATGGATTCTTCTGGCTTCTGCCTCACATGGTAGAAGGGGTCAGGAGTCTCTCTAAGGTCCCTTTAATAAGGATCCCACTCACAAAGGTTCTGGCTTCATGACCAAATTTCTGTCCAAGACCTTGAGGAAGGAGTGTTAGTAATGTCAACATGTGACTTTGTAAGGATGCCAGTACCAGCCCGTACTTAGAAGCCCTGCGTCGTGTGAAAGCACCCAGTGGACATGTTAGTTACGTTCTCCTAATGTACACTGAAGTAAATATACACCCTTTTTTTTTTTTTGAGACAGGGTTTCTCTGTGTAGCCCAGGCTGTCCTGAAACTTGCTCTATAGAGCAGGCTGCCTCCTGAGTGCTGGGATTAAAGGCAAGTGCCACCACTGTCAGGCACAAGAATATAGCTTTTCACTCAGGACTCAGAAACAGGTGGATCTCTGTGAGTTGGAGGCCAGCCTGGTCTACAAAGGGAGTCTAGGATAGCCAGGGCTATACAGATAAACCCTGACTTGAAAAACAAAAACAAAACAAAACAGCAGATATATATGTTTTTTCCTTTTGGTTTTTCCAGATAGGGTTTCTCTGTGTAGCCCTGGTTGTGAGTCACCGTGCCCTTGCTAAGAAACAAACCTGGGTCCTCTAGAAGAGCAACAGATGCTCTTAACTGCTGGGCCATCTCACCAGCCCAAGACAAATTATTCTTATTTGAGGCTGGAATGCAGCTCAGTGGTAGAGCACATGCGCCTAACTGCAGTGTGGAGAAACACGGTGTAAGTCAGCTTCATCAGGCGATCAAGCCATGATAAGAGCACATATCCCTAATACGGTGTGGTGACACGGGCACTTTGCCTATGACGTCCTTCCCCCAACTGCATGGACTGCCATCTAAACACGAGGAAAACATCAGATGAACTCAAATATAGAGCTTCCTATAAAACACAGGGAGGCAGAGGCAGGTGGATCTCTGTGAGTTCAAGGCCAGCCTGGTCTACAAAGTGAGTCCACCTAAGGCTACACAGAAAAATCCTGTCTCGAAAAACTCCTCCCCACAAAAAATCTGACTAATACCTCTCGAAGCTGCAAGGTTGGAGCCAGGTGTGGTGGGGGGCACCTTTAACCCCAGCACTCTAGAGGCTGAGGCAGTGGAAATCTTTGTGAGTTTGAGGCCAGCCTAGTTTATATAACAAGTTCTGGTCTAGGAGGGTGACACAGTAAGACCCTGTCACAAAAAAAAAAACAAAAAACAAGCAAGTAAATGCCTACTGGGTCATGAAAACAAACAAACAAAAAGCTGAGGAGAGGGGAGCAAGGACAGAAGATGACTAAATGCAGTATGGGGTTTTCCACAGGACTCTGAAATTGAAAAGGGGTATTAGTGGATGCACTGGCTGGTTTTATGTCAACTTGACACAAGCTAGAGTCATCAGAGAGGAAGGAGCCTCAGTTGAGGAAACACCTCCATGAGATCCAGCTGTGAGACATTTTCTCAATTAGTGATCAATGGGGGAGGGTCCAGCCCACGCTGGGTGGTGTCAGCCCTGGGCTGGTGGTCCCAGGTTCTATAAGAAAGCAGGCTGAGCAAGCCAGGGGGAGCAAGCCAGTAACCAGCAGCTTCCATAGCCTGGGCATCAGCTCCTGCCTCCAGGTTTCTGTCCTGTTTAAGTTCCTCCCCTGACTTACTTCAGTGATATGGAAGTGTAAGCCAAACAAACCCTTTTTCCCTCCCAACTTGGCTTTTGGTCATGGTGGTTTATCACAGAAATAGTAACCCTAACTAAGACAGTGGGGGGAAACTCCAAAGTTTGAGTAGAGTATGGAGTTAAGTTAATTGGAGCAAACGCCATAGAAAGATAAGAGAGGACACTGGCCATTATTTAGCCCCCCACAACCTGGAGGAATGAAACTGAGGAGTCTCCCGTCAATAAACCGCCTCTGTATTTTAAGTAACAAGCAGGGTGTGACATTGAAAACCAATTCTTTCGGGGTCCACCTGAGTCATCCTGGTATGTGACCCAAGGGACGCAAGTCCCACTTCGCCAACAGTTGATGCAGGAGTTGGGGTGCGGCTCAGACGCAGGTGCTGGTCTAGGAGGAGGCCCTGGGCTCCATCAGCAGTGAAAATGATCATAGGGTTGGGAGAGGAGACCGCTCTGAGGCGTCAGAGGGTCTGGCTCCAACACAAGCAATCATCCTCCTTTAAGGGGCTTTCTTCGTCTGGGTGAGAGGGACTCAAGTCCTTCCTCAGAGCAGTGCTCTCAGAATTCCTGCAGCCCGTGTGGCAGGTGCTCAGCGAGCCTGCAGTCAGCATGTTTTCTTCCCTCTTCCATTTTTAGACTATGCTACCCTTCCCATGTCGTCTACAGACAGAAATGTTTGATCAACGTAAAATTTCACACCATGAGGTGATGTCTTTTGGTGGAAATCAGACTCTATGTTAGCTGGCTTAGTCAGCATTGCCTAACTAGAGGGCTAGAGACAGTGGGTAACTGAGGACGCGACACATTTATTTAGAGGCGATGTCTTACTATGTGCCTTTTCTGGCTCGTAAGACAGACACAGGCTGGTCGCAAACTCAGAGATCCAGCTGCCCCTGCCTCCTAATGCTAGGATGCACGTGCACACCACACCTGGAGTGCACAGTCCATGAGACAGAGCAGGTGTGTTGGTCTGACCCTTGACTCAGTTTCACGACCTCATTACCTTTGTAGACATTTTAATTTGTGCCTGTGTGTTCCTAACCCCTGGTTCATACTGCTGGAACTTGATCACAGAGGTTTGGAGCTGAAGCCATACTTTTGGAGTTTTATTTTATTTTATTTTATTTTGTTTTGTTTTGTTTCATGATAGTGTACCCACCCAGTTTTTCAGTGGCCCCTCATCTCAGAGGCTTTCCAATTTTAGAACCCTGCAAGATAGATTTATAATTTTTCCCTGATTTAACCTGAATGGATTCTCAATTTTATTTTTTCCTTTCCAGGGCATTGTATATACTGGGCATAGTGCTCTACCACTGAGCTACACCCCTAGCTCCTCAGTTCTCCATTCTAACAGATGATGATGATGATGATGATGGTGACAATGATGATGATGATGGTGGTGATGAAGATGATTTTGTTTTTTCCTGATGGGATTTCTCTGTGTAACCTTTGGAACTTGCTCTGTAGACCAGGCTGGCCATGAACTCACAAAGATCCACCTGCCTCTGCCTCCCCAAGTGCTGGGATTAAAGTCATGCGCCACCACCGCCTGGCTCCAACTGTTTCTTTTCTTTCTCTCTTTCTTTCTTTCTTTTTTTTTCTTTTCTGGTTTTTTGAGACAGGGTTTCTCTGTGTAGCCTTGGCTGTCCTGGACTCGCTTTGTAAACCAGGCTGGCCTCGAACTCACAGCGATCCACCTGCCTCTGCCTCCCCAAGTGCTGGGATTAAAGGCTGCGCCACCACCGCCCGGCTCCAACAGATTCTTACACCAAGTTTTTGAGGCAGAGGTAAGCGCGGGGCTGGGTCTTCTGAAGCAGAGCAGAGACCTGCTGACGGGGATGTATGCTGTGGCCGTCAGGGGCGGGCTCATAATAAAAAGGTGGGGATCTTTTGTTTTTTGTTTTTTTACTTCTTTATGAGATCTGATCTTCTGTTGCCCGTGATAGTCCCCAGAGTGTAGTCTACGGGGCTTCTCCATCCTGCCAGTAGCTGGGATTACACCACTACACCCCGCAGAATGTGGTTAAGGCCTCAGATGTCAACATATCAATGATTAAATTATCCTTACATCCCAGCTTGGCTCTTTGCACCTCAGGGCAGCTGACTTTGTGCTTGATTGCCTCATCTTTAAAAAAAAAAAAAAAAAAAAGAGCCATTATAGGAGCAACGTTGGGAGGCTCAGATCAAATTCTGTGGGCAGCTTTCGTCACAGGCTTGACACTCAGAGCCCAGAGTGCCCTCCGCTTCACTCTGTGAGCTGTTCTTCTGAACACGCCCTCGCTGTCTAGAGAAATCTGATTGCTCCTGCTGACGGTGCAGGGCCGTGGTATGCATCTGGGGGTTGGGAGTTTCTGTGTCCCTAACCCTTCTCTTCCTACGCGCCCTTTTATGTGAGCTGTTCCCAGTCATCCCCACGAAGGTAAAGAGATGATAAAGTGGCAGCCCAGCCCAGCCGTGGAGACTGCTGTGCTCAGTGCCCTGCTGCTGCTGCTGCTGCTGCTGCTGCTGCTGCTGCTGCTGCTGCTGCTGCTGCTGCTGCGCAGTGTTCCATCTTCCGGCACTGGTGGTCCCTGGGCCAGGGAAGAGAATCCTGAACCAACTAGCAGTGAGCAAAAGAGTAAAGACGCCTGGTACAGCTGCTGGGATCAGGCCCCAGCTGCCATGGCAACACTAGAAGGCTGCTGGGAAGGCACTGTCTTCAGGCCCCGCAAGGACTGAGGCCCCGCCCTTATCCAGTCAAGGCTCCGCCCAGAACACAAGGGACCTGAAACCTAGCGTTTGACTGGATGCAACCTGACTGACCGCCTAAAGCTGACTGGCCACAGACGCCATCATTGCCTGATAGTCCGAGTGTGTGGGACTGAACACTGATTTCATGGGTGCCTGACAGACCAAGACGGTTTGCTCTACCCATCTTACCACAGTTGACTGACTGCCCTTACCTGGCTGATGGCATCTCTCCTGACAGGAGGCTTTTGTCTGACATGACCTAACTGCAGCTGACCCAGCAGACCCTATCCATGCTTGACAAGCTGTGTCTGACTGGTGTCAGCCACCTGTGTTTGACTGGTAGCAGTTTACTGATTGAGTCCATCTGTGCCAGCTGCCTGGCCCACGCCCACCTCAGCTTTATAGGATCAGATGGGCTGGCCTAGACCACACCTGGGTCTGAAAGCCCTAACTGGCTTCAGAACTACACAAACGTGCTACCCTAATGGGGCCTGCTCCACAAGACTGAGATGGGTCAGCATGGATCAGCTGACCAGCCCCTCCGCCCAATCAGCATGGCTGCTAATTCCGCCTACCTCTGAGTTTACACATGTACCTCACAGACAGGGCATTCGGTGTGACTGGGTCTGCCTGATGTCCCTCGCTGGCCACCGGTGTCTGACCTAGCTTGATTCACAGCATCGGTGGAGAGCTACACCTGCCTGAAGGCTATGATGGCTGGACGGCTCTGGCTGCCATCTGCGTCTCAGGCAGCAGCCACTTGGTAAGCAACAGTCCAGACAGACAACTGAATGGCCCACGACTCTTCTCCATGACTCGTAATATCTTTCAGCAAAGATGTCTGTGATGACTTCTCTGTGCTGGTTTTGTTTTGTTTTTCGAGACAGGGTTTCTCTGTGTAGCCTTGGCTGTTCTGGACTCGCTTTGTAGACCAGGCTGGCCTCTAACTCACAGCGATCCGCCTGTCTCTGCCTCCCGAGTGCTGGGATTAAAGGTGTGCGCCACCACACCCGGCTTCTGTGTGTTGTTTGTGCACACTCTGGGACATGAACATTTTTAACTGGAAGACTTGGGGGACTCAAAGCAAGTGCACCAACACAGAAGGGGGCTGAGGGAAAGCCTGGGGAGAGCAGGCAGCAGGAGTCAAGGCCAAGCGAGGGACGGCTGGAAGAAACACCAGGGCAGGGGAAGAGACTACAGGGTGTCCTACCTTAGGAATCTAATTCTGTACAAAAGTCCAAATCTGCAGGAGCTGGCCTGGGGTGTGAGTGCCTCCAGTATGCATGTGACCTTGTCCCTCTTGTTCCTTCAGATCTGTGGGCAGTCTCTGTGTTTTCTTGCTTTGTGGAAGGGACGTCCTGCAGACCTCCCGAATTTACATCTTTCTTGTCGGGTCTGCGTGAGACTGCCAGGCTGACCTCATGGAAGAGGCTTCATCTCTGAAAAGAAGCTCTCTGCTGTGAGGGGAGGAGGCACTGGCTAGAGAGTTTTTTTTTTTTTTTTTTTTTTTTTTAAGTAAGTATATTGATCGCATGGGTATGCTATGAATTATATCTATCGCCGTTAATGCTAATAAAATGAGAGCATTGGACGACCTATCTCCGCGGAACTCTAGCATGCTAAGATGTTGTCTCTCCATTAATAACAGGGGCCTGGCTGCCTCATTGACTTCATTATAAGTCAGAGGAGTGAGGGCAGGAAATGAACAGTTTCTCTCCGAGGGCTCTCAGAGCGTGGATTTGGGTCTCAGCCAGTGTGGGCAGTGGGCTCTCCTGGGGCGGCGGGGGGGGGGGGGGGGAGCCGGCAGTGGCTAGGAAAAGAGGCAGCAACAAATTGGACAGAGCACTTTGTACCTCGTTTGGTTTTACATCCATTCTGCAAGTATTTATTAAGTATCACCTGCTGTCTGCACGGACCCTGGGCTCCTGGGCTCCTGGGCTCCTGGTAGCCTTTGCCTTGTGCCTCAACTCTGGTCCCATCAAGGTAATGCGGCGCAGAGGACCAGCCATTTGCTTTTGGACCTAAAGGGAAAGTTAGGGTGGAAGAGACAGTAGAGAGTGGAGCTTTCCAAAGTGGGCTTGTAATGTCAGGATGGTCTAGGAACAAACTGAGATGCAAATCCGTGGGCCCTACAGGAGATGACTGAGAAATTCACAGGGGATACTGCCATGTGAGAAACACTGGTAGAGCAACTGAATTTGTCAGCTCTGGTTTCAGAATTCCCAGGAGGCCTCTCTGGGAATTTCTACCCTACTACATGGGAGCTGTGTGATTTTTTTGACCTATCTAGACTTGGAGACTTCTTTTTGGCTTGATTCTCCTCATTTGTACAATTTGCATAATTGCGATTGCTTTAAGCTGCTGTACTAAGTAATATAAAGAACTTAACGTGTAATTTCTATTCCGGGATTGTATCCTGGAGACATAGCCCTGCATGTGCTGAATAACATAGCCATAATAATACGTTGTCTACAATAGAAAAGAAATACCCTAAATATTCAGCAGTGGGGTTAGGGTGTTACCATAAGCCATTCTTTTTTTCTTTTTTTTTTTTTTTTTTAGTTCTCACTTTTATGCTAGAATTCCTGAAGTCAGTACCTTGGGGAGGCTACACACCATCAAATGACACAGGTAAGCATAACTGATGATAATACTCATATGAAAAGAACTTTAAAAAAAAAAAAGAGGTACAGAGCAGCATGTGTTTGCAAAGAAAAAAGAGGGGGGGTGCAGTGTGGGTACTGGGGAGACGGCTCAGTTTGTAAAGTACTTTCTAGGCAAGCATGAAGACCTGAGTTGGGATTTCCGGCACCCGTGTGCAAGCAGAGCACAGAGATGCATATCTGTATCTCAAACCCTGGGCTTGGGGAGCAGGAGATAGACAGGATTTCTGGAGTTCGCTGGCCACCCAGTCTAGCCAATCCATGAGCTCCAGGTTCAATAAGAGACCCTCTCTCAAAAAATGAGGTGGAGAAGCCGGGTGTGGTGGCACACGCCTTTAATCCCAGCACTCCGGAGGCAGAGGCAGGCAGATCTCTGTGGGTTCGAGGCCAGCCTGGTCTACAGGGTAAGTTCCAGGACAGCCAATGCTACACACAGAGAAATCCTGTCTCGAAAAACAAAACAAAACAAAACAAAAACAAAAAAGAAAAATTCTTTTGGAAATTTGCATGCATTTCTATTCACACACACAAAATGAAGTTTTTGTTTTGTTTTTTAAAAAGATGTATTTATTTATTTATTATGTATACAGTGCATATTACGTCACATCACCATGTGCTTGCTGGGAACTGAACTCAGAACCTCTGGAAAAGCAGTCAGTGCTCTTAACAGATGAGCCATCACTCTAGCCCAGAAATGAAGTTAAAAAATTTTTTCATTTTATGTTCATTGATGTCTTGCCTGCATGTATGTCCATGTGAGAGTGTCAGCTCTTGGAGTTACAGACAGTTGTGAGCTGCCCTGTGGGTACTGAGAATTGAACTCAGGTCTTTGGAAGAGCAGTCAGTGCTCTTAACTGCTGAGCCATCTCTCCAGCCCCATAAAATGAAGTTTTAAAAAGATAAGGGTACTTAGCACAGGCAGGCAGTGGTGGTGCACTCCTTTAATCTCAGCATTGAGGTGACAGAGGCAGGTGAATCTCTGAGCTCGAGGCCAACCTGGTCTACAGAGTGAGTTCCAGGACAGCCAGGGCTACACGGAGATATCCTGCCTTGAAAAACTAAAATCCAAAACCCAACAAACACAGAATACTTAGCACTGTACGTGGCAGGGCCAGGGAAGCTGTGATGGCTTTCCCACAGGTCAGAACCCATGTGCACATGCACAGGAGAACAGCCTGGACTTACTGGGAAAGCAACCACTCTCCCGGCTTCTCTGCCCTCTCTTCATTTGATGCTGTCTATCCGAGCTAGAAAGGGGCATCAAGATTCTCTAGTGTTTAATCCCAGCCCTCGGGAGGCAGAGGCAGGTGGATCGCTGTGAGTTCGAGGCCAGCCTGGTCTACAAAGTGAGTCCAGAACAGACAAGGATACACAGAGAAACCCTGTTTTGAAAATCCAAACTGGGGGGCGGGGCTGGAGAGATGGCTCAGCGGTTAAGAGCACTGTCTGCTTTTCCAGAGGTCCTGAGTTCAATTCCCAGCAACCACATGGTGGCTCACAACTATCTGTACCGTCTAAAGCCTTCTTCCGGGGGGATAGGTGTACATGCAGATAGAGCACTCATATACATAAAATAAATAAAAAAAATCTTAAAAAAAAAAAAAGAAAAACCAAACGGGGGGGGAAAAAAGAAAGAAAAAATAAAAGAAAAAAAAAAGATTCTCTAGTGTAGTCTTTTTCTTTTCACCTTTTCTGGCACTGGGACTAAACCCAGGTTCATGCATACTGTACTCTCAAGTTCTGAGCCCTTTTCTGTTTGGTTGGTTGGTTGGTTGGTTGGTTTTTTAGGTTTGATTGGTTTTTTTTTCTTTAAGGTTTATTTATATTATTTTGTGTGTATGAGTGTATTTCGTCTGCATGTATGTGTGAGCTCTGCATACATGCCTGTTGCCTATGGAAGTCAGAAGAGGGTATCAGATGCCCTGAAACTGGGGTTACAGTCGGAGGGTTGTAAGACCATAACGTGGGTGCTGGGAACTAAACTGAGTTCTTCTCCAAGAGTAGCAAGTGCTCCTAACAGCTGATCCAGCCCCACTTTTATTTTTTAATTTTATGTCTGTGTATCTCTGTGTGTGGTGTTTACATGTTATATACTCATGTATGTGCATGTATGTAGAGGCCAGAAGCTGTAGTGCCCGCGCCACCGTGGTACCGAGTCGAGGGCGAGGGACTGCGGATTTAACTCATACACACACACACACACACACACACACACACACACACACACAGCGGGTCCTTTGTGCTAAGAGAGCAACAGCTGCAGCAGCGGTTTATTATTCTTGTTCCCAGAGTTCCAAAGAGCCTTGTTATAGGCAGCAAAACAGGAATCCTCCTCCCAGGTGAAATCCCTCAAGAGGTGATTGCACACAGGAGGAAAAGTCTCGAGGAAGGGAGGGGTGCGTTCTCAGAGCAGTAAACATGACTAGCTAACCAAGATAAACACAGACATAGAAGCTGCTAGAAACAGGACATGAAACAGCAAGACAGGCAGACAGCCCAATCGGGCCTGGTTCCTACAAGAAGCCAATGTCAAGTTTCTTTCTCAAACATTTTTCACCTTATTTTTTGAGACAGGTTCTCTCTCCCTGAACCTGAAGATCACCAACTGGCTAGGCCAGCTTGCCAGTAAGTTCCAGAAGCCCCCTGTTTCACCTTCCTGTGCTGGGATTACAGGCATGCCCACCACACCCAAATGTTTCCATGGGTGCTGGGAATCTGAACAGGTCCCTCACTTGTGCAGCAAGCACTTTATCTGCTGAGCATTTCCCAGTCTTGAACACTTTTATTTTAAAGTTGAAAGAGTCCAAGCCTCAGAAAGAGGCCATCATGAGCCCTGGGCTTTCCAGAGAAGCAGGGGTCGGTTTAGGGCTCTTTCAGGGTATCCTGTGTTCTCTAAAACTCTGCCTTCACCCCACTGATTGCTCTGCTTAGGACCCGTCAACTTGGCTCAGACTAGTTGTGGCTTAATTCCCAACCAGACTCTGGGAACTAACTTCCTACCAGTCCCTCTGGCCCGGGGTGTGGCCCCTGCCTTCTCAAGGCTGCATCCCACCTGTGCATGCCGCCTGTGCATGCCGCCTGTGTATTCGCCTGTGCACCCCCCCGTGCACCCCACCTGTGCACCCCACCTGTGCATCCCGCCTGTGCATCCCACCTATGCACCCCACCCAGGCATCCTGCCTGAGGCACCTTCCTTCTTCTGCATTTCTGGAGGCTATTAAGTCCCACTCTCTCCAAGAAGTATCCCCTAATTTCTCCAGCTCACAAAACCCCTTCCCGTCTCTGAACTAACACAACACGTTCTTGCAAAGCCCTTGCTTTTGTCAAGGACTGTAGGACGGGGCCTCGAGCAACGGCAAGTACCAGGCAGAGCAGGTTCCTTATCTCGGAGTCTCCATTTCTGCAGCTATAAAATCATACAGGTGACCAACGCCATCCTCATTGTCTTCGAGATGCCCTGGTGAGCATGCTCCTGAGCTGCCTGGAGCGGGAAGCTAGTCTGCAGAAACTGCTAGGCCTGTTCCTTCCCTGATGTTTACTTGGCTCAGAGGCCTGGCCTGATGAAACCCAGCCCTGTTGTTGGGCACCTTGGGAGGCCTCCTTCCAGGGTTGCTCTGTGCTCAGACAGTGGCCCTTTGTGGAGGAAAGGAGTGGACTGAGAGAGAAGCCGGTGGAAACCTTTCCCTCCCCCTGCCTCCCGCAGCCCTCAGCAGCAGCCCTGGACCATCCTGTGCCTGGGTGGCCTCTGCTTCAAGTCGGAGGCTGGCGGGGTGAGGTAAGGCCTCCAGGCAGCCAGCTAGGCAGGGGGATGAAGAGGGGTCGCACAAGGATGGGCTACTGAACCTAAGCCTGCTTCAACTCTCCGCAGGCCGCTTATTAAAGGCTCTCCAAAGAGGATGCTTCCCCGCTACAGGCCAGGGGACACTCTCATTGTTTCTCCCAGAGCCACAGAGGCTCCCAGGCTTCTGGCTAGGAGACAATGTTATGCTTTGTCCCTTTCTTCCAAACCTTAGGGATTCCTATACCCAATAAAGAGAAGGGGAACCCTGACATGGAATGCCCAGCCTGGCATAGTGGGAGTCAGGGTAAAGGGGGGACAAGAGTACAGGAGGGCAGTGTGGTAGTGAAAGGGTGTCCCTTCTATCCCTCAGCCAGTGTGGTGGCACACCTGTAACCCTATCACGTGGCAGGTGAAGGCAGAAACATTGTGAGTTTGAGGCTAGCCTGTGCCAAAGGGCCAGGGAGATGGCTTGGAGAGTAAGATCACCTGCTGGGCAAGCCCAGCCTCCCTCGTTTGGATCCCCCAGAACCTGTGCAAAAGCCAGATGTGCTAATGCATGTCTGTGATGCTGCTGTCCCTGCAGTGAGAGGAGAGACAGACAGTGGAGTGTCTGAAAGCCGTCCTGGAGCACCAACTGAAGGAGCAGAAGCAAGACTCTGATTGAAAAGAGAGGGAAAGGGCAGAACCACCTCCCCAAAGGTGTCCTCTGCCCCTGAGTGCACACATGCACACACACCATGCACATCACACAGACACGGACACATACACACACTGTACACATCACATAGACACAGGCACACACACACACACACACCATACACATCACATAGACACAGGCACCCACCCCCCCCCCCACACACACACACCATACACATCACAGAGACACAGACACAGACACACACCATGCACATCACATAGACACAGGCACATACACACCATACACATCACATAGACACAGACACACACACCATACACATCACAGAGACACAGACACACACACCATACACATCACATAGACACAGGCACACACACACATACACACACACACACACCATACACATCACATAGACACAGACACAGACACACACACCATACACATCACATAGACACAGGCACATACACACCATAGACATCACATAGACACAGACACAGATACACACCATACACATCACATAGACACAGGCACACACACACACACACACACACACACACACACACACACACCATACACATCACAGAGACACAGACACAGACACACACACCATACACATCACATAGACACAGGCACACACACACATACACACACACACACACACCATACACATCACATAGACACAGACACAGACACACACACCATACACATCACATAGACACAGGCACACACACACACACCATACACATCACATAGACACAGGCACACACACACACACACACACACCATACACATCACATAGACACAGGCACGTACACACCATAAACATCACATAGACACAGACACAGACACACACCATACATTTGACATAGACACAGGCACACACACACACACCATACATATCACATAGACACAGGCACATACACACCATACACAAAACAGAGACACAAGCACACAGACACACATACCATAAACATCACATAGACACAGACACAGACACACACCATACATTTGACATAGACACAGGCACACACACACACACCATACACATCACAGACACAGGCACACACACACACACACCATACACATCACATAGACACAGGCACGTACACACCATAGACATCACATAGACACAGACAGACACACACCATACATTTGACATAGACACAGGCACACACACACACACCATACACATCACATAGACACAGGCACACACACACACACACACACACATCATACACATCACATAGACACAGACAGACACACACCATACATTTGACATAGACACAGGCACACACACACACACACACACACACACCATACATATCACATAGACACAGGCACGTACACACCATAGACATCACATAGACACAGACACAGACACACACCATGCACATCACACAGACACAGGCACATACACACCATACACAAAACAGAGACACAAGCACACAGACACACACACCATAAACATCACATAGACACAGACACAGACACACACCATACATTTGACATAGACACAGGCACACACACACACACACACACACACACACACACACACCATACACATCACATAGACACAGGCACGTACACACCATAGACATCACATAGACACAGACACAGACACACACCATACATTTGACATAGACACAGGCACACACACACACACACCATACATATCACAGACACAGGCACGTACACACCATAGACATCACATAGACACAGACACAGACACACACCATACATTTGACATAGACACAGGCACACACACACACACCATACACATCACAGACACAGGCACGTACACACCATAGACATCACATAGACACAGACAGACACACACCATACATTTGACATAGACACAGGCACACACACACACACACACACACACACCATACACATCACATAGACACAGGCACACACACACACACACACACACCATACACATCACATAGACACAGACACACACACCACACACATCCCATAGACACAGGCACACAGACACACAGACACACACCATACACATCATATAGACACACACATACACACACACACACACACACACACACACACACACACACACACACACACACACACACCCCACCACCACCACCACCACCACAACTCACTAACCATTAAACTAAAAGTAAAGAGGAGCAGCAGTAGGCTTGGCTTCCAGCCCCTGCTGAGTCACTTCCTGGGTGGCATTAACCAGTGACTTTCCTTTCTCTGCCTCAGTTTCTTAATGCAGAATCACAGAGGTGGGATAGATGACGATCAAGGATTTTTGCAATCCTGATTTTTTTTTTCCCCTCTAATTCTTTGATCACTGAGAAGAAAGGGAGGAGCGGGTGGGCTGGAAGCAGATGACTGGCAGGCTCACCGTGGGGGATTCGCCACCACAGTCGCTAGGCAGCCTCTGCTCGGTTGCTGGGATCCCCTCCCCCTTCAGTGCTCCCCCCCCCTTGCCTTCCCAACCCACTCTGAGGGCCTCTTGTAATGAGGTCTAGGAGCTGTTGGATTTAGATTTGTCTTATCCTATCTTTTGTTCCCACAGAGAGGGACTCTGAATGACTGTGGGTGTCCGTGACTGGTCCCTGGTGGAGTGGAGAAAGGAAAGGAGTCAGGAAAATTAAGGAATGTGGATGAAGGAGGAGGAACTTCGAGGAAAGAAAGGACTGGTTAACAAGGAGGGGGTGGGTAAGGATGAAAGCCAAGAGAGCCAGGGGTGGAAAATAAATAAATAAAAATAAAAGAGCCAGGTGTGGTGGTCACAGACTTTAGGAGGCAAGGCAGGAGGGTTAGAAATCTAAGGCCAGCCCTGGCTACTAATGAGTTTGAGGCCAGCCTGAGCTAAATAAAACTCTGTCTCAAAAGGCGAGAGGGGCTTGGGGGGTTGAGGAGATGACTCAGTGGCTGAAGCGCTTGCCTGACTCGTGTGAGGCCTTGAGTTTAACCCCGGGACACGTGTAAGGAAGGCAGGTGCAGGTCATGTTGACAATCCCAGCCCTGGAGAGTGAGGCGAGGATGCTGGGAGTGTGCTGCCTTAGATTATTTGGTGTGCTCAGGGCTCATGGTCACAACAGACCCTGTCTCAGAAAAGCTCTTGGGGAGTACTCAAGGAACAACATCTAAGGTTGTTCTATGGTCTCCCAACAGGTGTACACACACACACACACACACACACACACACACACACACACACACACACACACACACAATGAAAGAGAAGGAGAAAGAGAGAACAAAGCCAGAGAGGGCCTGGATGGAAAGAGAGACAGAAAGAGACTGTGGGAAAGCACACACCCTGGTGACACATGCCTGTGGGGACAGCTTGGGCTGTTCTAGGACAGCAAACAGTTCAGTTTGGCTGGAGATAAGTGTGTAGACAAAACTACAACCAGCCTGTCTGTAGGAAGTCTGGAATGCGTGACTTGACAATTTCGAACCTTATATTTTATTTTGTTCCGTCCAGATCCAATGATTAAGCTTGGTAAAGCCCAGAGGAACATTTTTTTTTACCCGTCCTATCATTCAGTTGGGATGGTGTCCCATCCAGCCCCACATCCTAGCAGAATGCAGAGTCTGCACTGAAGAGAGAGCCAGTAAACACTGAGCGCTTGGAGGAGGGTGCTGCCGGACGGATGTGGCCCAGAGAAGGTAAAGTAGAAAGTTCCAGGCTCCCCAGTCCTTATAGGATTATAGGAGAGCCAGGCGTGGTGACTGTACACCTTTAATCCCAGCAGTTAGGAGGCACAGGCAGAAGGATCTCTGTGAGTTCCAGGCCAGCGCCAGGGATACGTAGTGAGATCCTGCCTCAAACAGCAACAAAATCCCCAAGGGTTACAGGAGACAAGAGGAAAGCTCAGGTGGGTCAGTCTCAGTCACTTGAACAAGTCCCCGTGGCATGAAGGGGAACCTGCCAGAACTCACAGGGTTATGGGTGTGAGAATAGGGCTCCCTAAGAAAAAGGGGGATCCTTACTAGATGTTTAAGTATGTTTGGTTTTGTTTTTTGAGACAAGGTTTCTCTGTGTAGCTTTGGCTGTCCTGGACTCACTTTGTAGACCAGGCTGACCTCGAACTCACAGAGATCCGTCTGCCTCTGCCTCCCGAGTGCTGGGATTAAAGGCGTGCGCCACCACGCCCAGTAACGTTTTTCTGTTTTAAGCAGAACTTTTGGAGGATTTCTTTATTCTTATTTTGTGTGTGTGGGCATTTCGCCTGCGTGTGGATGTGTTCCGTGTGTGCATGCCCACCCTAGAACTGGAGCTACAGAAAGCTGTGAGCTATTATATGGGTGCTGGGAACCGAACCCAGGTCCTCTATAGAGCAGTAAGTGTGCTTACCTGCCACGCCACGTCTCTAGCTCTGCACTTTCTTTTTATTGGTGACAAAGATCCAACTCAGGTCTCAGATACTGGACATGTGCTATACTGAGCACATACCCAGCCTTAAAAGGGGCAAGGGGAATTATCTTTTCCCTTTAAAAAAAAAAGTATTTATTTATTATTATGTATACAGTGTTCTGACTGCATGTAGACTGCAGGCCAGAAGAGGGCATCAGATCTCATTATAGATGGTTGTGAGCCACCAGGTGGTTGCTGGGAATTGAACTCATGACCTCTGGTAGACCAATCAAGTGCTCTTAACCACTGAGCCATCTCTCCAGCCCATCTTTTTTATTAATTAATTAATTTATTTATTTTAAATTGGTGCTAAGGATAAAACACAAGGCTTCAAATACACTGAGCAATTGCACCACCACTGAGCCCCAACCCCAGACTGGAGGGAAGGATATTAGAATCGTGAATGCTTCAGTCAGCCTGGGTGGAACAAGACAGACTTGTACAGGGACAAGAAAGGTGTGTGTTTAAGAGTAATAGGAAGGCTGGTCGTGGTGGTGCACATCTTTAACCCCAGCACTCATGAAGCAAAGGCAGGCAGATCTCTGTGAGTTCGAGGCCAGCCTGGTCTACAAAGTGAGTCCAGGATAGCCAAGGCTACCCTGTCTCAGAAAAACAAACAAACAAACAAAGTAATAGGAACAAAGGGATGAGCTAGAATGTTTGCATGAAGGCCTGGGTTTGATTTTTAGTAACACACACACACACACACACACACACACACACACACGCACACGCACACGCACATGCACACACGCATGCACGCACGCATGTACATGCATACACTCACACACATGCATACACACATGCACACACACAAGCACATACATACACAGGCACGCAGGCACACATGCATACATGCACACAGACGAATACACACACACATGCATGTACACATACATGCACATACACACACTCAGAAAGGGGAGGAGAATGTAGACTAATACAATTTTAATTGAAAATAATTATTATTTGCTCATCTTGATGTCCTAAAGATAACTTATGTGACTTTTTTTTAAAAAGTTGTTTTTTTTTTTAAATTATGTGTGTCTGTCTATCAATAAATGTGTGCTTGTGAGTGCAGTTGTCTAAAAAATCCAGAAGAGGGTGTTGGATACCTCTCCTTATGGCCGGTTGTGAGCTGCCTCACATGGGTGTTGGGAACTGAACTTGGGTCCTCTGCAAGCCCAGTACACACTCAGCCACGGAGCCATCTCTCCAGCCCCAATTTTTCTGTTACTTCTAAAAAGTTTGAAGTTTCACTTTACAAATTTAGGTCTTTAATACAATTGAAAGTTATGTTCATGCTACAAGGCAGAAATCCAGTTTTGTTTTTCCAAATGAATAACCAATTGTTCAAAATTATTTTTAAAATAATCCATCTGTACTAGTTTTTCAGGGTTGACATAACAAATTAGTTCTATCTTGTTGACTTAGAACAACTGAAATTTATTTTCCCACAGTCCGGGAGGTCAGAGGTCAAGGCATCAGTGGTACCGATTCTGTCAGTGACTCTGAAGGAAGAAACAGCTCATGCCCCTCTCCTGACCTCTGATGGTGGCCACCATCTTGAATTCCTTGGCTTGCCTGTGGATATATATGTCTTTGGAGTGTGGCCTCATCTTCATGGTGTCTTCTTCGTGTGTCCTCTCCTCTGCTTAGGGGACTAGTTTTTGGTTATAGTCTTTTGAGATCCACCCTAAATCCAGAATGTTTTATTTGTTTTTATTGTGGTGTTTTGAATGAGAAACAGTCTCGCTATGCAGCTAGTCTGACCTCTAAGAGGCAGTCCCCTTGCGTCTGCCTGCTGCGGGCTATGCTATGCCCACACTGCCACACCCAAGTTAAGACATGTAATTCATGAAATTCTTGACTAATTGCATCTGTGAATCCCCTATTTCTGTTTTGTTTTGGAGGTTTCACTTTGTAGCCCAGGCTGGCCTAGAACTCATTATATAGTGTGTGCCACAGTGCTCTTGCTCAGTCCTCCCAAGTACTGAGATTCTAAGTGTGAATCACTGTGCCCAACTCAGGCCCTACTGTCAAATAAGTTCATAGTTTGAGTTTCAAGGGGGACACAAATTTGGAGGTGGCACTGCTCAACACACTGTCACACCTTTTACTCTTGTTTTGCAAATACCATTTCTGCTATTCATCCAACGTTGATAGAGGAGGGCAGAACTGCTATTTTATTTTCTTTATTATTTTTGTGTGTGTGTGTGTGTGCACACTTGTACGCAAGCGCATACATGGAGCTCAGTGAACAGTTTTCAAGAGAACTGTCTCCCCTTTCTCCTTGTTGAGACAGAGCCTCCCTGGTTGTTTCTGCCGATCTGTCCTCTGAGCTGTGTCCTCTGGGCTAGCTGCTGAGTTTTCTGGGCTAGCTGGACCTCAAGTTTCCAAATGACTCTTCTGTCTCTACCCCAACTCTGCCCTAAGAGTACTGAGATTCCGGATGAGTTGCCACACGTGTCTTTCTGTGTGTTGTGAGGGCAGAACTTTGGATATCAGTCTTGCGCAGCAGGGGCTTGCTGCTGAGCCACCTTGCCCCAAGCCTGTTTTGTCTGTCTTACTGTGGAGGCCAGCTTGGCCCAGCCCTCCCATTCTGCCTCCGTTTGCCTCCTAGATGTCGGGACGGCAGCCAGAGTGCTCATTTTATAATATGAAGCTCCGATGAAATGGCTATGCATTTTTTATGTGCTAATCTTACTTAATACTTGCATTAATACTTCAAGGTAGATACTTCTAAGACCACCCACATTGCTAGGGGACACACCCGTCAGCACTTGCCAGCTTATGGTACGATAGCGAACATCCCCAAACCTTCAGTGGCTTACAACATGGTTTTCTTCTTTGAATCCACAGCAGCAGCAGCGGGGAGCAGTTGGGGTCATCTTTAGCTGTCTGCTCTGTGCGGTCTTTTCATTCCTGGATGCAAATATAGGCACAGATCCTATGCGAGATGCACTGTTCCACTGGCAGAAAGCATTAAGAATAAGAGTTCAGACTCAAGCCTAATTGGCCTTCAGCTCTCCAATTCATATTTCAATGGCCAAAGTAATTCTTGTGGTCAGCCTTGACAAGGGCTGGGGGAATGCTGCCTCCTGGATAACACTCAAGTCACATGGTAACTCGCTAAGTGACTTAAGCAATCTTCTCACTGGCAAAGAGGAAGGGGCAAGCGATGAACAATACCTGGACGATAGGGACTGAGGAAGTACGTCAAACAGCTAGGAAGAGGCAGGATCTGGATCCAAACTCAGTCTTCTACAGCCACACGGGGGTCTCCACTGCCTGCTGGGTGGGATGCCCATATACACAAGATGCACACGTGCGCTGGCCTGGGCTCTTTCCTTGTGTACGCTGACCTTACTCTTCAAGACACCCTTCCCTCTCAATTCTTTCTTTCTTTCTTTTTTTTTTTAGATTTATTTATTCATTTATTTATTACAGATAACAGTCTTCTTTCTATGCACACCTGCAGGCCATAAGAGGGCATCAGATTACATTATAGATGGTTGTGAGCCACCATGTGGCTGCTGGGAATTGAATTCAGGTCCTCTGGAAGAACAGACAGTGCTCTTAACCTCTGAGCCAACTCTCCAGCCATGTACCCCCCCCCCCAACGCCACTCAAATCTTTTTTTTTAAATTTATTTATTTATTTATTTATTTATTTATTGCCACTCAATTTTTTTGAGAGAATTACTAGCATGTGCTACAGAGCTTTCGGTAAACATATACAGTCAGTCCCTCATATCGGGGTTGAGGGGGGTGGTGCATTTGCACCTGCAGAGTCAACGAACCAAGGGTTAAAAATCTTAGAAAAAGGGAGCTGAAGAGATGGCTCAGTGCTGAAGAACGCTTGTTGGCAGAGGACCCCGATTTGATCCCCAGCACCCACACGGTGGCTCACGACTCTCTGTAACTCCAGTTCCAGGGCATCTGGTGCCATCTTCTGGCCTCCATGGGCACCAAGCACACACATGTGATTCATATACAAGGAGGCAAAGCACTCATGCACATTAGATAGAGCTAAAACAAATTTTAAAATATTGGAAAAAGAATTGCATCTATATGGAATATGCTGAGTTTTTTTCTTATTATTCTCTAAGCTGCACAGTATAATAATTGTCTACATATTATGTTTGTTATTGGGTTTTTTGTTTTTTTCTCTTTTTTAAATTAATTTATTCAGATTACATCTCAATTGTTATCCCGTCACTTGTATCCTCCCGTTGTCTACATATTATTTACAAATAAACTTGAGGTTATATGTATGGTTTATGCAAATACTATGTCAATTAATATAAAGGGCTTGAACAACCACCATTTTGGGACCCAAAATAAAGTTTGCTAGACTCAAACCCCAAAAGCTCCTAAATCAGTGTTTCTCAGCCTGTGGGTTTGATCCCTTTGGTGGTTGAATTACACTTTTATAGAGGTTGCCTATGGCCCCCGGAAAACATGGATATATACATTATGATTCATAACAGTAGCAGAATTACAGTTATGAAGTAGCAATGAAATAATGTTATGGTTGGGGCTCAGCACAGCATGAGGAACTGTAGGGAGGTTGAGAACCGCTGCCCTAGAGGATGCCAGTATTAGTCTGTCCTTTCTCTTACCTCCTTGGAAGGATGTGGGGGGGGGGGAGAGGGGGGGCAGGGGGGGAGGGACTCACTCTTCCTTGTCATGGGTGCCCTCTGCCCCTGCTGGCTTTTGCAGTGTGTTCACAGAGTCCTGGTGGGATGAGGTGAGAGGGAGGCACATGCTTCGACAGCATCATTCTCCTGGGGATGACAACACTTGCCCTATTTTCCACCTCTCTAAACTGAGCTTAGCACCTTGTGCTTAGGTGACTCTGACAGGTCAGTGCCCCGTGACTCACCCTGTGAGCCTTCAGCACCGCCACCACCAGGCGCTGGGTCGGGGAGTGCGATGCAGGAGGAGATAACGTTCACCTTCCCGAAGTCCTTTTCTTCCCGCAGGAAGAAGACAGGAAGCCCTTCACTTTGGTGGGCTGGGTAGTTTCTTCCTAGGAGGAAGAGGCGTCCCTGGAAGTGCAGAATCAGGAGCCGAGAAGGAGGGGGTACCCACTGCTCCGGGGAAACTTGATTAACTAGTCCAAATGGCTGAACCGAACCTCTGAGTATCTGTTTCCCTCCTGAGAACTGGAAATCACAGTGGTCTCCTTCTTCCTAGTTAGTTTTAAAACACACTGTAAGCCGGGTAGTGGTCAGGTGTGCCTTTAATCCCAGCTCTCGGGAGGCTGAGGCAGGCGAATCTCTGTGAGTTCGAGGCCAGCCTGGTCTACAGAGCGGGGACAGACAGGGCTACACAGAGAAACCCTGTCTCAAACAAACAAACAAACAAACCCAAAACAACAACAACCCCCCCCCACACACACATAATAAAGTGCTGGGCATCTTCAGGAATGCAACCTTGAAAACACAGGAACCTGAGCTGGAACCTCCCTGACAGACCAAGTAGATGCAGGAAAATGTAGAATTTCTACGAGCCATGCCACAGGGTAAGCTGGAGATAACAATGTGAGCCATCTTCCAGGGCGAGGAAACCATGGAGGGGCCTAGCCTGTGCCAAGAGCTCAGTAGTATCGGTTATTGTAAGGAAATACCCAAAGGAGGGTTCATTGGTGAAGAGAGGTGGGCAGGTCTGGGCTGTAGTTCAGTAACAGATTCAGGGCTTTGAATGTGCAAGACCCTGGGATTCAGCCCCCAGAAAGGAAAGAAAAACAGAGGAACAGAGTCAAACTCCTTAGAACTGGTGGATTCTTTTAGCCAAGTATGGGGTGTGGCTCAAAGGAATGAGGAAGCCGTCGGGAGGTGGCAGGGCACAGCACAGTTTGCCCTTAGAGATCTGGGGGGAAGGGTAATGTTCGCTGACCCTCTCCTTGTCGCTCATCTCAATGCTACTTTTGTCCCTCCTTGTCCCTTCCCTGGCCTCCCCAGCAAGCCCCGTTACCAAATCCTATTGAAAGACTGATCGCTACACTAAGAAGGCAACTGATACTGTTACTTTGGAAAGTCCGGGTAACTTTTCACTCTGTCTCCCATTCCGAGAAGCCAGAGCTAGGAAGGGCCTGGCGATCATCGCTCTGCGTGCCACACGTGGAAATACTGAAACCTCTAAGACGGTGGTCACCCCCAGACAATCAACTAATGGCAGAGGCGGGATTAGAACCCAGGGGTCCTAACTCAAGCCTAGCTCTACCTTTCAAGTCACAACTGTCCTTGGGTTTCTAGTCTCTGATTTCCTGGGCCATTGCATTCGCCGATGCTGATCCCACCTGACTTCACTCTTTCCCTGTGGATTTTTTCCTACTGTGATGGGGTCCCCATCAGAATGTGTGGGACCTCGAGGTGAGTCCTGTGATTCAGCTGTGGGCCGCCCAGGGCAGCACAGACTCCCACATGATGGTCTGGCAGCCTGGCCTCCATCTTGAGTTTTCCCTCCTGTTACAACTGGCTTGTTTTCACCTTGAGGGGTTGTCACCTGGCTCCTGGTCTGCCTCTCGATGAAGAAGAGCTATTGGCAGGATGAAGTTGCTCGAAGAGGCCCATTCCAATTTGGGGTAGCCTTAAACATCAGATAAGGTTTTTGTTTATTTGTTTTTCTTTCTCATTTCTCAGTGCTGGAGGATAGGTGTAAGGTGTCCCTCCGTGCTAGATGAGTGTTCTACCCACTGAACTACCCGCCCCCTCCCCAGCTCTAGAAGGCTCTTTAAGGTGATCTGGACTCATCCTCTGGGGTGTCTACCTACAGGAGGTAAATGTAATTCTGCCAAGTTCATTCAACCATAAAATTTGTAATCGGTGTTTCATATGAGCCAGGTCTGGGGTGGAGTAGGGGCTGAGGGGGACCGCCGATCTGTTCCGCATGGATCCTTCCTACTGGAGCCCTAAGGGTTCATGTACACAGATGTTTTTGTCTTGCTTAGTAGACATAAAATACAGTATAGGGAACAGATCACATCCCCTTTTGAGGGTGGCAGCCTGCTAAGGCTGAGACAGCCACCACACCCTCCTCCAGGCCACTTACGCAGGAGATGTCCGGGTCCTCAGCACTCTGGTCCCCTTCCTCTAGACATGCCTCAGTATGACAGTGTCTCTCTCAGATGGGGGGCCTAGAGCTGAGCCCTGTGGTCTAGCTGGGGTCCCTCTAGGGCAATAGGCTTTTACCTCTGGTTTCAGTTGATAAAGTGTACCTCCCTGCTCCCCTCCCCTCCCCCCATTCCCATTGTATTACTGAGCTCAAGGCCAAGTAAAAAAAATCTTCAAGTGATTTTCATGAAAACCGCTCTGAATCTAGATTCTTCTATACCATATTTTTGTGCATGTTGATCTCATGGAGACACTCTCTCTAGTTACCAGCACCACCGCCCCCCCCACCCCCAGCCATGGCTCTTAAGTGTAAAGTACATAAAATTAGGTGCGAAGTTCCAGCCATGTCCTAACGGCTCAGTAGCCACTGGTGGCTGCAGGCTACAGACAGTGCAAAGTGCTCTCTGGTTTAGACTTCAGGACAGGACTTTACACTTATTCTGAGTGGTGGTAGCTCCTTCTGTTAGTTTCAGTTCAGTCTTCAAGCCTGTTGAGATCTGGATCTGGTTTCTGAAGTGCTCTTGTTTGTGCTCTCTCTCTCTCTCTCTCCCCCCCCCCTCTCTCTCTCATGCTGACAGCAGCAGATCTGATTAGCAGTCCATATCTCCTCAGCATCATCTAAAACCACTGATAACAACCACCACCCCCTCACTCCCCAACCATAGCAGAGGGCACTGGAACCACACCTATGCCATCAAATAGTTTTTTTTATTTGTTTTTTAAAAAGATATATATATATATTTATATGAGTGCTCTATTTGCATGTATATCTGCATGCCAGAAGAGGGCATCCGATCCTAGTATAGATGGTTGTGAGCCACCATGTAGTTGCTGGGAATTGAACTCAGACCTTTGGAAGAACAGCCAGTGCTCTTAACCACTGAGCCATCTCTCCAGCCCCCCTCCACACCCCCCCCAGCAAATCATTCTTTAATAAATTAGGTCTCTGAATCAGGATCTGTGCTTGGTACCAAGAAACTACAGGGAGACAGAAAACATTCATAAATACAGTCTTGTTATGGTGGGTTATTCAGGGCTGGCCTGATGGTTAAACGTGGGAATTCCAAATCAGCTTCCTGGATCCTGACCGTGCTACTTTTCAAGCTACGTAGTGACTCTGTGTTGACTTCTAACCCCTGGTGTAGCTGTAGAGATGAAATGGGTTAATGCAAATATGGCTCTTAGAGCAGTGTCTGGAATGTAAGTGTTCCAAATAAGCCAATTGTTATGATTAATTTAATCTGCATCCTGGACTTTCCTCCACGCTATAGAGAAAAGCCGCTCAAGCTCTGCTGAGTCCTGTGTTAGGGCCTTGGTTTCCTCAGTTTGGCTCTCTTAGTTTATCACATGTCCTTGGAGGTCCAAACCAGGCCTCCCCTTCTGGATTTATCTACACAGCTATTGGATTCTAATCTGCTCTTAGCATCCTGTACCGGAGTCGGGGTGGGGTGGGACCACAAGGAGGAACCAGAATTTCTAGCCTTGGCTTTGACTCTGTGCTACCTGGGGCGACTTAGGTGGATCACAGGCACCACTTAAGATATGGTTAGGGCCAAAGTGACACAAGAAGGCGAAGGTGTCTTTTGCTCATGTTGTCACCCATGCCCTGGCTTCTAGTAAAGTCCTGTAAGTTCTTACACTGACTTCTTCCTCATTTCTTCCCTTCAAAGCCTAACAAAGGAGGCTCAGTATTCCTGACCTTTCTGAGGTCGTCTCTTGCCCTGGGAACCTAAGCTCCGTTTTTTCATCTATGTCCTGGGGCACTGATAGGCGCTGACCTTCTCCGGATGCAGTTCTAGGCTCACAGCTTTGGTTAGTTTGCCCCTTTCCTATGCTTGGCTTTAAGTATGAGATCAAAGCAGGACCTATGGCAGGAGCCAGATAAGGTCCAGGGCGGATATAATCCTAATTTAGAGAAGTGCTGTACTTTGGGCATACTTGGGCCTGCGGCTCCCAGGGTCCCAGCACCAGGAGCTTGGCCCTTGCTGAGTTCCCAGAGAGTGCCAAAGGGGCTGTCACCTGAGACTGGCTGGAAAGAGCTGCAAGGTTTTCGGCAGCTTCGCAGCTTCAGCCGCCCAAACAATAGGAGGGAAACTGGAGGTTGGTGGGCGTCGGCTAAGTCCCTGCCGGAGGCAGAGGACGCCTGAATGGTGCTGCTGGTCCACCGAGTTAGTCCAGGCTACCGGACTGATCGACGAGCGGTCAAGGCCAAGGAAAAGGAAAAGCGGGCTTGGTGCGGGCGGCTCGTCTCTAGAGGAGGTAGGGTAAGGCCAAGCGCCCCAGGGTGGGACCTGGAGGAAGAGAGGCTCGGCCGGGCCTCTGAGCTCTACCAAGGCTCAAGTGGATACCTGGCCCAGGTGGGGAGGCGAACCGCGCGGGCTCGCGGGGCGCACGTTCCTCCGAGCTTCCCTCCCCGGGACTGGGCATGGTTGCTCCCGGGCAGCTCAGCTCTTGGGGCCAGTGGGTCGCGCTCGCCGCTCGCACGTCCTTCGGACGCTGGGCTGGCCGGGATCGCCGCGGCCGCCTCCTCCCAGGGAGCCGCTGGGGCGGGGCGGAGGGGGAGAGGGGGTGTGCGGAGCGGGAGGGGAGGGGGCTGAGCGCCGTGGGAGGGAGCGAAGGAGAGAGCGAGCGGGGCATTTCTGCGCAGCTTCTGAGCGCCTCGGAGCCCACCCGGGCGGCCAGTGGAAGCGAGGACCGACAGAGACAGACAGACAGACGGCCCCCGGAAGCCGAGCCGCCGCCGCCGCCGCCGCCAGGTTAGCGAGGCGCGGAGACCGCGCAGGCTGTTGCTACGTCCCGAGCTTCGCGTGTTGGAGGACGTGCGTGGCCGGAGCTGCGAGCTTCGATTCGTGTCTTTGCGGGTACGTGTGTCGGGGTCCACGACTCTGGGTGTGCGTTGAATGTGAACGAGCATGTGTATGTAGATCTTTTCAAGTGGCTGTTTGGCGTGTACGCGCGTGTGCAACTGAATAAGGGGCTGGTTGGTGGGCTAATCTGGGTGAGGGTCTTGGATCTGCGTGTGTTTATCCGCGGGTGTGCCTGGAGAGGGTGTGTCCCAATGTGTAGTAGTGTGTACATCTGGATGAGGGTGTGTGCCTGTATGGATGGCTTCACTTGTGGCTGAAGCCTATAGCGGGTGTGTGCGCGTGCGTGCCTGTGTGTGTGTGTTTCGCTGTGAGCACACCAATGTGACTCCCCGTGTGTGTGTGTGTGTGTGTGTGTGTGTGTGTGTGTGCGCGCGTGTGAGGGCGGGTGTGCACCCGCGTAGCCCCTCTGTGCGTGTGCTCGGCTTTGTCTCCGCACTGCCGGGAGGAAAGGGGTGGAGGCGGCGGCCGAGGCGCTGTCGTCGCCGGGAGCCCGGCACTGGCCGAGGAAGTGGGTAGCAGCGGCGGCGGGGGGCATCCTAGCTGAATGGAGACTCCCTGCTGGCAGGTGGGCAGCCACACCCGGGGTATGGGAGAGAGCCTTACTGACAGCCTAGCCTTGGTTCTGGGCTGAGCTGAAGGGGAGGGCGTGGCCTGCTAGAATCTCGGGTGTGTGTTTGTGAGGGGTGGGGTGGGTGATTGGGCGTGAAGGGGGTGGGTGTGTGCAGACATGGGTGTGGGGTGCTGGTTAACAGCAACAGCGGCCCCTGGGTTAGTGACCCAGCGGGTTCTAAGATACGTTTCCTTGTGGTGTAAAGACAGTAACTGGGGCCAGATGCCGCCCAGCCTAGTCGCTACACTCACACCCTCACCCCGGACACTGAGCCAAGCCCAACAGCAGCCGAGGGACCCAAAAAGGACTAGTGAGACTTATCACTGTCTTAAAGGGCCAGCGCCCCAGTCCAAGGAATCCCCTCCCAGGAGACCTCTGTACTTTGAGAGAGATGTATATCTGTACCTTTTCCCCATGTATTGGGCACTGCAGGCATGTCTAGTCTGTGTGCATATGTGCGTTCTCTCTGTGTATTTCTTGAGCATTTAGGTGCATATGTGTGTTTTACTGATGAGCAGTAGATGAGTTATGGTATATTTGTTTTTTCTGTGTGTGTAGCTGTTTATGTACGGGCGAGCCTGCATGTGGGGGCAGTAAGGGAAGTGCCATTTTGCTGCAAATCGGAATAGAAGGAAAAAGACCCCTGTGCTGAAAAACAAGGGGAAAAAGAAGTGTGAGGATTCAATGACTGGCTTTGCAGGCTTCTACTGGTACTGAAGTGTAGAGTGTCTGGGTCTGACAAGACGCTAGAGAAACCCAGACACTCACAGAGGGAAGGAAAGAGGACGTGCAAGCCCCAGCCTTCTGGCTCTTTCTAACTTCCCTCCTCCTTGCTGCGTGTGGCTTGTGTGCAGGATTTGGAGTGGAAAGGGGGCATCAAAGGAAGACAAGTGTACAGTGATAGAATTGGGCTGAGGGGTGGGCGGCAGTGGCGCACTTCAACCGCTTCCTGCTCCAGAGGCAGCAGAGGCGGCGGCGGCAGCGCTGGGATTCTTCTCTTTCCTTAAGTGCACAGCTCAGGAGAGGTTGCAGGGCACAGGCGCTGCAGTCTAGTGCAGGGGTCCCCTTCTGACAACAACCACCCTTTTGTGTTTATTTTTGTTTCTCATAAAGACTTTAACCGGCCTGAGGCTAAGTTTCTCTGATTAGACGGTGGTAACGGGCCTGTGAGGCTGGACTCCAGCTCTCAGCGCTAGACTCATTACCAAGATTTAGGAATTCACTGTCCTTACATTTTTTTTTTCTTACAAAGGCCAGAGGATAACTTACCTGTAAGAGTCGGTTCTGTCCTTTTCCTGTGTGGGCCTTGGGGATTGAACTCAGGTCATCGGGCTTGGTAGGAGACATCGTGCTAGCCAGGAATTCACCCTTCTCTCCCCCCCCTCCCCCCCACCCCCCGGAGGTCCTGGCTGTGCCCCTCCTCACCATCTGCCATTTTCCTCACTAGAGCCCAGAGCACCAGTTCCCAGTGTGGTCAGCTTTACCATCTGCAGCGGGGTTCCCAGTTTATTAGAAACGCAATATTGGAGCCTCCTGGTAGACCTACACCAGATCAAAACATCTGGGGATGGGGCCTAGCAATTCTACTTTTTAACAAGTGCAAATTATTCTGGCCTGTGGAGGAGCCAGGAGCTTCAGGGTTGAAATGAGGGAAACCCCTTCCTTCTTGCAGTCTGTCGAACATGGGCCTGAAGTAACCCCAAAGCGGACCTTAAGTAGGTAGGGGTTCTGGCTTCACACCCTGGGTCTCCCTTGTGATTTTAGACAAGTAACTGCTTTGCTGACCAAAGCAAAAATCCCACCTTGTAGCTTCCCTGCTACGCTCATTTTATCCACCCTTTTACCTTGGCTTACAAGAAGGCGGATGCAATCCGTTCCTTGCCCTTGTAGCTCTGGGATTTTGTGCATGTGGGGCCCCTCTGCTTCTCAGACTTCATTGCAGCAAGGCCATTGGGGGGAGGGGGCAGGGCTTTGCCAACTCCCTAGGTTAGGCGAGCATTCAAACATTCTTAGAGCTCCTGTCTCACAGGGCTTGTGAGCGTGTGTAATTATACTTGAACTTGTTAGTTGTTTGATTTGTCTCTCTCGACTAGACTGTAAATGCCATCTGGGGCAGGGACTCACTTCTTCATCTTCCTGGTGTCCCTCATAGTGTCTGGCTTTTAATTTGTGTTCCAAAAGCCTGTCGCACAAATTAATGTCTAAAGTAGGAGATGGTGCTCAATGACGCCCTTTCTTAAGATTCCCTTTAAGCTTGGGTAGATGCTGTGCTACTATCCAAGCAGGGCATGGGTTGTCTTCCGGCAGGTTCCTTTTCTTTTTCACTCCTGCATCTCCTGGCTACAGACCTGAGCTCCTACTGTGTGCCCCGAAGCTGGATGGCTCTGCCTGGGAGGGCGAGGGAAAGCTCTTGGAAGACACAGCCTCACTTGTGTGCTGTGTCCTCCTGAAATAGGATCCCATGAGACTGTGCAGAGGATCAGAATGGATGAGGAACCTAAAGACACGGGGTGTGGCTGGGCACATCACTGTCTTCCTTTGTGTGTTTCTTCCACCAAAGGAAGGCATCGGGGTGAGTGTTCTTAGTGCAGTAGGCCCTCCTGATCCAATGAGGATTTAGCCCAAGACTCCGTTGGGGGGATGTCTAAAAGTGAATCGTACTGAACCGTGGACATACCATATCTTTTTTTTCATATTGAGTTGAGAACGTTCATCTTTTCACTTAGAGAAAGCGCTTTTGTGGCTTCTCTGGTATATACTCAGGTCACCAGCATCAGTGTTCTTAGTCACTGGGGCCACTGTTGTGTAAAGGAAGGGTGCTGGGATTCCAGGTGACAGTTGGTCTGAAAATTGAGCTGGTAGGTAGCTGATACAGGGTAAACACCTTGGACAAGGAGGGGTTCGTGTCTTTGGGGATTTTTGTTTTTGTTTTGTTTGTTTGTTTGTTTGAGACAGGATTTCTCTGTGTAGCCTTGGCTCTGTAGACCACCAGGCTGGTCTTGACCTCAGAATCCGCCTGCCTCTGCCTCCCATGTGCTGGGATTAAAGGTGTGAGCCATCACTGCCCAGCATGATTCATGCCTTAAACAGAACAGAGCGAGGAGGGGAAAAGGCTTAATTATGCCACCCAAAACAGTCTACAATTTAAAATATATGCATTGTGTTTTTCTGGAATTTTACATTTAAATGTTTCCAACCCATAGTTGATGATTGAATCAGATAAGGACAGGCTCTTAAGGCTCCTGGCACTGGTGCCTGAGTCCTTCAGGCTTTGTCATACACTAGTTGAGTAAGTGACTTCATCCCTTCCTTCAAATCTCTTCACCCGTAGAATGAACCAATAGGAATCTCTGTTTCACAGGGTTGATTTGAGAATTAAATGGGATGCCACATATGGAACTTTCAGCACAATGTGGGCACGGAGTAAACATTTGGTAAATGTTAGCTCTTATTACTCTGATGGCTACTGCACGGTTTGGTTCAGCCTGCTTGAATGCCTTCGTGTTAGGCCCTTGACCTACAGAAAAAGAAATGAGCCTGGGGTTCACAGCCTGGGGGTGGCAGCAGATATGTAGGGGTGTCACAGCACAAAGGACAATGCACAGGGTGGGGAGGTGTGACAGCTTAGGGAGGAAAAGGCTTTATAGGGGAGGAGAAGGTGGGGTTTGGGTTAGATCTGGTCTTGTGGTAGTTGGCCCAGTATGTGCCAAGGCAACGTGGCTTATTATCCCAAAGGGTCTCATATGGTTAAAGCAAAAGCTGGTGGGTGGGTGGTAGGGGCTGAGTGAGAGAGAGGCTGCAGAATTGGCGGGGTGGGAGGCACAATGGCTCCAGGCCTGTGGAGGAGTTTGACCTCATCTTGGTGGTGGTAGGGAGTAGGGAGAATTGAGCCGACCAGCAAGGATTGGATTTGCATCTCAAAACAGCTCTCCAGGTGGTGGGAACTGCTGATTCAAGGCAGAAGAGGAGGATTGTGGATAGAGTCTGGGTCTGGCCTGGTAAACAGTCTCAGTGGGAATCATCAGCTGTGTGTGTGTGTGTGTGTGTGTGTGTGTGTGTGTGTGTAGGAGCCCAGACGTCAAGTGGCCCAGAGAATGGACTGACCTCTCCACAGCTGCTTGGAGAGCGGGAATCCGTCAAATAGAGCTCTCTAGATTCTGGGTCTGCTGCAGCACGCTATCTCCCTGAGGCTGCTGCAGTCCAGGGAGCCCAGATCCACAGACTTATATTCTCTCGGTTCTGGAAGCCTGGCATCCACTGTCAGCCAGCTGGTACCTTCTGCCTAGGGGACTCTGCTCCCTGGTCCCCACTGGCTTCTGGAGGAGGCCAGCAGTGGTGGCCTTGACTTGCTGCGTGGTGGTCTACTGTCATCTTGTGCCTGCCTTTGTGGCTCCTTTCTTTTAAGGCATAGGACCTGCCCTAGTCCTCTCTTTCTCATTGTAATTTAGCTAATCACATCGGCAAAGACCCTATTTCCAAATAAGGTCAAATTCTTATTCTGAGGTTCTGCTTAGAGAAGGTGGCAAAGGGGTGGGTGTCACCAATATAACCTACTATAGGCAGAAGGCGGGGAAAGAGCTTAGGCCTTAGCGTCCTCAAGCTTAGACCCAAGCTCAGGCTCTGAATAGAGTGGCCACGAGCCTTAGGATGGGTCAGTTACTGTTTTCTCAGTCTTAGCTTTTTTCATCTATGAAATGAGGACAACAGTGCCCATGATAGTGTTACAGGGATGAGACTGATCAGGGTGGAGTTGCAAGCACATTCATTGGGGGTTGTGCACAAGTGCGCAGTACTCAGTCACGACTTCCTCCGGGCTCCCGGTTCTCCGCACTGAGCAGCTGAGAGGTTACTTAGCCTTGCCAGGTTTTCAGATGAGAAGAGTCATCTTCTAGAGTCTAGAATGGGTATAGAATGAAACCCAGTCCTGCCAGGTTTGCGAGTCCCCGGAGATAATGAGAAAGCTCTTCGGGAGTCGCCTAAGGGTGTGTTGCTGTGATTTTTAATTATAAGCTTCATCACCGTAATAACCCTCGGCCATTGCCACATCCGTTGCACCTCCTCAGAGCCCGGCCCACTCTTCTCCCAGGGAGGCCACTTCTCCCTTCTGTAGAGGCTTCGCGTGAGGGATTACCAGGCTCAGAGTTGGGGAAGCCATGGGCATGACTCCTGTTGCTGCCTTCATTAGCCACATACAAGTGACACCCCCAAGGCTGTCAGTGGCAATTGAAGGGCTTTAGGCCCGGTGGCACACGCCTTTAATTCCCAGTCCTCGGGAGGGGGGTGTGTGGCAGAATCAGGCTGATTTCCATGAGTTCGAGGCCAGCCTGGTCTACAGAGTGAGTTTCAGGCAGCCAGGGCACAAAGAAACCTTCTGTCAAAAGAAAAGAAGAAAGAAAGAAAGAAAGATAAACAAATACCTTATCTGTGGCTCCAGGACAGTGTGTTTTCCCCAGTTGCTACTGCCGTTCCAGAAGCAGGCATTTAGGGTGTGTGGATGCCTAAAGAGGGTACTGTACAAGTCCTAGATAGAGGGGAGGCTCCAGCCGGGAGGATCAGCAGCAAGTGAGAGGCCCCAGAGGTTGAAGAGATGGCTCAGTGTAAGTGTGCTCACTGGATTTGTAGAATACCCAGGCTCAGTTCCCAGCAGCCCCATAGAGGCTCATAACTGAAACTCTTGCTCCAGCTCCAAGGGCTCCAACACCCTCTTCTGGCTTCACTGGCCACCAGGCACACACATGGCATGCCTAGACACGCAGGCACACACATGGCATGCCTAGACACGCAGGCACACACTCACACACATATGCATTTAAGAAGAAAAGACAGAGGTCACTGGGGCGGAGTAAACAAGCCATTGCTGTGTGGCTGACCTGGCAGTGGCCACTCCCTGTGCTCTAGTGGGAGGGGAGGAAGCTGCCATGGGGGACCAGCTCCTGGAGGTAACCCAAGACTCTGATACCCAGGCCCGTGCTTCCCTGCAGGCTGGGTGAGAGTGGGAGGGTTTTTCCTAGCCTGGCAGCTTCCAAGCTGGGGAGCTCTGCTTCATTCTTCCCCCTTACCCCCCACCCCGCTCTTCTGGGTTCTCTCTCACTCTCTCCATTTTGCCTCTCTCTACGTCCCTCTCCACCGTCTCTTGAGATTATAGGTCTAAAGATAAAGTCGACAGAGCCACTTCAGGCGACTGATTTGGGGCTACCTAGAATTAGAAAGCCTAGGGTTGTCATAGGCTCACTGTGGAGACTTAGAAATCTCCGCTGTCACTTATCATCGGCTTCTTTGTCACACCAGGTACTATGCTAAGCCCTTCCTGGGACTTCTGCCGCTTAATCCTTGCCACTTACTACCCAAGGACACAGACTACAATCCCTGTCACATCTGAGGAGGCTACATAACATGCCCAGGGCCTACCCAGTGCTCAGCCAGCAAGAGGCCCAGCTGGGGCTTAAATCTTGATCTGGCCAAAGCCCAAGGGTACTTTTGAGTCTCTCTTGGGGCCTGTGAAAATGTTTAGGGGGTCACAGAGGTACATACTTTGTTCAAGTTCTAAGAGCAAATTCTTCATTCTGAGCACTGGGACTTCAAGCCTGTGCTTTGTTTGCCACAGTGTCCCCAGGGCTGGCAATGGCCAAGTCCTCCTTATTCTGGTCAGCTACCCATCTTTGGGAGAGATATGGCACCAGAGGAAGGTGATAGGGCAGGTTGGAAGGTCCTTTGATTTTATTTATTGCTCATTCTGTCTGCCTGCCTGCCTGCTTGTCTGCCTGCCTGTCTGTTTTTCGAGACAGGGTTTCTCTGTATAGTCCTGGCTGTCCTGGAACTTGCTCTGCAGACCAGGCTGGCCTTGAACTCAGAACTCAGAGAGATCCACCCGCCTCTTCCTCATGAGTGCTGGGATTAAAGATATGTGCCACCACTGCCCTATCTATTTATTTTTGAGACAGAATCTCACTATGTGGCCTTGGCTGTCCTGGAACTTGCTACGTAGGCTGGCATCAAACTCACAGAGATCCTCCTGCCTCTGTTTTCTCAGTGCTGGGATTAAAAGCGTGTACCACCACCACCACCTGGTTTATTTATTTTTAAGGCAGGATCTCATTCTTAGCTCAGGGTGACTTTTTGGGACTTGTGACATTTCTCCTGCCTAAGCCTAGCAAGTGCTAGGAAGACAGGTGTGAGCCACATGCTTTAGCAGTAGGATTTTTTTTTTTTTTCGAGACAAGGTCTCTCTGTGTTTGCCTTGGCTGTCCTGGACTCGCTTTATAGACCAGGCTGGCCTCGAACTCACAGCGACCACCTGCCTCTGCCTCCCTAGGGCTGGGGTTAAAGGCGTGCGCCACCGCGCCCGGCTCATAGCTGCAGGATGTTCAGGGAGTTAGAAGTAAGACCTAAAGGTCAACAGGCGGCGATTGGCAGGGCCATGTAGTTTCTATCTAGTGTCTCGGCTACGCTGCTGGTTACTTTTGCTAGGAAGGTCCCTTCCTCTGTCTGACCTCAGGTTTCCCGTGTAAAGCGGGACTTGAGCAGGGTAACACCAAGGCTCCAGGCAGCTCTGATCGGAGGTTCTGGAAGTCATGTCTCCTGCTGCCCCGGCTGTCTTCTCTACTCTTCTCCTTTTGGGCCTCTGTGTCACCTGCCTCCACTAATCCTCAGCATTGCCGTTTCCTGAGAATGGACAGAGCCTGGATTCAGGTTCCTCCTGGCCCCTCCCACATGTCAAGAAGCCACATGCCTGGGCCCGCAGGTCCCTGCTCGCTCTCTTCCCACTATGCCCAGTCACCGGAAGTGCAGCAGGTGCCTGTGAGTCTGGGGAAGTTCAAGGTGGTTTCTCTGCGGGGGCTTTCTGGATACCTGGACTGGTGCCAAGTGGAGGGCGCGTAGTACTCCTTTCCGGGGGTTCACAGGGACACGCCCAATACTCACCCGCACCCCTCTTTGCTCTTGCTCCTCTGTTCCTCCGTGCCAAGAATGCCAGCCTGTCTTTTCCAAGGCTCTGCTTACACGCCAGCCTCTGGCCCACAATGCCTCAGTGGCCCTCCACCTCACAGCGAGAGTCTCTCTACCTCCCCTACACCTCCACAGCACCTCAGCTAGTCCCTTCTGCGGCTAGTTTTGCTGGGTCTTTGCTTTATCTGAGAGGCGTCTGGTCCCTTTCACTGCTGAAAAGTCTCGTGCCTCATCCTTTGCTCCCCAGCCCCCCTGCACAGGACTGGCCACAGAGCAGGTGTTTAACCCAGGCCAAGGGCAGCCTCTAGCCTTGAGCTGGGCCAGCTTTCTTTTCAACCTCTGTGACTGTCAGGTCAGCTTCTCACAACGCTCCTCCTTTATTGGTGGGCTGGAGAGAGGCCAAACAGGACAGTAGCTAAGAACTTAAATTCCACTCCCGATGCTGCCATTTGCTGGCTGTGTGACTTTGGGCAAATCGCTTCCTCTCGCTGAGCCTGGATTTTCTCGGGTTAAGACAAAGGGATAGGACTGGGTGTGGGAGTGACTGCACACACCTGTAACTCCAGCACTTGCCAGAATGAGGCAGGGGTTTGTGAGCTCCGCACCAATGGGGACTGTATAGAAATCCCATCTCAGCCGGGTATGGTGGCACACGCCTTTAATCCCAGCACTCGGGAGGCAGAGGCAGGCGGATTGCTGTGAGTTTGAGGCCAGCCTGGTCTACAAAGTGAGTCCAGGACAGCCAAGGCTAACACAGAGAAACCTTGTCTTGAACCCTCCCCCACAAAAAAAGAAATCCCATCTCAGCCTCCCCCTACAAAAACAAAACAAAACAAAGCCAACAAACCAAACCAAACCTATCCAAAGACACAGTCGTGGCGGCGTGGGGCTACAACCGAAGCGCTGTGTTCGGTGCGTGGAAAGCACTGCGGAGAGCAAATGACCAGTACATGGGTATAATCCATTATTTCAAAATTAGTGACTACTGCCTTTATTGCTTCAGCAGTTCTCGTGGTCACAATAAAAGGTTGAAGCCTTTACAGAAGCTCTAAGGTCTTCAGGGTCTTTGGTCACAGGGGCGGCGAGACTCTAGCACAAGGAGCCAGTGTCTGGCAGAGTGGGGGTGCAGGGAGCTGGGGTACCACTGGGGTGGAAGGGCGTGAAGTAGGAGACTAACTGGGGTTGCTCTCCTGTGGAAGCAGGAGCTTCCTGTGCGGCACGGGACAGTGTTTATGTGCAGGGAAGAGCAGAGTGGAAACACACAGCCCTAGGCTCCAGGCTGAGAGCTCAGGAGGAGGAGGGGGCGTGGCAGGCTTCATAAGATAATGCGTTTGCAGGACTGACAGTTCTTGATGCTACCACTGAGAGCAGGGGTGGGGGTGGGGGCGGGGCTGGGAGGGGGGCTTTAGCTGGGCAATGGGGAGCCAGTGAAGGTTGCTCAGCAGAAGTGGCCATGGAAATTTAGATCTTCTTTGTGCCGGCTGGTGCTGCGAATGGCCGTTGTCATCCCTCAGTTCCAGGCCTTTTCAGAGCTGCCTGTGGACCTGGCCAAGGTCAGGATTTGAACCCTGTTCTCTCTAAACTTAAAGTGAAAAGGGACGCCCACCCCCTAAAATGTCAGAATCTCTCAAGGTCAGAGAACCAGCAGAAAAAAAAAAAGATCTGCCCTCCTAACATAACGCCCGCCCCAAGAGACAGATGGGGAGCTGAGGCCCACTGCCCGAGAGCCTTGTGGGAACTGGCCCCTGAGCCCGTGGCGGGCTGTGAGTCTAGGTCTGTGTTAGGGGTTGGGAGAAGGATGAGGTGGCTGCCAGGAATCCAAGGAGAATTGGAATCGTTGCTCCAGTGTCAGGTTGGGAGCCATCTGTTGCTGGGGGTATGGGATCCAGGTGAGTGGGATGTGTGGGCTGGAGCCTTCATCACTCCAGCCTTCCTTCCGGAAAAGGAGAAAGGGCTGGATAAGGTGGGATCTGCAGGCATGTTGAGATGTGGGGGAAGTCAGGGGGCGGGCCTTAGAAGAGGAGGCTGTTGCCAAGCAGCCAGAGATCCGGGAGCACAGCAGAGCCAGCTGGCCTGTGCCACGGTGGGATCTCATCTGCTACTTTCTTTTTTTTTTTTTTTTTTTTTTTTTTTTTTTTTTTTTTGGTTTTCGAGTCAGGGTCTCTTTGTAGCCTTGGCTGTTCTGGACTCACTTTGTAGACCAGGCTGGCCTCGAACTCACAGCGATCCGCCCAACTCTGCCTCCCGAGTGCTGGGATTAAAGGCGTGCGCCACCACACCCGGCTCATCTGCTACTTTCAAGGCGTCAGGGCTCCCAAGGTCATGATAGGAAGACCAGATCAGGGGTGCCCTTCAGAGCTGGGGACTTTAAAGCCATGCTCCTGGCATGCCCTTCATGGCCGCTGTTCTAGGATTTGTGACGTCAAAGGGATGAAGGGCTATTCAGCTCAAGATAGCCTTTCTTTCCCCCTTCTGCTGGTCTGCCCACCTAGGCAAGCCTGTTGTAGTCCACGGTACCTCTCTACTCTTTATTTGCTTATTAAAAATGTTTCTTGATTAATCACTTCCTGTGCACCAGGCATTGCCTCTGACTTCTGGGGGGGGGGGAAGGGGGGGGGACGGACCACACTGGCAGGGATAGGTCTCTCCCCTCCTTTCAGCCACCTGACTTCTAAGTCCCTTTAGCTTCAGGTAAGACTTTTTTTTTTTTTGCGGGATTTACCTTCTGCTGAACTGAAAAACCAACCAGAGTTAATTGTTAAACCTAATGGCTGCTGAGTTTCACCCTGCTGCTGGGCTGGCTGGGAAGGGGCTGTGCTGGCCTTGTTCCCCAGGAGAGGGGTGGAGCCACCTGGGTTTTTTTTTTTTTCTGGCCTGTGCCTGCTACCTCTTCCCTACTGTGAAGCCTGTCTCTGGGGCCCTCTCCCTCCCGGGGAGGGGGGCAGTGGGGGGGGGGCAGCCTGCCACTTGGACCTTACCCCTGCCTCCAGCAGAGGTAAGCCTGGGAGGTAAGTATGAGGCCTGGCCCTGGTCCAAGGCCTTCTGCCCGAGCGCTCTTGGGAAGGCTGGGAGATTATAGGGTGCCTAGCCCAGGGGACCCACCCAGAATGCAGGAAGTCAGTGTACTGAGCCGGCTTTGCCTCCTGCTGGGCATTTGTGGGGGGAGGGAGAGAAGAAGGGGGTGGGGTCACAGTGGCCTGAGCCCTCCATAGTCTATAGGGAATTCTACTGAGTGCTGCCTTGCAGTGCCTGCCTTTCTCGGCCTCACCACCCCCTGTATAGCAGAGGCTTATTTCTTCTCTAGAAGTTGAGCCTGGGGCAGGCACCTGACAAGTGTTAGGGACAGCTCAGCTCAAACTGCCAGGTCATCAGGGCCAGTCAAAGCTGGTGTGACCACTTCCTGAGCTACGTTGCCATCCTCTGGACTCTGGTCCCTCTATCGCCAGCATTGGGAATATAACAGACACCAGAGGTGGGTTATTGCTATCAGGCTCGGCAGGGGCTGTGAAATGAGTAGACACCACTCTAGTCTGGTGCAGCTGAGCCTCTGAGGCTGAGCTCTGGGCCAGAGCCATGGAGGACACTGCCTGACACCAACACCCCAGGTACCTCCTGTAGAGAGCTAGCTCCAACAGAAACCACTAATCCCCATGTGGCTACTGAGCATTCCAAATGTGGCTAGTGAGGCCAAGGAGCCGAATGTTAAATTCTGTTAGTTATTTCATTTTATTTATCAATTAGACATTTAAAGCAATACTCCATTCGGTTGCAGACAAGCCCCTATGAACGTTTGGGAAGTAAGACTTGTGAATGTAGTTTTTTCAATTTTAAAAGCTAAATACTTGAAAATACATACTGGATTTAGAAGACTTAGCATTAAAAAAGATATCTAAATAGTTTACATTGATTACATGTTGGCATTTACATATTTGTTAAATTGTGGCTAATTAAGTTTTTGTATTTTATGTATATATTGCATTATTTTTTAAAAAGATTTATTTATTTATTATTATGTATACAGAGCTCTGCCTGCATATACACCTGCAGGCCAGAAGACGGCATCAGATCACATTATAGATGGTTGTGAGCCACCATGTGGTTGTTGGGAATTGAACTCATGACCTCTGGAAGAGCAGTCAGTGCTCTTAACCGCTGAGCCATCTCTCCAGCCCCGTATATATTGCATTATACCTTGAATTTATGTATGTCTTAGTTTGGGTTTCTATTGCTGTAATAAACACCATGACCAAAAAAGGCCACTTGGTGAGGAAACGGTTTATTTGGCTTGCACTTCCATATCACTCACTGTTCATCACTGAAGGAAGTCAGGACAGGAACTCAAAACATTCAGGAACCTGGAGGCAGGAGCTGATGCAGAGGCCATGGAGGGGTGCTGCTTACTGGCTTGCTCCTCACGGCTTACTCAGCCTGCTCTCTTAGAAAACCCAGAACCACCAGCCCAGGGATGGTACCACCCATAATGGGCCAGGTCCTCCCTCGTCAATCACTAATTAAGAAAATGCTCTACGGAATTGCCTGCAATTTTATCTTACGGAGGCATTTTCTTAGTTGAGGTTCCCTCCTTTCAGATAGCTCAAGCTTGTGTCAAGCTGACATAAACCTAGCCAGCACATCTCTCTCTCCTCGTGCCCAGGGCTCCTCAGTAGCTGCGTGACGACAGGCACCTGTCACCGTGCCTGCCTTTCATCATATTTCTGCTGGACAGTATTGTTATAGTTTGAGTTGGACACATCCCAATAGCAATATAAGACTCTGTAAAGACGAGAGTTACTTGAGGAGATTTGAGGAGTCGGAGCAGGCCTGGTATTGCTCGCCTCACCTCCAGCCCTGAAGGGATGGACGCCTGCCTCTTCGTGAGATGCTGCCCTGGGTAATCCCATGGCCTCCAGGGTAACATTTTTTTTTCTTGTTTTGGCCATGCCACTTGCCCTGTGTGACACTGGCTACTTTACTCTGCTGAAAATTAGTCTGTCATACCAGGAAGCGCCTAGCATAGTCGGCACACCTGATTCACATTGGCAGTGGCTGCTGTTGGCACTGATGGTGAGGGTGTTGCTATCAGCGCCACATCCACCGCTTGTCCCCTACCCCCCAGACAGGGTTTCTCTGTGTAGCCTTAGCTGGCCTCGATCTCGCAGCGATCCACCTGTGTCTGCCTCCGGTGCTGGGATGAATGGCGTGCACCACCTTCGCCCAGCTCCGCCGCTTGGGTTTTGCTGTACCGCCTGTTTGGCTGAGGAATGGACCAGAGGGAAGCAGGAGAGCTGGGATGGGGAGTGGGGGACCTCACAAATGGCTTAGCTTTGGGGGACCCTCTTTGCCTCTCCCTTTATGGCAGTGGTCAGGCAAAGATAAGTGCCCCTTTTGCAGATGAGGAACTAGAGGCCTTGACAAGGAAAACTTCCTAGCCGCATAGACAGAGCGCAAGTGCAGGGCTTCCCAGCGCTGTTGTAGTGATGTCTGGGCCAGTGTTAGGAGGGCATCGTCCCTTGAGGTTGTTGTGGAAGACAGGAGCAGGTCAGGAACAGTCATTCTTGGTCTCATGACACAAAAGAGGGCTGCCTTAGTTTGCCTTCTCTTGCTATGATAAAAACCATGACCGAAAGGATTTATTTGGCTTACACATGCCAAGTCACAGTCCATCTCTGAATGAAGTCAGGGCAGAAACCCCAAGGCAAGATCTGAAGCAGAAACCATGGACGGGTGCTGCTTCCTGCCTTGCTCAGCCTGCTTTCTTATACAACCCAGGGCCGCCTGTCCAGGGGTGGCACCACCCACAGTAGTCCTCCCACAGCGGTCCTCCCACAGCAGTCCTCCCACAGCAGTCCTCCCACAGCAGTCCTCCCACAGCAGTCCTCCCACAGCAGTCATTAACGAAGAAAATGGCCCCACAGACTTACCACAGGCCAATATGACGGAAGCATTTCTTTCATTGACATCCCTTCTTCCCAGATGACGCTCAGCTTGTATCAAGTTGGCAAAAAGCCAATCAGCACAGTGTCTTTTTTTTTTCCCATGTGTATGTATGTGTGCATATTCCTGTGCATGTTTGTGTGTTTGCACATATTTGGAGACTAGAGGATAGTCTATCGTGGTATTCCACAGACGCCATCCTTTCTCTCTGTCTCTGTCCAACTCTGCCCGCCAGCCAGGGTGTCATTATATATATAAAACCTTGGCTGTCCTGGACCCCGGTCTGTATGTAGAATGTGCTGGTCTTGAGCTTGCAGTGACTTTCCTGCCTCTGGCTCTGGAGTGCTGTGGTTACAGGCTGGCACTCCTCCCCCGGCTCCAAGAGAGTCCTGGTGCTGTGTAGAGCCGCTGTGCCATCCTGGAGCCACAGAGCAGGAAGGGAGCAAGGAGGGTAGAGGGTAGAGACGTGAGAGGAACAGGGATCACAGCAAGATGGCGGCCAGTTGGTGCTTCTGTTTATTTAGATCCAGCCCTCTGCTCACCCTTGGCAGGACTGTGGCCTTCTCTCCTGGCTAGTCCCCAGAGAGGCCTTCTAAGAAAGAGGCTTTTGTTCCACTAGCAACTTCTGTTTTCCTCTTAAGGTAGTTGTACATGAGGGCGCTCTAGGGCGCATGCTCTGGGGTGCGTGGTGCACACAGCCAAGGCTGCCTGATGTCATTCCAACCCCATTCCAAGCCCTGAAACCAGAGCGTCTCTGTAACCATCTACTTTGTGGATAGCACAGGGGACCATAGGCTTTCTCACCAAGGAGGGCCGGTCAAATTCCTCTCCTGAAGCTAATTTTCCCTGTGACCTTAGGCAGGCCATTTGGATTTTTTTTTTTTAAAGCCTCATTTTCCTTATCCAAAAAAGCAGCAATAAAATAGTGTACAGACAACCTAGGAGTTAGCTAAGAACCTGGGCCCAAGCTCTGTGGTGTGGGGGCACACCTTTAGTCTTAATATTGGGGAGGCAGAGGAAGGTGTATCTCTGTGAGTTCAAGGCCAGCCTGGTCCACACAGTGAGTGTCAGGCTAGTCATGGCTACATACATAGAGACACCTTATCTCAGAAGAAGAAGAGGAGAGAGAGGGAGAAGAAGAAGAGGAGGAGGAGGAAGAAGAAGAAGAAAAGGAAGAGGAGGAGAAGGAGGAAGAGGAGGAGGAGGAAGGAGGAGGAACAGGAGGAGGAGGAGAAGAAGTGATGATGATGATGATGATGATGATGATGATGATGATGATGGCGACAGCCTGGGTCCTGCGGCCTAGTGGCCGAATGGCAGTGTCAGCCCTGCCACTCACTACCGCAGTCTTCCGTGTGTCAGCTCACTCTCTGGAGCTCCTGGCTTTCACGTGTGTGTGGCCTCATCCTCTCTGATGGACGGACCTCCCCATAGGGTCATCTCCTCTATCCCCCTGTCCGTTCCAGGAGCTGATGCTGCACTCACACCTTCTCTAGATTAGGAGGGAGAGTGACTTGCCAGACCACAGAACTCCAGAGCCCACGTTCATAAACCACCGTCTATTTCCCGCCTGTTCACTATGTTCCTTATGACTCGGAGACACGGAGACCAGTGCTACCGAGTGTGTGAGCCTGAGGCCTCAAGTCTTTCCTTCCAACTGCACTGCCCCTTGTGTGCCAGGCTGGGCCTGCAGTGGAGCTCTGGGAAGACGCAGAGGAGCATAAACCCGATGAAGGCGTTAGACCAGAACTGAGCACTAATGTCAGAAAGGCCCTGAGAGATGCCTCAGCCCAGCCACATTTATGTCCCAGATAGGGAAACTGAGGTAGAACAGTCAAGTGGAGGCAGTGATGGGGGTTCTTTTCCCCAGGGTGCCAGAAACCACTGGACCGATGTGAAGGAAAGCCCTTGAGTGTCTCTTGAGTCCAGACACTTTGCCCCCTCTGTGGCTGGTCCAGCCTAGGCTCCCTCCCCCTCGTTAATTCTCCCACGGTTATTCTTGACTTTTTTCCAGTCCCTTCTCCAGTCTGTGGCTTCCCATCACCCTTAGAATGGAGGCTCATCCTCACCTCCACGGCCTGGAGATTCCCCGCCTGCCCTCGGGCTCTCTGTTTGCTCTCTGGCTTTTCTGTTCAACAGGTTCTGTTCCCAGGTTCCTCCGACCCTCCTGTGCCAGCGTCACGTGCCATGTGCCGAAGGGGCTAACCCTCCCTTCTCATTCCAGGTGCCTAGCTGAGGACGTCCTCCCCACGGAGCCAGTGTGCCGAGGAGGGGTGAGTGTTTCCCAGGCGGGCTCCCCGCTTCAGCTGAGGTTGGGCCCGAGGCTCCCAGTGTTCTGTTGTACCGCTGGGTCAGCGTGAGGGTTTGTCTGGCCTCAGGTTTCTGCTGAGGCTGACAGTGGGGACAGTGCCGAGGCTGCCTCTGGGGATGCTGAGGCTGAAGCGTTCCTTCCCTAAGCACACTGTTGATACGTGCTGCCTGTGCCACGTGCCCACCAAAGATGGAGACAACAGACTGGAAGCCAGATCTAGTTGGATCTGCAGGCTGTGGGTCCTTGCTTTCTTTTGCTCAGCCGCTCCTGGGTATAGATTAGGCAGGTCAGAGGACCGCTCTCTGCCTCGCCACAGAGTACAATGGAGCCTCATGTTATGTTGGTCCTAGAATTGTGTATCCATGGTCCAGGCAGGTGGGCGGGGGGGGGGGGGGGGGGGGAGACCCAGGGTTGGGGTGAATGGCATTTGTTAAACTTTCTGCTAGGAAAACTAGGAAAATGAATTTCTTTCTTTTTCCTTTCCTTTCCTTTTCTTTTTCTTTCTTTCTCTCCTTCTTTCTTTTTAAGATAGGGTTTTTTTGTTTGGTTGTTTGGTTGTTTGGTTTGGTTTTGTTTTTCCAGACAAGGTCTCTCTGTGTAGCCTTGGCTGTCCTAGACTCACTTTGTAGACCAGGCTGGCCTTTAACTCACAGCAATCTGCCTGCCTCTGCCTCCCGAGTGTTGGGATTAAAGGCGTGCGCCACCACCACACTCGGCACTCAGGGAAATACTCACTGGACATAAACTTCAAAGAATTTCAACATACAAAATAGTTAAGTGGATTGTAGCCCCTATTGAAGTTGAGGTAAGGCTAGAAATTATAGTTGGCTATTTCCTCAGGCCAGGCAATTCCACAGACCTTTCTTTGGTTTAGACGCTTTGAAATTCGTTGGCCTGGCTAGGCACAGTGACACGTGCCTATGATCCTAGCACTAAGGAGACTGAGGGAATGTCCCAGGCCAACACAGGCTACCAAGAAGGCTTCAACTCACAAAACCAAAATAAACAAACAGAAAAGAGAAAACAAAAATACTGCTGGCTCACAGCAGGGTGAGGTTACAGAGAGGACAAACGCCAGTGACCTACATCGATTGAGAAATTGCAAAGTCACATGCCTATGTGTCACTGCGGGGTTGTTAGTGGGCAGGCCTGCCCGAACTGCAACGTTATTCTAGGGTCTTCTGGTTTGGGTTTGCATAGATGTGTGGGGTGTGTGTGTGTGTGTGTGTGTGTGTGTGTGTGTGTGTGTGTGTGTGTGTGTGTGTGTGTACAGGGGCTGTGGGGGAGGGGCTGGCGGTGGTGTTGAGCCAGGCTGGGGCAGGTAGAGTGACTGGGTAACAAAGCCAGAGTGTCTTAGCCCTAAGTAGTGGGGGCAGGGGTGGTTTTAACTCCCTGTAAGAGGAGCGATTTGCCTCTTTCCTGCCAGCACTCTGGGCCCCACGGAGATCTCTGGGCAGGAAGCACTAGAAACAAGGAATTCTCTGTCCACGGCCAGGGAGCAGCCAGGATGGGGAGGTGGATTAGGAGTTCCCCCGGAGGGGGCCTGCCCAGCAGTTGCCTCACGTTAGGGCAAGCTCCTGAGTGCGTGGGGAGGTGGGGTGGGGAGGTGGGGGCACAATACAGGGAGGTAGAGATCTGTTCATGCATTTATTCCTCGCCTTCCTCAAGCTCTCCCAGGAGCCAGGCCCATAGGCAAAGCAACTCTGTAGGACTCAGGGTGGAGAGAGAAGAGACCCAAGGTATTGGCCACCGGCTGTTTACTGAGGGAGCCAGGAAGTGTATGAGGGAGTTGATTTTCACAGGCAGCCTGCTGCAGTGGAGGCCACTGGCCCACAAGCTAAGCCTCACATACTGGACATATTATCTCACTAAATTACACCAGCGCATCAGTAGAGGAGGAACTGTTATTGCCCCATTTGCCAGAGGTAGCAGGCTCAGAGAGGAAAGCTGCTCCCCACCCCTAGGGTCACAGGGCCGAGAAACCACAAAGCCATTGCTAAAACAAACGACTGTCATCCCTGTGTCCTCCAGAATGGGATGAAGGTGTGCAGCTGTCAACTATGACACAGTGTGCAAATTGCCATTGAGAGGGACAGGCAAAGCCCAGTGGGAGTTCTGAGGAGAGAGATCAGCAAGGAGGGGAGCAGGGGGCCTTGGACCCGGGTGAATGGAGCTCGGATCTGAATATTTGACTCAGGAGGGCCTCTCCATGAGAAGGGAGTGCCTGAGCAGTGACAGGGAAGGGAGGAAACAGTAGTTCTTAGGTTTCCCCAGGACTGGAGAGCTGCAGGCAAAGGTGTGGCCAGCCTGTGTTTGCAGCCCCTTCCTCCCATTCTGTTTATTCTGTTTTATTTAGTACTTGAAAGAGATACCCAGTTGCTTTCCCTCCCTCCAGATAGGAGGAGTCTAGCTCCATCCGGATGATGGATGCTCACTGGTAGGCTTTGGAATCAGCATCCCGTCCTGCCTGCTGGAATGGGGGTGGGGGGAGGGAAAGTATCCGCCATTGGTCCATTGCCTAGGGTTTAGACCTCTGAGGCCAGGGTGGCTTCTGGTAGCCTTGCTGGAGAGAGGGCTCCCTAGCCCCACTCTGGATTACAGGTATCAAGGACCCTGGGAAAGGCCTCTCTCACCGTTGCTCATTGCTCATTGCCCGTAGTACTGCATAGAGAGTTGGATAAGGCCCCTAGAGGCCTGGGCTTCCTCCCCCTAAAGTGTCTCTGGGATTGAGAGACCTGAGAGATGAGTTTGCTTTTAGCGACAGTCACACTTACTGAGTGGGACTTACAGCATGTTAGATCAGTTACTATTGCCCCCTTTTACAGACCAGGACCCTGAAGCTCAAAGGAAAGCAATGGCATGTCTTTGTCACAAGCAAGGTGGCTGTGTCATTGGCTTCTGAAGGAGAGACGGGCTCGGCAAGGAAGCCTGCCCCCCCCCCCCCCCCCCCCCCGCCCGCCTCCTCACTCAGCTGCCTACACTGCTCCCCAGCCTCTCTCCCGTGCACTGATAGGTCACTCCCTGTCTGGATCCAGGGGGGCCGTTTAGGGAAAGCCCTGAGCTCAGAAATGTTCCCCAGATACGGCTCAACTATCCTGGATCCCTCCCAGGTATCCAGGTCCTTGGTTTCTCTGATGCTTCTCTGGCTCACATCAGGGCTAGAGTGGAAATGCCTTAGATTTTCCACTATATGGCTTCAGTCTCTCATATCTCTCCTCTCTCTCTCTCTCTCTCTCTCTCTTTCTCTCTCTCTCTGTCTCTCTCTCTCTATCTCTCTCTCTCTCTTTCTCTCTCTCTCTGTCTCTCTCATTTTCCTCCATAATCCTGGAGTACAGGAAAGGAAGTGTTTTGTTTTTGCTCGTTGGGATAAGGATAGCCCAGGTTAGAGCTCAGGATGGCCTTGAACTTCTGACCCTCCTCCATATGCCTTTTGAGTGCTGGGATTTCAGGCATGCACTGGCTGCCCCGGATTATGTCGGGCTGGGGGACTGAACCCAGGCCTTTGCACATGTCAAGCAAGTGGTGCTGAGCCCTAGCGTCAACCCTGATTGTCCCTTTGTGTGGGTGGCTTCACTGGGGCCCAGAGAAAGTGAATGACTTATCCAAAGGTACACACTTCCCAGAGTAGAGCCAGACTTCGGTGCTCAGGAATTCAGCTCTTTCTTCTCATTGCTGGGAGCTTCTGAAATGTTCTCTGAGCTCTTCCCCACTGCCTGTACTCTCTCCTTGATCTAGGTGTATATGTGCGCGCGCACATGCATTTCATGCCTCCAGTCCAGAGTTGCTCAGACTTCCTGAGATCTGCAGCATAATGCCTCCTGTATTTTTATGTATTTATTTATTTAGTTTTTCAAGGCAGGGTTTCTCTGTGTAGCCTTGGCTGTCCTACACTCGCTTTGTAGACTAGGCTGGCCTCAAACTCACAGAGATCCTCCTGCCTCTGCCTCCTGAGTGCTGGGATGACAGGCGTGCGCCACCATGCCTGGACCTCCTGTATTTTTAGGTTGCACAGCTCCAGCTCCAACGCCCTGCTTGTTCCGTCTTAGCCGATGTAACAGGGCTGGGCTTCCCTCTGATGGGGGTGGGGGAGTTCCTTCTGTGAGCTGCTAGAAGCATGGGTCCCGGCTTGCTCTCCAAGGAGCAGATGGGGAAACCGAGGCCCGGATCAGCACAGTAGCGCCATCATGTAGCTAGAGAGGCACAGCTGGGAATAGGCCGGGCCGGGGCTGATGGAAGCTGGCTTTTCTCTGCAGGAAGCCAAGACTTTGTCTCTCTGAGTGGAAGTAGGTATACTCTATAAATGACGGTGTACGTTGGACGTTTACTGTGCGCTCCATTTTGGTCCCAGAGTAATTTTGCTAAGGGGCTTGGGGGTTTTCCAGAAAAGTGGCACCTGGTATGAGCCAAACCCAGAGGTTTGGGCTTCTGAGAGCACTGGGGGCTCTTGCTAAGCACGGCTGGGGTTACGGGTGATGGTTGTGCAACTCTGTAAATACACAAAGAGCTTTTAAGTTATGCGTTAAAGGCGACAAGCTTACGGCAGGTGGATGGCCTCTCTTTCTCTCCCTTAAAAAGGAATAACTGGGGGTGTCGGAGAGATGGCTCAGCACCTAAGGCTGCTCTGTGTAGGACCCTGGTCAGTTTCTTGTCCCCACATGGTGGCTAACAACTATCCCTAACTCCAGTTCTTAAATCTGGTTCTAGGGGATCCAATGCCTTCTTCCGGCCTCTGAGGGCACCAGGCATGCGCACAGTGCACATACAAACAAGACACTTGCACACAACGAAATAAATGCTTTTTTTTTTAAAAAAGGATGGTTTGGATTAGGCCACACCCCTCATGTTAGGGCTCAGTGGATTTGTTGAATCAATGCATTAGTGAGCAGCACATCTTAAAAGCACGTTTGTTGCCTGGCATGGTGGTGCACACCTGTAATCCCAGCACTCGGGGAGGCAGAGGCAGGCGGATCTCTGTGAGTTCGAGGACAGCCTGGTTGAGTCCGGGACAGCCAAGGCTACACAGAGAAACCCTGTGTCAAAAAAAGCACGTTTGTTCTTCATAGCAGCCTCGAGAGAAGGTAGGACGAGAAGAACAGCCCCAGTTAACAGGGAAAGAAACGGAGGCTGAGGAAGATGAAACGATCATCTGGAGCAATTTTGAGTTTTATAGAGTTGGCATAGGTGCCCTCCTCCCCCATTTAACCTTTGCCTCACTAAGGCTTGGCCGAATACTTTTTCTGCAATTGCCACAGCCACTGGGGATGTGCCATTTAACATGAACAACTGTCCCTCTTTTCTAGTAGTCGAGAGACTCTGACAAAAAGCCAAGATAAAGTGGTTGGTGCTGGGAGGTGCACGCAGGGACTGTGGGTATGGGTACCCAGGCCTGGAAGGACAGAAACCACGGCCCCATGGCCGGGCTGGTGGACAGTGGACTGGTCCCAGCCACTTGAGACTCCGTCGCGTCCTCTTCAGTGGTTACTGTTGCATGAGTCAGTGAAGTGACCACATTAGCTCAGGGGCGCGTCCTGCTTTGGCTGCTGGGAGTTGCTTTAATGTGACGGCGGCGTGCTTCTGCCTCAGCAGTGGATCACAGTTTGATCTCGGTGCTCCTTCGCTGCTGTGGGTTGCCGAGAGATGCTTGTTTTCCTCTATGCCTTGATTTGACCATCTGTGGCCTGGAGTCAGTGATGGTCCTTACACAGGCAGCTCTGCTTACTTCTGTGCCTGGTGCACAGTAGCTGATTCTTACTGTGTGGTTGAAACCACGAGGATGGTTGAAAATCAGATATTGGAGTCTGATGGGACCAGTGAAGCCAGTGAGGGCTGTGTGATTGCTGGTAATTTCCATACGCGTTTGGCACGTGGCAGTTCACCGACCATGCGCCCCAACCATCACTGTGCACGCTCTTCAGAAGAGTCAATAAGGGAGGTGGCAGCATCTCCATTGTACAGATGGTCAGGCTAGTTGCCCCTCATGGCTTTGGCTTGGGTCTCCCTGCTTTGAAAACTGCCAAGGTGCTGAGGGACCTGCTTGTGGGAGCAGCACAGCACCTTAGATTGGGCTGGTTTTTACCCTGGTTTTTACTTTGTGAATGTTGCACAGTGTAACTCTGAGCACAGAGTGACAGAAGCACACGCAGGCTGGAAGTCCATATGTTCAATGTGGTTGGGGCAACTGCCTCCCAGGCTTTGGGCCCAGGATCTTGGGAACTCTGAGCTCATGGTGTCTTTGTTTGTTCCATAACCAGACAGCACCAGACAGCACCGGGTGGTGGTGGCGCATGCACCTTTAACCCCAGCATTCGGGAGGCAGAGGCAGGCGGATCGCTGTGAGTTCAAGGCCAGCCTGGTCTACAAAGCGAGTCCAGGACAGCCAAGGCTAACACAGAGAAACCCTGTCTCAAACAAAACAAAACAAAACAAACACAAAAACAAAAACGGAAACCAGACAGCTTTCAACACCTAGATTCAAAATTTCCTTTTCTTATTTATTTCTTGCTTTCCCACTCTGGACCCTGTGGTTGTGTCTGGAGAAGGACATTCTCCACTTGCTCCTTCGTTGAGCTTTGAATAAGTCACACATATTCGTTGAGCGTGTCCTGCACCCTGGAGTGTAGAAAGTGAACGCTATGGGTAAACACACGCTGTCTTCATGTCCAAGAATTCACGTGCTTGGGGGCTGGAGAGATGGCTCAGCGGTTAAGAGCACTGGCTGCTCTTCCTGAGGTCCTGAGTTCAATTCCCAGCAACCACATGGTGGCTCACAACCCTCTACGATGTGATCTGATGTCCTTTTCTGGCCTGCAGGTGTACATGCAGACAGAGCATTGTATACATAATAAATAAATAAGTCTTAAAAAAAATAAAAAGAGAGAGAGAGAGAGAGAATTCACGCGCTGGCCTCCTAGCTCTGGGTGCTGGCTTTAAGGTGGGGCTTCTGGGGGTGAAGACTCCTCCCTCGTGAGGGGTGTGCCTACCTGCTCTTATGAAAGATCCCCGAGAGCTTGCTTCTGTCATGTGGGGACATGCTGGAAGAAGGTGCCAGTTATGTACCCGAAAGTAGAGTCCTTACCAGACACTACATCTGCTGCCACCTTGATCTTAGACATTCCAGCCCTTGGAAGTGCGGGGAACAAAGCCAGCTGTTGATGGTATTTTTGTATAGCAGCACCCCTCAGGGACTGGCAGTACCTGGCTGGTACAATGAGCAGAGCTTTCTATCAGTCTCTGCTGGTTCCCAGGGTACAGTGAGGAAGGGGTCTCTTGGTTCCTTGGTGTGCAGGGTGATTTTGAACTTGGAAAAGTGCCTCTCCTCTGAAAGCTGGTGGGTTCTGGGAAGTCAGTCTTACGCCGTGGCCCCAGCTCTGCCATGGTCCTGCTGTGTGACCTTAGTCTAATCCTTGCTTGTCTCTGGTCTTCTCTCTATCTTTCACATGAGGATTTGGGTTGAGATAGGAGGTAGTCCCTCGCATCTGTGAGACACGCATGCTCATAGGAGGCCAGCCTTTCAGCAAAGTCTTTCTTGCCCAGCAGATGCTTCTTGTCCCACGGGGCCTGAGGGTGGTTTCTGTCATCTTTACCACCTTCCCTGCCTTTCTCTCTTCTTTCTCCGCCCAGTCTCTGGTTCCTTGCTCAAGTGACACAGCCAGACAGTTGGCTGACTGTCTAAGCGGCATGGTGTGTGTGTGTGTGTGTGTGTGTGTGTGTGTGTGTGGTTGGGGGAGGTCCTGGTTGGTCCTGATACAGAGCATTCCAGTGTTGGAAAGTTGAGTAGTCCCTGACCCCAGGCAGTGCAGGGACCTCTGGCCTGGGCTAGCATGTTTGGGAGGAGCCTCTTTGAGTCCTTCTGGTCCCAGACTCCTGCTGTGCGCTGCCTTGCCTGCTCCTGCAGCTCTAGGCTCTGCCATTTGGCCCTGGCACCAGGACTGGTTCGGCAGGTTTGACCACACCCGTGCGTGTGTGCATGTGCAACAGGAGGCTGGGCCTGGGGCAGGCCAGGCCAGAGGAAGCTATGCTGCCCTGCCCTTGACCTCCGCCCTCAAATCCCAACCTCCCCTCAGCTAGCTTTTCTGTCTGGGCTGGGCACTTATTTCCTCAGCCTGACCCTGTGGGTAAGTCTAGTGCTTTCGCGGGTATCAGTGTCTTAATCTGTAGGGCTTTGGCCTCAGTGATCTCCAGTCATACTCTGCCATTCCAACTAGAGCGTCGTCAAGTCTCTGTGTTCTTGGACACAGCTGTGAAATATTGATGGCCCTAAGTTCTGAATGGGAAAACAAAAGCCTCGCCTCTCACTGGCTTCCTGCAGATGCTAGGATCGGCTGGAGTCCCAGTGAGTGTTTAGTGTCTTTGGGAAGTCACTTCTTTCTGTACTGTGACCCTCTCAGAACAGGGGAGGGCTTTCCTTAGGCCCCTCCCCTCCCCACTTCCCCAGCTCCTAATGGCCAGGAGCCAGGCTTTCTGAGCATCTCCGCAGGTGCCAGGTCCTGGTCTGCAGCCAACCCAGCCGCCAGTTCATGGGTAGGGAGAAGCAGCCCATCTTTGCTGCAGTAAGCTGGGCCCCCTCGCGGGAGGGAGAGCATACACACAGGTTGCCTCCCCTGTCCTCAGAAAAACGTAGGTTTGGATGATGTATAGGTTGGGAGAAGGAATAGGAATGAGAAGAGGATGCTCCTGGCCTGGGATGGGGATGCTGGTAGAGAGAGGAGGAAACCGGAAACTCCTGTTGACCTAGCGTCTCCCCTATGCTGGCTCCATCGGTTGCTTTGCATATATTGCACACTGACTCCTGTCCAAGTGGCGGCAGCCAGGGAAGCTTTGTAGAACACCTGGCCACTTCACTGCCTCTTCTGTCCTTAGAATAGACTTCAACCTTCCCGTGAAGGTACCAGAGAAAGGAGCTCCCCGACCCCTTACACAGTATTTCTCCCCTTTGGTCACTTAATTGAGCCACAGGAGTTTTCTCTTTGTTCATTTAGCGAATTCTCACCTCAACCTTTATATCGGTTGTTCCTGTCACTTAGAATTCTTTCTCTGACTCTTTTTGTTTGTTTGTTTTTGAGACAGGGATTCTCTGTGTAGCCTTGGCTGTCCTGGAACTCCTCTGTAGTACAAGCTGGCCCTGAAATCAGTCAGAGAGCCTCTTGCCTCTGCTGTGAAGTGCCCCGGCTGCTTACTCTGGCTCTTTGTAGCCTTGGCTCCTTACACTTTTTTTTAAAAAAATATTTATTTATTTATTATGTATACAATGTTCTGTCTGCATGTACACCTGCAGGCCAGAAAAGGGCATCAGTCACATTACAGATGGTTGTGAGCCACCATGTGGTTGCTGGGAATTGAACTCAGGACCTTTGGAAGAGCAAGCGGTGCTCTTAACCACTGAGCCATCTCTCCAGCCCTGGCTCCTTGCCTTTTATGTCTCGGCTTATTTAATTTCTCCATCCGACTCACCCCACACTGCTTTCTCTTTGCCTTCCTCCCGGTTTTGAGGTGATAGGATCTTGCTATGTAGCTCAGGTTAGCCTTGAATCCATGACCGTCCTGCTCAGACGAGGGGTTACAGAGATAAGCTGCCATACCTGGTTTATCGCCACATCTCAACCCTGTGCTCATCACGATTTATGGTTATTCATTTAATATTTCATGTCAGTTCTTTTTTTTCTTTTTAAAGATTTATTTATTTATTATGTGTACAATGTTCTCTCTGCAAATACACCTGCAGTCCAGAAGAGGGCACCAGATCACATCATAGATAGTTGTGAACCACCATGTGGTTGCTGGGAAATGAACTCAGGACCTTTGAAAGAGCAGCCAGTACTCTTAACCTCTGAGCCTTCTCTCCAGCCCTTCAGGTCCATTCTTAACTTTACATTGTACGACACAATATAGTAAACACTTGATGGAGGGGATGAGAGCTCTGGTGGGTGCCTGGCCTGCAGCATCACTCTTAGCAGGTGCTTGGTAAATGGCGGCTTTTTTAGAGGCAATTAACATGGAAGTAAGCTTAATGCCCACTTGTGCATGGTGGGAGGGTGCAGCATCGACTGCAGCTGGAAAGCCAGGCTGGTGTTGGATCCTTGTGATCCCCGATGCCCAGCTGCGGTTTACAGTATCTGAAGAGCGGTGCCCAGAAATCATTGCTGATGGGGCTGGAGAGACGGCTCAGTGGTCAAGAGCACTTGCCGTTCTTCCAGAGGACCTGGGTTCAGTTCCCAGCATCCACATGGTGGCTCATAGCCATCTGTAACTGCAGTTCCAGGAATCCAGTGCCTTTTTGTGACCTCGGTGGGCAAAATACTCATGCACATAAAATTAAAAAAAAAAAAGATAAAGATAAATCTTTTTTATTCTTTTTTCTTTTTTTTGGTTTTTTGAGACAGGGTTTCTCTGTGTAGCCTTGGCTGTCCTGGAGTCACTTTGTAAACCAGGCTGGCCTCGAACTCCCGCGATCTACCTGCTCCCGAGTGCTGGGATTAAAGGCGTGCGCCTGGCTAAAAGAGATAAATCTTAAAGAAAGAAAGTTATCACTGCTGGCCACTAAGGTAACTGCACAGCACTCTCTCTCTCTCTCTCTCTCTCTCTCTCTCTCTCTCTCTCTCTCTCTCAAATATTTATTTATGTATTTTATGTTGTTGAGTGCCATATTTGCATGTATGGATGCATGATAGAAGAGGGCAACAGATCCCATTACAGAGGGTTGTGGTTGTGAGCCACCATGTGGATGCTGGGAGTTGAACTCAGGACCTTTGGATGAACAGTCATCTCTGCAGCCCCCTGGACAGCTTCCCCCACTCCCCTGCTTGCTTTTTTTTTTTCTGAGACAGGATTTCTCTGTGTAGACCTGACTGTCCTGGACTTGCTTTGTAGACCAGGCTATCCTTGAACTCACAGAGATCCACCTGCCTCTGCCTCCCCAAGTGCTGGGATTACAGGTGTGCGCCACCGCACCCTGCTCTGGACAGCTCTCGTGAAAGCCTAGGTGTAGCCGCTCTTTATTCAGAGGCTCCACGCTGTACTATGGTGTGGGATAGATAAAGGTAGACCTGGAGAGGGACAAGCTAGCCCCTCGCTGATGTGGCTTTGCCAGCCCAGGAGGAGAACTCAGGGGGGCACATGCTGAGCACTCGGTTCTGGTAGCTCCTGCAGTATTCTCTCTCTCTCTCTTTTTTTAAAGATTTATTTATTTATTTATTTATTATTCTGTGTATAGTACTCTGCCTGCATGCACACCCACAGGCCAGAAGAGGGTGACAGATCACATTTCAGATGGTTGTGAGCCACCATGTGGTTGCTGGGAATTGAACTCAGGACCTCTGGAAGAGCAGGCAGTGCCCTTAACCGCTGAGCCATCTCTCCAGCCCCTCCTGCAGTATTCTTGAGGGGCAGATGATAGGGTGGCCTAAGGGGTTGATGCTTTGATTGATACCCACCCCCCACCCCCCCCAAGGCCTGTGCGGCATCTGCTGGGTTCATTCACAGCTCTGGGTTTGCTGCTCTGTCTGTAAATGAGTTGGTGTTAGTGTCTGCCTTCCAGGGTCCGGGTAAAGGTTGGAGAGGTAGTGCAGGCAAGGCCAAGCAGAGAATGGCATTTCCTGGGCTCAGTGGGGGCAATCTGGGCTCTTTCCTTCAGCAGTTCATTCAGAAAGGGGAGAGGGGAGGAGAAGAGAGAATCTTTGTTAGGGTTACTATGGCTGTGATGTGACCAAAAGCAGCTTAGGGAGGGATGGGCTTATTTCACTCACGGGTCCATACAACGACTCTTTAACATCAAAAGCAGTGGGGGCAGGAACTCAAACAAGGCAGAAACTCGGAGGCAGCGGCCATGGAGGAATGCTGCTTACTGGCTTGCTCCCCTTGGCTTGTTCAGCCTGATTTCTTTTTTTTTTTTTTTTTTTTTTTTTTTTTGGTTTTTCGAGACAGGGTTTCTCTGTGTAGCGCTGGCCATCCTGGACTCGCTTTGTAGACCAGGCTGGCCTCGAACTCACATCGATCCACCTGCCTCTGCCTCCCGAGTGCTGGGATTAAAGGCGTGCGCCACCACGCCCGGCTGCATTCAGCCTGATTTCTTATAGAAGTCAGGACCTCCAGCCTAGGGGTGGCCCCACCCACAGTGGGCTGGATCCTTTCCCCCATCAGTCACTAAGAAAATGCCCTACAGCTGGATCCTATGGAGGCATTCCCTCAATTGAGGAGTCTTCAAATAACCCTAGCTAGTGTCAAGTTGACATAAAACTAACTAGGAGCGAGAGGTAACTACGGATGCAAAGGAGAAAGTGACTGAAGGGCCTTAAACAGGATAAGATTTTAGAGTGGCCTGAGTCTGCAAAACATGCTAGGGGCAAAAGAAGGAAAGTGCAATAACAGGGGGCGGGGCAGTATCCTGTTCAGCTCCTGGACCAGGAGCTGAGGTTGGGAGCAGGATCCCCTGCAGGGCATAAGGCTGGGAATGAGTTGAACAGCCTTCAGGAAGGTGATGGTGGCATGGGTTGGCTGAACATGGCTGAGGACAGGAGTGAGGATCAGTGGGAGACGGTGCCAGCAGACAGGCTGTCGGTACTGGGCTAACCTCAGGTATATGAAAGTAGAAAAGAAGAGACAGTTTAAGGAGTATGAGGGAGAGTGGGTCAGCAAGGGGGGCCAGCTCTGTGGAGGAAGGGAGGAGAGGCTGTGGGGAACTGCAGGGCTCCCAGTGGCTGGCTGAGGGATTGTGGTGAGAATGTGGACATCTTGTGGGTCTTGATGGCCTGCTCGACTTTCTTGGCTAATGAGATGTTTCTTGATAAACCCTGTTGTTCTGACTCTTTTTGTAGTCAGTTTAAAAAAAAAGTGTGTGTGTATATATATGTTCTTTCTTTCTTTCTTTTTTAAAGATTTATTTATTTATTATGTATACAGCATTCTGCTTGAAGGCCAGAAGAGATGGTTGCGAGCCACCATGTGGTTGCTGGGAATTGAACTCATGACCTTTGGAAGAGCAGTCAGTGCTCTTAACCTCTGAGCCATCTCTCCAGCCCTCTTTCTTTCTTTCTTTCTTTCTTTCTTTCTTTCTTTCTTTCTTTTTTTGGTTTTTTGAGACAGGGTCTCTCTGTGTAGCCTTGACTATCCTGGACTTACTTTGTAGACCAGGCTGGCCTTGAACTCACAATGATCCACCTGTCTCTGCCTCCCAAGTGCTGGGATTAAAGGTGTGCACCACCACACCCGGCCTAAATTTTATCTTATTACTTTATGGGTACTTGCTTCGCATGTATGTATGTCTGTGTACCACATTGCATGCCTGGTGCTCTTAACCTCTGAGCACTCATGTTTGTTTTTTGGAGACGTGGTCTTAGGTAGCCTGGGTTGGCTTTGTACTTTCTGGAAAACCAGAGTGACCTTGATGAGCTCTATCCGCATCCTGCAGCCTCCACCTCCCAGGTTCATTTTACAGGCGTGGGCCACCCTGCTTGGCTTTGCTCTAGCTCCTGATGTGGGAAATCCCCCCCAAATCCCCCTAGTGATTGCCTCCTCCTCTGGAGTCAAGAGAGCCCTCCATGGAGACACTCCACACGGCCTGGAGACTTGGCAAGCAGAGGAATGGCCATTTGGCTAGTAGGTGGCAATGCTGGGACTCTATTTGGAAGCCGTTTTTCAGAGTCCATCAGTTTCCTTCCAAGTGTGTAGAGCAATTCCACTTAGCAGAATGCTTTGTGTGATCCAGGGCTTTGGATGGGGCTGGGCAACTTTTCAAAGGTGGCGGGAGGCTGGCGCCTGCCCACTTCTTTTGTTCTATTTATTTACATTTTGTTTTGTTTTGTTTTTGGCTTGTTTGTCTGTTTGTTTTGAGGTAGGGTTTCTCTGTGTAGTCCTGGCTGTCCTGGAACTCACTCTGTAGACCAGGCTCAGTCTTGAGGTCTGCCTGTCTCTGCCTCCCAAGTGCAGGGGTTGGGATTAAAGATGTGCGCTGCCAACTGGCTCTCCTTTTGTTTTTTGATGAAGTGTGGGCTAGCAACCCCAGGTCACAGATGTTCCAGTTATTTTCCCCTCAAGGACAACCGGGGTAGGGGTGCAAGAGAAAGGGGAAGCGCATGCTGAGATCCAGGTGGGAATCAGCACTGGCCCTGCCTTGGGGAAGAAGGCTCAAGGGATGGACTGATGGACAGCTACACAGACACAGGCCTATTTTAAGGCACAGCTTAGTTGTCAGTGAAAGACTGAAGAGGACTCATCACTGTCCTCCGCCTCTTCGGCCTATCTGTCCTCCCCTCTGGAGATGGACCAGTCACAGCTGGAGTTCAGGAGTTAGAACAGAAAGGCCAGGGGAGAAGAGTCTAGTCAGTGGTGGAATTCTGTCCACATCCCCTCCTTCAGCTGTTCCCTGCTAAGGAGAGGCTTTTGTGTATGTCGCCAGGGGAACCCAAACTTTCTTCCTCCTTCAGAGCCCTGATTGGCTGCTAGCAGAGTTTGAGCATTGGTGAATGGAAGGGTCCATCCTTCTACCCACGCCTTACACAGAGTGAGCGAGGCTGGGGTCCCCATGAAGCTCTGTGTAGGTGTCTGGGCTCCCTTGTTTCATTTTCCCCAGGAAGCAACACTCATCTGGTTCCAGGAAGTATAATCCAAAAGTCGGTGGGCTTGCCTTCTAATGCTGATGTTTCCATATACTTACTCTCGCTCTCGAGGAGGTCCCATCTCCCCCACTGGGTCTCAGTTTCCCTTCCCAGAAAAATGACATAACTGGGATAAAAAGCCTTTGGTCCTTCCACCTCCTCCTCTTCCCCAGCTGAACAGCTCAGACCTTCCCTTCTCTGGCTTTCCATGGACCTCACCTGGCCTCTATCAAGGCTCTGGTCCCATTCTGTTTCATCGGTTCCCCTGTAGGATGCAGATCAAGATGTAAAGCTAGGAGCGGTGGCATGTGCCTGGGGAGCCAGAGGCCAAGACAAGAGGATGACATTAAGGCCAACCTAAGCTTCATAGCGAGACTCTGCCTCAAAACTCCAGCCAGGGGCTGGGGTTATAATTCAGTGATAGAAAATTCAAGCCCTGAGCTTGATCCTGGGCACTGCGAATGAATGAATGAATGAATGAATGAATGAATGAGACTATAGCATTCACTATTTTGTGTCTGACCCCCCCCCCATGGAAGTTGTATTCTCTGAAGTCCCTCCTGGATGTCCCCAAATCCCACAGCTGTACTTGTCAGCTTGACCCAGGCTCAGGCTAATAAGCTAAGGAGTACTGAACCATCGTTCTGAGAGCTGGCTGGGCAGCGTGCAGTGAGGAACTTGATGGAGCAGGAGAGGCCCAGCTGTCCTGGCGTCCAGGCTTAACTTGCACGGGGTAGATGATCTTGGGAGGCTAGCACAGCTGCGGTTTCCACATTGACAATACAGGAGTACGAAGAGCACCCGTCAGGGTTGTCGTCATCAAGGCGGACAAGTTGGAAACTCTAATACCTCTCTCTGGTGTCTCTCCCATCAAAGGCACGGAGAGGAGAAAGCCTAGGCTGGGGAGCAGTCCTCAGTTGCAGGACCTGTGGTGCCCCACAGCTGGGCTTAAGGGCTACTCACTTCTGGAAGAGCCGAGAGAGGGAAGCGTTGCCTTGGGTTGATGGTGTCTGACGCGGGGAGACCTGCGTTGGAGCTGATGTTTGAGTCACACTTTTAGATCCCCAGGGACCTCACTTCAGGACTGCTCAGGTGCACCGAAAGAGGAGCCAAGCGACGACAGTGAGCTTCCTGCTGGCAAATGGGTAGCCTAGGTGTCGCTGGCCTTATCTTGGCCCGGCCAGGCTTACTCCCACAGGCTGGCCTGCAGGGTGACCTTCATCTTCAGGCTGTGGAATTCAGTACACACAACCGTCAGTTGTCTTAAAATGGGCTTAACGGGGGACATCTGGGAGTGACTCAGCCCTGTTTCTTCTTGACTCACCAGATTGAGGGTCAAAGGTGGCTGCAAAGGCCATTGGCCTTCAGAGCGTGGTTTGGGGTTGGACTCTGTGGCCCAGCCTCCCACCACCCCTCTGGGCCCACAGCAGCCGGGACTTGGCCAGCGTCCATCTCACATGTAGTGGGCAGTAGCAACGGGACACTGAAGGCAGGCAGGATGTGCTGGAGGACCTTGCTCCTGTGTTGAGGTTTGTCAGTGGGGAGGGTGTGGGGAAGGAGGTGGGAGGAAGGGGAGGAGAAGAAGAAAGGAGGCTGGGTGGGTGGCTGGGTGGGTGGGTGGGAGGGTGGGTGCTTGAGTACGTGCAATGGAGATGTCCCTCTGAGCACACAATGTAGCTTACATCAAGGGCAGAGTCTCATGTCTCAAGAGGCCAGGGATGGGCCAAGAAGTGAGTGTGCGTTTGTGTGCTGTTGGCTGCTCCCTAGGGGACCATAAATGATGTGACTATCCTGGAGACAGTAGCGGGTTCCACGTAGGGCCTATATCATCGTAGGCCCTTTTCTGTGCAGCCAGTTCTGTTTGTCTGGGGGTGGACACAGGTAGCTAGGTGTGGCAGTTCATCTGGGTGCTGTGTAGTTGTTTGGAGATAGGATTTCTCTGTGTAGCCCTGGCTGTCTTGGAAGTCACACAGCTTTAGACCAGGCTGGCTGCAAACTCACAGAGATCTACCTGCCTCTGCCTCCCAAGTGCTGGCACCCACCTGGCAGCTCGGTTTGTGTTGTAAATGCCACTCCTGGGGTCTACACTGGTGGGGCCACTTTCCCAGACCCCTGAGTGAGGGAGGGCTGAAATGGGGACTTTAGTGTCTTCTTGGCATCTGGCTTGATCATGAGTGCAGGTGGGGACAGGGGACAGGTGTCCCTGGTCACAGTGACCCCATTCACACTCCCTCTGCTGCACCCCTTGCTTGGTCTCCAGAACTCGGCATCCATCTTCCTGGCTCCCTCTGGCTCTCCCTGCATCCCTCTGGCCTTCTCTCTGCTTTCTGCTCCTCCTCTTTCCTCATCTGCCCCGTGTTGGGGCTCCTTGGGGCCTGACTGCTGTTATTGCTGTTTTTCTAATTCCTAATGAAAGTAATAACACAGTATTGAGAGTTCGGAGACCAGGAGGAGGAGGGGGAAATTTTCTCCTGAGCGTCGCTGGGAGTTTGGTGTGTTTCTTCCCAACTCTTTCTTTTCTGGTTCCTCATGGAGCTGCAATCCCGACTGTGCCCGTCCCGTGGTATTACTGAGTGTACCGTTGACACACAGTGGACGTATCCCTTTTCTTGTGACGGTCTTGCAGGTTGTTTGTAGTCGTGTGGGTAAGCGAGACCCACCAGGAACATGCTGCAGACGTTCTTTCTATTTCCACAGAAGGGCTCTTGGGATGGGGCTCCAGGAGGGGAATTCTGGGGCAGTGGCTGTAGATGCCAAGCATGATGACTTGCCATACCGTGGGGCCTTCAGTCCTCTGCTCCCTGGGCCAGGGGGAGGGACAGAACCTGCCTGGGGCCTCCCTCAGCCCATAGAACTATTTCCTGTGTGGAGCAGGTCCTCTCACCACATCACCTAGCCCCTCATCACTGCTGCTGGTCTTTAACTCAGAGGGGGTGACTGGGCATGCGCGTAGGGAGCTAAGCCACTGAGGTTCAAACCAAGGCCCCCCTCACCTCGCTGCCTTGAGTCTCCTCAGCTGACTCTGAGCCTCGGGAGGGTAAGTCATCTCACAGGGTCCCACAGAGGTTTTCCGTCCATAGAAGACTAGACTTGACACTGCAGATGCAGTGAACCATGGTAATGAAGAAGAGGGGCTGGCGTGTGTCTTCTGGCCCTTTGTCCCTGGTGCAGCCCCACCCACACCCCATTTGGTTATAGGGAAAGTGACTGTCAGTTGCAGATATGGTGGAGGGTCACAAGCAGGCAGTGCAGCTCTAGGCAAGCCTCTGTCTTCTGCCCGGAGCTGCCACCTTCTCTTGGGCTCTGTCCCCAGGGGTAGCTCTTTGGGATAGGAGGGTGGACCCCATAGATACATTTAGAAGATGTCTGGTATCAGGGAGTCTCTTTGGCTGACGCTGAAAGCGGAAATTTTATCAGAGTTTCAAACTAGGGGAAAATGGGTTCCAAGACTGGCCCAGGAGACGTGTTGGTTTCCTAGTGCTGCCGCAGCAAATGCTTTTTATGTCTGGGTCTCATACCGCCTCGTCTGGCCTCAGATTCTACATAGCTCAGGATGGCTTTGAACTTCTGGTCCTTGTATCTCTCAGGATGTTAGGGTCACAGGCATGTATCACTACTAGTTTCATGTTGTGCTGGGATTCAAACTCAGGGCTTCATAGATGCCGAGCAAGCACTCTACTCGTTGACCTACATCCTGGCACTTCCTTGCCAAGTTACCACATATTTAGGTTCTTAAAGTTCTGGAATTTTATAAATCTGTTCGGTTTAGCCTTATAAGGCAGAGGCCAAGGTTTTGGCAGGGCTGCGGCGTAGGAGGGTGGGGGTGAGGGTGGGCAGGGGGGTGCGTAGTACCTTGTGCAGTCAGCTTCTGCGGGCTGCCCCCATTCCTTGACGAGTCCTCTTTCCGAGTCAGCAAGGCTTCCCTCCAGCTTCTGCTTCTGCCATCACGTCTCTGCCTCTCCTGTCTTCGTCTTTTCACCACAAGGTCCCTGTGTTTACATTGGCCCCATGGAAAATCCCAGATCATCCTCCATCTCAGACTCTGTCACTGAATCATATGTGGAAAGTCTCTTCTGCCTGTGAGGTAATGCCCACAGATTCTGGGTGTGAGGGCATGGATGCCTTTGGGCGGGCCTTTAGTCTACCTACTGTAGCTGCTAATACCAGGGTCTCCTCCAATCCCCTAGATCCTGCCTGGTTTATTGTGCCATCAGCTTCCAAGGTGGAGGGCGTACTCACGGCAGTGGGAGGAACAGAAGAGATGGTTCCATCAGGAACTGGGGAGGTGGCTCAGTCGGTGACGTGCTTGCTTAGCAAGAATGAAGACCTGACTTCACATTCCCAGCCCACCTGAAGGCTGAGGTGGCAGGGTTCATCTGTAGTGGTCAGTCAGCCTCGCTGAATTGATGAGCTGTGGGTTTGTTGGCGGACCCTGTCTCAAAAACTAAGCTGGAGGGCTTTCAAGGAGAACACTCAGTGGCCACTGGACTTCTGGCTTCTGCACACATGACCACAGTTATGCGCGCTCGCGCACAGACACACAGACACACACACACACACATACACACACACACACACACACACACACACACACACACACACACACACACACCAACATGCACAGAGATAATTCTTATATGAACAGTGTTTCTCCATGCAAAGGTGCCTGACAGGAGACCGTGTTCCTGGGACAGTGTGACACTGATGTCTTGTATGGTTAGGGCCTCGGGCCAGGCACAGGGAGATGACTGTGGCCTCTCTTGCCAGCACCTCATTGCTGTGTGTGTGTGTGTGTGTGTCTGTGTCTGTGTTTGTATGTATTCATCTGCGACTCGGGCATCAGTGCTCTTGGGATGGCCAAGGAGTGACTCTTTTAAAAAGGCCTTTTCTGCTCTTGTTCTAAGGAAAATAATTACACAAGTGACTAATTTTATCCCTAATCCCATAATTACTTTATTATGTAGCTGGTGAGAGGGCTCCGAGCTGTGCCTTTGGCGCCACTCTGGCTGCTGGCCCAGTTGGCCTGGTCCTACAGCAATGGAGCCCTGCCCTGCTTCTGGCATAGGCCTATCAGAGGGCAGGGTGCTCTAATTAGACTTGAGCTAGGGCCAGCTATATTTTAGTATGTATTTGGACAGGTCTCTCTGTCCCCAAAGTCTTTACTTTTTCTCATCCTCTGCCTCCAGGCAGGGCTTCTCTGTGTAGCCCTGGCTGTCCTGGAACTCATTTTGTAGACCATACTGGGTTTGAACTCAGAGATCTGCTTGCCTCTGCCTCTGCCTCCTGAGTGCTGGGATTAAAGGCACTGCTCGGCTTTTTTTTTTTTCCAAGACAGGGTCCCTCAGTGTAGCCTTGGCTGTCCTGGACTTGCTTTGTGGACCAGGCTGGCTTCGAACTCACAGAAATCCACCTGCCTCTGCCTCCCAAGTGCAGACTAAAGGCGTGTGCCACATGCCCAGCTCACTGCCTGGCTTTTACCCTTTCTTTAAGGCTGCTTCCCAGAATTATTAGACTTGTTGGGGGTAGTAACAACCGTGTAATCGTAAACTTGATCCCATAAAACAGTAAGGATGATGCAATAAATTGGAAGCCTCTGTGGATAAGGAGGTTGAGTGGCTCAAGTTTCAGGCTCTGCAATGTGTGTTTCTCTTTTGTCTTTTTTTTTTTTTTTAAGATTTATTTATTTATTATTATGTACACATTGTTCTGTCTGCATGTACACCTGCATGACAGAAGAGGGCACCAGATCTCATTATAGATGGTTGCGAGTCACCTTGTGGTTGCTGGGAACTGAACTCAGAACCTCTGGAGGAGCAGGCAGTGCACGTAACCTCTGAGCCATCTCTCCAGACCTTATCTTTTGTTTTTTAAGACAGGGTCTTACAGGTCAGAAACTTCCTGTGTAGACAAGGCTAGCCTTGAAATCACAGAGATCCATCTGCCTGTTGGGATTTAAAACATGAGCCACTATGTCTGGCTGTGTCTCAGTATTACTGTGGTCCCGGCTTTCCTGGTTCGCTCTCATTTTGTCTTTGTCTTTTCTTCTTGTTTATATTTCTTTGTGTAGCACTATGTTTTTCTTTGAATTGTAGCAAAACACATAGATCCTAAAATTTGGCATCCGTGTGTGTGTGTGTGTGTGTGTGTGTGTGTGTGTGTGTGTGTGTGTATTGTACCTTATATGTGTGAGTATATGGGGCACTTGCCCATGTGCACCAATGTGGAGGCCAAAGCAGGATATTACGTGTCTCCTCTGTCACTCTCTGCCTTTCTGACTGACCCTTAAGCTGTCTGGTCAGCTAGGCTGACTGGTTACTGGGTCATTGGGGTTGTCCCGTCTTTGCCCTAATGTGGGAGTTACAGGCACATGCACCTATGTCTGGCTTTAAAAAAAAAAAGGTGCCAGAGACTCAAAATCAGGTTCTCATGCTTGCAAAGCAAGTTTTTACCCATTAAGCCATCTCATTTGACCATCTTTTTGTTGTTGCTGTTTTTCGAGACAGGGTTTCTCTGTGTAGCTTTGGCTGTCCTGGACTTGCTTTGTCGACCATGCTGGCCTCGAACTCACAGCGATCCGCCTGCCTCTGCCTCTCAAAGTGCTGGGGTCACAGGCCTGTGCCACCACTGCGCCCTGTTGACCCTCATTTTTTTAAGTGCACAGTTTAATAGTGTTAAGGATGTGCTCATTGTGTCCCATCACATCCATCCATCCATCTTCATAGCTTTTTGAAATAAAACATTATTACTGTGATGATGATGATGATGATGATGATGATGATATGTGTGTGCGTCTGTGTGTGAGAGTGCAGGTGTGTGCATGCCGTAGCATGTTGAGAGGTCATAGTACAGTTTTTGAGGGTTGGCTCTCTCCTTCCACATTGGGATCTGGGGATCAAATTCAGGCCATGAGGTGTGAGTCTCTTCTTACTTGCTAAGTCTTCTTGTTGGCTCCCCAGAACTTCTTTATCTTAAAAAACCAAAACTCTATTCATTAAACAATAACTCCCCACTCCCCGTCTCTCCCAGCCTGTGGCAACCACCGCTCTATTTTCTGCCTCTATGACTTTGACTAGAAACCTCCTATACACGGAATCACACAGCACTTGTCTTTTTATGAATGGCTTGTTTCACTTAGCATAATGTTCTTAAGGGTCATCCGTGTTCCTTTCTGAGTCAGAATAATACTTCATTGTATGCGTCACATTTTGTTATCAATAGACATTTTTTTTTCCTTACCTCTTGGCTGTTGTGAATAACTGGGCTGCAGCAGCACTGGTCTGTGGAACTGTCTTGTTGATGCTGTTTTCACCTCTTTTGGACTTATATTCAGAAGTGCGTATTTGGCGTAGGCACATGCACGTCGCGTGTGTGTGTGTGTGTGTGTGTGTGTGTGTGTGTGTGTGTAGGTCAAAGGATAGCCTTGGGCATTCACACCCCCCCCCTTTTTTTTGAGACAGGCTCTCTCCTTGCCCTGGGTCTGAATAAGCTAGCCTAGGTGACCAGCGACCTTCCAAGGCTCCAGCCGTCAGCCTCCATCTCACAATTTGCTAGGACTGCAACACATGTCACCACACCTAGCTTTTCATGTGGGTCCTAGGGATCCGAATTTAGATCCTCATACTTTTTGTTTTATTTTGTTTTTTTTTTTCAAGACAGCGTCTCTCTGTGTAGCCTTAGCTGTCCTGGACTCGCATTGTAGACTAGACTGGCCTGGAACTCACAGTGATCCACCTGCCTCTGCCTCCTGAGTACTGGGATTAAAGGCGTGCGCCACCATGCGTGGCCAGATCCTCATGCTTTTAAGGCAAGTGGTTTATTGACTGAGCCATCTCCTGGTCCATTAGAGCTTTAAAAGTCAGTGTCTATTATGTCTTATGCATTATGTGGTGAGAACTAGGTTAGATACTTGATTAAATATCTATGTATATATACATAGATATGTGTGTGTGTGTGTGTGTGTAGTCATCTCACTCTGTATCAACTGTATAGCTGATAAAAATCAGCCCCAATTTTTAGCTGACACATAAAGGCTCAGAGAAGTTGGCTACTTGCTCAAAGCCAAACAGCTAGGAAGCCTCAAGGCAGAGTGGAGAGCTGGCTGCTGCCCAAGCCCTGCTTTTAATTGTGTGAACTGCTGCCTCCCTGCGGCCTCAGCTCCACCTGTCTGGGCAATTTTCTGCTTCGGTAGTGCTGTTTCTCCGTCCGTTCACAGTTCCACCATTTTCCTGCCTCGAATGTGTTCACGCTCTCTGGAAACCGTGAACAACTCTCGTGAAAGCCCTTTGACTGCCAGGAAGGTCTTGTGTGGTGGAAACCGACAGGGCGAGGCCTATAATTTGCTTTCTAATCATAGACCTCTGGCTTCGTAGTGGCTGCTGGGATCTCCTTCCGCATCATGTGGTGACCAGCTTGTGGATCCTCAAAGAACCAGCCCCAAGCCAACTCCTTGTCCGCTGGGATCCTCTGCTCCTACAGAGAGCCAGGGGAGGGCCCAGCCCACCTGGTTGGCATTCTTATAGCTCCCAGATTTCCTGGCAGCAACATAAAATTTTCTCTAGAAAATTCTCTAGAAAGATTCCATGGCACTTGCCCTTCTCTGACTTTCAAAACTGTCACAGTTTTGACAGTTTGAGAAAAAAAAAATATCACAAAGTTTGGGTGATTTTTGTGGCTCTCGTTCGTATGAGCCAGCCTTAAAATTTGCATGTTTGCTGTCATCTTCCTGTCACAGTTTTTTCCCTGTTGGTTTGTTTGTTTTTTGTTTTGTTTGTTTGTTTGTTGTGCTTTTTGTTGTGGATAGAATAGAGACAACATATAGAATAGTAGAGACACTAGCATAATGAATTCCGAGAAGGCACCACGCACAGCCCTGGACGACGGCGTTCCAGCGTGTGTAGCTCACTCAGTAGATGCTCAGTAAATAGGTACGCAGGCTCAGCGCACACCCGTCCTCTCCTCTCGTTTCCCCATCTCTGCAGTAAGAGGCGAGGACCAGATGACTCTCGAGGAGAGCATGCCCACCAGTGTCAGACACAGTCATTCAAGGTCACGTGCTGCGTTTGGTAGTCGGGTATCTTTAGGTAAGTTAGTGGTCGGTTTTACTGCCTGCAAAATGGGCATAGAAATAGAAGTGTTTGCTTCTTTGGTGTGGCTGTGAGCCTTACGTAAGGAGGAAGTCGCTTTCTAGGTTTGGTTTGGCTTGAGACGGGGCTTCCTGTACCTCCTCAGGCTGGCTTGGAACTCGCTATGTAGCCAAGGATGTCCTCGAACTTCTGATCCTCCTGCCTCCACCTTCTAAATGCTGCGATTGTAAGCCTGCGGCCCTGTGTCTGGTTTATGTGATGCTGGGTTTGAACCTAGGGCTTCATTGCATGGCAGGCAAGTTCTCTGCCAACTGAGCTACGTTCCAGCCCTAGCCAAGGCAGTTTCAAAAGGGTCTTTGTTGCTGATGGTTGTTTGTTTGTTTTTGGTGTATGTGTTTCTGAGGGATCAAATCCAGAACCTCGAACTTCTAGTCAAGCACTCTATCAATGGTCTATGTCCCCAGGCCTATTGTCACTAGTGTTTCTTTATTATTGTTTTGAATATTAAGTATTCTGGTGGGAAGAAACCATGTATTTTAAAAATACAAAAATAAGATGGAGTCTATTAGAATTGAAGCCCTAGGATTTGGTTCTTTTTTTTTTTTTTCTTTTTTTGTCCCCGTCAGCAGATAATCTGAGGCTCAGGAAAAGGTCACCACATCCAGAGCCCATGCCCCAAATGTGGAGGCTGGGAGCAGGCCCAGAGTGGGGGCCATGCAGGCTGGCTCTACCTTCTTGCTTCCCTCCCGCTTGCCCCCTGTGGGTGCAGCAATCCTCATGAGAGAAGCAAGCCCTCAGTCCCCTGCCTGGGTGAGACAGGCCCAGCTGGAAGAGCCCAGAGGTGGAGAGAGTGGAGACACTGCGGGGGGTATCTTGTTGCTAGGAGACCCGAGGAGGCGGTAGGACCCATTGCCAGAGGCGGGATGCAGGGCGCTTGGCCCTAGATGGGCTTCTGTAGGGTTCTGGGAGGAGGTGGTGGTGCAGCCATTGGGATCCTTGCCAGAGAGAGAGAAAGGAGGGGGTGGGAGCAGAGACTCTGGAGCACCGGACTCTTTCTGGAGACCACGGCTTTGTACAAGCTGTTCATCTCTCCGGTTTAGCTTACTTCTCGTACGTCAAAATCAGATCAGTGTCCGCATCCGGATTCCCAGTGTGGCCCCGGGCGAGGTACCCGAGTGCTCAGCTTGCTGGGCCCCACTCAGCCTCTTCATCTGCAAGATGGGCTCCCTTCCACGATATGATTTCAAACGTGCCCCACAGGGAGGGAGAGCGAGCCCAGGTGTGGCTTTGCCACCACGCCAGCCTTTCTTACGATTGCTTTTTGCCTTTGCTGTAGAATGAAGGAATTGGACCCCTTCTGACCCGGCTAGATTCATGGACCGGGAGCTCTGGATGGGACTTCCATGGCGGGCCCTAAGTCAGGAGATGATGGGGACCTGCTAGCCGGGCTCCCAGCTAGTGACACCCCAGGGAGTAGCTGAGAAGGGCAGCAAAGTTCAAAAGCAAAGGAGGGCTCTGTCAAGATACCAGGAAGGACTTTGAATAGCTCTGGCCAGAAGCTAGGCGTGATCTCTAATCTCTGTTCAACACGTGTCCACAAGTCCACCACAAAACAAGCAGAACAAAGCCCAGACAAGCAAAAAAGAAATGATCGCATTGTGATGAAAAAAAAAAAAAGCCAACCCTCTGGTAACATTAAAATTTATATATTTTAAAGCATGAATGCCAGGCAGTGGTGGCATAGGCCTTTGATCCCAGCACTCAGGAGGCAGAGGCAGGCAGATCCCTTTGCACTCAAGGCCAGCCTAGTCTACAGAGTGAGTCCATAAGAGCCAGGGCTATCCAGAGAAAGAGAAACCCTGTCTCAAAAAACAAAACCAACCAACAAAACAAAAACCACAAGGACCTGAATTTGACCCTAGAGCCATTTTTTTTTTAAATGTTGGGTGTGGTGACATATACTTATAATCCCAGCACTGAAGGTCCAGAGGTTCTTGGGGAGTGCTGGCCAACCGACCTAGTCTACCTAAGGAGTCCCAGGCCACTGAGAGACCTGGTTCTCCACACGTACATGCATGCCGGTATGCATTCTCATATACACACTATATTTTTCTTTTTTTTTTTAAAGATGTTTTTAAAAATTTATTTATTTATTATATATACAGTACTCTCTCTGCTTGTACCTCTGCATGCCAGAAGAGGGCATCAGATCACATTATACATGGTTGTGAGCCACCATGTGGTTGCTGGGAGTTGAACTCAGGACTTCTGGAAGAGCAGACAGTGCTCTTAACCACTGAGCCATCTCTCCAGCTCCCTCAGAAAAAGATTTTGTGATATGTATTTGTGGGTGCGCCCATGTGCTTGCCTGTGTGCGCGTGTTGCACATGTGTGTGTGTGCACATGTATGTGTGCATATGGAGGCCAGAGATTGACGTCGTTTTTCTTCCTCCGTTGCTCCCACTTTGTCTTTCGAGACTGGGTCTCCACTGAATCTCTTCAGCTGCCTATCCTGGCTAGCCAGCGAATTCTGGAAATCTATCTGTTTCTGCTCCCCAGTGCTTTGACAATGTGCAAATTGGTACCATTTCCTAACGTTCAGTCCTTAATATCCAGACCATAATAGTGTGATGGGGTGAAACAACATCAGCCCCCTCTAAGGTGCCCCAGCTTGGCCTGGCAGGGCTGGAGGGGCTGTGTTGCTGGGGTTTACCTGTGCCAGTTGGGCGGCGTTTGGCGCACACTGGTCAAGGGAGATTGTGCTGGTCTGCTGGTCGAGTCTGGCAGCTCCTCCTCACGTCTGGTAGCCTTTTCCCTGCTGTGAACCTGGGCCTAGCCTGGTATGACAAGCACGGTCAATAACCCAAGCCATCCATTCTAGAAGTTGGCATGGCTCCCCTGGCCATGTCGGCAGACTAGAGCACTCACAAAGTGGGTTGTGACCCATGGGAGCTGGTTGGTGGCAGTTGTAGCTCTGACAGTAGAAGTGCCCTGTGTCCCGTCACTTGTCCACTGAGAATAACTCTTGTCTGTTGCAAATGATGGTGCTACCAGGTGTCCAAAGGTATAGCCATTGGCGTGGTTACTGGAGGCGGGGTGGGGGCCATTGGGGAGCCTCTTCATTGGTTGGCCTTGGAGCCAAGGACTTGGAGTCCGCTGGGCCTGAGAGGCCAGGCAGGTTCTGCCCTTCCTGCACTGCAGAGCTGGGGACAATCTGTCTATTCTTTGGGAAGCAGCGAGGGGCAAAGTGTGTCTCAGGACTGCATGTTGCCCTCCACAGAGAGAGCCCAGAGAACGCTGGGGAAGGGGAGGCTGGCGTGGGACAGGTTCCGGGAGGGAAACACAGCCATGACCCAGTCTACAACAGTATTCTGCCTAGGCCAATGGTTCAAATCTTCCTCGGTGGACTCCTTATTGCAGGGTAAAGATTTGCAAGTTTGAGGCCAGCCTGGGCTATAAAACATGGTCCTATCTCAATATATATATATATATATATATAAAACAGAATTGGAAAGATATGCATCTTTCAATTTGTGCATGCATAGAAAGGGTTCTTAAAAATTAGACAGGAATACAACACACACAGAGACACACAGACACACACACACACACACACACACACACACACGCGCGCGCGCGCGCGGAGGGGGAGACTTGCCACTGTTAATTTGAATCTACTTTGGCCAATGTTCCTAACTGTTCATGGACCCAGAGGGTGACCTATGTATGGGCTTCAAGAAGTCTCTTGTGCAGAGAAATCCTGTCTCAAAAACAAACAAACAAAATGAAAACAAAATAAGAAGAAATCTTGTTACCTCAGCTTACAGTAAGGGCACGAGTGTAACTCATATCTGCTTGCACGCCATGTGCGTTGTGCCTTTTCCAAGAGAAAACCCTGCAGTTTCAGGGAGATCGTGGCTCCTAAAGAGATAGGATCCTTCAAACTGCTGCTGCTGTACGTGGGCAAACCAAGGGCTTGCTCTATATTCAATGATTGGTTTTTGTTTGTTTGTTTTTTGCTTTTTTTTTAAAAGATGAGGTTTCTGTGTAGCCCTGGCTATCCTTGAACTCACTCTGTAGACCAGGCTGGCCTTGAACACACAGAGCTCCTCCTGCCTCTGCCTCCCAAATGCTGGGTTCAAAGGTGTGCGCCACCACGCCCAGCTGTTGCTGCCGCTTCCTCTTTTGTTCTTTCTCTTCTTCCTCTACTCTTTCTCTTCTTGAAACAGGATCTTATTGTATAGCCCAGGCTAGCTCAAACTCCGGTCTCTGCCTTCCAAGTAATGTCAATTGAACACTTGTTTGAATTAGACATTTTACTTAACAGCCCACCACCTCCCACCCCCGCCACACACACACACAAGACAGGGTTTCACTATGTAGCTCTGGCTATCCTGAAACTCATTCTGTGGACCGGGCTGTCCTTGAACTCACAGAGACGCCTGTCTCTTCTTCCCAAGTGCTGGGATTAAAGGCATGCACCACCATCAGTGGCTTAGTCGAATATTTTCTAAGATGCAGTATCATCCCTGTTAATCCTTACAGTAAGCACATAGAGTGGAACAAGGAAACTGAGGCACAAAGAGACTAGCACTAGATGGCTGAGGCAGGACAGGAGCTGGGTCCTCTGACCCCGAGGCCAAGGTTGCTTTGGAGCTGTGGTGTTGCTCTGTGCTGCCGACTCGTCATAACAGGAGGGCTGATGGCTACTCTTGAGCTGGCTTCCAATTCAGGGGGTCTGGGCTCAGTCTGAGGATCCCACCCTCGTGAGCCCCAGGTGCAGGGACAACACACGGAGAACCACTGCCCCTCTGCTTGCCAACGGGAAGACACGAGGGGAGGGAAATGACATGCTTTATTTTTATTCCTGTGTTTGCATGTGTGTGTGTGTTCATGGACACATTCACGTCACAACACACGTGTGGAGGTCAGAGGACAACCACACATTTTGGCTCTCACCTTCCGTCTCGTTTGAGGAAAAAGGTCCCTCTTCTCACTGCAGCGTTTGCCAGGCTAACTGCCCCCTGGAGCTTTCGGGATTCCCTTGTCCTTCCATCCCCCATACGTGCACTCTGGAATTATAGACATGCACACCACTGTAATCTCAGAAATACACGCCACTGTGCCTGGGCCTGGCTTTTACTGCAGTCTGGGGACCTGAACCCAGGTTGTCAGGCTTGTGCGGCAAGCTCTCTCGCCCTGTCAGCTCTCACCTGAGACATGCGTCTTGATCTCTGCTGTGCTGCTCCTCCACCTCTCCTACCCTGTGGTCCTTTGTCTCCCTCCCTCACACACCAGGCCAGTCATACCCTGCCTCTTCCCCAGTCCAGTCTTCTGACTGCTCTCCTCTCCGCTCTCATCACTGCCCAGCAGAAGCTGCTGCAACAACCAACTGGCCTCGAATCTTCAGAGTCCACTCTGATAACCGCTGAGTACGTGTGGCTGTGCATTTTACATCCCGCTTCCTTTTCTCTCACTTAAATATAGGCCGCGTGTGGCTAGTTGCTAGACAGGGCAGGGAACCACTTGGCATGTCACTCAAGGCTCTGATTGGCTCCATCTGCCTTCTGAGCCCCAGCCTCAACGCTCAGCATCCCAGGTGCCAGACCACGTGCGCCCGGTTTCCCTCACTTACCCTGAGCTCTCCCACCACGCCTGTTTTTTATGCTAAGCCAGCTCCTAGCCTAGATTGTTCTTCAGCCTTCCGAGCTCAGTCCAAGTGCCACCTCTTGCTTAAAGCCTTTGACACCCACTTTCCACCAATTTCTTTCCCTCCAAATTCCCCCAAACATCATCCTTTCCTTTGCACCTTCCCTGACTTCTGTAGTCTGCTGCAATTGGCTGGCGTCCCTATTTAATTTTCTACGGAACTGTGAGCTTTGAGATCACGTGACCGTTTCCTGCAGCGAGCTCCTATTTCCCACCACAAGTCCCTTCCAAGTATACAGAGGAGCTAGATAAATGCCACAGGCTTGCGTGGTGCACTGGGAAAGCAAAGATGATAATGTGTCTCTCTCCTCAAGCTGCTTGAGATCCTACCAGTCCGATCCATGCCCAGAGAACCGTGCAAGCCAATGGTTATTTTGGGCAGGGAGATAAAAGTCGCAGAGGGCCCAGTTGGCCAGAGGAGTCCAAGCAGGAGCTGCTGAAACAGAAGGCTGTGTTTACACACGAGCATTCTCTCTCCCTAGCCTGGCCTGGTACAAGTAGATGGGAGCACACAGACATCTCCTGCCTGGCTACCTTCTAAAGCTGGGATTAAGTGGTGTTGCAGTGCCTGGTCTGGCCGTCTGCTCTCTGCAGATGGATGGATAAGGAGAAGGTTGCAAAGACTGCAGAGCAGTGCCAGCTTGTGCAAATGGAGTATTGGCTGGGTGGTCCCAGGGCGGAGACGGGGAGGCGAGCACATGTTTGTAAGCCGAGCAACGGGCAGCAGGTGAGTTTTTGTTTGGCCTGGCTTGGTGGTTCACGAGGCCTTCAGATCAGTTCTTGTTTGAGTGTGGACATGGCCGGAAAGAAACGAAGAGAGACATCCTGACATTTTGAGAACCTAGTGCTGAGACTATTTCACACCACAAACATCTCCAGCTCATAGAAAACTTTTTTTTTTCCAGAAAATTTTCTTTCTTAGGTCAAGCATGGTGGCTCACGCCTTTAATTCCAGCACGTGGGAGACAGAGTCAGATGGATCTCTGTGAGTCTACATAGTGAGTTCCAGGACAGGCAGAGCTACAGAATGAGGGCCCCTGTCTCAAAAAAACAAAACAAAAAAACCCCCAGCTTTCTTGAGGTGGGGAGATAGTTTGAAGATACAAGTTATGTCCTCAGGACTCATGGTTTTGGTTTTGCTTTTTAAATAAGGCAGGAATGGTGGCGTCTGCTTGCAGTCTCAGTGCTAGGGAGCAAGAGACAAGCAGATCCCTGTGGCTGTGAAGGATCCTGCTGCACAAACAAACAAGGTAGACAGCTTTAGCTGTCATACACTCCTATATATACCTGCAGGCCCACAGGCACAGGCATGCATGCATTTATACACACACACACACACACACACACACACACACAAGCACATGCGCACACACACACACACAGAATATATATATACACATATATCTTTAATAAGATATATCTTATTGAGTTATAACATAGATACAAAAAAATGCACATCACAAATTGACCCTTGGCAAGCCCTAAAACATCTCAGCATCTCCACAATATATTTGTGTTCAGCCAAATGAGTGCAGGGTGAAGAGCAGATGTACACAAGCCCTGGAGTTAGCTTTGCCTATGGCTGAGTCTCGGGGTCCCCTATCCATCATCAAAGGAACACTGGACCAGTGACTTTAGCTTCATCCCCTGTAAAAATCAAGGTGAATGTAATTTCTACTTTACAGGCTATTGAGAGATTTAAGATGGAAAATGTAGGCAAGTTGCTAGGCACCAGGCCAGCCTGTAGCTGGGGATTCTAACACTCTGCAAAGAGGCTGCTGATTGATAGTGATGCTGCAGCCTCTTTCCACACCGGGGACCACAGGCGCACAGACAGCTCTTCTCCTGTCGCCTCCCTCCTCCCAGCCTCTATGTGATGCTCCCTCAGATCTCCTCTGACTGCAAGGAACCCGTGATGCCACAGCAGCGAAACCTCATCTGACACTTCCGGCTCCTGATGGCAGGCTGGGTGACAGGCTATATCCAGTGAGAACTTGGGCACATTTTTCATATTCAGGCCTCATAGCACGGTTTCCAGACTCCTAGAGGAAGGCACACTTCCCAGGCGGTGGCTGGAAGCACGGGGGTGCCAGAAGGAACTGTAGCCAAAGTGACATTGATGTGAAAGAACTCATCCTCGGGTGTGTCTTGACATTCTAGGGGGGGCTCCTGACTCCCCCCTCCCAACTCCTGACCTTTGGTTCTGGGGTGAAGGTGACCATACTGTGCGTACATGGCCACCAAGAAGAGCCCTCCTGGTTTGAAAGATGCAAAGTGGGTTCTTTTCTAAAGCTACAGTGCATCAGGAGGTTAAGAGCCTTATGCAGGTCACACAACCCATAGACACTGGGCAGAGTGCTGGGAGGAAGGAAAAAGGCCAATGTTCTGTCTAGCCACAGGGGGTTGTCTGAGAGAGGAGGGACCGAGGAAGGACTTCCTGGGCGAAGACTAGAAGAATGACCATGGGAAAGCGCAAGTTATTCCAGGCAGAGGAAAAATTGTGTGAAAGCAAGCACGTGTGTCAGAGCTACTGCACCCTGGGGACCTAGAACCATCTGACAGAGCAAATCATGTAGGTTCTGAGACCGAAGCTGAGGCACAAGGAGAGATCTCATGAGTCAAGCTGAAGTGAGTCCCTTTCACCAGAGAATGAGGCGCAGCTGAGGGCTCTTCACTGGGAAGGTGAGCAGGCTGCCCCTTGGTGCGCTCCTGGAGGCCAGTAGCAGCAGCCAGTTGTCCATGCTGTGGGGATGTCCAGATGTGCCCAGGGCTTGGCTCCCACCAACACAGCAGCGGAAGGCAAATCACAGCCCCTCTTTCACGTCTGAGCCTGGGTTCAGAAGTGCAGACAAGAGGAGCCACGGGTGTGACAAGCAGAGAAGGCATGCTAGGCTGGGCAGAGCATGGGTGGAGGAGGCAGAGGGTGGGGGAAGGGTGCAGGAGGTGAGGTGGGGGTGGTTTTCCTGGGAAGGAATGCAGTCTTGAGGATATGTGGACTTGGGAGAAACCAAGGATACCGCAGAGGCACTGAGGGGGTCTCATCTGTGGTGGAGGAGGGCATCTGAGCTGCCAGGCCTCCTTGGTGGGTAATGCCAAGTGATCTTGTAGCAGTGCTAAAACAGCGTGCTCAAGCCAGGCATGGTGGCACACACCTTTAATCCCAGCACTCAGGGAGGCAGAGGCAGGCGGATCTTTGTGAGTTCAAGGCCAGCCTGGTCTACAGAAGTGAGTCCAGGACAGCCAGGGTTACCCAGAGAAACCCTGTCTCAAAAAAACCAAAAACCAAAAACGGAAAGAGAGAAAAAAGGGGGGCTGGGGTGCTCATAAGCAACTCTAGGTTTAGGTAGGTCAAGGCGTTGACACGGGCATGGAGCTTCTATTACTGAGAAGTACCCCACCTTGTACCAGCCTTTCCCAGGGGTAGTTTGGCTCTTCCACCATGCTGTCCTAGCTATGGACTAACTAGCGCTTTATATTCATGGCCTACCATGCAGCTTTGAGGCATCAGCAGCAATCTACACCAGACGGTATGTGGGAGCATGTGGTTCCCAATCTAGGCCAAGGTTCAGGGGGAAGTGAGACCCTTGGGAGGCTTCCTAGAGACGTGGAGAGGAAGGGAAGTGGGGAGCAGCTAGAAGGGAGGGGTCCCTGCCTTCTCCTTCCGCTTAGACCCCGCTGCCCCCACCCCCACCCCCCAGTGCCTTCCCGAGAGTGCCAGCGGTGAGGGAGAGCAGCCTTGCCAGGCAGAGCTTCCCAAGCCCGAGGGACACGCTGCTTTGGAAAGTTTGGCTCCAGCAGCTTCCTCTCTCTGGCCCAGCTCTCAGCTGCCTGGGGCTTAGCTCAGCCCACCCAGGCCCTGCTGCCCTCTGGGGCCAGAGCCGGATGTCTTGCAGATCTCTTGCCCTGAAATGCCCTTGTTGTGTGACCTCTGTTTTAATCCAGTGTATCTTGGCCACCCCATCCTCCGAGATACCTTCTCTCATCTCCATGGGCTCCCTTAGGTCGTCAGAGTATCTAAGTCCATACTGACCAAAAGAAACCCAGTGCAAGCCACATGTGCAAGCCATACATGCAATTAAAAAGACAAAAAAGCAGCTCACGCATGCTTTCAGTCCTAGCACTGACAAACTCATGTGGGAGGGTCCCTTGAGTTCAAGAGTTCAAGTCCAGTCCACTGGGGAGCATAGCAAAACTTTATATAAACAAAAACAAACAAACAAACAAAACAACCCAGTGTGGTACACATCTTTATTTTATTTTATTTTTTAAATATTTATTTATTTATTCTTGTTACATCTCAATGGTTATCCCATCCCTTGTATCCTCCCATTCTTCCCTCCCTCCCATTTTCCCCTCACTCCCCTCCCCTATGACTGTGTCTGAGGGGGACATCCTCCCCCTGTATATGCTCATAGGGTATCAAGTCTCTTCTTGGTAACCTGCTGTCCTTTCTCTGAGTGCCACCAGGTCTCCCCCTCCAGGGGACATGGTCAAATATGAGGCACCAGAGTACGTGTGAAAGTCATACCCCACTCTCCACTCAATTGTGGAGAATGTTCTGTCCATTGGCTAGATCTGGGTAGGAGTTTATAGTTTATTGCCTGTATTGTCCTTGGCTGGTGCCACAGTTTGAGTGGGACCCCTGGGCCTGGTACACATCTTTAAATCCTGGCATTTGGGAGGCAGGGCCAGAGGCAGGTATTCCTGCGATTTTAAGGCCAATTTGGTTTGTCCAGCCACTGGACTCAGTGAAGAGACTCTGTCTCAAAAAGATCAGATGGAAGGCCCCTGGTGTATTCCACAGCACTTCATACATGTACGCCTACATGTATCTATGCATGTACTACCTACATACAGAGGCAGGACTGAGGTTGTAGCTTAGGGATAGAGTGCTTGTCTGGTATGTACAAGATCCTGGGTTGGATCCCCAGAAACAGCGCCCTCCCCCCCCCCCCCCAGTGATGCTATTCCAATGAGATTTTATTTCACCTGGTACATCTATAAATTTTAATTAATCTAAGACAGTAGCCCAGGCTAGTCTTGAATTCCTGATTCTCCTGCCTCCGTCTCTCCAGTGCTGAGTGAGATTCCATTACCACCATGGCTGGTCTCATAATATTAAAGCAAAAATTATTGAGATATATAATATTCTCTTTACTTTTAGCACTCAGACTCCAAATTCCACCATCTGTCTTACATTTACTGCACGTTTCCATTTGTACACTTCAGGTACTTGCTAGCCGCCCGTGGCTGGCGGCTCCTGTGTTGTTTAGCACAGACCTGGAGGCAAGAGGGGAATCAGTGAGGGTTGACGTGCAGAGTTTGGCATCAGATGGCTCTGAGGGTCACAGCCTAGTCCTGCCATTGACTGGGGGGGTGAGGGGGGGTGAGCTTTGGCAAGTCCTCCAGCCTCGGTCACTTTAAAAGGGATTAGTAATTTTAGGGCCAGTGAATCATTTCGGGGATCAATCTCATGAATGCGAGTGCCAGGCTCAGAGGTTACTCTCTGGGGCCCTCTATTGTCCTGGCCGGTGTGCTGTCCTCACCCATTGGATCCTTTGTGAGATCAGGGCTGCGCTCTCCAGTTCTTCCTTACCTGGCTTCCAGGGCTTGCCTTCATGTAAGCATCACTGCTTTACTGAAGGAAAGATGCCTGGGGCAGCACTGAGAACGCACCTCATCCCCTCCCCCATCCTCCGCCAGACCAAGATGTCCTGGGTGATGGAATCTCTGGACCCCTGACTACCTGAGGGCAACTTTGGGAAGTTCTGCTTTGCTTGGGGCCTGAGTTCCTCCCCTGAAGGTCAAAGGGTGTCGGAAGAGTCCAGTCTGGAGTTTGGTGGTTTTAGAGGCCCGGGGCTAAGGCTGCTGCCTTCCCCCTGTGTCCTGGCTCTCTGAGACCTTAGACTTTTACACCTACAAGTCCCCTTATTGTTAAAATGGAAAAGGAAAGACTTTGTCCTCTTCCTTGGGCAGAGCACACAGCAAGTCCTCTCTCTCCAGAGAGCCTCTGCTGAGTCCCTCTCATGGCATCCCTGAGACAGATGAGCACTAGAGAGGTCCTCTCAACTTATAGGTGATTAAAAAACCGAGGCTCCGAGAGGTCAAACAGCTCATGAGAGTAAACCAGAAGGGAGAGACAGAGGCGGGGCTGCAAGCAGACTAACTCCCATGTAAGGATGTGCCGTGATGGCCTCCTTGTCATCAGGGTCCCTTTGTTCCCCCCCCCCCCCCCAGGGCGGCTTTCATGAGGCCCGGAGGTGGTGTTGTATCCATGCCTTGGCCTGCTTGGGGACCGGAAACAGGAAAGTAACCGGGCAGGGATTTCTCTGCCACCTCTGGAACCATGCGTTCTTTAGAGTCGCCATGCGGTCTCTTGTTGGTAATTTCTCTGGAGAGATTATGTAGGGAAAGTGGAAGGGATGTGGTCCAGCAAGCCGAGTTTCTGTATAGAGTAACCTTGGCCAAGTCACTCACCACTCTGGGCCTTGGGGTGATAGTCACTCAGATGATGCTGTGAAATCAAGCACTCTGCAAACTGGAAAGCGCTAATAATAGAACTAGAAGATAATGACAGATAATAACGATAAAAAAAAAACCATAGAAATAGAAACAAACATCATTCTAGAAGCAGCCCAACTTTCAGTGGGTTGCCACTGGCCGGAAGTGAACCGGGGGCCCTTTGGGTAGGAACCTAAAATGGAGTCTGGGAACATCCTGCTTTGATTCTGAAGTAGCCTGGGGTTTCCTGGGAAAGTGAGAGGCTCCTTGTGGCCAAAGAGGCTGGGAACCAGGCTCTGCCCCAGGGGAAGAATGGGGAAGGGGGGGCAGTGGGGGAGGGGGGCAGTGGGGGAGGGGGGCAGTGGGGGAGGGGGGCAGTGGGGGAGTGGCAGTGTTGTTGGGAAGAGACAGGGGGGTGTCTGGGAAAGAGTTAAACTGTGAGGCATGGGGAGGGCCTTGGCTCCGCAGCCTTGGGAGCCTGTGGTTGAGAAAGCAGAAGAGGAAGAAAGGTCAGCTGGGAAACAAAATGCCCAGAGCCAGGCAGTGGAGGGTGGCGGCCCTCTCCACAGCTGTGCCCACAGAGCAGCACGGTCCTCTGATGCCTCTCCTGAGTTTGGCAGGTTGTTCCAGTCACTAATTTGAATAAACATTGAACTCCAACAGCGCCTACCCTTGGGAGTCAGTGATTTGCTGGGAGGCTGTACTCCTGAGGGCGGCTGGGCTGCGAGGCTCCCTGGGATACCAGCAGATAAGGTCTGGGAGGAAGCCTCTCCCGCTTGCCTTGAGCTGATCTGTTTTCCACCTCTTGTCTGGAGTGAGGGCGTGTCACTCTGTTCTCGGGCACTCCTGAGCCTAGTGGACAGCAGGCAGCAGCAGCAAGGTCCTGGGTGCTCACTCTTGAGGCACCCGAGGAAGGGACTCGTCTTACGCTGAAGAGAAGGCTTGGGTTGGCTGTGGGGCAAAGGAATAAGGCTGCTTCTGTGGATCCCCTAAGGATGCCGGGAGCGGGCATAGCCTAAAAGACTCTAGGTTTGGAGCTAGGATCTAGTGTTACCTGAGGGAGGGGGCGGGGGAGGGGGGAGGGAATGCGAGACAAGCTGAGCAGAGAGAGGGCACACCCCCCCCCACCCCCCCCACCCCCCGCCCCCGAGGATAAGACTTGACACAACTGCAGTGGAGGGTTGGGTAGATGAAGTCACGTGTTTCAGGATATCCAGCACTTGGCCTGCACGTAGTAGGTATACTATGTTGGAAGAATGAAAGAAGAGGCTGAGCATGCCCGGGGTGGGGCGGCTGATGGTGATGTTTGGGAGTGAAGGTCCCACATGGTAGCCATCTTTGGTGAGTCGCTGCCATCTCTCCCAGGCCTTCCCCCCCCCCCCCCCCACACACACACTCTGGGATCCAGAGGTAGGTTAAGTCTAAATGTAATCCTTTCTTTCATGGTTTGCAAACTGAAGCCTGGAGCATGGCAGACTTTTGCCATGAGTACTTGCTGGACCAGTAGCAGAACTGGATTGGCATCCAGGCCCTTTATTTTCCAAAGTGCTCTTTTGCTGCCGAAGGCTTGCATAAAAGGGGAGGTAACCTGGTGGAACTGGCTTTTTGAGTTGTAACAGTGCCGCTGAGGCAAGGTTTAGCTTGGCTTTGAGCCATGACCTCTGCGGCCCCTTCCTAGCTCCTGGCTGCACACAGTACCCTGTGTCCTTATATATAGTAAACATTGCTACCCAGGTCCAACCCCTACAGGATTCCTTCGCTGTTACACTACTGTCACCAAAGCACATGGGTCCTGGGGAGCACACACACATACCCCCCGGGGACACTCAAGCCGGGATGGTTCCCGGAAGGCAGTTGCCATGTGGGTTCCCCAGTGGGAGAGTAACGCTGTGTCCCAAGCGGGTTCTGCCCCGCGCTGTGCTGCAGGGGAGTGAAAGGGATCTGTAGGGGAGTGAAGGGGATCCGACTCTGTGGGACGGGAGGCCCACGGAGGCTGAGTCACCTCTTCTGAGTCAGGGATCCTCCTCCTTCTTCTCCCCTCCCCCTTCCCCTCTCCCCGAGCCCCCACTAGGGCTTGGCCCAGAGAGCCCAGGAGCCAGGAAGCGAGCGAGGAGGCCGGCTGGCCGGGACCAGGGTGGAGACGGCCACCTCGTCCCTCAGTGGACAGTGTGTGGCGGGGGGAGGCAGCCGAGGAGGCGGAGGCCGGGGCTGGGCACCGCTCGCGAGGAGGCAGGCTAGCGGCCGCCCCTGGGCTGGGCGCGGAGGCCGCGGCGGGGGCGGGCCGCGCGGCGGGCGCCAGGCCCGGGGCTGTGGGCACGGTGCCCAGCCCCCGGCGCACGCCGACCGCCGCGGCCGCCGCCGCCGCCGCCGCTGCTGCTGCAGTCGGCATCCATCAGCGGGCGGGGGTGTCGCGGAACAGGCTGCTCCGCAGAGCCCGCCCGCGCCGCCCCGCCCCGCGGCCTGCGGGCCCGGAGGAGCCGAGGGGACCCGGCCCTCACTAGCCGGCCCAAGATGGGGACCCCCAGGCCCAGGTAGGCACGTGGGGACCGGTGATCAGATGGCATTGGGGACCCCGGGTGTGCTACATCTAGGCCCAGCCTCCAGCCCGGAGGGAGGAAAGGGGGTGCGATTAGCAGCGGATCCGAAAGGCTGTTGGCCCCCTTGGCCAGTGTGGAGGAGACCTTTGCTGGTCCTCTCCTCTGCAGCCTCTTCAGCGCCAGGAGTCAGAGGTGTCGGCTGGCACCTTGGTGTAGTATGAGCCGGTGCTGGGTGATGGGCTTAGGAAGCTGGCCCACTCTGTTCTGGAAAGCCGTCCCAGCTGCTTCCTTTGGTTGCCTAAGGCTCTTTTGGTTTTCTTCTACAAGCTAACGATGCGATGCCCTAGCACAGTATCTTGGCTAGAGGTTGCCTGCTTGGAGAGTTCTTAGTATGTCCTTTGCTTACGGACCCTTTTCTCACTGGCACTGACTCCTCATCCTTTCCTCCTTTCCCTCCCTGAGCTGGATGTATGTATGAACCTTACCCCTCAGGTCCTCTGAGGGTTCACACTGGCATTGTCCTGGCTGGTAGTTGTACCCCCTGATCAGAGGTAGATGGCTTGTGTGTCTTCCCAGTTGCGCCTGGAACCTTCACACTTGGAGAGGTCAAGTCCCCAAGAGGCTGGGGTCTCAGGGACAGGTATAGAGGTGGAGGTGACCCCAGCCACTATGGTATTTCTTGGGTGCTGAAGCCACTGACTGGCTGTATGGGCCAGAGAGGCTAGAAAAGCACCCGGGAAATATTCTGGAGCTGCTGCCACCCTCTCTCCTGCCAGTCAGGGTTCTTGTTTCTGGCTTCCCCCAGAGTTCTGTGATGCATTGGTGGGGGAGAGCAGGGAGCCACGTGCTACTGCCATCACTCTGGATTGGCATGTCACCTCCCCTGCACCCCAGGGTGGGTGTGGATTTAGGACCTCTCTGGGGTTGTGCAGGGTCCAGCTGCTCCATCAGCTGGGCCTCTAGGAGTCCCATGAGCCTTCTGGAATCGTAGCAGTTGGATGGTAGCTCCTGTCCCAGGCTATGGTGCGTAGAATAGAGGTGCTCTGTGCCCGCCACCCATCCATGACTCCAGATGGAGCTGGTGGCAGAGGCAGCCTGTGCCAGCTTCTTCCCAGTTGTGGTGGCCCAGAGAGGCTCTGCCAGCTATTGAGCTAGCTTCTGGTGGCCAGCCTGAGGTTCCGGAGACTGATGTACAAAATATATGGTTTACAGAGCACAGTCTTTAGGATTTGGGGGACGCCTGAGAGCAGTCCTGAAGGAGGGCCCTGGGGAGCCCTTTGCTTCTGTTAAAAAGGCAGCCCCTGGGCCTTGTGAGAGTGCTCTGGGCCCAGCTCTGTGCGCTTCCCGAAGGGGTCCTTTGGTGGACCCCCACATGAGAATGAGGCTGGGCCCTATGGTTCTCGTTGGGTTGCTGTAGAAAGATGGGTAAAGGTCTGAGCGAGAGTGACATGTCCAAGGTCACACAGCTCCTGAGCGAGAGCCAGCAGCAACGTATTCAGGACTTAAACTTTTCCATTAAGGTCTCTTCCTTGCCCAAATGCCTGCTTCCTGGCTGCTGCGGTTGCTGTTCCATATATAACACTCTTAGCAGGCTGGAGGCCATGGCTGCCTTTTACCAGAGTCCTTACACTGGCCTCCGAGCTCTTCCCTCACGAGGTGAGCGATGAAGGCCAGGTCATTAAGAGCCTTGGATCTTCTTGGAGTATACAGAATAGGAAGGACTCTCGGGGTCCAGAGATACTCTGAGTCTGAGCCGTGGTGGGGGAGGGGGGAAGAGGAGGGGGGTAGGAGGGGGAGGGAGGGGAAGGAGGGGGGGGCAGCAGTAGAAAAGGTCTCTGGACTAGAGGAGTTGCAGTGGAAGCTAGCCTCTGTTAGCTCCGGCCTCACACTTCCGCCTAGACTTCTCTGCACTCCCTGTTGAAGAGAGATAGATGATCGCTTCAGCCTGGAGCAATGCTGGCGACTGTACAGTCAGAGAGATGGTATTTACTGAGCACTTACTGTGTGCCATGCGCTGATAGCTGCTTTGCATCCTCCCCGCAGCAGCACTGTTAGATAATATTACTACATACTTCTGACGACGAATGGAGGCTCAGAGAGGTTACCTGCCAGAGGCCACACAGCTGGAAAGGGGAGGGCTGAAGGAGTCCAGAGCCTCCCCCTTTACCATGACGTTATGCCCGGGACAGTGTCCGAGAGCACCTGGTAGTGTCCAGTTGAACTCGGTAATTAGCTGATAGACCAGGGCTGGTCCCGATAGAGAAGTCCGTGCGCGTTTGCTGAGTCTGGCGGTCAGGCAAAGGTAGCTTTGTGGGCTGATTGCTACCGAGGCCTTGAGGAGTAGAGTCAAGGAGGTGTGAGCGGGAGGGGCTTTCATACCGGCCTTGCCGCTTGCTAGCTGGCCCTGCCCGCGTGCCCCCTGCTACATTTGGCAGGGCTCCAGCAGCCAGAAGCCACCCAGAGGGAATGTAGAAGCTGGAGCTGGGACAATATCCCTGTCAGCAGGGACCTGTGCCCGGCTGGGGGTGGCAGCAAGCTGGCCCTGCTTTCTTCGTAGAAAGGAGACTTATGGATAAGAATAGCAACAGCTAACATTTATTGAGCTCTTACTACATGCCAGGAACTATTTTCATGTCTTACGTGTACGACTCCTACATTTCTCACAAAACCCCGTGAGGGAGCAATTTTTCCTTTTTTTTTTTTTTTAAATCCACTTTATAAATCGAGAGTTATAGGCTTACTGAAGGAAGCTAAGGGATGGGGAGGCAGGCTGGGTCAGAACCAGTTTCCAGAGCTTCTAAAGGCAGCCGGCCTGCACCCTCCGGAGGCCATCTTCACTTTGGTTCACTTGGAAGCAGTCATCCGACCAGAGGTGCACGCCATTCCTCAAAAGGTTCAGATCTAGCTGGGCAAGCTGGGCATGGCACACATGTCTACAGTAGCAGAATCCTGGAGGCGGAGGCAGGAGGATTGCCATCAGTTTGAGGCTGGCTTGGGCTGCAGAGCAAGCTCCTAGCCAGCCAGCCTTAAGTCACAAAATGAGATTCTATCTCACACACACAGAAAAAGGGGGGGGGGGGACCAGCAAGGTGGCTTTAGTGAGTACAAGTAAGTGCTTGCTGCACAAGCCTGGTGGTCTGGGCTCCATCTAGAGTAGAGAGGAGTCATGGCTCCTGAGTTGTCCTTTGACTGCCATGGGTGTACCATGACACACACACACACACCCCTACAATGCCCATATACAAATGCACACATCATCATCATCATCATCATCATCATCATCATCATCATCATATAACAAATACAATTTTAAAAGTTTGGAGAATGGCACAGTGATTAGCAGTGCTTGCTGCTCTTGCAGAGGACCAGAGTTCATTCCCAGCACCCACACTGGGTATTGCTGTGTGTAATTCCATCTGTAGGGGACCAGGCATCCTCTTCTGGCCTCCGAGGGCATACGTGTGTTACACACACACACACTTGCATGTGCGTGCATGCGCGCACACACACCTCTAAAAGTCTGAGCAAGTCATGGTTGTCAGGGCCATCTTGGCCCCAGAGATAAGAGCGCACTATATAGTCTACCTATGTTGATGCTCAGGATGGCTCCAAGAAGAGCTCAGCCCATAAGCTGGACACTGATGCCAAATAAGAGTTTGGCTGTTGGTATGGGAGGGAAGTGGATGCCTCAGAAGAAGGGCCGGTGATGCCGTGTGCAGGAGACAGAGTCCAGGGAGGGCCCAAGGGGCTGAGAGGTGGCTTAGAAGGCCAGCTTGTGCTTGTGTCCGTCAGCAAGCTCTGGGATCCGCTCTGCTTGGTACCGGCTCTATGGCCTTGGGAATGTCACTTTGCTGGCTTGGGGGCCTCATGGTGGTTATTGCATAAAGCCTCTCCATGGCGCTGGCACCTCGCAGCAACTCTACAAGCAGCTCTCCTCTCTCCTTCTGCCTCTTAAATGTCAGGCTGAGGTATTTGAGCTAGACGTGAGCCTGGAGGTGCTGGGGACCTTTGGAAGGATTTGGCCCGCGGAGGAGTGTGGGGGGAAGGTGTTTGGGGAAGGTCTCTGGCAGGTGTGTGGCCCACAGAGAAGGGCCAGACTTTGACCTTGCAGAGACGCCTCCTCTTGGAGACATGCGCTGGCGCCGGCGAGGGAGGAAGGTTGAAGCTGCATTAAGGTGTCCCTCCATGGCATGGTGTGTGGCTCGCCAGGGCCAGATTGAGGGAGGGACAGTGTGGGGGCAGGGAGAGCCATGGGGAATTCAGTTTGAGGCTTGGTAAGATGGAGAAGGGCTAGACTCCTGTCAATCATTCCATTCCATTCCATGGGTTGGGCAGCATCTTATTTGAGCATCTGGCTTCTCTCTCTCTCTCTCTCTCTCTCTCTCTCTCTCTCTCTCTCTCTCTCTCTCTTGAATTCCTCTAGATAAATCCCCATCAGAGCTCGTCTATAATAGCAGCAAATTGGGACTAAATGTCCAACAATAGGAAGATGATTGAGAACGTTCTGGAACATACACTGGGTAAAATAATTCGCAGCGTCAGCAGCAGCAGATGTCCTGCTCTCAGAGCTCGGGGCTGGGTGCTGCAGAGCCCTTTGCACCCTTCATGTGTGTCATACCTACGACTGCCCAGGGCCAGGGATGCCGTCCTTCCTTCCTGGGCCTGAAAAAGCAAAGGCTTGCCCTAGTCCGCCGTGAGGGCGGGACTCCCGTCTTATTTCTTGCTGTGTCATTGACATGTTGCTCTGTGCTCAGAAATGCTTGACTAGTGGAAAAATGAAGGGGCAGAGGAGTGATTTTTTTCAAGGTCATGTACTTTGTAAACTTTTTTTTTTCCCGAGACAGGGTTTCTCTATGTAGCCTTGGCTGTCCTGGACTCACTTTGTAGACCAGGCTGGCCTTGAACTCACAGTGATCTGCCTGCCTCTGCCTCCTGAGTGCTGGGATTAAAGGCGTGAGCCACCACCACCACCACCACCTGGCTTAAACTTTATTTTTACTTTTTAAAAAAGCCTTATTTCTATTTTATGTGTCTGGGTATTTTGCCAGTATATATGTCTGTGCCCCACATGCATGCCTGGTGCGTGCAGAGGCCAGAAGAGGGAGGGGGCATCAGATGCCCTGGGACTGGAGTTACAGGTGGCTGTGAGCCACCATGTTGGGGCTGGACGTTAAATTCTGGTCCTCTGGAAGAGCAGCCAGTGCTCTTAACAAATGCTCCAGCCGGGTGGTGGGTGGTGGTGCTCGCCTTTAATCCCAGCACTTGGGAGACAGAGGCAGGTGGATCGCTGTGAGTTCGAAGCCAGCCTGGTCTACAAAGTGAGTTCAGGACAGACAAGGCTACAGAGACCCTGTTTCAAAAACAAAAAACAAAAAACAAAAAAAACCCCAAATGCTCCAAAGGGCATCTTTGGAACTCTCCTTTGTTGTTTGTTTGTAACTGTGTGTGTGTGTGTGTGTGTGTGTGCATGTGCGCACATGCATGTGGAGGTCAGATGGTAACCGTCGAAAACTGGTTCTTTTCACATGTGGCTTTTGGGACTTGAGCTCAGGTGATCAGGCCTGGATGTAAGCACCTTTATTGGCTGAGCCATCGCAGCAGTCTAGTCATGAAAGTTGTGAGATCCAGCCGTTGCCACATTCTTACCACCTCCATTTACCACAATCTCCTTAGTCACTACTCAATGTATGTGCCCGTGACTGACATGGAACTACATCCCCATAAACCCATTGTAACGAGAAACAAACCCTACGTTGAGGATGCATTGAGTTGAGCAGCACAGTAGAGTGTAGAACACAAGCTGTTCACCCTCCTCATCAAAGGGATGACTTGGAGCTGGGACTCACTACTGCTTTGCCCCAGCATCCCTGGAGGGCTCCCTGTGGCACATTCTAGCTCAGGGAAAGATCAAAATTCGAACTATGGTTTTACCAAATGCATATTATTTTCGTATCTTTATAAAGCCAAAAATCATAAATTGAGGACCATCTGTAGTACTGAGGGCAGTACTGGCTGGAGCACTGGGGGCAGTACTGGCTGGAGCACTAAGGGCAGTACTGGCTGGAGCACTAAGGGCAGTACTGACTGGAGCACTGAGGGCAGTACTGGCTGGAGCACTGAGGGCAGTACTGGCTGGAGCACTGAGGGCAGTACTGGCTGGAGCACTGAGGGCAGTACTGGCTGGAGCACTGAGGGCAGTACTGGCTGGAGCACTGGGGGCAGTACTGGCTGGAGCACTGAGGGCAGTACTGGCTGGAGCACTGAGGGCAGTACTGGCTGGAGCACTGAGGGCAGTACTGGCTGGAGCACTGAGGGCAGTACTGGCTGGAGCACTGAGGGCAGTACTGGCTGGAGCACTGAGGGCAGTACTGGCTGGAGCACTGAGGGCAGTACTAACTGGAGCACTGTATGTCACAGGAATGGAGGTCAAAGGACAACTTAAACGACATGGTTCTCAACTTCCACCTTGTTTTGAGGTGGGATCTCTCTTCCTTCTTCTGCTTGGCCTGTGGACTTCCGGGGCACCTTATCTCTCCTTTTCACCTCACAGAAGTATTGGAGTTTCAGATTCGAACTCCCATGCCTGGCTTTTTACGTGAGTTCTAGAGCCCCCAGCTCAGGTCGTTAGGCCTGTGTGGCAAGTGCTTGTTCTGACTGAGGCGCCTCTCCAGGTCCTTAGTGGGTTTGCTGTGTTAATTAATTCAATTTAATTGAGCCTTCTATCTTCACATGGGCTCCACCGGCTGAACTTAGCTGTCAGGCTCACAGGTGCCTTTCCCAGCTGAGCTTCCCTCCCCTCTCCCCTCCTGGCCTCTTAGTTCAGTTAGGAAGACAGTCTAGACCGACGGCTCAGCTATGTAAAGGTGACTGCCCCAAGCCTGGTGAGTTAGATTCCCAGGAAGCACATGGTGGAAGTTCAGTGAAAACCAGTTCTAAAAATTACCCCGATTTCCACATGTGTGCCATGACACACACCCACAGAACCTCACACATACACATATACAAATAAATAAGAAAACACACTTTTTAAAAAGATGTTTTAAAAATTGGAGTAATTCACAAGCATCCTTTCCACCAAAACCCTGTGCTGTAGAGGAAGCTGGGCACAGTGCAAACCTTCCCAGGGTATGTTCTGTATCACAAGAGGGTCATGAAGGAGATTCCTGTTTTATAATTTACATTTTAATTTGACTATTTGTTGTTATTTTTTGTGTGCATAAATAAAACAGATCTCACAAGTTTTCATATCTGAGGACATAGCTCAGTGGTGGGTGCTTGCTTAACCTGCGCTCAGTCCTCAGAATCACAAGAAAAATAGTCACAATGGACATGTAATGCTTTTGTGATATTGGACAAATCCTGGCTGGTCTGTCCAGCCTCCTGTTAATGGGCTTCCAAGGTGGTTTTTAGTTCTATCCCGTTCTCAACAATACTAATAAGAGATCTCTATCGGCATTTAATCAGTCTCTAAGACTCAAGTGAAGGGAGGAGTGGGGAGAAGAAGAAGAAGAAGAAGAAGAAGAAGAAGAAGAAGAAGAAGAAGAAGAAGAAGAAGAAGAAGGAAGAAGAAGGAAGGAGAAGGAAGAAGAAGAAGAAGGAAGAAGAAGAGGAAGAAGAGGAAGAAGAAGAAGAAGAAGAAGAGGAAGAGGAAGAAGAAGAAGATGAAGAAGAAACTGTGAGGCTGTGAGTTTTCCTTGAAGGTTTGTTGCTTCTCTCTCTTCCTGCTTCCTTTTGAGAACCTTTCCCTGTCACCATCAAAGTGGGGAGATGTCCCAGGAGACCCCCCCATCTTTCTCTTCTCTGGTTTGCCCCTCACCTGCGATGTCCTCAGCTTCTCTTAGGGTGCTGTGTGTTCCCTGTTGGCTCTTGCTGCGGCTTGTGCCCTCGATGTCCTTGGACAAGTTTTTATCTTCTCTGGGCCGTTTGTCCGTCTGTGTCTTCTGATCGAGCCACCACTGGCACCAGTAGGGATCTACTGTGTGTTGAATACTGTGCCAGGATGAGCAGGGGCCGTGTGGGCTTAAGCTGTCTCATTCTCACTAAACGCCTTCGACATTTGGGGTGTTAGTCCCATTGTACATGCTCACACTGGCTTCCAGGAAGGCTAAATAGTGTGTCCAAGGTCACCTAGCCTATGGAATTGTGTGACCTCAGCTCTGGCTTTGTTCTCAGAGCTACTGTTCTCTGTGGCCCTTCATCAGCGAGATCTAAGCAAAATGATAAATTGAAGGAATATTCTAGCAGGGCATGGAGATAATCTCAGCTTTCAGGAAGCTGAGGCAGGAAGAGCTGGAGGCCAAGGACAGTCTCCGATTCATATGGAGACCTTGACTCAGACAAATAAATAAGAAATAATCAAAACAAGAATCCTTTACATTGTAAAGTGCACTGTACATGTGGGGGAAGTGATAGTTCTGTGATTATGTCTTTGTCCAGGGCAACAGTGGTTCTGGCTACATGGGTTTACAGCAAGTTAGAGGTCATGGGTTGTAGCAGGATTGAAGGAGCAAGAGCACTGGGCTTCAGGCCAGCAGACCTGGGTCCAGACCTGGCTGTACTCAAGCTGACTAGCCGTGTGACCTTCGCCACCCGATCCAGCCAGGGAGTAACCCTTCCACCCTTGCACAGTTCGGTATGGATGAGGTATGATCCTGAGAGGCTTTCAGACTGACAAAGGATGTCTTGCTGTCTCCCACAGTTGTTAGTGGTCCAAGCGGGAGGCAGCTCTCCTCTTTAATGTCCTGACTCTACAGATCGAGGCTGTCACGTGGTCCCTGGCCCACACCGGCACCTCGGTCTGTGGCTCCTCGGTAGTCTATGAAACTTCTAGACAGAAAACCAGTGCTGGTAGGTGGTGGCCTCGCTGTGTTGTTTGATTTTATTTAATGCAGTTCTTATGGGTACTGCAGGCCTTTGACAAATTGTCCTGTCCCAGTGCCACGTCCAGACCTGAGCACCCAACCGTTAGGATGACTGGAGGCTCAGATCCTTTTAGACCACGTGAGCCTGGCTCAGACAGATAGAGCACAGCCTGCGCTTTCCCATCAGTTCATTCACGGCCACTCCGTGTGGCTGGAGGAAGCCAGAGTTCAGCCTTGGGGAAATCCCTGTGGGGACGGAGCGCCGCTGCCAGAAGAAAGAGAAAGCCTCCCGACGTGTACGCTCTTTTCTCACTCCTCAAGCGGTGCATGTTCATAGTGGGGAACCTGGAAGCATACAGGCAAAACCTAGAAGCCCGACGTTTCCTTCCATGCGTGTTAATATGTTGGTCTTTGAACAAAGGTAAGGATGTTGACTCTCTCTGGAGCACTAACTGTGGGGTTTGGAGTCACTAAGTGCCATATTGGAGCTGAGCTCTACAGGAACCTGGGATTGGAGCTAGCCTCACTATTTTACAAATGGAGAAATCGAGGCACTGCGGAGGAGCTTTAGAGACTTGCAGAAGGTGTCCTGCTGTATGTATTGTAAACTGTGGAGACTGAGCTTCCACTTCCCAGCCTCAACCCTCAGGCCCACAGCCCTGCCCTCCCTCCCCCCCTCCCCCAGCCCTGACCCCGCCCCCCCATTCCCCACCCACCCACCAGGAGCAGGAGCCAGACCCTGGCTGGAATCAGAATTCCACGAAATGCTTCTGCTAAGGACCGGCTGATGCTCAGGAGAGGAGACTTAAGGGAACGCACAGGCGTGAGGCATCCACACCAGCAAGGACAGAAAAGGGTTTCATCCCGCAGCCCAGGTGAACCAAAGGAGGAAACAGGGTCACCTGAGCTCCTCAATGCCTGGAGCAGGGCAGGGAGCGGAAGAGCTTTCACCACTCCACAGTGAGGCAAGTGGCGAAGGCAGCTCACCCGCTGTATCTCTCCTCCTGCCTTCCTGCCAAACCCTCTAGAATTTGCAGGCATGGGAGCTTGGGCCAGTTGAGTGGGCTAGCCTCCTGCTTCATGCATACACAGTGTGGGTCTGGAAGTACACATGGGGCTGCCAACCCCGGAGGCATTGTCGCCAGGGGGGGTGGGAGGGATGTGTCCCCTTGACCTCCCCAAAAGAAAGAAGTCTTGGTAACTGGTTGTTGAAAACATCTTGTTGGAATCTCTTGGTATTTTAGTTGTTTCTTGACCCTCTGACCCCATTTCTTGAAGCCTTCCTTCTTTCCCAGGTCCTCCTCACCCTCCTCACTTCCTTCCTCTCCCTTTCTCTCCCCCTTCTTCCTCCTTCTGCTCCCGAATCAGAGCTCCCTACCACACCTGGGCAAAAGTCTTTGATGCCATCAGTGTCCAGGAATTCGAAGAGACAGCCTCACCATCTAGTGGGTGACTGCTCGCGTTTTCTGAGCACACAAAGATGCGCTTTTTCCGACAAATGATGACTGCCCTCTCCTCTGACGGCAGAGGCCTTGCCTGGAGGCGCCTCAGGTAGGAAGTAGCCACCCTGAAATGAAAAACAGTGGTCCAGATTCTAAACGTGGCTCTTCCCAGGGCAGCGGCTTTGCTTCTCAGTCTTGAGAAGTCTGCCCTTTGCCAGCTTCGCTCCTGAAAAAAAAAATAATAAAAAAAATAATAAAAATAAAAAATCAGCATCCAATGAGCTCCCCATTCCCCTGGGGAAATGCTACCCAGTAGGAAGGCCTCTGAAATCATAGCGATCCGGCCCAGCGTCATGTCCTTGCGCAAATCAGTTTCTTGGCAGCTGTGGGCTCTCATCAGTGCGGTAAGGAGAGTGGCAGGAGGTTGGATAAAAAGTCCTGTGATGCAGGTCTGATAAATCAGAGGAGAGGCTGCCTGGCTCGGGGCCATGAAGGCTCCTGAGGTGCATGTAGCCCGGAGATTCTGGCGCTGTTGCCAGCCATGTGCTCTTGGGCGAGTTATTTAACTTTTCTGCTTCATTTTTCCCCGTTTAGAAAATGGAGATCATAAGAGCCCCTGTTGCAGGCTGGTGTAAGGGTTAATTAATTATGCGGGGTCCATCTGTTAAAGGCTGGTGTAAGGGTTAACTACGCGGGGTCCAGAGATAAATACCTGGCACACAGCAAACTATGACTATTTGCTGGGTACAAATATTAATCTTTCTTGTGGTTTGGTTTTGGGGCAATCTCATTACACAGCCTCGGCTAGCCTTGGACTTCATGGCCTCCTGCCTCAACCTCCTGAGGCCTGAGATTGTAGTCATAAGTCACTGCGCAGGGCTCTGTTTGGTTTTGAGGTGGGGTCTTGAGGTTGTCCAGGCTGGTCTCGAACTCATTATACTCTACAACTCACTCAATGTTTATGGTTATTTTATCAAAACACTGCACGGAGGCCTGGCAGTAATGACGAATGAGGTAGATCTTCACGGAGTTTGTGTTCTAGAGAAGTGGAAATAAGTAGATCAGCCAATAAATGTAAGTTCAGTTTGTGAGGTCTTCCCCCCCCCAAAAAAAAAGCCCACTGGAAAAACAGACAAACAAAAGTATTTAGAACAACACAAATGCAAACAAGTTAGCCTTCTGTGACAAATGGATGCTTTAGATAGGGTAGACAAAGAGCATACAGAAGGTGAAAGTTGTCGTACCGAGAGAGGGGCCAGCCACTGTTCATGACCGGGGAAGACAAAGCCCTGATGCAGGGAGAGAGACTGAAAGGACAGGCTTGCAGGGCTGGGAGCCAGCGCTAAACAGATGGGCAGGAGCCGCCAGTGGAGGGGGCAGGGGGTGCGGGCTATAGTTTAGTAAGGAGAGCGTGTCTTATTTTGATGGAAAGTCACTAGAGCTGTTTGGGGCTTATTGAACGGGAGCTCACTATGTTTTCCAAACTAGCCTTGATCCTCCTGCCTCAGCCTCCTGAGTGCTTAGATTACAGGCTTGTGCTACCACATACCACTGGAGTTTTGTTTTGTTTTGTTTTGTTTTCTCTCCGAGACAGAGTTTCTCTGTGTAGCCTTGGCTGTCCTGGACTCACTTTGTAGACCAGGCTGGCCTCGAACTCACAGCGATCCGCCTGCCTCTGCCTCCCGAGTGCTGGGATTAAAGGTGTGCGCCACCACACCCGGCCACCACTGGAGGTTTTAATGAGGACATCCACTTCTGTAAAGATTCCTGTGGCTACTCTTGAAGAATAAATCCTAGGAATGACCGTAGGGAGACAGTGGATTGAGCAGGTTTGGGCCCAGGGAAGTAGCTAGGAGACTTGAGAAACAACCAATCTGATGACTGGCCTTGAAGATGCTGACTCACACTAACCCCAGTTAGAAGGTTTAGCCAGATGCCGCCTGATTCATTTTAAAGAGGTGGCACAGCTGCCCAGCCAAGTGGGTACTGCCTCTGGGGTAGCTGAGGAGACATTTATTTCCCCGCAGATGGAAAGCTTAGAGCGTGTGCAGGATGCTTTGTGGTCCTGGAATGTCGCAGAGGCCCAGCTGCTGACATCCTGCTGAGCCAGCCCTAGCCCAGGCCACGCAGGCAGGGCCTCTCTCTCCAGACAGCAGTGGCATGGGCAAGCGCCGTTAGCATTTACATTCTAGCTGACCTTTCTCTCTCCTAATCCTGTGCATGTGCCCCTCATATGTTGGTGTCACCAGGCTGGCCCCGCTGGCCGGCCTTTGTCTTGTGGAGCCTTTTCTTTCTGCCTCTCTTCTGGGCAGACATGGCGGTTCTGAGTGCTCGCTGCTGTGCCGTGGGGGGGGGGGGAGGCTGTGAATGGTGGGAAGTCTTTAGCCCGGGGGCCCGGCTACACTGGCGCCCCATGGGGGCAGTCCTGTCCTTCTGCGTTAGTCCCTGATACGTCTGACTCTTACAAAGCTGCACGACCCTAGTTGCTGCTCTTCTTCCTGGTCAGCCAGTCCCTCCTGCCAGGCCTGGAGTTTCTTCTGCATGTGTCTTGAGGTGTCACAGCATCCGGGACTGGCTCTTTTAAAGGCCACGTGATGACTCAGACCCTCCTTGACTCCTTCTCTCTACACGTTTCAACTCCACTTCCACCCCCTACCCAGAAGCCATTGGGCTCCAAGACCACAGTCTGGACCAGCAGGTCCCCAGACTCTTGCACAAGGCTAAGACACACTCCGGAGGATCTAAATTCCTTCCAGGTGTCTCCTGGGGTCACACCATCCTCTCACTGCAGTGAGCTCCATGGAAAGAGGCAGGAACTTCCCACAAGGGTCCCTCAACTGTGCCCAGTCTGGCCTGGCCACCCAGCAGCTCTCCCAGTCTGTGCCATCCTCAGCTTGAGCAAGAGCCATGTCCACGTGACGTGGCCTGCTGTGTCAGAAGCCACAGCCCAGTTCTTGGCTCCCTTTCTGTGGCCTAGTGAGAGACAATGCTGTTATCCTTGGGCTTGTCGAAGAAAGAGTCCCATTGCAAATGTTTAAAAATGTTTTTATTTTTAATTAATAATAGTTAAAAATAGGCTTAAGCGGGACTTACTGACCTTTTCATCCTGTTATTTGCAGTGATGGGCATCCGAAAAATTATTATTTTTTTAACCTCTAGGCTGTATGTGTGTAGATTTATTTATTTGTTTATTCATCCGAGGCCAGATCTTGTTATGCACACACTATGTAATGCAGGCTGGCCTCACACTCATAGCAATCCTCCTGCCACAGCCTCCTGAGTGCTAGGATTACAGGCATGAGCTTTCATACCTAGCTAACCTCAGATTTTAAGGTAATCATGTAAAGATCTGGGTCCTGGTGTGGCAGCAGGTGTGGTGGCACCTGGGAGGCAGAGGCAGGTTGGTCACTGTGAAGTCAGGGCCAGCCTAGTCTACATAGCAAGTTTTGGACTAACCAGATGTAGAAGGAGATTGGGGTGGGGGGGGGAGGGGGGGTAGCAGTTAGAGAAGGAGAAGGAAAGAAGAAAGGGAAATCTGAGCATGGGGAGAGAAAAGGAGGATGGGCCTCATTACCAGACCACATAGGCCTGGTGACAAGTCCTTGAAGTCCCAGCTGCTTGGGGGAATGAGGGAAGAAGATCCCCTGAGGCCAGGTGTTTGACGTGAGCCTGGTCTTGAACAAGCTGCAGTTAAAAAGAGAGAAACTGTTACTCTGTCCGTCATTCAGAGATAGCATAGCTGGCACGTGGCTGAAATGTCCCTCGTAGGTGCCATTTGACTTTCCAGCGTGTTATATCCTGACCAGCCCCCCATAAGCTGAAAACAAGCCCATGCTTTCTTATTCCCGTTTGACTGATGGTATTAATAAAGACAACCAGGGCTTCTCAACGAGACACAGTGGCAGACCGGAAGTAGAAGTGCGTCACACGGTGGTGATGTGTGTTCTCCGGCATATTTGTTTTAAGAATTAGCAACTACCAGGGAACCCAGGGGGTGAGAGTAAACCAGCCTGATCTGGCGTGGAGATCGCCGTAGTCCTTAGGAAGAAAATAATAGTCGTGAAAAGCATTGTCCTGAAATTTAAAAACCTCTAGAAACGGTGTACTGAGTTTTCAAATATAAAAGCCTCTGTATTTTAATAAGTTTATTTGTACAATATGCCGGCGAGGTAATTTTAAGTCTCGAAACACATCCACCGAAGGAAATATAATTGCTGCTCGTAGACGATTAAGTGAGGCTGACATCATGACCGGGACAAGAACAAATGGCTGATGTCTCTGGGGAAGGTGGCCCGGGAGCAGGGTGTCTCAGGGAAGTCACAGGGGCCTTTTTAGTTTTCTTCTTTTTGGAGGCCCAAGATATTCCACCAATCCCTGCCCTTTCATTCTTATTACGTCACTGCATTACATATGACCACAGCAGTTCCAGTTTCCAGTAGATGTGACCTTTGACCCTGGGAGGAGTAACACAGTGAACAAGCACAGTGGTCAACGAGCCAAGGAGAAAAGCCAACAGCAAATCAGTCCAGGTGATGCCTGCCAAAGACGTGCAGGAAAGGAATGTTCCAGAGGGCTGTAAAAATGTGCAGGTATTTTTGGTGGGGAGGTGGCTGGGAAAGGCTTCATGGAAGATGGAGCAGTTAAGCCACATATTCAGGAAAAGACGCGGACCAGACAGAACGCTTGAGGGAGTCGGGCTGCACCGCGCAGGTCGTGAACCTCCACGTGTGTTTAGGAGCAGTGCACTTCCTTCCCTGTTTACCTTGTCGGGAGTGTTATGTAAGGAGGGAGTTGAAGATTCCTAAGGAGTGCTGGGACGACCGTGATGAGAAAGAGCAGATGAAGGAGTTTGAAATTTTAATGCAAGAAATGATGGGCTGTCAGGTTTAAGCTGGGAGGCGGGGGGTGGCCCCGGCAACAGCGCCCCTAGGCGAGCTAACTAAAGTGTATTCTTGCACTGAAGCTGCCCTGAGGACTGGCATTTCTGCTTTTTAAATGGGGGCTGCGGAGGGTGGTGGGTGGGGTGGTCCTCAGCATTTGTTTACCTAGCTGTTTATATGTTTTTAATTTTTTATTAGCCTATAACAAATTTACATAAGGACAGGTTTTCTTATTTATCATTGTCTTAAGGATCTGTGTGTTTTCTAAGATGGGGTCATAAGTATGGATCAGCGAAGATCTGTGTGTTTACTAAGACGGGGTCATAAGTATGGATCAGCGATACCGCGCTCTTTTGTTAATGCTGCCTATGATTTTTGCATCCCACTTCACTTACTCTGAGAGGACACGCCAACATCTATGTGTCCAGCCCCCCCAGCCATGGCCTCAGTCAACTCACTTCCTTGGTGTCCAGCCCGGGTCTGCGCTCTTTCTCCTTTGAGAAGGTGACGTTGGGCTTTTTGCTGGAGATAGGTTGAGTGCAGGGGAGAGAGAAGATGGGCCGGCTCTTCAGATCCGGAGAGCTAGGTAACCACTGGGAGGAGAGAGGCCTGAAGAGCTGAGGGACACTGTTTGAGGAAGTGACTGCCACTCAGGTCTTACCTGCGGCAGGAATGGAGTGGTTGTTTCTCAGAAAGTGTCCAGCTCTCGCCAGTCTGTGGCTACTAGAGGCTCTGCAGGAAATTTGGGCTACTCATGGAAGACTGGTTTCCTAGCTATTTCCAGGAAGAGTCAGGTAGGGGGAAGTTCCAGGACTCTGGGTAGGAGCCAAACAGAGGACACAGGAGGGGGGGGGGTGATGTACAAGGTGCCTGACACTAGGGTCATGTGGATTCTGCGTGTCACAGCCGAAAGTGTCTACATAAGTTTTTGGATTTTATTTTATTTTGTTTTGTTTTGTGTTTTGAGATAGGATCTCTCTGTGTAGCCCTGGCTAGCCTTGAACTTACAGAGATCTGCCTGCCTCTGCCCCCCTCCTTCCCACCCGAGTGCTGGGATAAAGGCGTGTGCCACCACCGCCCAGCCAGTTTCTGGATTTGTAGACACTTATTTTATTATTTATGTTTATTTGCCATGTGGGTGTGTTGGCGATAATAGAGGCCCTAAGAGGAAGTCAGACATCCCTCCCCAGCCCACAGCCGGAGTTTCAGGCAGGTCTGAGATACCTGATATGGGTCCTGGGAACTGAACTTGGGTCCTTCAGAAGAACGGCAGGTACTCTTAAGCACTGAGCTCTCTTTCTCTCTAGACCCAGCCTTTGAATTTTTTTTTTTTTTAAGATTTATTTATTATGCATATAGTATTCTGCCTGCATGTTCACCGGCAAGCCAGAAGAGGGCACCAGATCTCATTATAGATGGTTGTGAGCCACCATGTGGTTGCTGGGAATTGAACTCAGGACCTCTGGAAGAGCAGTCAGTGCTCTTAACCTCTGAGCCATCTCTCCAGCCCCAGCCTTTGAATTTTTTAAAACACAAAATGACTTGCTGATTGACCCTACCCTGACATGAGGACTGGATATCCTCAGCAGACAGGACCCAGTTTGACCCTGCCTGGCCTGGGAACTCCCCCTTCAGAGCAGCTGCCGTGCCCAGAGCTCACACGAGTGATGGTGTGTCTTTATGTACTGGCTTGAAGTTATGTCCCCATCCCCTCCCCCCCACCTCCTCCTCAAGATCCGGGTCATGGCTGGCAGAGAGCCTCTCTTGAGTGCAGTGAGGCAGTGTGGCCATCTTCCCTTCCTCCCATCTTCCCTTTCTCCTGTTTGTGCTGCCAGCTTCTGCTCATGAGCACTTCCGTGTGTGCCCTCTTCACGGCCCTGGGCTCACCTGTAGTCTGCCTTTGCTTTGGCGAGCCCCATGCCCACAGGAATGCAGAGAGGTACCACGGAGCAAAAAGGAATGGCCAGGGTGCTTTCCTAGTGTATGTGGGGCCCTGGACACTCTGTCCCCTCTGCAAATTTGAATAAGTAAATACATTTAAATGTTTTGTTTTGTTTGATGTGGTCTGACTTTGGGTTTTTGAGATAGGTCTTATTTTGTAGCCTAGGCTGGCCTCCAACTTGTGATAATCCTGCTGTAGCTTCCCAAGAGCTTGTAATAGAGGTGTAAGATACCATACCTGGCACGGATAAAGAAATGAAAGTGTGGGTCCTGGAGCGTATGGGTAGTTTAGAGTATCCAGGAGGCCTGCCTATGTGTGCTCTTTCCTGGTGGATGGCTGAGGAGAGGCTCCCGCCATGTCTTATGTAGATCTTTCTTACATACTATGATTCAGTGACTTTAGAGGAAAGGCCTAGACCAAAGAGTGATGGCTCCTGCCCAGGTCCCTTACACTGGTTGTGGTCGGGAATAGATGCTTTTGCCTTTAAAACAAAACACACTTACAAGTCAATATCCTTATTACAAACACCCAAACGTTGGATGCAATGGCATGTTCTGTAATCCTATTGCTGGGGAGGCTGGCCGGAGGATCAGGAGCCCAAGGCCTTGCCTGTTGGGTGGCTCAGTGGATAGAAGTGCTTGTGGTGCATGCCTGAAGGCCTAAGCTGGACCCCCAGAACTCATCATGGAGGAGAGAACCAAGTTCTGAAAAGCTGTCTTCTGTCTTCTACACACCTGCTGTGATGTGTGTGTGCACGCACACACACGTATGTGACACACAACAACAATAATAAAAAATTTAAAAAATTGTTTAGTCCCGGCAAGGCTAGCTAGCCTGGGCTGTATGGTGAGACTTTGTCTCAAAAACAAAAAGATCCAAGGAATCCCAAAATGTCTAGAATATAAATGAAGCTTTCTCTCTCTCTCTCTCTCTCTCTCTCTCTCTCTCTCTCTCTCTCTCTCTCTCTCTCTTTTTCCGAGACAAGGTCTCTGTGTAGCCTTGGCTGTCCTAGACTCACTTTGTAGACCAGGCTGGCCTCGATCTCACAGAGATCCACCTGCCTCTGCCTCCCGAGTGCTGGGATTAAAGGTGTGTGCCACCACACCCGGTGATGCTTTCCCTCTTATGCCCCCTCCCCCTGCCCCAATCCCTGTGGGTCGTAACTTTCCTAACATCTCGTGGCAAGTGTCCCTTATGGCCCTAACAGATGAATCAAGCATGAGCCTCACTGTTGGGGTCACTGTCTGTCTGTAGGATCTGGCTAATTCCAGCAGAGTAGCTGGACAGCAGGCCCCCGTTTTCTTAGGCATCTCATTTAATGTTTCAAAGGGGCAACTGTTACGAACAGCCTGTCCTGAGCTGGAGAGATGGCTCAGTGGTTAGGAGCACTGACTGCTCATCCAGAGGTCCTGAGTTCAAGTCCCAGCAACCACATGGTGGCTCACAACCGTCTATAATGTGATCTGATGCCCTCTTCTGGTGTGCAGGTGTACATGTAAACCACTGTATAAGTAATAAATAAGTCTTTTAAAAAAAGAATATTCCATCCAAACACTTCAAAATACACATTTAAAAAAAGAACAGCCTGTCCCTCGCTTTGTGGGTGAGTCTCAGAGAGATGAGGTGACACATTTGTGGCAGACAGCCTGAACCCTGCTACCCTGAGCATTCCGTGGGCAGCAGGGAGTGTTTTCTACTTGTGTCTACCCCATGAGACCCCATCTTGACGGTATCCTGTGAACCTGGGGCTGGTGTGTGTGTGTGTGTGTGTGTCTGTGCATCTGTGTGTATGTGTGTGTCTGTGTGTGTGTGTGTTATTGTAGCTTGGGAAGTGAAGAGAGTTGCTTAAACTCTTGCACTCAGGCCTGCAATCCAGGGCTTTCTCAGTTTGCATTCAGTGTGTCCTGTGTTAACTGAGGAGCTGTTGTGCGCCAGGTGTAGCGGGGGCGTCAGCCTGGCCAGGGCCTTGCTGGCGCCCGGTGTGGAGCGAAACGCCCTAAAGAGACCCTCATCATCTTTAGAAAGGGTCCAGATCTCAGACCTGGGCTTCTCTATGACTGGACACAGAGGGAAGGACGCCTCAGGTTTCCTCCAGGGCCGCTGACCCCTCACACTCTCGTTTTCCCTCTGCCCTTCTCCCCTTTCTTCCCTCTGGCTCTTTGTCCGGCCTCTCCATCTGTCCCTCGCCGCATGAGTGCGTGTGCAATTCCTGCCCCCTTGTTGTCACATTATCATCATCCTTCTCCCAGTCACGTGCTCTCCTTCATTCCAATGCAGGCGTGCTGGTCACCATGACAACAGAGACAGGCCCCGATTCTGAGGTGAAGAAGGCTCAGGAGGAGACTCCACAGCAGCCTGAGGCTGCCGCAGCTGTGACCACCCCAGTGACCCCTGCAGGCCACAGCCACCCAGAGACCAATTCCAATGAGAAGCATCTGCCACAGCAGGACACAAGGCCTGCTGAACAGGTGTGTACTGGGGCCTGGGACATCCCTCTTCCTGCCTCACTAATCCTCCCTCCCCTCTTCCTGCCTCAGTAGTTCTTAGGGCCCTAGAATTTCCTCAGCTGAAAAGGAAGAAGGGTTCAGATGTGTTCATGACTTGTTACATGCTGAACTCTGGGCTGGGGCGTATTTAATTTCCCTGCCCAACCCCCATCCCAAGAGGGGAGGTGTCATCTCCCCCATTTTGTGCTGAGAGGGTCTGTGGCTCAGCGCAGTCAACCTGAAGCCGCATACACAGCCAGAGGTGAGGGCGAGACCCAGAACTGATTCCGGACACGGTCCTTTCAGCGTTAGTCTCCTGCCTCCTCACTTGGGCTTGGCAAACCCAGTGAGACCCTCACAAGTCTCATCCCCTTCAGAACTGCAGGAGCCTGAAGGACTCACTGACTCACCCCACCCCCACCTCACCCCCGTTTATGCCTCCCTACCTCATAACAGGCACAGAGAGGCAAGGACTTGGCCAGACTCATGGAGGGATCCAGCTCTTCCCTCTGTTAAGATTGCCACAGCTCTCAGCCTTATGCTAGACCTGGTGACAGGAAAGATGTGAGAGACCAGACTGATGTCCTAATGAATCACACAGTGTCCTAGGGAGAGGGACAAGGCAGCTTGGTAGAAACGTCAGTGCTCTGGGCTGCTCCTGTCCATAGAGACTATCCAGGGTAGCCTGCAGGAAGACGGATCCTTTTAGCTCTCATGACAACATCACATTTCTACCTGTATATAATAACAACCACAGCCCCTGGTCACGCCGAGGGTCTTGGAAGGTGGCACTTCTTATTTTAGGGGGCGCCTTGACCTCAACTACCCAGTCCCTCCTGCTCATTTCAAGCTCGCTGACTTCCTTCCTTGCTTGGCCCCACAGAACCTAGACATGGAAGAAAAGGACTACTGTGAGGCCGATGGCCTGTCGGAGAGGACCACGCCCAGCAAGGCCCAGAAGTCGCCCCAGAAGATCGCCAAGAAGTTCAAGAGTGCCATCTGCCGAGTCACCCTGCTTGACGCCTCCGAGTACGAGTGTGAGGTGGAGGTAGGGAGCACTCAGCGCCATATGCCCTGCCCTAGGCTGGCCTGCCTCAGTGCCAGGCTAGCTTCTGTGTGTCCTGAGTCCAAGCCAAACCAGAGGAGGGCCAACTGCCATGTCCGGAGGGATGGCTTGGCCTGGTACTCCCTTGTACAGATGGTGACACCGAGGTCCAGAAAGGGCCATTACTATTGCAAACCAAATTAAGGTTCAGCATAGACTGGCACCAGAAAAGGTGTCTCAGGGTGCTTCTGCCTTCGTAAGAATGTCACCATTTGCCAGGCAGTGGTGGCGTACGCCTTTAATCCCAGCACTCAGGAGGCAGAGGCAGCTGGATCTCTCTGAGTTCTAGGCCAGCCTGGTCTACAAACTAAGTCCAGGACAGCCAGGGCTACACAGAGAGACCCTGTCTCAAAAAAAGGGGGGGGGGAGGAGGGGGCCTGGAGAGATGGCTCAGTGGTTAAGAGCACTGACTGTTCTTCCAGAGGTCCTGAGTTCAATTCCCAGCAACCACATGCTGGCTCACAACCATCTATAATGAGATCTGGTGCCCTCTTCTGGTATGCATAAAGACAGTGTGCCCATAAACATAAAATAAATAAATAAATAAATCTTAAAAAAAAAAAAAAAAGAATGTCACCATTTAAGGGCTGTTATGCAGAGCTGCCCACAAAAAGGATAGTCCCACTGTGATTCTGAGTTCCACACGATCTGCAGTGCCCCTGTTCCTGGCTCAGCCTCACATCTTTTAATGAGCATCTTTACTTTTCTTGCCCATCCCACCCCGAGTCTTAGGACTTTGGTTTTTAGCTTTTTCTCTTGATTTCTGTTAAGCAGAAATCTCTAGCCTGCTCTCAAGCAAGTCCATAGTCTAGGAAGACCCTGGCAGCACTTGTAGTAGATCCCTAGGTGAGGCGGACACTTCTAGACTCACAGAGCAGAGACAGCGGCAGGAGTGCTGAGGGCCTGCCCAGCCCTGAGGAGGCTTGGGGCTGCTCTTTGTCCGGTGGAACCTGGATCAGCTCCCAGCCCCGCCAGAGGGTCCACCAGCCTCACTGTAGCTCTTCTCTCTCCCTCAGAAGCACGGCCGGGGCCAGGTACTGTTTGACCTGGTCTGTGAGCACCTCAACCTCCTGGAGAAAGATTACTTCGGTCTGACCTTCTGCGATGCTGACAGCCAGAAGGTACCCGGCTGGGGGCTGGCTGGGACCGGTGGGTGGGGAGGTTTCTCTAGGCCCGACCACATCCTCTGGCTTCCCCCCAGACCTTCAGTAGGCAGCCTCTGCTTCTACACCAGCAGCCAGCCAGAGAGCTATGGTGTAGCTGTGTGTGTTCCCCGCCCCCCCACCCCACCCCAACCAATGCCTTCTCCTCACCCTGGCGGGGGGGCTGCCTGACTTCCTTAGCTAACTGCAGCATCTATTCTCTGTGGCCATCTCAGGGCAACACCAGCCCCTGACGCCATGTCCAAACCCCGCGGGGATTCCAGGTCTCGTTCACTCCCTAGTGCCAAGTAAATCGATCCAGGCAAGAACATCGCCCCCCTCCCCATGACAGTCTGTGGCGGCCACTTCCAGAGAGTCATCTCTCCCAACCCCTGCTCTGCCCACCCCTCCATCTTCCTTCTAAAGGACAAATCTTCGATTCTCTTCCAGAATTGGCTGGACCCCTCCAAGGAAATCAAGAAGCAGATCCGGAGTGAGTGTTGGTTTGTGGGTGGTGTGTGTGGATTGGTGGGCAGGACCTGGCTCCCGTGCTCCCATCTACTTTGGGGTGTGCTCTGGATCCCTGTACTCTTTTGCCATGCACGGCAAGTCTTCTTAGGGAAGGCGGGCCAGGAGTGGATGTTGACATTATTTTGTAGGTGACAAGCCTGAGGCCCAGAGCCTAGAAATGACAGTACAGAGCTACACAGCAACTTAGTAAAGAAACCATAAATGCATTCAGGAAATCAGCTCGGTAAAGTCATCCAGGACAGGGGGGCAGACAGATGATATAGGAACAGCTAGTCCAGGGGGATGGTGAGCAACCCTTAACTCGGGTCCAGAGAGTAGCAGCTACGTCACACAAGGTCACAGAGCCAAGCGCTGGCTGAGCCGGTCTTGAGCTCTGGCTTTCATCTTGTTCTCTTTTCAGTGCCTGGGGAGGGGGCAGATGAGCAGTTGGACAACCTGTCTTTTCTGGCCCAGAGAGGAGAAGCATGCTGGGGTGTGTGTGTTTGTGTGTGTGTGTGTGTGTGTGTGTGTGTGTGTGTGTGTGTGTGTGTGTGTGTGTGTAAGCTCAGATACTGGAGAGGGGAGGGGTGGGTAGCCTCAGCCTGCAGTAGGTGGAGGCCTAGAGGCATCTCTGTTTGGTCTCCTCAGGGTTGGACTCCCTGGTCCCCTGGCTGGGAAGCTGTAGCTAAGTATGTTGCCATGGCAGCAGGCAGCTGGCCCAGGGAAGCCAGCTGACTCTGCAGGAGGAGGCTTGAGGAGATTTTCCTGTAGGTTCCTGACAATTGGAGACAAAGAGGCAGGCACACAGGCAAAGCATACTCTGGGTCAGCAGGGTTTTAGGTCTGAATTTTAGGCTGTCTTCTAGTAGTGCCAGCTCTGCTGGGGTGCCAGGCCTGCTGGGAGGCCAGCCTTTCATGCCTTGAAAGAATTGGAACAGATACAGGCAGCCAAGTGTGCAGAGTTGAATAAAGACCAGTAGTCTGGAAAAGAGAGGCAGCCAGGCCCAAGGACCAGGCCCTAAGGTCACTTCCTGAGCAAGCCTGGAGGCCCTGCCCCCCCACCCCTCCCCCCAATCTTGACGCGTGGACTGTTGTTCATATGCCAGCTCAAACCATGGCCTTCACACCTTGTAGCCTCTGTCCTTAGGGAATGCCTCGTCTAAAGCACTGCGAGTTGGCTCAGTAGGTAAAGTGCTCATTGCCCAACCAAGAGGACCTGAGTTCAGATCCTCAGCACCGAGGTAAAGCTGGTAAGGGCAGCACACCATTCGTAACACAGGCGAGTCCTAGGGGCTTGCTGTCCAGCCAGTGTAGCCGCGTGTTGTTGCGCTCCAAGTTCATTGAGAAACTAGTCTCAGAAAAGTAGGTGAAAGTGGGTGACCAGCACTCCTGCAGTATAGGGAACACTAACTGGGCTCAGGGCATAATAAAGGAAAAATGAGGACATGAGGGCAAGAAAGAGGCATGCTGGGGTGTGGGGGTGGCTAGGGACGGATATAAGCACGATACATTGCGTGTATGTGTGAAATTGGCATGACTAAGCAGAGCTAGAGAGGTGGCTCAGTGGTTAGAAGCACTTGCTGCCCTTGCAGAGGACCTGGGCTTGGTTCCCAGCCCTCACCATCTGTAGCTCCGGTCCATGGGGGATCTGATTTCTTTTTCTGGCCACTTCAGGCACTGTATGTACATGGTGCGCCAAATACATAGACAAAACATAGGTAAAGTTAAAATAAATAAAATTAAAAAAAAATAATAAGATAGATAACATTAGAGGAAGACGCCCTACATCGGTCTCTGGCTTCCCTAGTACATGAACAAGGAGGACATCTGTGCATGTGTGTGCGTGTGTGGGTGTGTGAGTGTGCACACACACATACACACATATCCCTACACACACATGCATACACACACATACACACATATCCCTACACACACATGCATACACACACATACACACATATCCCTACACACATATACCCCTACACACACACACACACACACACACACACACATACACACACACACATACACACGCCCTTCCTCTATTAGAGCTTTGCCTCTGTTCCAGTCTCTGAAATGCCCACCTCTTCCTCCCCATCCTGTCCTCTGGGACTCAGGTGAACAGTTTTGCTTCCGTTCTCTCTCTCTCTCTCTCTCTCTCTAAAGATTTATTTATTTATTATGTATACAGTGTTCTGCCTGTGTGTACACCTGCACACCAGAAGAGGGCATCAGATCTCATTATAGATGGTCATGAGCCACCATGTGGTTGCTGGGAATTGAACTCAGGACCTTTGGAAGAGCAGGTGGTGCTCTTAACTGCTGAGCCATCTCTCCAGCCCTGCTTCCGTTCTCTTGTTGGTCACATCCCCTCACCCTTGCTGGTGGCTTCATGACATAGGTATCTCTTCCCTCAAGCCTTGTTGCCTGTCACCTCAGACATGTTGGGCAGTGTCTCTGAGGCTCTGCCCCTTCTTGGCAAGTGGACTAGCCGTTTGCGCCTCATGAGCTGGGAGTGACAGGAAAGTGACTCACATGCAGGCATCACTAGACATGGCGGCTGTTTGCTTCTGGACAGGAAGGAGTTCTAGCTCACTTCCTACTTCTTGCGTTTCATAACTGTTTGACGCTTCAGTTTCCTCACTGTGAAGTGGGGCTGTGATAGCACAGCTTTGGGATCCTGTGAGGATGAAGTGAGGCACAGATGAGGGACGCAGCAGCGCCTGCCCCAGTGCACTCAGTGTGGGTGACCCAACACTCACGCTGTGTAGGGAACATCAGCGGGGCCCTGAACAATGTTTGCTGTCGCTGCTGTTCTTCCTGAGATTGGGCCTGTGTGGAGGCCTTTTCTAATGAGTCTATGATTAAGAACCTGGGCTCTGGGGTCTAGTGACCAGAGTTTGGGAACCCGCTGTCTATTACCAATTAGCTGATTGGTCCCTAAAAATCTTTGTCTATGAAAAGGAAACAGGCTGAGAAGGTAGCTTGCTGGCACAGTACTTGTGTGGCATGCTCAAGCCCTGGGTTTGGTCCTGAGTGCTGCAACACTCACACACACACACACACACACACACACACACACGCGCGCGCGCGCGCACACACACATGCACACACACACACACATGCACACACACACACACACACACACACACACACACACACACATAAAACCACAACAAAACAAAACAGAACAGCAACAAAATTAACCAACCAACCAACCAACAAAAACCTACTCCTCTGTTTCTGAGTAGAGCTGGTCAACTTTGTCACGTGGGTCCCCATGTTCTCATTTGCTAGCCATGTTTTAATGAAGAAATTCAGTAGTACATGCGTGTGTGCACATGTGTATGTGTGTGTGTGCGCGCGCGTGCGTGTGACATGAATGGAGGCGCACATATGGAGGTCAGAGGACGTTCTCAGGAGTTTGCCCTTTGGCTGTGGGTCCCAGGCCTTGAACTCAGGGCACCAAGCTTGCACAGCGGGCACTGTTTCCTGTCGGGCCACCTCGCTGTCCTACCCAAGTCTGTTAACCTGGGACTCAGTTTCCTCATCTGCCAAATGGGAAAGGCGTTCCAGGAGAGGGAAAGCTGGGAAGGAGTGCTCACTGGCTGGTGCATCTGGGCCAGCCGCTAGGTTGGCGAGGTCTCTCTGATGTCTCCTGCCTTCTCCTCTTAGGCAGCCCCTGGAATTTTGCCTTCACAGTCAAGTTCTACCCTCCTGACCCGGCCCAGCTGACAGAAGACATCACAAGGTGAGGATTCTGGAGAGAGGGGGAGATGGGCTGGTCCTATGGAGCTGTCCGTGGGGCCCAGCGTGCTGGCCCCGGGAGACAAAGGCTGTGTGTGATAGGGACAAGCAGGTGCTTTCCCAACAAAGTAGCGAACATGAGCCAAACAGGACTCAAATGCAGAGGTCAGTGGGGGCTGATCGTAAGCTCAGAGAGAAGTGTCAGAGGGTCCCCGGGACCCACTGTGCATTTAAAAGGACGTGTTTCTAAAATGGTTGTGTGGCTGGCAGCATGGCTCGCCAGGTAAAGGGTCTTGTTGCACAAGCCTGGCACCTTTAGTTCAATCCCCAGAAGCCATGTACAGACGGAAGGAGAAAAAACAGTCCTGAAGTTGCTGTCCTCTGAGCGCTACATAATCCTAGTATCATTATCTACCCCAGTCTGTCTCTGTCTGTGTCTCTGTCTGTGTCTCTGTCTGTGTCTCTGTCTGTGTCTCTGTCCCTCCCCCCTCTCTCTTTCTCTCTCTCTCTCTCTCTCTGTTAATAAACGTTTAATAATTAAAATGGCTGCTGTCAGGCTGTGGAAAGTCACTGACCTGTAGGAATTGGGCCTGAAAGTCAAGTGAAGTTAGATATTTTAGACATTTGTGTTTGAAAAACCACACATTTTAAATCTTGACTGTGAATATAACCTTTTTATAAACCCACTGGGAACCCTTCCCCGGTCAAGTGACCCAGCACACATGAAGTCTGATGTTCTGGGTGGGACCCCACCAGTTTGTGGTGTTGAGGAAGCAAGAGAGGCTTCGGGTGTGGGAATTTGGTGTCTTCCGTGCAAGTCAGGTGTGTGGGGGTAAAAGGAGGCATGTGAACCCCGCAGAGGCTGCCTGGACTGCTGGAGTGAACATGGACCACGTAGGTTCCAGTGGCCTGCGAACTGGCAGTGGGGACAGAGCATCGTTCAGGGTTGGGGCTTGCATGGGCACATCCTGCCTCTGGCAGGCTGATCAGGTGGAAGCCCCTGTCTTTAAGTCTTGTCAGAGACATGGCCTCGTTATATGATATCCTGGTCTGGCACCATTCACATCGTGGGCCTTACACTCCCAAAATAACATGTAGACTTGGAGTTTTTCTGCAGTGAGAGGGGTTGCTAAGCTGCCCTCACTCTCTCCCACTGGACCCCCTTTTTTGGCAGGGCATTAGGGATTGGACCTAGGGTCTTGTGCATGTTAGACAAGCACTCTGAGCTAACACAGCCCTCTTTTTATTTAAAAATCTTAATATTGGGGGCTAGAGAGATGGCTCAGTGGTTAAGGGCACCGCCTGCTCTTCCAGAGGTCCTGAGTTCAATTCCCAGCAACCACATGGTGGCTCACAACCATCTATAATGGGATCTGGTGCCCTCTTCTGCAGATAAAGCACTCATATACAATAAATACAATTTTTAAAATCTTAATATTTATTTTTATTTTATTAAAATAAAATACTTTATTTTAATATTATTTGATTCATATTTGTGTGCCTGCATGAGGGATACCATCCATGTGTATACCCTGCAAAGACTGGAAGTAGGTGTCAGATCCCTGGGAGCTAACATTTCAGGCAGTGTGAACCACCCTGGAGGGGTAGAGGAAATAGAACACAGGACCTCTGGAAGAGCAGTGTGTGTTCTCAACTACTGAGCCAGTGCCACTTTTAAAGAAATTTTGAGACAGTCACACACACTAAGCTTCCTGAGCTGGCTTTGAACTTCTCATCCTCCTGCCTCAGCCTCCTTAGTCTGAAGTTAAAGGCCTGGACCACCAGGCCTGAATATCAGGCCCATTTTTAATGCCTGATACCCATTGACCAGGCAGTGTACCAGTGCTCCGATGGCCTTGGGTGAGAAGACAGAAGTTTCTGAAATAGAGCAGGTCCCAGGCCTTGGCTTCAGCAGCCCCGCTCTGAACCCTGAGATCAGCTTGGGGCCAAGGTGACAGCAGTCGTATCCTAATCCAGAGCTTTAGGCCAGGACAGCCATCAGAGTGTGTCTTCTCTGTGCCAGGCCCTGGGCGGCATCAGGCTCCCAGGGACATCAGGAGGAAGGCTGGCCCTGTCCAGCACAGATGGCTCCAGAAGGCAAGGTTGTAGGAGCAGCTGATCTCGTCAAAAATAGCGAGGCCCAAAATAAACTGGTCAAAATGACAAACTGATCGAAATGAGGGATCGGCCAGAGCACTGGCAATGGTTTTTGAATTTTTAGACTCTTGAAGAAAATGTCACAGGCCCATGCTGGACTCCTGTGACGTGTGTGTGGCTGTGGATCCTGGACCTGAGTGCTCACTGAGGTTTCACGTGACCATTATTACCACAGCTCTGGTTCTGAAATAATGTCACAGAGCACTAAAAAGTCTACTAAGTCAAAGTCACTTTGAAGGAAGAGACTTGGGAAGTTGGGGGCGGGGAATCAGGATCCGGCAGAGAAGGGCTGAAGATGACGCGCCCCATGCCCTACTCCAGTGAACAGTGATGGCACACGTGGCAGCAAAACGGCTTACATGGTAAAAATCCGTCCAAGTGTGACTGTGAGCTGCAAGAAGTCACAGCCTGGTGGCTGGAAATGCCTCTTCAGACCCATTTGGTTTTTAAACAATTCACTTAGGGCTGGAGGCAGAAGAAAGTTTGGGGAAAGAGCCCGCAAGATGGTTCAGCGGGTAAAGGTGCTTGCCACCAAGCCTGATGGGCTGAGCTTGGTCCACCAAGCCTGATGGGCTGAGCTTGGTCCACCAAGCCTGATGGGCTGAGCTTGGTCCACCAAGCCTGATGGGCTGAGCTTGGTCCACCAAGCCTGATGGGCTGAGCTTGATTGCTTGGGCACAGGTGTTGGAAAGAGAGAATCTTCTCCCCAGATTGTCCTCTGATTTCTACAAACTCTGGCATGTGCATGCTTCCTTTATTTCTTACACACACACTCTGTCTCTCTCTGCATGTGTGTGTATGTGTGTGTGTGTGTATGTATATATATATATATAGTGTGTGTGTATGAATTCACATATATTCATAAGTATTTATGAATCAGTTGAAAAAAAAACCATTTGGAGAGTGTTGATAAGCAGGCCCATCGGAGCTGTGGGAACGGTGCAGAGGCTGAAGTACATGTGGACCGTTGTGAATGCTGACATGGACACCTCTCCTAGGGTATGTCACTGCGTGTGACATGGAGAGCTCTGGAATCAGATGCAGCATTTCATACTATTTGCATATTAAAACAGCCATCAGCTAAAGCCATATGCATGCCTGTGCTTATGGAGGAGAAACGTCTAGAATACCACATGAATAACTGGTGGCCTCAGAGAGGGAACTGGGAATGGCCATCAAGGGGGACCTCAGAAACACTGCTAGGATTCCTTCCTTCCTTCCTTCCTTCCTTCCTTCCTTCCTTCCTTTTTTCTACCTGAGAATTGGTTGGGTTTTTTTTTTTTTAAACAAAATTTCAATCATTCCACTTTACCAATAAAAACTCGGGAGCCATATGCTGGGGTAAAATCCTGCTAGCTCAGAGAGGCAGAGAAAGTACCCAGCTGACCTTCCTCTTTAGCCAAAGTCCCAAAAGGAATGCTCCTTTCCCACGCCACCTCAGAAACACCCTCAAACTGAATGTCCCTCCCTTCTGCTTCCTATGTGTCTCTCTCTATCCATCCTCCTGACTTCCTCTTACTCTCTTTGGATTCCTCCTCTGTTCACTCCCTGTCAACTGGTTGTTTGCTCCACTTCTTGACCTAGGGTTGAGTTTGTTTAATCCTGCTTACAATATTCAAACAGAAAGCTCTTGGATTAAATAAAGGTATGTGCTAGGGCACCACAACTACAAACAGGCTTTTCCAGTAAACAACACAATCTTTTTTTTTTTCAAAGATTTATTTATTTATTATGTGTACAATGTCCTGCCTGCACGCCAAAGCCAGAAGAAGACAGCAGATCTCACTGTAGATGGTTGTGAGCCACCATAGGGTTGCTGGGAATTGAACTCAGGACCTTTGGAAGAGCAGCCAATGCTCTTAATCTCTGAGCCATCTCTCCAGCCCAAACAACACAATCTTGGGGTTCACAGTGGGATCAAATATCCTGCAACAAGGAATGTATTTGCTTGCAGGACAGAGGAAGCAGTTCAGGCGGTAGAGTGCTTGTCTGCCATGCCGGGAGCTCTGGGTTCTCTCCCCAGCACGGCATAAGCCAGGTGTGGTTGTACATGCTTGTAGACATAAGGTTATTGTGTAATTCAAATGCTGTTTTCTGTAGCCCCCATATCTGGTTGCAGTTCTTGTTCTGAGAATCTCCTGTCTCGATGTTATGTAAACACTGATCCCCACTTGTCCCCTGACATGCCAATAAAGCAGTTTGCAGCCAATCGCTGAGCAAGGGAGAGAATAGGGCTGGATTTCCTGCCAGTCAAGGGAGGAGGAATTAGAAAGAGGAAGCAGGGGATTCAACCAGGGGGGGTAGGTGATGGGAGGGAGGGGATCCAAGAGATATCAGGAGAAGGAGCCGGAGTGGGAAAGCTGCAGAGTGCTCTGAGATATACGCTGATGGGGAGGCCAGATTAGTTTAGAGGAAACCAGATTAGCTTAGAGGGTTAAGAATAGAGTGATAACTGCTCAGTTATTGTGCTGTGAAGCTTGTTAGTAAACAAATCATGTTTATCATCCCATTACTTAGGAAGTGAGTTATGCAGTGATATCTTTTAAAAAAGAAAACAGAGCTGGGCACGGTGGCGCACGCCTTTAATCCCGGCACTTGGGAGTCAGAGGCAGGTGGATTGCTGTGAGTTCGAGGCTAGCCTGGTCTACAAAGTGAGTCCAGGACAGCCAGGGCTACACAGAGAAACCCTGTCTGGAAAAAACAAAACAAATCAAAGAAACAAAAACACAAAGAAAAAGAAAACAGAAAATATTCTATTTCATAATTAAAACTACATAAAAGTCAGGCATAGTGATGCATGTCTATAATCCTAACACTTATAAGGCTGAGGTAGGAGGATTCATATTAAAAACCAGCCTCGGATGTATAATGAGTTCCAGGCCAGCCTGAGTTACATAGTGAGAACTTGTCTCCAAACCAACTAATTGGGCTAAGGAGACAGTTCAGCGGATAAAATTCTTGCACACAAGTGTGTGGAACCAAGTTCAAATCCCCTGAGACCCATGTAAAAGGAAAGATTGGTGATGTCTGCCTGCAATCCCAGGGTTCCTATGGTAAGGTGGGAGGTAGACACAGGAGAAGCCTCAGATACTTCAGGGCCAGCTATCTTGGTGCACACAGCAGGAGGCAACAAAAAGGCCCTACCTTCAACAAAGTGATAGGCAAGGATCAACAGTCGAGACTGGGGCTGGAGAGATGGCTCAGAGGTTAATAGCACTGGCTGCTCTTCCAGAGGTCCTGAGTTCAATTCCCAGCAACCACATGGTGGCTCACAACCATCTATAGTGAGATCTGGCGCCCTCTTCTGGTGTGCAGGGGTATATACAGGCAGAGCATTGTATACATAATAAATAAATAAATATTTTAAAAAAGAAAAAAAGAGAGAAGATCTGCTGCCCCAGCACTCCTTTAAAAACAAACAAACAAAACAAAACAAAACAAACAAAAAAACAGTCAAGACTGTTCTCTGGGCATGGAGAGATGGTTCAGTGGTTAGGAACACTTGTGGCTCTTGCAGAGGACCCAGGTTCAATTCCCAGTACCCGCATGGTAGCTTATGACCACTCATAACTCCAGTGTGAAGGGATCTGACATCTTCTTACCTCCACAGGCACCAAGCATGCACATTGTACACATACATACATGCAGGCAAGACACTTATTCACATACAATGAAATAAATAACTTTAAAAAATTGTCCTCTGAGCTGGGCAGTGGTGTGGCATGCCTTTAATCCCAGCACTCGAGAGGCAGAGGCAGGAGGATTGCTGTAAGTTGGAGGACAGCCTGGTCTACAAAGTGAGTTCCAGGACAGCCAGGGCTGTTACACAGAGAAATCCTGTTTCAAAAAAACAAAAACCAAAATAAAAAAGAAAAGAAAAGAAAAATGTTCTCTAATTTACACACACACACACACACACACTGTGGTATGTGTGCACTTGCACACACATCTTACACATGCATACATATACAAAACAAACCAATCAATAAACCAAACAAACCTACAAGTCATTTTTCTTCCAAGGGCCAAACCAGTAGTAGCCCTATTGATCTTGGAAATGCATTATAAATCTCATAAAGTCTCTTAAAATAGAGAAAAAAAAAAACCTCTTCAAATTCAGAAATGAACAGAAATGCTGGAAGTCACATGGCATGCCTCAAAACCTGCTCATAGGACACACCCACTCATCAGCCATGAAATGGCAGTGTCTATGGGTGCCATTTTCCACTGAGCTCTTTTTTTTTTTTTTAAGTGTTTGAGACAAGGTTTCTCTGTGTAGCCTTGGCTGTCCTGGACTCACCCTGTAGACCAGACTGGCCTCGAACTCACAGTGATCCACCTGCCTCTGCCTCCCGAGTGCTGGGACTACAGGAGTGTGCCACCATGCCTGGCTCACTGCGCTGATTTTATTTGGTTCCAGCAGGCCAGCTGTGAAGGTCTGGGCCACCTGGAGGTGTAGACCCATGAGCACCCTTTTCCCTGTCTGCAGGTACTACCTGTGCCTGCAGCTGAGGGCAGACATCATCACAGGCCGCCTGCCCTGCTCCTTTGTCACGCATGCCCTGCTGGGCTCCTATGCCGTGCAGGCTGAACTGGGTGACTATGACGCAGAGGAACATGTGGGCAACTATGTCAGCGAGCTCCGCTTCGCCCCAAACCAGACCCGGGAGCTGGAGGAGAGGATCATGGAGCTGCACAAGACGTACAGGTGAGAGCCTGGCCCTGATAACGCTGCAGCCCTCACATGTTGACGAGCTAAGCTCCGGATGCTGTGTCTGACATATGCCGCCTGGCACTGTTCCTTACCAGAGGTGCCTGGGAACAGGTCATTTCCATGAGGTGGTGCTGACTGGGACCATCTGTGTGACTGTCAGTGACCGCTTGGATCTCAATTTCTTGAGTTCCTGTGTGGATAAAATTCCCCGTCCTGGACTGTTCTGTAACTTGCTATGTACACCAGACAGGCCTCAAACTCACAGAGCTCTGCCTGCCTCTGCCTCCGAATGTTGGGATTAAAGGAGTGATCCACCGCCATCCTGGTAAACTCTATACAAATGTATAGAGGTACCCAGCATCTTTGTAAATCCTATACTTGAATTTTTTAAAGAAATATATTATTTTAAGTAACATTAATATATCACTTCATATACTGCTTTTAAATACTTAAATGTTTTTCTCTTAACTCAGAAATATAATGATGGTGGCATGCCCCTGAGTAAGGGTCCTGATGCAGAGGTTTTGGTACATATTTCAAAAGTGTAAACGCAGATGCCAACGTGACTGTGCCACTCGCTAATCTGGGGGTGTTGACCGGGCATCTCACGCCCCTGCGCTTTGGTGTGTTCATCTATTCAGCGCAGTGCTGGTCAGCATGCCCCCATGGAGCTGTTAAGGAGGCCGCCGCGCAGATATTAAAGACATGCCACGTGTGGGCTCGGCGCTGCTATCTGTCATTTGGGGCATTTGTGTTATTCATCCCATACTCCGTTGAGTTGTTGATTGCGTATTTGTTGAGTTGCTGATTGCATAGTTTGTTCTGGAGTTGGACGATAATTGGCCAGATGTGTGATCGTCGGCTAGTGGCTGAGCCTCTGCAAGCCCGGGTTTCACCTATAAATACACAGATTGAGATGACGAGTGGTGCTCAGCCGTGGGTATTTAGGACAGCAGAGCTCGTCATATAGGATCTTAAGCTCTTTGGGCCGCAGGCATCGAATGCCCATAACAGCACTAAGCAATTGCAACAGTGGGAGCACGGTCCGCTGCCGTTTCTCAGTGTCTGCTCTGCACAGAAATACTACCGGCCTGGGATCAAAAAAACGATCTGTAGGGTCCTTTTAAGCTGGGAGCGCTTTGGGTTCCCAGCTCAAGGTTGTCATGGGAACGTTCTAAAGGGTACAGTGCCACACCTACAGGAAAGACTGGCGATATCTCATCCCTATGCATGGGGGTGGGTTGTGTGCCGGGGGCCCCGCATCTGGTGAGGAAGCCCAAGACCAATGTGGTGAGTTCATCTGTGGGATGAGCCTGCGAGGTGTGATGGATGCTGGGGTCAAAGATGGCAAGCAAGTGTCGTCCGAGATGAGATCTGCACACCAGCGATGCTGGGTTGGCAGTGACTGCACGGAATCCTACTGAGTAGGACACGGGTAGTCATGGCCACCTGGACATAGGATGAGGGTACCCTGCCTGACACTGGCCATTCATGCCTGCCCTGGATAGCAAGGTGCCCTGGGAATTTGTACGAGTCATAGTGATTCACAGAGAAACAGATCAATGTGAGCTTTGCTCAGTGCCGCCAGCAATCATTGTAACTCTTGGAACTTAGAGCACGTTGACATCTGGCATCCGTGAATCCCACGCAGAAGCTCCGAGGTGGACAGGGAGCAGGAAATGGAGGCCAGAGGACGTGAGAGACAGATTTGCGTTTGAATCCCAACTCTGGAGCCACATTGCCTAGAGTTAAGGCCAGACTCTGCTCTTACTTAATAGTAATGTGCTCTTCAGCATGCTAATGAACCTCCCCCCAGCACTGGCTGCCTCATCTGAGAGCAACACGGGCCTCACAGACTGAGCCACCGCATGTAGGTCAAGTTCCCCAACAGTAAACAGCGCCGTGACGTTGTTTGCCCTGAGTGTGACCTGCAGCCTGAGCTCCCCGGCAGCCAGGGCAAAGATGGAGCTGGATTTGGTCTGAGGACATGTTTCTTAAGGGAGATTAAGTGGCCCCTGACACTAGATTGTCGTCTGAGGCGGGTGATTGGGAGTCTTTGGGTGATTCTGGTCAACACTGTCTTCATCAGTGGTCTCCCAGTCATAAAAAAAGCAGGATTATAAACTTCCTACTTAAGTTGGTGGGGACTGAGCCAAAAACTCTCTCTCACTCTAGCTCTTGTCTGCTTCCTGGACCAAAGAGTCTGGACTTGAGTGTTGCAGGGAACGGGACTGGAGGACTGAAGTAGAGACGCGCTCAGTCCTGTCCTGAGGGCGGAGGGGAGGGCCTCGGGCAAGACTTGCCCACCTATCTTTCTGGGCTGGCCAGTTCTGGTGCTGATGCCTACAGCCAGCTGGGTGCAGCCTGGGCCTTTGCCACGTCCGCAGCCATCACTTTCTTTCCTCAGGGGCATGACTCCCGGAGAGGCAGAGATCCACTTCCTGGAGAACGCCAAGAAGCTTTCCATGTACGGAGTTGATCTGCACCACGCTAAGGTACTAGCAAGCCCTTCACCTCGGGTGCTTCCTGGGGGAGCTACAGCCCTGCCCCCCCAAAGCTGCGGTCTGGACTGCTTTGCCTCCGACTTGGAACCTTTGGGGCTCTCACCTCGCAAACCACTCTCGGACCTTTATCCTCTCCCTCTTGGGTTCGGCTTCCTCACGAATCCATTTGTGCCACCGCTTGGTTGGGTACCTGTGAGAGATAGCCTGAGGCCTTAGCTTATTTTTGTCACGCTAGTGTGTGGGACGTGGCCCTGCCATGAACATGTTCCTGAACGGTTGGTGAGTGGGTGGGTGACTGACAGAGCAAGCGACTGAAGGATTGAGTGGCGAATGGATGACTGACTGAGGGTGAAGATGACTAAATGACGGCGGGAGGGAGAGGGACTCCGGCTTGTTCCTGGGGCCCATTACAGGAGGAGCAGGGTGTGGCCGGCTGCCCCTGCCAGGCTCCAGAACTCCCGTTCCGTGCTCCCTCCTTGTGCAGGACTCTGAAGGCATTGACATCATGCTAGGCGTCTGTGCCAATGGCCTGCTCATCTACCGAGACCGCCTGAGAATCAACCGGTTTGCGTGGCCCAAGATTCTCAAGATCTCCTACAAGAGAAGTAACTTCTACATCAAGATCCGGCCTGGGGAGGTGAGCCTGGCCCACAGCCCCCCCCCCTTCTTTCTTCACCCCTACCTACACTCAAGGGTTGACTGACCCTAGAAGAGTGGATCCCAGAAGCTGGCCTGGGTTTTTCCTACCCAGGAACCATGAACACGGTTCTGGGGCTCATGGAAGATGGGGCTCCCTCCTCCCTGCCTCTCTTAGTCTCTTTGTTGACTTTACACCCTGGACATGTGAAGTCACATTTTGTTTATTTGTGTGTGTGTGTGTGCACATGTGTGCAAATGTGCTGTGGTGCGCATGTGGAGGCCAGAGATTGGGTCATATGGACATTTTTCGGTAGTCAGTTTTCTCATTCCACCATATTGGTCCTGGGGATGGAACTCAGGTTATCAGGCAGAGTGGCAAGTGCCTTTTTTGCTGAGCCATCTTGCCAGCCTGGACATGTGCTTTCAAGCAACATGTGTGCATGTGAGCGTGTATACTCACACGTCTACTTTATGAGCCAAAATAGAATGATTATCACATGGACTCAGGCTACACAGAAAGGTCAGCAGTCATGTGCATGCCTAGATTTGCCTGTGTGCAGTGGTCCACTGTGTCTCCACACCAGGACACACACACACAGGCATGTGAGGACACACAGTATGTATGTACACAGAGGTATGCATCCACACCTCTTACCCTTTGAGCAGTCCCATCGAAAGCCCTACTGTTAGACTAACTGTGACCCACCTGGCGCTCCTCACCGCTGGGCCAGCCACAGCAGCCACTGTCTGTCACCTGTATCTACGTTGTCCCTCTTATTGCTCTCCCTGCCTCTGTCCCTTAAGTCAGATCCTGCCAACCACTGCCATCTCCTGCAGACACACACCAGCCTGCCACCACTGTAACAAAATACCTGATACAGTCTGTGTATAGAGAAGAAAGGTTTGGGAGGGTTAGTCTATGTGTGATTAACCCATGGCTTTGGGCTCATGGAGAAGCGGCACACGTAGCAGGAGGGGGCAGGAGGGGCAGGGTGGCCACGCCGTGGTCAAGACACAAAGTAGATACGGAGTACAAAGACACCACAATGTGACGGCACACCCCAGTGTCCTAAAAACTCCCTGTAGGCCCCACCACTTAAAGGCTTCCACCACCTTCCATTCGCACCACACTGGGGACTAAGTGTTTAACACCTTCACTTTTAGGGACATTGAAGACCCTGGCTATATCATGACCCTGGCCTTCATGTGTCTAACGAGTAGACCTTTCTCTGACTGTTCACCCCAAGCCTGTGGTCTTATTTATTTTATTCTTTGTGTGTGTGTGTGTGTTTGTACATGAGTGTGTGTGTGTTTGTACATGAGTATGTGTGTGGTTGTACATGAGTGTATATGTGGTTGTACATGAGTATGTGTGTGGTTGTACATGAGTGTGTATGTGGTTGTACATGAGTGTGTGTGATTGTACATGAGTGTGTGTGTGGTTGTACATGAGTGTGTATGTGGTTGTACATGAGTGTGTGTGGTTGTACACGAGTGTGTGTGTGGTTGTACACGAGTGTGTGTGTGGTTGTACATGAGTGTGTGTGTGTGGTTGTACACGAGTGTGTGTGTGGTTGTACATGAGTGTGTGTGTGTGTGTGGTTGTACATGAGTGTGTGTGGTTGTACACGAGTGTGTGTGGTTGTACATGAGTGTGTGTGGTTGTACATGAGCGTGTGTGTGGTTGTACATGAGTGTGTATGTGGTTGTACATGAGTGTGTATGTGGTTGTATGAGTGTGTGTGTGTGATTGTACATCAGTGTGTGTGTGGTTGTACATGAGCGTGTGTGTGGTTGTACATGAGTGTGTGTGGTTGTACATGAGTGTGTGTGTGATTGTACATGAGCGTGTGTGGATGTACATGAGTGTGTGTGTGGTTGTACATGAGTGTGTGTGTGATTGTACATGAGTGTGTGTGGTAGTAAATGAGTGTAGGTCTTATGTGATTGTACACGAGTGTGTGTGCGTGGTAGTACATGAGTATATACATGTGTGTGGTTGTATGTGAGTGTATTTGTGAGTGTATATGTGCACGTGTACACACATGTGTGTGCATGCACATGTGTGTGCATGGGGGGGAGGTGCAAGGTTGATGTTGGGAATCATGTCTCATCCTCGGTTCTTCTTCCACCCATTCAGCGAGGCAGGGTGCCCCCCACAGCCAGAGCTCACCTAGCCTAGCTAGCCCGATTGCTCTGGGACCCTCCATCTTCCCCCTCCTCGGCTGTAATTGCAGACGGCCTGCCACACCCACCTGCCCTTTATGTAAGTTCTGGGGATGTGAACTGAGGTCCTCAGCCCGTGAGGCAAGCAATTCACCATGGAGCCTTCTCCCCAGCACAATTTAATTATTCTGAGACTTCCTACTCCCTAGAATCTTCTGTGCTGATCCCTCCGGTCTCTCCGGTATCCAGCATTAGACCGGTTATAGAAAAGGGCTCAGTCCACCCCGTTTACACACATGCACAGGCAGAAGTTAAACCTGCCTGAGGAGGGGGTGCGTAGGTGGGTTGATGGCAAGTGTGGCCCAGGCCCTGCCTCTTACCCACCCTTGTTGGCTCCCCAGTATGAGCAGTTTGAGAGCACCATCGGCTTCAAGCTCCCTAACCACCGCTCAGCCAAGCGCCTGTGGAAGGTCTGCATCGAGCACCACACGTTCTTCCGGTGAGTCGCCCCTGGGTGGAGTGAGAGCCACAAGAGGCCACGTGGCCTGGGGGGGGGCGAGCAGGAAGAGGAGTTAGCATTAGCGGCAAGCCCCCCTTTCCCTGAGTCTCCCCCTTCGGACTGTGGAGTATTGTAGTTAGCAGGACATTGGAATAAAAAACCTGATGTGCCCATTCGACCTCGGGCCTGGCAACGCAGGTTCTGATGCCTTACGTCTTGTCTCCATTTACCCTGTTGTAGGCTGGTGTCCCCAGAGCCCCCACCCAAGGGCTTCCTGGTGATGGGCTCTAAGTTCCGGTACAGTGGGAGGACCCAGGCACAGACACGCCAAGCCAGTGCCCTCATCGACCGGCCCGCACCCTTCTTTGAGCGTTCCTCCAGCAAGCGATACACCATGTCCCGCAGCCTTGACGGAGGTATGGCCAGACTGGAGCTGCGGTGACAGTGGTCCTCAGGGGAGCCGAGGGCTGGGAACGCAGCAGGTTCCACGGAACAAACTGTGGTAGTCGTGGTGGGCACTACTAAGGTTCGCACTGGACATGGTGACCCACAGGCACTACTGCTCCTGGGCAGTTCAGCTCTGTCCCACCAGGGTGTGACACAACCCTCAGGACTTCTCTGGGATATGATCTTGTGGGGCCTTAGGTTCTGCCATCTGAGTTTCTGAGCCTCTGTTCAAGAAGCTCTGCGGTGCATAGGTTGGCATTTTGCCAGGAGAGTGACATCACGTGGTTTACATGCAGGCAAGAGGATCTGGTTGGACCCAGGCCTTTCCTGTGTGCCCCATTCCTAAGCCAGAGCTAAATGGAACTTAGGTTAGAGGGGAAGTGGCAGCAGAGGTTAGCCTAGAGCTGGGGGAACTTGCCGGGGACAGAAGCCTGGACTCTGGGTCTGAAGACTATGCTTCTTGTTTTGACATCCTGAAAGGACACCTATGCGACCTTCCCCTCTTGATGCCTCAACTTACCCTCTGTCAAATGGAGGCAGCAGTTCCCAGGCTAGCCCCTAACAGAGCAATGCAAATCAAGCCAGGCAGTACGCAGGAGTTGGCTCTTTGCAGAGGGAAATAGCCCTGAAATTTCATCACGACAGGGAAGTTGGCATCCCCCCTTCCCCCACCCCCCACCCCAGAGCTGAGGACCAAACCCAGAGCCTTGCGCTTGCTAGGCAAGCACTCACCCCTGAGCTAAATCCCCAACCCCTGGCATCCCTTTTTAATAGAGGCCAACCCCAAGGATAATATGTGTGCTGTGGTTGGCTTCCATGAAGTTTTTGAGATTTTTGTTTTTGTTTTTGTCCCAGCTTTTTTCCTACTAAGATGTCTTGTGTTGTACTCAGGGCTTGGTGTAGTCTCTAAGCCTACCCTTCTTCTATTCAGAAAAGTATTTTACAATTGTGGCAAGAGAGATGGACATTAAGGAATCCCTTTGAACTCTTGTTAATTTACAGAGAAGGTGTACTGTTTGTAGGCTTCCACTGTCTCGAGTAAAAGCTAACCTTCTCAATATTGCTACATAATTGATATATAGGGAAAAGGACCACAACCCAAACAGTAACGTTTGCTCGTCCAGCACTGATGGAAGGCTCACTCTGGACCAGGCAACTCCCCTAAGTACTTCTATACGTTAGTCTGCTTGGTCCTCACCTCATCCTTCTGGCGTAGATACTACTTACTGATGAGGAAGGAAACTGAGGCCCAGACGGACTGTACGACTTATCCACTGTCACACAGTCAGGAAGGGTGAGATTGCAGATGCTGTAGGAATTAGGAAAGAGCCCAAGGCTGGGAAGCCGCTCCTGACTCTCCAGCTGTGGGACCAGGGCGAGCAGCGGGTTGTAGCGGGGAGGAGTCGCCTGGTGTGGCTAAGGCAGCGGCTGGCCTGGCTTCTGACGGTGCACGGAGACTTGCCTTACGCAGTCGCTCTGCCTCCTCTGCCCACTTTAGCGGAGTTCTCCCGCCCTGCCTCCGTCAGTGAGAATCATGATGCAGGCCCCGACGGTGACAGGCGCATAGACGATGCTGAGTCAGGGGGACGTCCATCAGAGGCCGAAGAAGGAGAGGTTAGGACGCCCACCAAGATCAAGGAGTTGAAGGTAGGAGGCTACTGGGTTGCCATGGTAACTCTCTTCTCCAGGGGACCAGGCGGGTGGCCCGAGGCTTAGCCTTGGCCTCCACATGCCCTGACTGTATCCAGGCACCCTTGCTGTGGGGCACCACCATGGACAGGACCTTGGCCTGGACGTGCAGAGTAGGGTGGGGAGTGAAGGTGGAGGTGTTGCCCCCTTTTTTGCCCAGGTGCTTACCTCCTGGGAGACTCAGACACCCTCTTGCCTCCTCTCTAACTGTTGTCTGACCCTGTCTCCTGTCCTCTGAGCATGACCAGGTCACCAATGGCCTCAGAATGGAGTATAGATGTATTCTTTCCCACAGCCCCACCCCCACTCTGTGGACATACACCCCCCCCCCCGACCCTGTGTATATATACATACATGCTCCCACAGGCACACACAGCCCAGCCTCACAGGCATCCACTTTTGGACCTCTACACCCCAGCCTTAGGCTCACGCACAGACATGATGACAGCATGTTCACATGCACAGGCTTGGCCACACACACGCCAGGTGTGGCTTCCTTGGCATTGCTAAACAGTCCTTTCCTGTCATTTGGTTCTGTCACGTGGACACAGGTCCTCTAAGCACATCCTCACTGCTGCAAGCACGCGTGCAAACACACACACATACACACACACACACACGTGAGTGTTACTCTACCCACTTGACCCCTCCTTGGCCTTCCTGGGATAGCTACCTGCTTCCTACACTATGCCTTCCCCGGACTACCTCATTACCTTACGGCAGCCTAGCTGCTTCCTCGGCTTGCACTGCAGCAGTGGGGCTGGGCGTGAGTGCGCAGGGCTCCCTTGCTGGATCAGGCTGCTTGCGGTGTCTCTAATCTGTTTGTCCTACTGACCCTGCTGGTTCCTTTCCCTCCTGCCATATCCTACCAGCCGGAGCAGGAAACCACGCCAAGACACAAGCAGGAGGTACTGCATGGCCCTGTCCCCCACTAGATAGCCATTCGGATCCCCAGTTCAAGTGTCACCATCTCATCCTGTCCCTGGCTCGTGTCCCCGGCACCACCTCCCCCTCCAGCTTTGTTTGTGCTCACCTTCCACCCCCTCTTCCACTATCTCCCTGCCCACTCCACTCACGTCTTCAGCCCCCAGGTCAGATTCTAGTACCATCCGTGTGCCCTCCCCGCCACTCAGTGTCACTCTTTGCTGGGCCTGGAAATCTATGCTTGTCTCCCCCTCCCCCTCCCCTTCACCTTTGCTCTCCCCCTCCCCCCTCCCCCCTCCCCCTCCCCCCCTCCCCCTCCCCCCCTCCCCACATTCCCCCCCCCCCCCCCCCCCCCGCTCCACTTGCATCCACCAGTGCTTCCGGTCCTGCGCTTCCATTTAGCTCCCCCTTCCTTAGCTCCATCTCTCACAGTTTGGCCACACCTCCATCTCATCTGTGTTCTTCGTATCTCTTGACAACCAGATGTGAGGGTGGGGCCCCGGGTGGGGAAGGAGGGAGGACCCTCAGCCCACATCTGGCCTGCTCAGACTCCAGTCCCTCCTCCCTCCTGAGGAGGCCGCTGACGCCTCCCTGGACACCTCCTCCTGGCTCATTCTCTCTTCTCTGCTTCCATCAGCTTCCGCCGCCCACCCCCACCTTCCCTCTCACGGCGTCCAGCTCTCTCTCTCTGGGTCCTTCAGCACAAGAGAGGCGGTTTCTTCTTGGGCTGCTGAAAAGCTGGCCTTAGCCAGGGCCCGGCAGTGGCACACTGAGATGTGCACTTCAGCCCAGCTCAGCTACTGACTGGGTCTTAGGAAGGCTCCTCCTCGGGCCCTGATCTCCATCTACACCACAGGGCAGGCAGAGTACCTGTGACTCTAGCTGTACTTTGCCTTATTCTTATTCAGGCCTTGACACTCGCCTCCTGGTTTCTCCAAGGCCTTTTTGCTCTAGGAATCCCAGGACCCAGCCACTCTGCAGCTTTTGGGAGCACAGCTCACCCACAGGGCCTGCAGTCTCATTGGGGGAATCATCCCGGGTTAAGACCCGCTGACCACTGAGGCCCGTGCTTACCCACTGGGCCAAGTCCATTGGATTTGACCTCTCAGATAGATACTTCTGTGGTTAACTTAGCCTGGGAGGAAGGCCTGAGGCCCAAGCAGGTGCCTGGGGAGAAGGCAGAGGCCTCAGTGGGCCTGGCTTTCTTCCTGAGAAGGTGTGAGAGCCATAGTTGAGTCCAGGGGAAGATGGTAGCCTTATCCAAGGGCAAGCTTATCTTCCGGGTGGCTCCCTCAAATAGCCTTGCAGATAGGCTCTGGGCTGCCAGCCCAGTCCTTCTGTCTCAGAAACAAGCAGATGATGATCACCATGGCGTGGACTCACGTGTCATAGATTACTGAGGAACATGTAGCTCTACTTGACTCATTCTTTTTTTTTTTTAAGATTTATTTACTTTATTATGTGTACAGATTTCATTATAGATGGTTGTGAGCCACCATGTGGTTGCTGGGAATTGAACTCATGACCTTTGGAAGAGCAATCAGTGCTCTTAACCTCTGAGCCATCTCTCCAGCCCTACTTGACTCATTCTTGTGCCAGGCCTTGAAGCTCATCTCTTCCTCCTAGTCTCAGATTTCTTGTTCCCACAGGAATCTTACTTCCACCCCAGTATCCTGGTCTCTCTGATGCTATCTGACTCTTTCTACTCTTGCGGAGTCAGAGCTCAGATGGCATCTGGAAGGTTCTGAGTGGTGGAGAAGGCAGTGGCCCATGACAAAGAGTTCTGCATAGCCTTTCCCTGGTCCTGAGTAAGGGAGCAGGGCCCATTTTTCTCACTGGTCCAGCTTAGGCATATCTTTATCCCAAGCCTCCATGGGCCTGAGCAGTTGGATGGGGCCTCAGAAACGCCTAGACTACTAGACTAAACATACTATTGAGTACAGTGGTCTTGACCAGAGTAGGAGCCAGGATTCAAGGGGGTTCTGGGAAGCCAGCCAGCGTGCCAGTGCAGCTCAGCGAACAGACCAGGGACTGCTCACCCTGGTACCCTCTGCCTGCTGTGTCTAGATCCTGCACAGGAAAGGCATCTGTGTGCCTGATTCCATCTGGGCTCAGAGCACAACGGGAGCCCACCCAGATTTGAGGGTTGAGTGGAGTCGAATGCTATGGGGTAAAGGAGGCTGGGGAGGAGAGGGGGTGACATCATTAGGCTGTCCTCTTTGTCAGTACACCTCTTGGGGTTCATTGTCCTTGCTTCCTTGGCTCCTTGGGGCTGCTGTGAGGGAGACGGGACGGATGGTGGAGGACGGCGGCCATGCCATCCTTCCAGCGTCTTCTTCACCCGCCGGGAGCAGTTTACCTTACTCCTCCGCCCTCTCCTCCCGTGCCTAGTTCCTGGACAAGCCGGAGGACGTCCTGTTGAAGCACCAGGCCAGCATCAATGAGCTCAAGAGAACCCTGAAGGAGCCCAACAGCAAACTCATCCACCGGGACAGAGACTGGGAGCGGGAGCGCAGGCTGCCCTCGTCACCTGCCTCCCCCTCGCCGAAGGGAACCCCCGAGAAAGCCGGTGAGGTAGGTAGCGTGCTGAAGGCCTTGACGGACACCTTGGGTAAAGAGCACAGGGTTGGGTGGGTGTGTGTGTGGGGGGTCAAGTATATGTTTACATTTCTCCTCCACACAGTATGTGTCCCCTTTGTCGCCTATAGGCTGGTGTGGTAGTGAGACAGGTTAGACGGAGAGAGTCAAGTCCGTTAACTGCTGGGTCCTAAGGACCGTCTTAAAACATGAAAGACTCCAAAAACTCCTGGGGTATCTTAGTGTATTCCCCTTCAGCCAAGCAAAGAAAAATGGGCAAAGGGTGTTTGTTAGAAACACAGGGTCCAGCCGGGCCTGGTGGCGCACGCTTTTAGTCCCAGCACTCGGGAGGCCGAGGCAGGCAGATAGATCTCTGTGAGTTTGAGGTCAGCTTGGTCTACAAAGTGAGTCCAGGACAGCCAAGGCTACACAGAGAGACCATGTCTCAAAAAACCAAAAGAAACACAGGGTCCATGACCCCATGTGGAACCCACTGAATCAGTTGTTTGCCAGGAGACAGCCCTGGAAACAGCCTTTTAAACAAGTGCCCTAGGCAAGCCTCTTACATATTCAACTTTAAGAATCCTCAAAGCCCTACCCAGGAGCTAGACCCTTTGGGGCTTTCTGTGAAAGTACAGGGAGCACATGATCTCTCCTGGAAGGATTCTTGGAGTTCACCAAAGTGCTGAGTCCACTGTACAAGCTTGACTGCTCCCGAGGCATTCCCAGAAGGGCAGCCCCCCTTCCCCCCACCCTCCTCATCCCCCCACCCCCATGTCCTGCCCTCCAGGGTGGAAATCCTGGGGGTATTTTCTCAATTGAAAATGATAGAGATAGGATTTGGGGAAATCCCATATTTACACTCCCAGGCTAGTATATTTAGCTCTTGCTGAATCTTGGCAGGATTTACCCCAGTTTCCTTGTAGGCATCTTCTCTCGAGCTGTCGCTCACTAGTCACCAGACTGTGGTCTAGACTTAGGCTCCTACCTCCGTTCCCCGTCAGCTGGGGGGCTCGGAGCTTGTTCCCTGGTCTGTCTGCGGCCCTGTTAGGTGGAGATGTTGATAGGGATGTTATAAAAAGTCAGATGAGCTAAGGCCTAGAGAGGGACCACAGGGCCACTGTGCTGTCTGATCTGAAACCTTGGTGTTCCTTACGGAGTCCCAGGACTCTGCCTTGCAGAGCAAAGCTGGAAGGGCCCTGGAAGCCCTCCCTGTTCAGAGGCCACCTTTTACTGAGACCCAGAAAGACAGAGTGGCGCAGCAGGATGGCTGCGTTTGCTGTGCCCCACATCATTTCTCTTGACATTAACTCACAGCTGACTCGAGGCACGACCGAATCATGCGCAGAGCAGGGACAGTCAGTTGAGTATGTGCCTCCTCTCTAGTGCCTTGGAAATTGGCGATGCAGCCATGATTCAATTCAGAGTACATCTGACTGAACTGGTACCTGCCGTGGGCTGAGCCCACTGGATAACAGAGGGCTTATCTCATGAGATGTACAAATGACACAGCCGGGTCATGCAATCAGGGATGCTCTGGGGGCAGAGAGAGAGAGAGAGAGAGAGAGAGAGAGAGAGAGAGAGAGAGAGAGAGAGAGAGGGAGAGAGAAGGCGAGTCTCTGTGCCTACCAGCAGAGGTGGCACACTTAAACATTATGTCACCATGTTGTCATCTACACATGTATTGATTGGCATTTGTAGTTACCCAGGATGGACACAGCCACCAGATGGTAGGTTGGACAAGCCGCTCCTCTGAGGTCTTCTGTCCCAGTACAACCAAGACTCAGGCTGGACCGTGGGTGTGATGTAGTGAGCTGGTATACAGCACTCCCCTCCTGATCCTTCATTCCATAGGGAAAAACTTGGCCAGAAGGACTTCTCACAGTCCTGAGATGGGTCAGGTGTTGGCCTGGATGCGATTGAAGTGAGATGCAGAAGCTGCCCAAAGGGTGAGATATCAGAAAGGATGGGTGGATGAATGTTGGTGAGCTAGGACCGGAGTTGGAGGGTGTGCCCCACCTGCTGGTGACAACTGGAACTGCTGGCAGAAGGCCCTTATTAAAGATGGAGGTTGTTCCAGCTACCTACTCCCATAGCCCTGAAAACTGCAGTCACCACTGCTGGGAAGTATAGGAGCCAACCTTGGCACTAGGGACCATTTAGAACTGACTTTTAGGCCCCTTGGCATGTATGGGTTCTTGAAGATTTGCAAAACTTGAAGGAGCCATAGACAAGGACTTGACTCTTGTCCTCAGGTGAGTGAAGTTACCTCTGCGAGCCTCATTGCAAAGTCATCTTAAAGGGGACCGGAATGTCACTCCACTGGGAGGTCATTGGCAAGGCTAACTGAAACAGTGAGGACGGAAGCTCACTGCCCCCCGGGAAGTGTTGATAGTTAGTGGAGTCACTGCTGAAGGTGACTAGAGTCCCTGGCCCAACACGGCTCTGTGGAGGACCCTGCGAGGGCACACAACCCAGAGCTCCCAGAACCATCTCAATGCTTGTCGGGCCTCACCCAGGCCACGGGGAGGGCAGCAGGAGCTGGAACCATTCCCACTGGGCACACCCAGGTTTTAGTTTGAAAGGCAGTGGCAGTGGTGTGGGTGTGTGTTTGTGTGTTCCTGTGCACACGTGCATTCCTGAACTCACGTACGTGCGTGTATTCATGTAGAAGCCAGGGGTCGACACTGAGTGTCTTCCTCCGTCACTTTCTACTTTTTAAATTATATTTTTATTTATTTGCGTGTGCATATGGTGTGCCTCTGTGTCTGTTGTGTGTCTGTGTGTACAGCTTTTGAGAGTTTCTCCTTTCTCTAGGTGGGCCCTGGGGATTGAACTCAGGTTTTCAGGCTTGGCAGCAGGCACTTTCACCCACTGAGTCATCTCACCAGCCCCTCTACTTTATTTATTTATTTATTTATTTTTGAGACAAGCCTCTCGCTGAACTTGGAGCTCACTGATACAGCTAGTCTGGCCCGCCAGTGAGCTCTGGGGATCCACCGGTACCCCCATTGCCAGACTTGGGACTACAGATGTGGGTTGCAACACCTGGCTTTTCTCACAGGTGCTGAGGATCTGAACCCAAACCCTCATGCCTGTACAGGAATTTTTACTAATAATGGCATCTCCTCGGCTACTCAAATGCAACTTTTAAAAGATATGGCTGTGACCCCCAGCTACAGGTTCAAACCATAATCCAAGCCCCTGACATCCCGGGAAGGCTTGAAGTCATAGTCTAAGTGGTGAGATTCGAAACTCCCTCGCAATGTTCGTGGGCATGAAGGACAGGCCAGAAGCCACAGGGCTGCCTTTCAGCTGACTACAGCTGTCCCTGTCTCCCCTTCCGAGTGGCTTCTTCCTGACTGAATATACAACCTAACACAATCACGTGGAGCTTACAAAGCTGGACTATTTACAGATTGTGTGTCTCTCCTGCTCTCTCTCTCTCTCTCTCTCTCTCTCTCTCTCTCTCTCTCTCTCTCCCCTCCTTTTGTGTTTCTTCTTTCCTTTCTCCCTCTCCCCCTTTCCTCTGGCCCTGGGGCTCCCCTGCAGGCCCAGAGGACCCAGGACCCTTCTCAGCAGGACTTGGTACCCGGAACAGCAGCAGGCTTGGAAGTGTTCACTCAGAAAAGCCTCGCAGCATCTCCTGAGGTTACTGTCTTTACTTTCCCACACCCCTTCCTCCTGGGCCTCCAGCCCATCCCTGTCTACCCAGGAGGATCTTAAGAAATCCCTTTCCCTACGTGAGGGGAGTAGACCAGATTCTGCCATGGAAATGAGAGCAGAGGTGATCATGTTGTCCCCGTGTTGTAAATGGCAAGTGTCCCCACCCCAGGGATCCATGAAGCGCCAGCCTCTCCCTCATCTGTTACTTACCAGGAAGGACGATTGCAACTATACCCAGAAGATAGAACAACTGGTTGCCTCTAGCTCCAACGGAGGCAAAAACAGGATCCTCTCTAGAGGCAGGCTCTGACCTTGAGTTTGGGATTAGGTGTCCTGGCCTGTGAACGTGTCCTGGCCTGCGATCTTGTCTCCGTTTAGAAGCCTAACTGTAGTCTGTGGGTTAGGACATGGCATTACATCCTCCCTCCCTCCAGCTGTCTACACCCATCTGAGGACATTGGTCTGAGTCTCCAGGAAGTCAAAAGTAGATGTCTTCCTTCCAAGAGCATCCCTGAGATTATAGAGAGGCAAGCCTTCTAAGTGAGGGGGTGTTGTTTCTGAGTCCAGACGAGCATCAAGTCAAGGGTTCTTGGGGTCTCCCATGGCCCCATGTGGATGGAATCCCCACATCCCCCTCTTGCCGAGATTTCACAGTCTGTTGGCGCTGGGAGTCAACTCACAGGGAAGCATTTTTCCATGTAGCCTCTGTGCCCCGCCTGTTGGTGTGGCTTGTGAGGATATAGACCTTTCACATCCCACGGAGAAAGCTTCTGTAGCTGTGCGAGTTATGTTGTGACATACTCCAGACAAGGGAAAATACAAACCACAACTCGCCTTGGAGTCTTCCTCCATGTAAAAATCAAAACGAACCTATCAGTGTTCTCTCCTAAGGGCAGGGAGACAGGAGTCGGCAGCATCCCAGCGTAGGGGACATGGAGATGTCCTGGCATCTGGAGATGGTTTTAGGAACAAGGACAGTGCCTGTGTGGGGAGTGAGCCAGGTGTGCACCTTTCATCAGCGACCTGTCAGTCACATCAGTCTTTCTGTTTCGTCTACAGTCAACAGGATCATTCGTTCCTTTCTGCCTTCCTGTCCCTTCCCCTTCCCCTCCATCCACCTTGCCCCTCCTTCCACAAGCTCTTTCCTTGTGGCGCTGGCTGGACTCAAATCTGTGATCCTCCTGCTTTGCCCTCTCAAGTGCTAGGCATGAAGTTTCCTTCAAATTGACTGAAGTCTGTCTTGATCAGGGGTTCCTCTTGCCACCTGCTGGCCATGGACCTGCACTGCAGCCTCCCTGAGGCCACCGCTCGGGAGGTTGAACCCCTCCCCTGTGCACCTCTTCCAACAGTTTCTCCCAGGAGGTGGGTTCTGGAGACCCCTCTTCCTGGACCACTGCATCTGACCCCAAATGTAATCGAGGGCTTCAGGTGTGGCCTGAACAGCCAGGAACCAGCAGAGCCTTGTCTGACATAAAGCAGAGCTGTCCCCGTCTCCCAATCCTGTGGCTGAAGCAGAGGCAGCTCAGTCAGATGGCAGGAGGCACTCTAAGCAAGGCACTGAGGAACCAGGGGCCCAGGAGAGAGAACAGCATGCGCAACACCTTTCTGCGGATACCCTAATGCTGCCTCATCTTGTGACTCGGGCCAGATGTGGCTTTCCCAGTGCAGTGGTGCCAGCCAAGCTGTTGGACACCATCCTTTAACTGTTGCTTTTTAACCGCAGAGCCCTTGTTTCTTCCCTCATCACTACTGTGTGAACACGTGCAAATCCCCTTATTGGGAGCCTTGGTTTCCCCCTCTGAAACAAAGTTGCCAATTGGAGTAAATTTAATTATGTAGATGAGGCAACCCCCCCCCCCCCCCCCCGCACACACTGCCTGGCATCTAAAAACTAAACATTACCATGCATTTCCTTTCTCTAGAATCTTTCCAGTCTGTGCCAGTTTCCACCCCACACACTATTTATTGCTCATCTAGCCTATTTGCTGCTTGCAGTTGGATTAGGAATATTCTAGAAGGGGCCTCCTTGACCAACTTTGACAGAAGCTGAAATGGAGGCAGCTGACAGAACTTGCTTCCCAAGGAGATGGGAAAGGTCCTTACCTCTGCAGGCTGGCAGAGCACCTCTGAAGTTCCAGGTGTAGATACCTGAAACAGCATCTCAGAAAGCTGTACCAGACTGCCTGTGGACCTCCCCTTCCTTTAATCCCTTTCCTATTGGCAAGATTCTCTTAAGGAGGTCAGACTCCCTGACCTGGGAAAAGTGGTTTGCGGGGTTCCCTGGATCCTTTCAGCTCCTTCAGATCTTATGGGCTTGGCCGACTCATCACCACGTCACAGCCTGAGAGGGAGCCCTGTTTCTGGGAGGAGGCTCAGGCACGCCTCACCATGGAGGTAGTCTTGGGAGCGTGGGAAGGCTAAAGGTCGAAGAACTCCAAATCAGGTCTTGGGTCCTAGGTTCCGGGACTAGGTGGTCCAGTCGCTCTCCTCCCCTAGGTCTAGACTTGGAGGTTGATTTCCGCGTCTGCAATCTTGAAGGCATTGAGTGAAGACCGTGACTTGGAAGGCTCTTTCGGCAGGGCCGCAACTTCCCCAGGGCTGCTCAGTGTCTCCATTATGTGTTTATTGGATGGACTTCCTATGAGCTCTTGTTGGGGGGGGGGGGAGTATTCTCTGGTCCCAAGAGATAAATCCCAATGTTTAAGGCTTTGGTGGTGATTCATTTTTTTGTTTGTTTGTTTGGTTGGTTGGTTTTTTCGAGACAGGGTCTCTCTGTGTAGCCTTGGCTGTCCTAGACTCGCTTTGTAGACCAGGCTGGCCTCGAACTCACATCGATCTGCCTGCCTCTGCCTCCCGAGTGCTGGGATTAAAGGCGTGCGCCACCACTGCCCGGCTTTGGTGGTGATTCATTGCGTCAAAGCTGGTGGGAACGGCTAAAGGACGATTCTGTAAAGTTAGACAGGGTCATGCTCTGTCCCTGTGGCTCTAGGATGCTGTGGTCTGTGGTCCTTTTCTTCTGTGGTGTGATCTGGACAGTTCTTTTGTACTTCTCATGGGTTTTTGTTCGAATTCTCTAAGGATTGGTCTTAAAGTCATTTCTTTGAACCCCAGAATGTTCAAGCTGTTTCAGCCATTGCTCCAACCGGTACCTTCTCTAGACCTCAGTTTTCCCTGGAAGGAGACGGCTCTCGATGTCTTTGGGCTCTTTCGGCTCAATATCTAGGGATCCCTTGCGGTGTGCGTGCCTTCGCCTCCCCCAGTGGGAAGTATTCCGTTAGGAGCGGAAGAGGCCTGGCCCAGGTCGGTCTCCCATTTCCCATTGCTCCTGAGGGGGGGCCTGAGACCCCATCCCACTTTCGCAAGTTGGATCAGTAGTTGAAGAGTCTTAATGGGATGGAGGACTTTGACAGTGATGGGGGCTTTGTCACTCCTTTCGGTTCCTGGCCAGTTCCAGGGTCACATAGTCGTAGTGTCAAACCCTTTGGTGGTAGATTGGTCCCTTCTTACAGAGGGAAGAGGCCATGCCTTCATGTACTTGCTGTTTCATGTTAACTCTTCTTGCTCCAATTGAAACACAGGGCTCAGAGCATTGGGTATTTGTAGAAAGAGTGTACACTAGGCCAGAAGAACTTGCCCTCCTAGCACCACGGGAAGAAAGTGAGGCACGCCTCGCTGAGGTCCTTGCTGATGGCAGACTCTCCAAGGTAGACATTCTGGTGGACAAGTTCAAAGTTGAAGTGGCCACAGAAGACTCAGTGGGAGCCAGAAGAGCGAGCGCTCAACAGCGAGGGGAAGTGATTGCAAGTCCAGAAGACTCTGAGGCGAGAGAGGAAGGCCCAGGCGTCGAGGGGCATCCCGGAGAGGCTACTCAAGCCGCAGGATTCCCATCAGCAGACAAGCTTCTCGAGGGCTCCAAGCTCAAGACTAGGAACCACCGCCTCCCAGATGGCCAACTGGAGAGCCAAGTAGAGCTGAGCAAGGGGCTGGAGGGGCTCCAGACATGGGGAAGCCCTGTAGCCGTGGAGCTTGGGCCAGTGTGGGGAGAGGGTCTTTCTCCTGCATCAGACAAAGGAGGACTCCAGTCCTTTCTGTTGGATCCAGCCCAAGCAGAAGCCAGAGCTGACTCAAGCGATGAGACGGACACCTCCTTCGCAGAGAGAAGCTTCTATCTAAACTATGGAGAGAGAGGCCCTGAAGACCAAGTCTTGCCTCCAGCCACAGAGGACAGAGAAGAGCACCCGGATGCCCCTCCTGGAGACGGGAACTGGCTGGAGCTGGCAGGGGAGCGTTCAGAGCGCTGGGAGTGGAAGTCCTCAGCCCCAAGGGGTCCTGTCCCAAGTTCCAGCCAGAATAAAGATGAAGCCCATATGGCTTCCTCAGAGAAAGAAGTCTGGCCCCCCAGGGACCATGGGAGACCTGGTGACCTGCAGGGAGCTGCTGTGGGGCAGACTTTTGCAGAGGGCTGGGAAGAAGCACAGGAAAGGCTGGAAGGAGAGCTGACCTACCCAATGGCCAGGGTAGCTGAAGACGAGGAGGCCCCAACGAGTATAGATTGGATGGGCAAGACTGAGAAAAGTCCTCCAGCGAGACGGAAGAAGCACCCGCCTGGTGGAGGGGGAGTGGTGCACCTAGATGCCCAGGCCTGCGCCCTTCTGAGGAGCATCCCTCCTCGCGTTAGGAAGCCAGCCAGGCCAGACCAAGGCAGCTTCCTGCCCAAAGAAAAAGGAGCCGTAGAGCCTGAGACAGACAGGGAGGCAGTCACCCAACTGCCAGCCTCCTCTGGTCACACTGTGGAGGACACTTCTCTAAGCCCAGTCCCTCCTGGGTCAGGGGAGCCTTCGGAGTTCAGGGATCCCTTTGGAGATCAGTTCCCTGTGGTTCTCAGATACATCCATCTTCCTGAAGAGAGCCCGGAGCCCAAGGACACGCGAGGCCAACGCAAGCCACCTCCAGTTGCCAGCAAGAAGCCCAGAGTTGTCCCTGAAGGAACCGAGGGGCCTGCGCTCCTGGGGTCCGTGTTTCCTCCAGGAAAGCCAAAGGAGACTTCACACCAGGATAGGGACCAAGGGGGTCCCCAGGAAGATATTAGCAAGACCTCAGTGGCTAACAAAATTCGGATATTTGAGACCCATGGAGCTGAGCCTTGCCGAACCGGTCAAGGTGAACTGAGGGCCCTTCCACACGAGCCGCCTCCACCTCTGGAAGCTTCCCCAGGACAGATAGAACAACAGCAGCGGAATAAACTTCTAGACTTGGGCTTTGTCCAACTCCAGCCACCTGGGGACTTGGCCAGCCCCAAAAGTCCCCATTCTTCTGTCATGCCTCTGGCTGCCCAGCACAACGGGGAGGACACCTCCGCTCCCTCCCACCAGGAGAGACGCACAGAACCAGAGCTCCTGTCCCCCGATTCAGGCTGTGAAACCACGCTGGAGGAAGCTACTGGGGTAACTGGCCACACGAGCCTCCCCCCCCTGCTCCCACCACGCCCCCATGCGTGGAGGCTGACCGCATGCTCCGTAGCTTCTTAGAAGCATGCTCCGGCGGCCCCTCATCATTCCTGCAATGGTGCTGCTTGTTCATCCCTAGAAGGTCTTCTCCTACGTGGTCCTGAGATAACCCAGGCTGAAAGATGGGGGCCATCTGCTAAGCCCTTGTTAGCTTGATAGATTCCCCAGCCTTTGCTGTGACCTTGTGTGTGTGGGGGGGGCCGGGGGGGGCGGGGGTCACACAGTGGCCGCAGAGAAGGTTACTGCCACCAACAGCAGATTACATTCTTGCTTTGCCTTGCTCCTCCCTGGTTTGCTTGGCTTATTCAGTGGTCTCTCTAATATCCTCTCCCGTCCCTGGTGTCCTATCTGGTGGAAGCTGACAGTCCAGAAGTTTCCTCCACTTGGCTTCCTCCCTCTCCAGCTTCTTTCCGCCTCCTTAAAGACTAACTGTCTTCTCTAATCCAGAACAAATCCGGAGATGCGGCCAGGGAAGAGAAGAGCTTCTTCAGCCGCTTAGCGCCGCACACCCCTGGGAAGGGGGGGCATCTGAGATTCGCCAGCCCTCTGGGCTCTCAGGTCTCTGCAGTCCCTCTGTGCCCCGATGACTTGGTCATCTTCTTTGGGATGCATTACTCCTTAGATCGCCACCTGCTCTAGTAGCAACCCACCCCCCACCCCCCGCCCCACCCCCCCACCCCCCGCCCCACCCCCCCCTGCCCCCCCCCTGCCCTCCCCATGGCTACTCTCACTCTAGCTCTTCTGGAATGTGTTCCTCACACCTCTCAACCTTCCAGAACCTGGCGCCCCTTGGAGGCTGGTTAACAAGTGAATCTCTGAGTTCTTTCAGAATAGTGCGTGGGTGTTAACATTGGCCTAAAAAAGCAAAACAAACAAACGAAAAGGCACAAACTAAGCACCCCTGCAAAAAAAAGAAAAAGTAATGCACGTGTGGTATTTAACCCCTGACAGGCCAGTTGAGAGGTATGTATTTAGGACAAAATTTGCTGGTGCTTCTCCTTGGGCGTTCCCTTGGCCTGCTGTTGTCACTTACACTGATGGGGCCAGATCTTCCTCTCCAGGGTTGCCATAGAGTTCAAGGTGGCGCTGGTGTGGCTCCCAGCAAGTTGGAGTCCGGAGTGCCTGGACCAGTATTTCTCTTCCTCCTGGTTGATGCTGCCCCTCCCCCAGAGATTCAGTGCAATTGACAGGCTGCTGGCTTCCTCCGTGTTCCTCAAGCTGCCTCTCCCAGGTTCCCCTGGCTCCCTGGCGTTCTTCCTCAGTTTGCCTCTCAATGCCGCCTGCACGGATGGGCCTGTGGCAGGCCTCCATCCCTGCCTTTTCGCACAATGCTGCTTCTAATAGGCTTTTGGGTCCTGGCCTTGGAGGGGCCTCCTGTCCAGAACTCACTGGAAGGATGTTAGCTTTGTACTTGCTTTGCCCTTCATGTGAGACCCTCTAAAGGAGCATCCCCCCCTCTGGGGAGTTCTTGTTTCGTTTTGTTTTGTGTTAAATGCTAAGAAAACCTTTCTGTGCCGTGTTTTTTTCTTTCATTTCCTGACCTGTTCTTCCGTTTGGGAGCGTCGTCGCGACCTTGAGGTTTCCTTTGACATTTACCATCTTGACCTCTCTCTCCCTATCCCAACCCCCAATCCCCTGATTTTTATCTGGCCATAGAGAGCAGGGCTGAGGGAGGGCTCGGAGGAGAAAGTCAAGCCACCACGTCCGCGTGCCCCAGAGAGTGACACGGGAGACGAGGACCAGGACCAGGAGAGAGATGCGGTGTTCTTGAAGGACAACCACCTGGCCATTGAACGCAAATGCTCCAGCATAACAGTCAGCTCCACGTCCAGCCTGGAGGCTGAAGTGGACTTCACAGTTATTGGCGACTACCACGGGGGCGCCTTTGAAGACTTCTCCCGAAGCCTCCCCGAGCTGGACCGTGATAAAAGTGACTCTGAGACAGAGGGTCTGGTGTTCTCCCGGGACCTCAAGGGGCCCTCCAGCCAAGAGGATGAGTCTGGGGGCATCGAGGACAGCCCCGATCGAGGGGCCTGCTCCACTCCAGAAATGCCCCAGTTTGAGGTACAGTGGAGCTTCATGAAGGTCTGGTCTGACAGGCACTGCATGTTCAGAGGGCCCTGGGCCACGCGTAAGAAGAGCAGCCATCAGCTGCAGCCGGAAGCCCTGTCTGGTGTTGCATGACTACCCCTCGTAGACCAGCATGGATCTGCAACTGCATGTTTGCTGTGTCGGGTCACCCCTAACATGTGTTCCATGGTGTTTTAACCCTGTGACCCCATCGCTTGCTGAGGTCAAGTGATGCCAGCCTTACCGAGTCCTTGGCCTCCCCCTGCCTGTGTTGCATGGCACCTGCAGACAGCATGTGTCTCTGGACTCTTGAGTCTTCCACCGCTGGCCTAAAACCTGTGTGGTTTTTCCTGATGCAGGCCAAGGCTCATTTTACCAGGGCCTGTAGAAGAGGCAATTATTGCACCTGTCAGGTCCTGAGACCTTGGGGTGGCAGCGGACACTCCAAAAGGGAAGACACAGCCCTTGGGGAGGATGCAGGGCCAGTGTCTGGGCTCCTCTGCCTTGTGCCCGGCTCCCCTTTGACAGAACTGCAGAGAAGATTCTCAGAAACCCACCCTTGCTCTTTGCCTCTAACTGGCCCCTCCCCTCCACCAGGCGGTGAACACCAGCTTATTTATCCTGGAATCTTACTCTATGCCGTTCCCTCTGGGTGCAAGGCTTGCCCTCCCTTTCCAGGCTTTTCTGGCCACCTGGTTGACAGTACTGTCCCCACCACGTTCCCGCCCCACCCTGCCACCCTCTGGCTCTACCATCCCCCAGGCACAACTCAGGACAGTGGCTTGTGGCTCTGCCCTCCTCCCGCCAGGTGGCAGCTCTTCTAAGGCCAAAGCCAGCTCAGCACCAATGGAGGGGTAATTGAATGAGCTGCAAGATCACAGGGTTCTGGAAGAATCCCTCCTTCCCCCTCTCTCCTCCAACTCATGACAAGCTAGAGGCCGTTCATCAAGCTTGCAGTGTGTGTAGCCGTGAACTAGGTCTGACATGGGACTCAAAAGAAACCGATCGTTTAGCTGGGGACTCCAGCAGTTTGTAAGCTGGTGGCCTTGGGCCACCTCTGTCCGACTAATGTGTTTTCTCTGGCTTTAATGTAAACCCCATGACACTGTATTTTCTTATATCATAAACAAACAAAAGACCCACGTGGCCATGATAAAAGGCAAACTGAGCAGACTCCCACATGTTCTCTGTTCTCCCCCCCCCCCCGCCACCCCCACCACCACCACCTGTTCCCGTCTGCTGCCCTGGCCCCTGGATATTTCCATGTGGTGTTCTTGCTCTGAGTGGCAGTCTCCGTGAAAGTGGCCAAAACGCGTAGGTGATAGTGTGTGTGTAGGGAAAACACTGAGCACCAAGTTTAACCATTCCTTTAGTACAGCCTCACAATACACGCAGCCCCTGGAGCATAGCATCAGGCCCATTCCATGCCGGTGGTGGCTCTGGCTCTTCCTTTGGGCCGTTTCTCCGTGACGTGGCAAATCATACCTTCATACGTCTCCTGAAACTTGAGCAACCGTGGGCGTGCAAGAGAGCTAACCCCTCTGCATCCCAGTTGCCTGTGAACAGGAGTTGCATCTAGGTTTGAGTTTTCAAGTGTTCCTTTCGTGTCCTTACAGTCCGTGAAAGCAGAAACCATGACCGTCAGCAGTCTGGCGATCAGAAAGAAGATCGAGCCAGAGGCCATGCTGCAGAGCAGAGTCTGTGCCGCAGACAGCACCCAGGTAACCTGTGCCTCCCTGGTGGCCTGAGGCGGGCTACGGGCATTTGAGGGTAGGGTCAACTTTTCCCTTCCATGATCCTCCCTGAGATCTGAGGTAGGATGAGGAAAGACCATGCTTCTTAAAGCCTAAGTTCCCCCATCTGTAAATGGGGGGTGACCCTGCCTTCTGCACCCACCTTGGAGTGTTCGGTGCTCATGGCTAAGCAGATCAGGGCCACACCTTTCAGGCTGCTTGACTGGTGTCGGGGGAGGTTCTCCCCAAGGTGGCTTTGGGAGAGAGAAAGAGAAATCTCAGTCACTGTTTGGCCAGAACCGCTCCCCCAGGTCATTTTTTATGCATGGAGGTTCCACATTAGATTGGCAAGATGAACAAACCAAGCTCAAATGACTAAAGAGTGTTAGTGTTGCTGAGGCGACGCTCGCTTGCACCCTGGAGAAAGCTGGTCTGCCTGGACACGCGGCTTAATACGTATGTCCCGCATGCCCTCTGTGAGTCTTCAACATTGAAATGTATAGGTCTGGGTTTATGGGCCGGAGCTATTGCCCCTTGGTTCTTCTTGCCCAGAGGGCTACAATGTTGAGTCCCTGCGCCAGTGGCCATTGTGTCTCAGCTGCCAAAGGGACTGAGCTGATTGACTGGTCAGTGGTGGAGCCTTTACCCTAAGTTCCACCCCCCACCCCCACCCCCGGCACAAACAACCTGCAATATGACATAAAGTAACACAGGCAAATGTAATTTCCAGAAGAATTTTCTACTACTCTTACGGTGTGCCAAGTAATGACTACGCAGCTGCTTAGTGCCACTACAGAATCTAGAGCTGGGTCACCTCGGACAGGTCACTGCCTTCTCTGACTTGCTTTGTTTTCTGGGAGGCAGAGACAGGTGGATCTCTGTGAGTTCAAGGCCAGCCTGGTCTACAGAGCTAATTCCAGGACAGCCAGGACAGGACAGGAAACCCTGTCTCAAAAAAAATTTTTAAATTAAAAAATTTTTTCAAAAACCCACAAACCTAACAAACATGACTTTAAGGGTAACTTCGTGCGGACTGCTAAATCGAACCATAGGTAGAATTCATCAACTTGTAGGGTTGCTCTTTCTTTGTCCAATAGCGTGTTTGAAGTGGAGTCTTTGAAGAGCCTTGGGGGCCCCCTCTGCAATGCTACGTGAGCACCCTCGGTGCGTGCCCACTCACAAAGCCTGTCTCTTTGTTAATTGGGAATGCTACCAGCCAGGTGACGGATGCTGCAGGTACGTGTAGTCCTGTCATCTCTAATGCCCTCCCCCCTCTGCCTCACAGGTTGATGGGGGTGCCCCGGTGGGAAAAGACTTCATGACGACTCCCCCCTGCATCACCACAGAGACCATCTCCACCACCATGGTAAGTGGAACCCAGGGAGCTCCCCTCTCTGACCCGCCCTTCACTCCCTCCCAACAGCCAGAACTTGGCAGCTGCTTTAGGAAGCCCTCAGCTGCCGCCCTGGCAGGGAGACAGACAGCCCGATTCCTGTTGTCTAGTGCATATTGTCAGTCTTTGGTTTTTCCAAATTGATAATGTGGGAGTGGAATTCCTGGCTCTGTTATCTGGGCATCCCAGGCGTGCAGCAGGAGAGACAGGGTCGAATCGCCTGATTCTTGGCATGCAGGAATCTTGCAATTCCAAATGAATCTTACCTGCAGGGAAGATGGATGACCTGCCTGAAGGCCTCCATCCTACCCCTGGTCTTCAGCCGGCAAACCCAAACTGCAATGTCGCAGCCACTTTCTCACCATGGCCAGTAGATGGCAGCAATGAGCCTGGATTGGAAACTCAGGGGTGTTTTGTTTTGTTTTGTTTTAAGACACCTTCTAAGGGACTTTGTGGATTTTGTTATTCATTTGCTGTCTGACCAGTAAAGAAAAGTCCTTGGCCTCGAGTGTCCTTGTCTGTAAAATAGGAATCACCCCCCATTCTGTGTGGCTGGCTCGCAGCTTCTTATGAGACTCTAGAGCAGCGGTTCTCAACCTTTCTAATGCTGTGACCCTTTAATACAGTTCCTCGCTTTATGGTGACCCCCGCATATCTGATATGTGACCTCTGTGGGGTCATAATCCACAAGTTGAGAACCACTGCTCTGGAGCCTTTAACAACAAAATAGAAGTCAACATTCTGAACACGGGTTATTGTGTCAGGCAGTTTCCTGAGAAATTTGACCGTTGGGCTGTGAACTACGGTTACCTACTTTCTTTCTTCTACATCCTTTACAAATGAGAAAACCTAAGTTCAGGAGGATAAAGGGAGGAACCCAAGGTCACATGACCAGAAGTTCCACTTTCATTGTCAGTCTGTCTGCTCTGCCCCTGTCCTGACCTGTGTAAACCTCAGCTCTATGGGTCTGGGGCTACAGAACACAGCAATGCCTGCTTCAGATATTCCTTGAGGCATTGAGAGTCGTTTCTGAATGGCTTCCCTTGTGTAACCGCTGACCTATGCCTGAGAAGATCGCTCCATTAGGTCAGATTCCTCAGAGGTGGGTGCTTAGTAACCTGACTGTGGGGTCAGTAAACCTAAACCAGCCCCGGGTGGCACATTTCCCTGGTCACTCAGTTCTTTCTCTCTCTCCAAATTATTACTCTGAGGCACTGAGATGCTTGTGAGGCTAAATTTAAATTTGTCTTTATGGTGAGTAGATAGTTATTTCATTCATTTCCTCATTCATCCATTCATCCATCCATTTGTTCCGAAAACATTGATGAGTCTGTGTCTGCCTAGCGCAGGGATACAGAGCTGCAGAAGCCACTAGGATTCGTTTCTTCGGCTGCAGAAGCCACGAGTGCCTGTTATGAGTGTAGCTCTTGGGCACACAGTGATGAGCAAGGCCTGGCCTTATCACTTCCTGGATGGATGACCTTGGGCAAGTCACCCGAACCTCCCTAAACCTTCATTTCCCCATCTGTAAAGTGGGGTGGGAGCAATGCAGTACATGCCTCAAAGGGTTCCTGTGAGACTGAGCAAGTGTCCTGTGCAAAGCGCCCTGCCCCCACCCCCAAACAGTGCCTGGCCTGTAGTGTCTCCAGGTGTCAGCTACTGCTGTCTCTTTGCTGCCCTCATGGACTAGTGTGACCAAGTTATCCTAGGGAACCACTGGGAGGAAGCTATGATGACACCCCTGCTAGGAACATCTGGGGAAGGTGTCACCTAGGCAGGGACAATAGAGCTGTAAGTAAAGGATGAGCTGAGGTGTGGTCGCAGGCGAAAGCTTCTAGGTGGTGAGAGAGAGCAGGTGTAAGGGCAGGAATGTCAAGAAGCACATCTGGCTGGCAGATGTGTACAGGAAGAGAAGGGAGAGGAGGAGATGGCTGCAAAGAAGGGCCGAACCAGAGCTCCAAGTGTTCTGGTGCCATGTAGGATGGCTTCAACTTCATTCCAGACACAGCAAGGGGGGGGGGAGGTTGCTCTTAAAGCAAAAACACGCCATCAACTGTGTGTGTCTGCTAACTTACCAGCTGGTGTGCAGTGTGGCCTGCGACAAAGATCCCCTCCCTCCTCGCTCTCCTCCTCCTGCCTTCCTTTAATAAATATTTATTGAACACCCACAGTGTGTGAAGTGCTGTGAATCTGGCACTGGAGGAAACAGAGTCTCTAGCTCTGGGGCCCACAGGAGGACAGAAAGAGAAGGTGCGGACCTGTCTAAAGGGCCGGTATCTAGCGACGCCCTGCCAGGGTTTGAGTAGGTAGATGCGGCAGAGAGCTGGGGCCTAGCACGTCCTAGACCGGAAAAGTACAGTATTTGGTCAGTGGTAGGATGCACAGGCGACAGAACAGACAGGCTGAGGACAATGTTTACTGGCCAGTGGTTCGTACATAATGTCATACCTGGTGCCTGTGACAAAGGCACATTCCCTACCCTGCTCCAAAAAGCCTAATTCAGAAGCCCCAGGAAGCCTGGCAGTCTGTGTTCACAAGCCTCCAGGTGATGCCCCACAGTGCCGTGTGAGGGAGTGCGATGCCTGTATGTTAGGGTCCAGCAGCCAGCTCCCCTGCAGACCTGACCAGAGTGAGGTGCCTACGCGTGTTTCCAGGGAAAGTCTCAGGAGATGATTGGTTCTAAAGATTTGGGCTTCAAGAAAGCTCTGGGCTACACAGGTAGAGGTATAGGAGGCTGTGACATCGATGAGGCGGTAGAATTCCCTGGGTGGCTGAGGGTGGGTGGAGGGAGGGGAGCCCCGAGGAGAGATAGTGGGGTTGCCTTGCCCAGGGAGAGGAACTGTACTTCCTTGAGTTGGGAGATGGGCCTGGCTTTGGCTACAGCCAGCACAGGGAGAAGGGAAGCACCTAGGCTTTGAACAACCTGTGTCCCTTTTAGTGGCTTGTGCTTCCACTGTAAAGATGGAGGTGAGCATTGGATGCTGGCCTCAGGACAAGAGGGAAGACAGAGAATAAGAGACTTCATGTGAGCAGTCTGAGCGATAGAGGGACTCAAAGGGACGGAGCCCTTTCCCCTAAGCCGGAGAGAGAAGACACAGCTACAAACGGCCTTTGCAGTCTGGGATCCAAGGTGCTGCAAGGAATGTGCCTCATGACGGTGTGCCAAGTGACCGGGCCGTCTACAGGTGTGGCAGAGGGAAGGACGGAGCAGAAGGCTGTTCGTGCCCATGCTTCGGCAGGAAGACAGTGGTCCAGGTCCTCGCCATGCACCAAGACTGAGGCCCCGTTTGGCCGAGGTGCTGCGTAACGAAGGCCAAGCTGGAGACGATGCACAAGTGAGGGGCAGCCAAAACTTGACGCCCCTTGGCCAGATATGGGCCACTAAGTCCAGGAATAATTCCAGGGAGATCTAGCACTTAGAATCCAGGATAAGACCAGCGGAGCTGGCTCAAGAGTGACGGTTCCGGAGTGCTGGCGTGGGTCGCGGGCCGCTGGCAGCCTTGAAGCTGCCCAGCTCGGAGCTTAACCCTGTCTTGCCGTGGAACTTGAGCCAGCCACACACTATAGTTTTTCCTCCTGTAGAGTAGGGCTGCTACCAAGGATTGCCTTCAGTGGTTGCAGAGGTTAAATGAAATCTCACGTATGCACATACCCAGTGGAACGCCTGGTGCCCAGCGGGTGCCAGGAAGTACACGATCCATCCACCTGCACCCCTGCATTTACCAGCAGCTTTTGGTTTACAGAGGTCCTTCTTCACAGACAGTAGGGAGGAAGCGGCTCTGCCTCGAGATGCACAGAAGGTCCAGGACAAGAGCCTGGGCATCCTCCCTCCTCTTAGTGCTTCCAGGGAGCAATACCGTGTCTTGTTCACCATGGCATCCCTAAAAGCGGGGATTGGGTAGCTGTCTGTTGAGTGTGCGAGCAAGCATGCAAGTGTGTGTGGGGCTGATGAGTAAGTGGAGGATGGATGCCTCAGCTCCCTGCTTCTGTGTTACTTCTCGACCCCACGGTGATGCTAATCACATGGTCACATGCCCTGGCTGTCCTGGAGGCCTATTGACCTAAGACCTGGCCATCTGAGCACTATTGTCTCCCCAGGAGAACAATCTCAAGTCCGGGAAGGGGGCAGCTGCCATGATCCCAGGCCCACAGACGGTGGCCACGGAAATCCGTTCTCTTTCACCGGTAAGTAGGCAGGGCCAGCTCAGGCTAGGGGACTCAGAGCTGAGGATGTGAGCACACAGCACCCAGCACATGCAGTAAGGGGCTCCCTAAGGTGCCCATCAGCACCTCCCTCATGTAGCCAAAGTGTTGGCATCAGGGCTGGGGATAAACAGGACACACACACACACACACACACACACACACACACACACACACACACGGCTGCATCAGCTTAAAGACCAGGAAGAGCAGGGAGCTAGGAGTTCTAGGGTGGGTTCTGTTGGTGGCTGCCCCAGCAGTAACCCTGTGTCCATCACTGAGAGGTCTTTTCTGGTGCTTTGACTCTATTTTGTGGTTCTGTGTCTAGTGCAGAGAGAGCATGCTCCTGCCTGTGACGGGATAAGGACCTGGGAGGCTCTGTCTCCTCCCTGGAGGCATCCATTCATTCTTCCAGGATTCCTAGAGGCTAGGGTGTTGTTAGGACTCTGGGCCTTAGGACTTTCAAGTCCAAAGAGTTATAGGTCCCCAGGCTTGGGGATGTTTTAGGTCTAGAATTGGAAAGATTTTTGGCATTCTTGTTTAAGAATGAATGGTTCAAAGCATCTTGGCTTCCATGCTTCACCTTCACGGGGTCCCTGCTTATTCCCGGGAAAGTCTCCCTAGCCCTGCCTGCCCTTCAGAGCCCAGTGCCCTGACCTGACCCCCGGGGTGGGGGTGGTTATATTCTGCAGATCATCGGGAAAGATGTTCTCTCCAGCACGTATGGCGCCACCGCGGAAACCCTCTCAACCTCTACCACCACCCATGTCACCAAAGTGAGTAGCAGCAGGCTCCCGGGCCCCAGCGGGCTGTAGGTGGGAAGGTCATTTCCATGGCTGACCAATGGCTCCTCAGTCTCTAAGGCACAGAGGGGACCTTTGCCGGTTCTTGAGTGCGTTTTCCTCTGCTACTACTGTCCTAGGAGTAGGGCCTTGCACACAGCACTGGCAGCTAGTCTGTGGGGTCACACGCTCTCCTCCAAAGTAGTTACGAACAGTGATGTTTGCCACTTACAGACCTTGAGAGCCAGGCAAATTCAGAAGAGTGATAAACAGCAAGCTCCCCAAAGTTAGGAAGTCGCATTTGGAAAAAGCTGTTATTTGCCAGGCCTTGGAAGAGTTCATGCTAGCTTAGGCAACTTGGTGGGACTGTTTCAAAATGGAAGGTAGAGAGGGCTGGAGATATTTCTCAACGGTATATAGCCTTTGCCTAGCAAGGCCCCTAGGGATGAAACCAATTATAGTACTGTCCTCCCTGCATACCCACCCGACATAAGAGAGAAGTGAGTAGCCTCTGAGTAGGGTCTTGGGACTCCCTGTAGACCGCCTGAGGGTGGAGGAGCCAGGAGGCAATGCTAGCAGGAGGGGCAGACACTGTGTGTTTACTTTGTTAAGCAAATGCTAGTGAGTATGAACCTTACTGAACACTCCCCTCAGCCCCCTACCATCACACCACACCCCCACCCCCACCCCCCACCCCCACCCCACCCCCGGCCTGCTGGAGATGACACAATGAGGTGTGTTTGTAGGAAACCAGGCAGCAATGTGTAGATGGGGGCCTGGGAAATAGGTTGCACTTGGGACAAGGAAATACAGACCATGGAGGCAGATGAGCTAGGCACCGGGCCCTGGGACTGACTTGACAATGGAGGATCTTGGTCTAAAGGAACCAGGAGAGCTGGAGAACGTGTTTACCTCAAGTAGTGAGTCAGTGAAAATAGGCTTGCTGGGGCTGGGGGTGAAGCTCGGTGGCAAGGTTCTGGGTTCGATCCCCAGCATTGCAATGGAAAGAAAGAAAGGAGGTTCAGGCGGGTAGAGGGAGGAAAGTTGTAGAGTACCTGATAAGAAATGAGGCCTGGCCGGGCAGCGGTGGCGCATGCCTTTAACCCCAGCACTTGGGAGGTGGAGGCAGGAGGATCACTGTGAGTTCGAGGCCAGCCTGGTCTACAAAGCGAGTCCAGGACAGCCAAGGCTACACAGAGAAACCCTGTCTCGAAAAACAAAACAAAACAGACAAACAAACAAAAAAAAAAGAACTGAGGCCCGGGGGTGAGGGCTTGGGCCAGGTGGGAGCTGGGGAGCACAGAGGAGGGAGGTGCCCTGGAGGGGGGCGGGGCTGTCAGCTGTGACAGCCTAGGAATTTAGAAAGGCTGAGAGCCAGGAGGCTGCAACAAGTTCACAGCTGGGTGGCCAGGGAAAACAGGAGAGGCCCCAGCTGTGGCTGGGAGGTTGAGGAGCCAAGCAAAGCACAGGTGCTGAGCTCACGGTCCAGCTGAGCCACCAAACGGGAAAGTGCGGTTGGTAACACTTGTCCCTTTGTCCACACTACCCAGGGCCCCCCGCCTGCAACCTTGTAGCTTTGGCACCTTGTCCCGTTTCCCAGAAAGCAACCTCTCAAAAGACATGAGAGCACAGTGTCAACTTCCTGCCGGCTTTATGGGGACGCCTTACATGGCACACCTCACAGTGTAGATAGCTCAGAAAACTCTGCTCTGTGCCTTACCACGTGGGGCCCCTCTCTCTATCCACCTGTGCCTCCCTCCAGCTAGGATTTCCCTCAGTCACATCCTCCTTGAATATACCAGCCAGTTAGGTCCCGGCGCATCCTCTGTTTCCACGCCCTGTTCCTTGAGAAAGCGGTGGAGGGAATAAGTTATCGTCATAGGGTTGTTCTGAGTCATTTAAGGTAGAACCTTGTCACCATTCACATTTCATTCATCTGTTCATTCAACGACAGGTCTACATCCAGCACTGCCAGGTCAGCCTGGGAAGGGTCCTGGGTGGGGGGCAGGGCGGTACTGAGGCGGTCAGATTACAAGCTCCGCTCTCCAGAGCTCGCAGCCTGGAGAGGAGGTGAGCGAGACCCTGCGCACACAGGTCAGCCCCATGCAGAGGCCCAGAACCGTGAGAGACATAGACTCAGTGGTCGGGGAAGGCCAGACAGGATGCCTTGGGGCTCTGCCAGGCAGGGAGTAGCATCTGAGCTGGCTGCGTGCGGGACACATAAATGGGGCAGTTTTGGTAGCTAGGGAGTGGTGACAAGCCAGCCGGGAGCTGCGTGCGGTCTGAAGTCCCCAAACCAGAAAAGGAGAACACTGAGGAGACCAGGAAAGACGTGATCTGCCATCTCTCAGCTTCGTCGGTTGGCTGAGGCTGAGGTGTGTAGGCCTCCTGTCACAGCAGACCCAAGAGGGACCTCACCTTCTTCTCCCCTGCCCTCTGCTTCTCTCTGCAGACTGTGAAGGGAGGGTTTTCCGAGACAAGAATCGAGAAGCGAATTATCATTACTGGGGACGAAGATGTCGATCAAGACCAGGTATGGGGCTAGGAAATAGTATTTCCGGGGCACAGGCTGGTATCCTGTCCCTCCTATAACGGGTGACCTATGCACGGCTGCCCTTCTGAGCAGAGAAGGCGTCCATTCGTTGCTGACCTCATTCAGGTAAGAAACCCCCAAGAGGGGACATTGAATGGGGGACTGGAAGATCCACACACTCTAGTCTCTTCCTCTAACTGTTTAACTCGGCCACCTCTCCTGGGCCTCAGTTTCCCCAGCCATGCAGTGGGAGCTTGGTGTTCGGTTTCTCTCACGGTCGCTATTCTACAGTGCCTCACTCTGCTGTTCTGCCCACCAGGCCCTGGCTTTGGCCATCAAGGAAGCCAAACTACAGCATCCAGACATGCTGGTAACCAAAGCTGTTGTCTACAGAGAAACAGACCCATCCCCGGAGGAGAGGGACAGGAAGCCACAGGTAAGGCCCTGGGGCTCAGCAGTGTGGAGGAGGAGGAAGCAGTACAAAGAATCTCAGAGGGGCACCTCCACTGAGAGCCCAGATAGATGATCTGCTGGGACCCTCACCTACCGGGCTTGTGGCTCCAAGGAGAGAGAGAGAGGCCCCACTCCAGACCAAGGGAAGGAAGGAGAGAAAATGGCATCTCGGTTTCTTTAGCATTTAAAACCCCAAGTCCAGAAAAGCAAGTCCACAAGGGGTGAGAGGATTGATGGGGGTCGGGGACTGATGTAAATGGAGGTGCAGGCCAGTCTGGGTACCACATTCCCATCCCTTAATCTCTGTCTCCATCAAGGAGATGAGATATAGCTAACGGAATGTGATGCTCACAGCCTCTGACTCATCCGTTTTGCTTGCTTACGAACTCAGGACTTCTCGGTCCCTCCCGCGCCAGACCCCCAAGGACCTCACCATTCTTTCTATGTCATTAAAGGCCTTCAAGGTCTCCAGTAAGGCAGTGTGGGGACATGCCAGGCTTCTTGCAGCCTACACTGGCGAGGGGACATAGAAGATGAAAGTCTCAGACGTGGGAAGCACCGGCTCTGTGATTCCCTTCACTGGAAGTGAATGGCAGGCTAAATGTTTATCCCATTGGGAATAAAAGCAGAATGGTGTGACCCCTAGGTTGTGACAGCGAAGAATGACAAGGAGGCTTTCTAGGGAATGTTCCCAACAGGGTGGGCTACATGAAGATACACAGAGATAGTTTTCAGTGCTAGGAGTTTAGCCTAACAGTAGAACAGATGCTTAGCATGAGCGAGACACCAGGTTCTCTCCTCAGCGCTACCCCGCAAAGGCAAGCTTCCGCTGCCCTTACGTCTGTGCACGGTGTACAGCTCTTGCATGACACTGGGGAACAAACCCACCTCAAAGGCTCCACAAATAGTAGCTGGTCTCCTCTTTGCCCTTTTCTTGAACCAGTGAATGGTTTTTTAGAGAGGTACACGTCTCGCTGGACGTGGTGGCACACGCCTTTAATCCCAGCACTCGGGAGGCAGAGGCAGGTGGATCTCTGTGAGTTGGAGGTCAGCCTGGTCTACAAAGCGAGTCGAGGACAGCCAAGGCTACACAGAGAAACCCTGTCTCAAAAAACCAAAACAAAACACAACAAAACAAAAGAATTTTTCTCTTTGAGTTCCACCTTCTTAGAGGGAAAGTGCTGAAGTGTTGTCCTGACATTTGAAAGGATGCTGACTTATGGTCTGGACCAGTCTCATCCAAAAGCACTTTTGCAATGATGGCAGTATGGCAGTGTTTCTTCTGTGTGGTCCAATATGGCAGTCACTGGCAAATACGGCTATCAAGCACTTGAAACAACTCATTCAAGATGAAAAGTGCTTTAGGATAAATGCATGTAGGATTTTGAAGATTTAGGGTAAAAAAAAAAAAGCCAGCTATCTCAGTAATTTTAATACTTATGACATGAAAAGGGGATATACTGAGCTAAGTAATACGGTTTTTGTTGCGTTTTGTTTTTGTCGGGGCCAGTGTCTCATAGTCTAGGTTTCCCTTGAACTCACTTGGTAGCCAAGGTAGCCTTGAACTCCTGATCCTCTGCCTACACCTCTCTAGTCATGGAATTTCAGGCACCTTCCCCAACCCCTCACACCCCCTCCCCTCTCCCCCCGCCCCCCCCCCCCCCCCCAGTACTGTGCTGTGCTGGAAATCCAACTTGCTGCACACTAGGCCAGCACTCTACTGACTGCACTGCATTCCAAGGCCTTTTGTTGTTGTTGTTGTTGTTTTTGTGTTTTTGGTTTTTCTAGACAGGGTCTCTCTGGGCTGCCTTGGCTGTCCTGGACTTGCTTCTGGCCTCAAACTCACAACACTCCGCCTGCCTCTGCCTCCCGAGTGCTGGGATTAAAGGCGTGCGCCACCACCGCCCGGCGCCCTCCTTTTTGTTTTTTAAGGCTGTGGAGCTCAATCCCGTGGACTTGGCACATAGTGACAAGTGTTCTGCTACACCCCTAGGTCCCCAAATATATCATTATCAAAATGAACTTCACACATGTGTCTCAGTCGCCGTGAAGAGATAACCATGACCCAGGAGACTCTTATAGAGGAAAGCGCTTAACTGGGGGCTGGCTTACAGTTTTAAGTCTGTTATCATCATGACGGGAAGCGTGGCAGCAGGCTGGCAGGCATGGTGCTGCAGAAGGAGCTGAGAGCTACATCCTGATCCATAAGGCAGCAGGCAGGCAGGCGGACAGACAGACAGACAGACACTGGGCCCAGCCTGGGCTTTTGAAACTGCAAAGCTCCCTCCCTGTCCCCAAACCTCCTCTAACAAGGCCACATCTCTAATCCTTTAGACCTTTCAAACAAACAATTCCACTCCCTGGTGACTAAACATTCAAGTATGTGAGCCTGCGGGGCCAACTTATAGTCAAACCACCGCACATGTTTGCTTTTTATTAAGTTAAAAAATTGGAATTTAAGTGTTGGGCAAATAGCTCAAGTTTGTAAAATGTTTACTACGCAATCGTGAGGACCTGAGTTTGAGCCCCCAGAACTCACTTTTAGAAAGCGGGGTGCCGTGGTACACACTTGTGATGCCATTTGCTGGGGAGGCAGAGATGGGCAGGTAGGTACCTGGGACTTGCCTGTCAGCCAGCTTGGTCTACTTGGTGAGCTCCGGGCTGGTCAGAAAGCCCTGCCTCAAAACAAACAAACAAACAAAGAAACAAACAAACAAACAAAAGCAAAACCAATATAGACAGAGAAGCCACAACACTCAAAGGTGACCCCTGGCTTAAATACGCACACACTGTATGTATCCACTGCTGTTATTTGTGGGGTACTTACGCTGTGCTGGGCACCAGGCTTTGGACTGTCTCCTCATTCTTCCACAAATGAGGAAACAGATGCTCAGCGACCTCAACAGGCTTCGCCCATAGCTGCATAGCGCTGGGAACACAATGAATTGATTAGAGACAGCCTAATGTGTCTGACTCCACAGCTACCCATGTTCCTCAGCACGCTGACTCCCCAGACTCTGTCTCAGAGAATATATGTGTGTGTGTGTGTGTGTGTGTGTGTGTGTGTGTGTGTGTGTGTATAACCGTAGTGCCTGACACACAGTTAGTGTTCCATAAGAGCTAGGCCAGTCACTATTGTTAGTCTGGTAAACTAACTGCTGTCCTAATCTGAGAAGAATGAATTGTTACGCACAGTACGGTTTGGGTTCTTCCTGCCCCGTCCCCCCCTGAGAGGATCTGTCTCCCAAACACTGTGAGCAAGAGCACAGCACTCACCTGGCTGCCTGGAGCTTCCTCACCTTACCTGAGGGGAAGGGAGGGGTAGAGGAAGCTTGGGTTCTCACCTTCATCCTGCGGCTACCAGCTTGCTAAGCCATTGAATACATTCCTGGAATGCTGTGTTTTTGAGTAGTTGCCGCTGAGGTAGCAGAGGTAGGTAGATGGTAGCTCTGGCTATTGGGGAAGGCAAGGCAAGGGCTACAATGAAGCAATAGCAACAGGGCGTTCATTCAGCGCTCCTATTCCTATATGGGGGGGGGGGGCCCTCTCTGTGTAAGGCAGCTCCCATATTATAGAGCAAGTGATAGAGGCTTAGAAAGATTGCGACGCTTGCCTACAGTTACAGAGCAGAACCTCGCGTGGTGGCGCACGCCTTTTATCCCAGCACTTGGGGAGCAGAGGCAGGCAGATCGCTGTGAGTTCGAGGCCAGGCCAGCCTGGTCTGCAAAGGGAGTCCAGAACAGCCAAGGCTGTTTCACAGAGAAACCTTGTCTTGAAAAACAAAAAGAAAAAGAAAAACAAAAACAGTTACAGAACAGCAGACAGACCAGGGAGTGGGAAGTGTGACTTCAGAGGCCACACTTCTGTAAGTAAACCTTAGTTGGACTCCAGACTCTGGTGGGTTTTTTTGTTTGTTTGTTTGTTTGGTTTTGTTTTTTGTTTGTTTGTTTGTTTTGTTTTGTTTTTTTGGGGGTTGTTTGTGGTTTTTGTTTTTTGGGGTTTTTTGTTGTTGTTGTTTTGTTTTGTTTTGTTTTGTTTTTCTTTAAGCACTGCTGTCTGGTGGTTGGTCTCCAGGCCACAGCAGGTCCATGGGGAAGAAATCAGAGATGCACAGGAAGCCAGGAGACGTGCAGCCTGGGTAAAACAGTTGCAGAACTGGGAGGCGCAAGGGAGGAAGAGTAAAGTGACAGCGCTGGTGCCGTCACATCAAAGGACTGTCTAAAAGATGTCCAGACGAAAGTGAAAGCTGTCACCTCCTCAGCAACAAACAGGCAAACACACAGGAACTCTAGAGTTTGGTGCACGTGGGCCATTCCTTAGCTGCCACAAGTAAAGCTGCGCGGCCTTGGATAAGTCTCTCTCCCTCTCTGGGCCACGATGCAGGGCAAAGGGTAGCTAGAGCTGCTTGCCTTGCATTTAAAGTAACTAATTTTCCTTATCTCCCTTCCTTTGTACCCACCACCCCATCGCCCTGCCTCTGGCACCCAGGAGTCCTGACCTCCGTGAAGAGATGCTGGCATGTCTGGTCTAACCCGAGCCAGAGAACCATTAAGAAGGGGCCTTCGTTCAGGATTCTCCGACAACACCAACATCCCAGCTGCGACGCACTGTCACTGATGAGAGACTGGGAAGGGAAAGCATATATATATAGATATATAGAGATATAGATATATATATACAGGAAACACCGCGTCCTTGCACTGCTGCCGGGGCTGGCGGAGCAGTCAGCTGATGGCCACAACCAAGATGTACAGCAACCTTCATTTCCTTTGCAGACGAATTGAACTGGTGGGAATTTTTTTTTCTTCTTCTTCTTCTTCTTCTTCCCAGGAAAATATAAACAATCATAATCTCTCGCTCCCTCACCCCTTTCTCCTGCAAACTACAAAAGCAGACCTCGATGATTGTCGACATCCCCCCTTGAACCCCGGCTGTGCACCCTCCAGGATGGACGAGCACCCCACATCTTCTCCAGCCTCTGTTGCTCCCTCTAATGCAAAGGAAAGAAAGAAAAACAAACAAACAAAAAATTAAGATCACATAGCCAAGCAAGAGAAGTCACAGCAGCAAGACATGCACAGCTGATTCTTTTCCAAGAAAGAAAGGATGGGAGCCTCCCGGTGGGAAGGAGGAGGAGATGGACGGATGGCTACTTACTTTCTGGGTCTGGACACTGGGCTGTGAAGTCCACCCTCTGTTCTCCTGCCTCCTAGCTTTACCCTTGACTTGTACTCGCCTTGTCTCTGGTCTCTGTCTCAGCTCCCTCCCGCCTCTCGCCCCTGACCCTCCTCTTCTGTGCTCTGGTCCTGCTGAGGGCCACTGCGTGGATGACTGGATGACTCTCTGACTCTCGCGGGAAGCAGAAGAGACTCCAAGAGCGAAAAGGAAGCCATGGGAAGGGAAGTAGACACCGTGTGATGTTTCCGGTTTCTCATGATGGAGGTGCAGCTCGTAGGAGATTGTATGACTGTGATTTTTAAGTTATGTATATGACATGTAACAGGAAAACAAATATTAAAAATAAACCGTGCTGGTAAGTATGCCGCTGGCATTGCCAAGTTATAATTACCTGACTGTAATTTGCTGTACCCCAAGGTTCCTAGATCTTGCCAAACTGGCCCAGCCGAGGACACTGGACTCTGGGTGTGGCCAGCTCCCAGTAGAGCTGACAGATTCAGTGTAGTGAAAAACTGTGTGTGGTGTTTGTAACTGGGTGATCGGTGGGGAGAGTGGGGGCCCCTCCATGGAGAGGTGAGGGTTCGGCCGGAAGGAAGCAACACAGTCCTGGATGTGCCAGGCCAAAATGCCTTCTCCCTCAGCAGTAGCTAAAGGGCCTGGCCTGTGCTCCGGGCTCTGCTGCTGAGGTCCCATAGGCCAACCCGCCTACCTCCTCCCCAGGGGGCTCGCCTTGGTTTTTCAGTCCTCTTTCTGTTTTACTACCCCCAGGGTCTTTGTTTCGGTTTGTATTCCACCGCGTCTTGCCCTGCTCCTCACCGCCTCGTCACGGTTAGTTCTTTCTCTAAAAGGAGACGGTGCCCTGACTGAGGTAGAATGCAGCAACTCTAACGCAGCCAGTCTTCCCCGCTCTGTCTCTCCCATCCTGTGAGTCACTCTCTTCTTCCTGAGCTAAAGTCGCCATGAGAAAGAGGCCACGAACACAGGGGAGGCCATGACAGGCCCACACTGCACATCCCAAGGCCTCACCTATCCTAGAACAACAGCAGCTGAGAGGAAAGTGCTGCCCACTGGCGCTATCTGCATCAGACCTTGGCACGCAAGACCCCTGGTCAGCAGTATCCAAGCCCAGCAGTGGCCCGTGAGATGACAGGAGCCCTGGAGAGAACCTGGCGCACGCAGGCTCCTTCTGGCTTGCCTGCCATGTCCCTCCGTTTCTGAGTAAAAGTGTTCCATGGCAGTCTCATTTCACGTCCCAGTGCCTGCTAAGACACTCCACACGTTTATTCAACAAATGTTTATGAGTTGCCTGTTTGTGCCAGGCTCTGTTTCCAAGGTGGAAGGAGAAACATAAAGGAGAGGAGGGGCCGGGGAAGCCACTGGCCAAGCCTGCCCCCTCACCTTAGCCGGCTCACGTCAGAACGCTTCTTCACTTCCTCCCCCTTATTAGACATTACCCGGAAGAAATGTCTCTGCGAGGGCCCAGACTAGATGTGCCCTCTTGGCTAACTTATTAGTTACTCCTACGATGTATACCCTACCTATTTTACAGGTGCTGGCCTGACACAGGGCAGACTAGCTTTTGTCTCTGTGGCAGCTGAGAAGAGCCAGGCTCTTAGCAGAGTCAGCCATATGCCCCTGGTCCAGGCTGGTAGGCCTGTTGCCACGCCAGTGTGGCAGCGCCTCGTCTCTGCTCCAGGATCTTTGGCCATTCTACATGGAGAAGCCACAGAACCTCCTTCCTGCACTTTGCAGTACGCAAGCTCTCGCTGCTTCTGAGCCAAGAGCAGGAATGGCTCTCTATGCCCTTGGAATCAGACTCGGGCCTCACCTGCCTTTGCAGGGAACTGCAGAGCCTGGACACACTAGACACATATACCTCAGAGGGAGGATCTGTGTTTGGAGAGTTATGCCTGGCCTGAGTGCGGGCTACAAGCCAAGGATGAGGTGACCCAGCTTAGCTTATGGGGTATTTGGGGAGATACACACTCCATGGATGTTCTGACCTTCCTCCCCCCCACCGCCCCATAAGAGAGGCAGTCAGAACCCTGCCCAGGGAGGAGGGGACCTGCAAAGCTAAAATCTAGGGCACTGTTTCCTCCCCATCATCCACTCCATAGAGAATAAAGACGTCTTGTCTGACTTCAACCTACTTTTTTTTTTTTTTTTTTTTTTTTTTTTGCTTTTTTGTGTGTCTCATCTTCGCTGTGGCACTCTCTCTCTCCAGGGGGCCAGGTAACAGAGTGAGAAAAGCCTCAGAGAGCAGTCGGGGTTCTGGGTGACCATCTTGATGCAGCTCCTAACTCGCCACGTGACATTGGGCTAACCCCATCCCATTTAATTGAATGAGCAGGGCAAAGCAGTTTGCACCCTGAGGCTTTTTCCCACTCTGTGTCTCACGCACCTCCCTGCCCCCCCCCCCCACCTCCCCTCTACTTTTGCTTTCTGTGAATCTTTTCCACGTGAGGGTATAGGAAGTGCCAGGACCTGTTTCAGTTTCTGAATCCTGTAAGCACATACCAAGACTGGCCTGAAACTGCATGAGCAACATCACTCTAAATATATATATATATATATATTTTTTTTTTTTCCAAAAGCACCTTACCGACCAACTGCAATGCTGTCCTGTCCCTTTTTACTCACTCCCCTCTCTCCTCTCTTGTCCCCACGCTCCCCAGCCTCAGTGCTCCGTGCTGTGTGCGTGTGCTCTCTGTTCTTGTATACTCAATAAAAGTGAAATAAATGTGTTTGATGCTGAACCATGGACTCCCTCAGCCTCCGTTCTCTCCCTCCTCTGTCTCTCCTCTCCGGCCTTGGCTGCTGGCACGAGCCAGAGAGAACTGGAGAGGAGACACCCAGTGGTAAACACGTCTTTTGTTTTGGTTTTGAGCTAGGATCTCATCTTATAGCCCTGGCCTGGAACTCAAGAGAGACCCACCTGCCTCTGCATTCCTAGTGCTGAGATGAAAGGCGTGCACCAAGCCACGCTCTAATGTAGAACAATTTAAAGCAACAAACGTCTGGAGTTCCCACTGTGGCCCAGGCCTTGGCTCAGGCTCCCCGGGAGGGAGGGTAACCTGCTTGCTGGTCAGGGGCTCTCAGGCCAGTGGAGGAAACAGTGAGAGAGGAAAAACTGGTTAGAGAGATCAGCAGTTGGGAGGAGGCACATGGAGGAAGTGGGTGGAAGGTCACTGAAGGAGATCACTTTAACATGCTGGCCAAAGTTGAGGGGGTGGCTCAGTGGTAGAGTTTCTGCTTAGCGTGAGAGGCTCTGTGTGTGAACCCAGCACCACAAAGGGGAAAATGGCGGTGATTGGCCAGTGAGGGACCTCCCTAAAAAGGGCACTTTTGTTTGTTTGTTTGGGGATTTTTTTGTTTTTCGAGACAAAGTCTCTCTGTATAACCTTGGCTGTCCTGGACTCGCTTTGTGGACCAGGCTGGCCTCGAACTCACAGAGATCTGCCTGCCTCTGCCTCCCCAGTGCTGGCTCCTGCGCCCAGCTTTGAAGAGGTCATTTTGGAGCTGAATAAAGATATCAAGTAAGCTGGAAAACTTGAATGAGGACTTTGTAGGCAGAGGGGACAGTGAATACATGGTTCCTAAGACCTGGAAGACGGAGGTGTAACACAGCCCATCCTTCTGAAAGAAGAGCGACCCACTGCAAGTTGTCCTCACATCTTTATGTGTGCATCATGGCACATATACTACACACACACACACATACACACATACACACACACACACACACTCCACAAAATGTAAAGTAGGGCTAGGGATGTAGTTTGTCTAGCATGCATTAGGTCCTAGGTTCAACAGAACAGTACTGCAAAAGTTAATTAATTTAAAAAAGAACTCCAAGCCGGGCCTGGTGGCACATGCCTTTAATCCCAGCACTCGAGAGGGAGAGGCAGGTGGATAGCTGTGAATTCGAGGCCAGCCTGGTGTACAAAGCGAGTCCAGGACAGCCAAGGCTACACAGAGAAACCCTGTCTCGAAAAACCAAAAAAAAAAAAAAAAAAAAAAAAAAAAGAACTCCAAAGGTAAATAACTAATGCCACTTGCCAAAGAAAGGAATGTCTACAAAATAAATGGAAAGGGTTGGGGGGTGTAGTTCAGTAGTATAGTACTTGTGAGTAAAGATTGAAATTAAAATCATAAGCTGGACATGGTGGCACACACCTTTAATCCCAGCACTTGGGAGGCAGAGGCAGATGGATTGCTGTGAGTTCGAGTTCAAGGCTAGGCTGGTCTACAAAGCAAGTCCAGGACAGCCAAGTCTACACAAAGAAACCCTGTTTCAAAAAACAAAAAAAAAAAAGAAAGAAAGAAATTAAAAACATAATCTATATAAAATCTAAATTCCTTCTTTAGAGCATCTGGGGAACACACTCCCCATTTTTTATTTTGTCCTGTCAAGAAAATCACCCAGGTCTCCTTTCTCTATCTATCTATCCAAACCTCAGCAAACAAGTCTCCCTACCTCCCATATTTATTTATTTTTTAAAAGTCATCTTGTACCTACCACCCTAAATGCTTTTTTTCTTTTTTTTTTTTTCTTTTTTTTTCTTTTTTCTTTTTTTTTTTTTTGACAGAGGTTTCTCTGTGTAACAGCTCTAGCTGTCCTGGACCTTGCTCTATAGACCAGGCTGGCCTCGAACTCACAGTGATCCTCCACCTGCCTCTGCCTCCCAAGTGCTGGGATTAAAGGCATGCACCACCACAGCCCTGCTCCCTAAATGCTTTTTAAAGATTTATTTATTATTTATACAATATTCTGCCTGCATGTGAGCCAGCAGGCCAGAAGAGGGCACCAGATCTCATTATAGATGGTTGTGAGCCACCATGTGGTTGCTGGGAATTGAACTCAGGACCTTTGGAAGAGCAGTCGGTGCTCTTAACTGCTGAGCCATCTCTCCAGCCCCCTAAATGCTTTTTAACACTTAACATTCTGACTGTTTCCCTGCCATTTCAACTACCATGTGTGAACCGCCTTTCTGTGTAAAGCCAGCTCATTAACTGACACAGAGGCTCTGCAGTGAAAGGAACTCTGTCCTCGCCACACAATTGCTGCAAGGAGCTTTGTGAACATTTTCCAGAATTTTCCTTGTAGGTTTCTCTCAACGAACATTTGCTTTTAGGGTCCTATTAGCTTACAAACACCGGGACTCCACCCCTGGACCAGTAGGACTAGTCTTTCTGCTTCTGGGGAGTAACTGGGAGAGTTCTCCATCAAGGCTTTTCTCCGCTTGAGCTGGAAAGGGCGAGGAAGCAATTTCTAGAAACATTTTGTGTCACGGGTGACCAGTGTTCTAGAGATTGGAGCCTTATGCGTGCAGCTAAACTTCCTCCAATGCACAGAACAACTGTCTGCCACCAAGAATTACCTGCCCCCAACTACTAATGGTGCCGAAGGCGAGAAATTGTAATTTGGATGAACAGGGCTCACAAAGTTGGATTTCCTGGCCACCATCTCTATATCCTACAACTTTCATGTCCCCGTGCTAAATGGCCCGAGTCTCTAAAAAGATGGGGAAGCCACCTAAAACAGGAAGCTCGCATCACCCCATAGAGCCCAGCTCCTTAGATGGGAGTGGAGAGAGGAGGGAGGAAGCTGAGCTGCTTCCCCAGGCAACCGGAAAGGACAGGGCGTGTTGAGATTCGTATGCCTGATGGTGAGCGGTGCCTTTGGCTAACCTTGTGGCAGCCAACCCCGTGTGATTAACCAGGACTGCATCATCTAGCCTAGACTGCAAGCCCCTAGGAGATGAACTGGGAAACTGTGAGTGGGATGGATTGATGTGTTCAGCTGTCACTGGGGAAGATGGCAGACAAGGAACACCAGCACAGCGACCAGAACTCCAGCTAGACCATGGTTTGCACCCCATTTCTCTACCCTCTGGGTTTGTAGTCCCTCTGTGAGCCTCAGTGTTCTCTTTCTGTAGACGGAAAATACCAATGAACATTTTTATCCCCATGCTGGGTCGATTTTCTCTGACAATTGTGGCATCAATGAGAAGACTAAGGACACATCTAGCAGCAAGGGAGAATTTAGTTTTGGGTAACAGACATGGAAGATAAACTCAGATCAACCCCTTGACCAACTGGGGCTAGAGAGCTGCAGGTAGAGTGCAAAAGAAATGAGCCCAGTAAAGGGAGCGGAGGGACTCGTGACCTCTCTGGGAATGGCAGGGGTTTCCCAGGAATTTAGGCACTGCTTTTATGGCTCCTTTCAGCTCACAGCTGTCATAGTGCTGGAGGTGGGCCACCAAAAAGACAGATGGATGAGAATGAAGTTAGAGGTTATTTCTCTTCTGCTCTGTCAGCCAGCTTAGATCCAACTGGTCTTGGCAAACTCACCTGAAGAAGAGATTGAAGGCCTTTAAGAATCCTGTCTTCAGAAACAGGCGTATCTTTGCGAGTTCGAGGCCAGCCTGATCTACAAAGTGAGTCCAGGACAGCCAAGGCTACACAGAGAGACCCTTTCTCGAAAAACCAAAAAACAAAAACAAAAACTCCAAACCAACCAACCAACCAACCAACAACAACAAAATCCTAGCCAGTGCGATGACGCACACCTGTAATCCCAGCACTCGGGAGGCAGAGGCAGGAGGATCGCTGTGAGTTCGAGGTCAGCCTGGTCTAAAAAGCGAGTCCAGAACAGCCAAGGCTACATAGAGAAACCCTGTCTTGAAAAACAAAAACAAAAACAAAAACAAACAAACAAAAAATCCTGTCTTCAAAGATTGAACAAGATTACAACAGAGTAGAAAATCGGGCGTGTAAAGTTGGCAGTACAAGATTAGAGCAGGGTCACACACTGGCGGTGGTCAGTGTAAAAATTAGAAGTAGTGTTCAAGCGGCCTGCTCTACAGCTTTTGGTGGTGTTTAGCTAACCCTCACCACCGCATAAGGCAAGCCTTTGCAATGCGTGACATATATATTTTGGTGGCTCTGGTTCTTGGTGGAATTCTAACTTACAGAACCACCTAGCACAAGGCTAGCCCACAGATAGTCATTTTCTGTACCATTTCGTTAGTGGTTATTCAATACACGGTATATCTATGACGACTATGTGCTAGCTTCCAGGGAAATAGTGGAGAAAAAGACAGGCAGGTTTTCTCTCTCAGCGAGCATTTGTAAGTTGACTTCTGTATTTTGTTAGGCCTGCAAGATGCTGGTGATCGCTGCCAGAGAAGCTGCTGTGGTGCCTGTTAAAGGGACTGGTTCTCTCTTCAGGCAACAGGCTTGGCTTCTGGAACTCTGCCTAGGGATGAATGTTTCTAGAAACTGGGATTGGGTGGTAACAGGGAACCTTTGACGCTGTGGTTGGCATAGTAATGTGTCTAAAGAGGACCAACCATGACTGAACCCTGTCTAACTGTGGACCATGCTTTGGTGCCTGTGTCTGCAGGAGACCAAAGGACTGTAGCTGGTGAGTATGTTTCTGGAAAGGGATATAAAGTACATAGTTTAATTAAAGTTGCTATTCCACAATTCAGACGGTCAAATGAAACATTGAGAAGAAAATGCAGTGCTTTATGGAGAGGAACCTGAAAACACGGACCATTTTTCCTGCCCCCGGGGAAGGGGCTCCGCCGGACCACTTTTCCCGTAGCACCTATCCGGCGCAAAAGCAGCCAAACTTCCGTCCCGTTTCCACGGAGCGCGAGCGTGAGGCGGTTCGGTGAGTGTCGGCTCTTGCTTCCTCTACAGTCCTCTGGTTTCGTTATGTGTCGTCTGGCCACCTCGCTTCTCCGCTCAGAAGCGCGCCGGCAGAGTCCGGATTCGTAACTGCTGTGTCAGGAGGCCTTTCCCCCTGAGAACCTGTCACCAGGGACACGGTGGCCAGGCTTTCTGAGCCCTGCGAAGTAACTTTTTTTTTTTTTTCTTTAACTGTAGATCTTGGGGACCAGAGAGCTTAAACTCACTCGATCTGGTTCTGCGTGGCTTCCGGTAAGTCACCCACCGGCTTCCTGGCTTTATTCAAATGTATATTAAGTTAACATTTTGAGCATCGCGTATGTGCTAGGGACCTAGGACTCAAGTCTTGGGCATGATCGGCCTCAGTCAACTACACAAAGTCACACACCCGTCACTAGAATGGAACGACAAGAGCAACCCTTGACTTAGCCCCGAGTCACGGAGCCTTTACTAAGATTAAAAACAAACAAACAAACAAATAACAAAACTAAATGACAAAGTGCTGTGGGTAGATTTTTCTCCTGTTTGAGGATCACAAAGAAGCCAGTGTGGCTGCAGCAGACCTTGGGGTTGGTATTAAACAAGCTGAAAAATTGCCAAGGTTAATTCTTGCGGTGTTTTCTGGGCATAGTAAGATTTTTACGTCGTTCCTTCCCCCCCCCCCCCCCCGCCCCCGCCACCCCAAGCCACAGGAGAAGCCAGAGAGCGAGCACATTGAGGAACAAGTGTTCTCCGATCTAGGCAGGTGGTGCCTTCTGTAGTGCAGGGCTGTGAAGACGGCATCCCATGTGTAAGTTTTAGGCTTTTTTGACTGAACTACAGTTACAAGATTTCCAGGCCGGGACCACGTATCCCCGCAAGCACAGAGCTTCACAGAACCATACCTACTTAGCTTAAAAATTCTGTTGTTGGTGCTGGAGAGATGACTTCCTGGTTAAGAGACTTGATGCTCTTGCAGAGGAGCTGGGCCCAATTCTGTCACCCATCTCTTTTTTTTTTTTTTTTTTTTCAAGACAGGGTCTCTCTGTGTAGCCTTGGCTGTCCTGGACTGCTTTGTAGACCAGGCTGGCCTTGAACTCACAGGGATCCGCCTGCCTCTGCCTCCCGAGTGCTGGGATTAAAGGCATGCGCCACCATGCCCGGCTCTGTCACTCATCTCTTAACTCCAGCTTCAGGGAATTCAACACCCTCTTCTGGCTTCTGTATGCCTTTTTTCGTTATTTCAGATTAACTTTATGTTTGTTTGTTTGTTTGCTTGCTTGCTTTTCGAGACAGGACTTCTCTGTGTAGCCCTGGCTGTCTTGGAACTTGCTTTGTAGCCCAGCCTGCCCTCGAACTCACAGAGATCTGCCTGCCTCTGGCCTTCCAAATGTTGGGATTAAAGGCATGACCACTATGCTCGGCTTGTATTGTTTATTTTAAACGAAGGAGTAAACAGAAATGAGCACTTGATTTTTTTGATTGTGAATTTTGAGGTCATGTTTTGTACCTCTGTGTAAAATACAAACACCTGCTAGTCAGTAGTCTGACTCTGTCGATCTTTGTTTGGCAGCCCAGGAAAGATCCTGTGTAGTGCAGGTAATCTGAGTGTTTGTCACACGAATTAGTAATGACATAGTTCTTGAGTAAAAGGTGAAATAGTTGATTGGTTCGTGTTGAAACCATTCTTAAAAATACTGCTGAGGCAGTGCTGCTACAGAGTTGTTGTTAATACTGTGTGTGTGTGTGAGTCCATGATGGGGCAGTGGGTCCTACGCTGTGGCAAGCATGTGAGGGTAAGACAGCCTTGTGCATTTTCTTCCCTCCTTCCACCTTTATATGGGTTCTGGCCATCAAAGTGAGGTGGTCAGGCTTACAAGGCAAGTGCCTTTACTCAGTGAGCGTTTGACAATCCCCCCCTTAACATCCCCCCCACCCCACCCCCGTTGTTTGTTTGTTTGTTTGTTTGTTTTAAATCAAATTAACCTTATAGGGAATTTAAATTAGGACTAAACAAAGAATCTAAGCTCCTCCTCAAATACTTAGTGCAGGCCTGACATGTCAATCTCCTCTGGATTCTTTGTGACTCTGGGAAGTTGTTTGTTCCCTGGACTTTAGGTGTGTTTGTTTTGTGGTTGGTTGTTTGCTTGTTTGGTTTTTTGTTGTTGTTGTTGTTTTGTTTTGTTTTGTTTTTCTTTCTTTCTTTTTTTTTTTGGTTTTTTGAGACAGGGTTTCTCTATTTTATCTTGGCTGTCCTGGACTCATTTTGTAGACCAAGCTGGCCCCTAAAGTTTGTTTGTTTTTAAGACAGTGTCTTGTGTATGTATTCCAGGATGGCCTCAAAGTCTCTATGTATCTGACCCACTTGCCTCTACCTCCCACAGATTTTTTTTTTACTTGTGGCTCTAAGGATCATTTGTGTTAATTAGATAAGTACTGTACTGAAGGAACCATATTCCCACCCGCTGTTTTGTTTTATTTTGTGATTTCTGAGACGGTCTATAGCAATCAAGGGTGGTCTTGAATTCCTGATTCTTCTGCCTTCATCCCCCAAGGGTTGGGAATACAGGTGGGTACCTCTCTACCCTGCTAGCTTATTTTCAAACAAGGAGATTAGTCCTTTATTTTCCCTCATTTTCAACTAGGTTTTTGAGGAGTAAAAGAAGGGAAGTTTGAAAAGCTCTCCACTTCTCCAACCTTTTGTTAGTTTTAGATGCTCATGGGAAATTAGGTAACAGATTTGACTTGGCCATCTTTGGCAGATCTTATGGTACTCTCCTGCAGCAGGTTTAAGGTAGAATTGTAGGTTAAGATGGTTTTTGCAGCCGGGCGTGGTGGTGCACGCCTGTAATCCCAGCACGTGGGAGGCAGAGGCAGGCGGATCACTGTGAGTTCGAGGCCAGCCTGGACTACAAAGTGACTCCAGGACAGTCAAGGCTACATAGAGAGACCTTGTCTCGAAAAACCAAACCAAACCAAAAAACAAAACAAACAAACAAAAAAAGATGGTTTTTGCATAGGTCTAGTTTAAAATGAGCCACATGTGCTTTTTCCATTCTCACCTTCTGTTAAGGGAGAGATTTCTGAGTGTGCAATACCAGCAGGCAGGTTTCAGTTGACACTGTGTGACCTTGAGCACTATCACCTCTCTTTAAATGGTGCCTCTGTGGTGGCGGAGTGAAGACTCTTGCTCCTTAAAAAACCCTCGTATCTCCTTGATCCTCATTTTCCTCATCTGTTAGACAGCTGCAGGGTTGCCATGGGGATTAAGGGAGTTAATTCTGCCAGGATCTAATTCAATACATGACATAAAGAGCATGTATAAGAAATGAAGTAGCCTTGTACCATGGTCTGATCAGCTGAGTCTCTTTTCTGCTGCTCTAGGAGACAAGAAAGAGTCCTGCTTCTGGTTCCTCACCACTGGCCCCATGGCTTCCATGCAGATGGATCCCGAGTTAGCTAAGCAACTCTTCTTTGAAGGAGCCACTGTGATCATTCTGAACATGCCCAAGGGGACAGAGTTTGGCATTGACTACAACTCCTGGGAGGTGGGGCCCAAGTTCCGGGGTGTGAAGATGATCCCCCCTGGCATCCACTTCCTCCACTACAGCTCTGCGGACAAGGCCAATCCCAGGGCGGTGGGCCCCCGGATGGGCTTCTTCCTTAGCCTGAAGCAGCGGGGGCTGACAGTCCTGCGCTGGAACACGGTTCAGGAGGAGGTGGACTTGTCTCCAGCTCCGGAGGCTGAAGTAGATGCTATGAGAGCCAATCTTCCAGAGCTAGACCAGTTCCTGGGACCTTACCCATATGCTACGCTCAAGAAATGGATCTCACTCACCAGCTTCATCAGTGAGGCCACCGTGGAGAAGCTGCAGCCCGAGAGCCGGCAGATCTGCGCCTTCTCGGATGTGCTGCCCGTGCTTCCCATGAAGCACACCAAGGACAGGCTGCAGCAGAACCTGCCCCTCTGTGGCACTGAGTGCAAAAGCTACCAAGAGGGCTTAGCCAGACTGCCGGAGATGAAGCCCAGGGCTGGGACCGAGATCCGCTTCTCGGAGTTGCCCACTCAGATGTTCCCAGCAGGCGCCACACCGGCCGAGATCACGAGGCACAGCATGGACTTGAGCTATGCCCTGGAGACTGTGCTCAGCAAGCAGTTCCCTGGCAACCCCCAGGATGTGCTTGGTAAGAAGGAGCTGAGCCGTCAGGAAGGGTGCTAGTGGGGAGTTTAGGTATCAGTCTCGTGGGTATCAGTCCAGTGTTCTTAAAGGAGGCTCGGGGTAGGCTCCTTAGCAGTCATTAGACATCCATGTGTGTCTTCACGTTTAACCTAACGATTTTAAGTTCAAGAGATCTGTGACAGAGCTCCAACAGTTTGACTGTTGACTTGAGCACCTCAGATGAGCCTGAGTCCACAATCCCATGTGTGGTAGCCGCTGACGTAGCCTAGCCCTCTAGAGAGAGGATTTGAATAACAGTGGTGGCCTTGAGGTCAGAGCTCATGGCTTCTGCTTGCTAGCCCGGGTCTGCCTGTTCCTAGAAGCCCTATCTGATGCCTCAGTTTGTTTTTGAGTTCTTAAAAGGTTTCTCTCTTCATGCCTTAGACCAGGACTTTTATTTTTATTTTAATCATTACAGTTTTATTGCTGCTTGCAGTACTTTTTTTTTTTTTTTTTTCAAGACAGGGTTTCTCTGTGTAGTCTTGGCTGTCCTGGACTTGCTTTGTAGACCAGGCTGGCCTTGAATTTACAGTGATCCACCTGCCTCTGCCTTCACAGTGCTGGGATTAAAGGCACCACCACACCCAGCGTTGCCTGCACTCTTAATTTACAATAATATGTACTTAGCATAGAACAAAAACAAACATAAAATGTATTCTAAGTCTTCTACCTAGAAATAACCATTTTGACAGTTAAGTGTACTTTTTCCTTTCTTTTCTCCTTTTCCTGTGTATTTTTTAAAAAGACTTATTTATTTATTAAGTATACAGTGTTTCATCAGCATGTGCCCCTGTCCTCCAGAAGAAGGCACCAGATTTCTGTATAGATGATTGTGAGCCACCATGTGGTTGCTGGGGATTGAACTCAAGACCTTTGGAAGAACAGTTAGTGTTCTTAACCTCTGCTCCGTCTCTCTAGCCCCTCCTGGTATTTTGATATTTCAGTTGTCTTTTATATTCCAGTCTTTTACAACTCAGTTGTGTCTAGTTTTTATAGAGACAAGATTAAAGAACAGTGTTTTGTGGTGTACTATCTGCACGTCCTTGTCACTGCTCACCTGTTTCAGTGGCTGTTTAGTGCCCAGAGCTAAGGCTCTAGCTCTCAGTGGGCACTCCTTAGATGCTTCTATTTTCCTGTTATAAATAGAGCCTGACAAGCTCCCTAGGTGTGGCCGCGCCCAGGGTTAGGGTTGGGTTGTGGGCGTTGCCAGCTTTGCCTCCTCACCAGGTGGTGGGAGGCTGCTCTTCACCTTTGACAGCACTCAGATGATTGGAAAAATGGCATCTTATTTCTATTTCTATTTCTGAATACTAATGACAACAAACATTTGGCATGCTATTCCTGTGTGTTTGTGCATGTGCCACATACGGAGGCCAAAGGTCAGCCCCTTGGGTATTGTTCCTTCAGTGCTGCTAACCTTTTTCTCTTGAGACAGTGACTCTCATTGACCTTGAACTCACCAAGTAGACCAGGCTGGCTGGCCAGTAGACCCCGGCGTCTTCCTGCCTCTGCCTCCCCAGTGCTAGGAGTGTAAGCATGTGCACCACTATGCACCACCACTCCAGCTTTTTAAATTCCGGTTCTGGGACCTGACTGGTCCATGTGCTTGTGAGACAAGCGCTTCACTGAGTATCTCCCCAGCCCCTGTCAGGCTTTTAGCACTTGTCCTTTTGTCTGTAAACTGTCCCGAGCATTTACCTAGTTTCCTATTGGAGATTGGTGAGAAGTTTGGTTATAGGCCTTTGTTACATCCTTGGCTGAACTGATGAGACAGCAGACATTTTAATGAGTGCATCTTAATGCAGAACATAGTATGCTATATGAGTAATCCCCGATTTCTTGCTTAAACATAATTGGGAATCTTGCTTTCTATCTCTTAAATATTTCAATATTCAAAATACATCTTAAGCCAGGCATGGTTGTGCATATCTTGAATTCCCAGAACTGGGGAGGTAGAGACAAGTGGATCTCAATACGCTTGAGGCCAGCCTGGCCTGCATAGTGAGTTGCCGGCCAGCCAGAACCTTGTTTTCAAATCAATCAATAAATGATAAATATGTTTTAGGGAAAAGTTTGTTATAGGACAAGTTTGAATCTATATAACAACTCCCTGAAATAATTTCTGATGTCATAGTTTAAATTTTAGACACGATCAGAAACTCACAAATTTATATTAATGCTCTGCTGTATAGAAAAGTTCCAGGCACCAGGCATGGTGGCGCACGCCTTTAATCCCAGCACTCGGGAGGCAGAGGCAGGCGGATCGATGTGAGTTCGAGGCCAGCCTGGTCTACAAAGTGAGTCTAGGACAGCCAAGGCTACACAGAGAAACCCTGTCTTGAAAAAAAGAAAGAAAGAAAGAAAAAAAGGAAAGTTCCAGGCCAGCCTTTGGCTAGTGAGACCCCTTCTTAATATGCCTCTCCAAATTGATAACAGTAAATTGATGTTATGAATACAACAGAATAAGCTAATATTAATCTTATAGTTTCACCAGGTAAAGCCAAACAAAGTAGCAAGTCATTATGCGTGTTTACTGATTCATTTTTTTTTTTTTTTTTTTTGAGACAGGGTTTCTCTGTGTAGCCTTGGCTGTCCTGGACTCACTTTGTAGACCAGGCTGGCCTCGAACTCACAGCGATCCACCTGCCTCTGCCTCCCGAGTGCTGGGATTAAAGGCGTGCGCCACCACGCCCAGCTACTGATTCATTCTTTTATGGCACATACATACATAGCTTAAGTTTTTGGCCACCTTTGAAGCCATAGAGAATGTGTCCTGCGAGTCAGTGTGAATGTGTCCTTTTATTTAGAGTCAGGATCTTGCTTCGTAACCCTGGATGGCCTGGAACTTGCAGTGGTAGTGACTCCCCTGCCTCCCACCTCCTGAGTGCTAGGATTATAGTTGGACCACTACACTTAGCTCAGTTGTAGTCTATCTGCCAGGCAGAGCCCCCGTTGCCTGCACACGTGCAGTGGCTTCCACGCTAAGTCTTTGTGCAGACAGGCATCAGTTGGAGAGTGGGAGTGGGAACTGGCATTTTGAATGCTGCTTTGTATCCCATATTATTCTAAATGTTTAACATGCACTGTAGTAAGTAATTTACTCTCCAGTATAACTCTCAAATAAGGAAATAAAAGCATAAATAGGTTAAGTAACTTGCCTTAGGTCACACTGCTGCTAGGTGGTAGAGCTAAGATTTGAGTCCAGGCAGTTTGGCTCCAAAGCCCATCCCCTTAGCCACTAGGCTGCTCAGAGATGACATCAGAGCCTGTTGATTAAATAAATAAAGCTAAACTGACTGGTTAGCTAGCCCTGGACTAAGAACTTAGGAATTTCCTGCTGTGAGAGACTGTCAAAGTGCTCTTACCCAGCACCAAATCTGTTACAGCTTTAACTTCTATTATTCAAAACATTAGTTATACAATCTGGGCATGCCCTTGACCTCATCTTGAAGTGAGGAAAATGCTGCCTTCCCTGATGACCTAGAGGAATTGGGTGAGGTCTTAGATGAGTCATGTTATCTGGGAAATTTAGAATAGCAGCCACTAAGAGGAGACCATGCACATAAATGTTAAGAGTTGATTGTAAAATACTGTTCTTTGATCTTGTTTTTACAAGTTATGACTCCATCATCTCTGCTTAACTGAAATCTCTTTGAGTTGACAAGTGGCAGCTTTACTCCTTTTTTTTTTTTTTAGGATTTACTTTATTATTTTTAAGTGTGTGTGTGTGTGAGTACAGTGTTGTACACAGAGACAGAACAGGATGTCTGATCTCCTGCAACTGGAGTCATAGGTGCTTGTAAGCTGCCTGCCGTGGGTGCTAGGAACTGAACTTGGGTCCTCTGGAAGAGCAGCCTGGTGGCTCAACCCTGGAGCCACCTCTCTAGCCCTGGAACAATTTTGCTTTTAGTGAGATCTGGTTGTTCTGATGGGGAGGTTTAAGGTCCACCTCCTAAAATGCTAGGCATGGCATTTTACTACCTCTTCTCTTGGGGCCCATTTTTGAGTAAATACCTAGCCACAGTGTAGTGCCTGTCCCATGGTTTGAATCCACAGCAGTTCAGCAAATATTGACTGAGTACTTGTTGGATGCAGAATCTCATTCTAAGTTCTATTGGAGTGACAAGGGTACAAGGCTCCCCATTGCTGAGGGCTAGTGTAAGTGATGGCATTGTAAATTGTGTTGGGAAGTGTCAGCTGGTACTCCATGCTGTGAGGGTCTTAGCTCTCCTCTGTACCTCATAGGTGAACTCCAGTTTGCCTTTGTGTGTTTCCTGCTGGGCAATGTGTATGAGGCATTTGAGCACTGGAAGCGGCTCCTGAACCTGCTGTGTCGCTCAGAAGCCACCATGATGAAGCACCATGCCCTGTACGTCAGCCTCATCTCCATCCTGTACCACCAGCTTGGTGAGATCCCTGCCGACTTCTTTGTGGACATCGTCTCCCAGGACAACTTCCTCACCAGCACCTTACAGGTGAGCAGTCTGGCTGGTGCACATGGGGTTGAGCAGGAAGGTACCCATGCAAGAGCACCCTTGGGAGCGTCACCTTTTTCTTTCTTGCTGTTTTTCCATGAGCCTAGTATTTCTTGAGGGCGGCTCCTAACCTTGAAAGGTTTCCTGGTTCTCTATGGTTTGGTTTTGTTTTTTTTTTTCTTTTTTTTGCGGGGGTCGGGGGTGAGGTGGGGGGTAGGAGGGTGCTTCAAGACAAGGTTTCTCTGTGTAGCCCTGGCTGTCCTGGACTTGCTTTATAGACCAGACTGGCCTCGAACTCACAGTGATTCTCTCTGCCTCTGCCTCCTGAGTGCTGGGATTAAAGGTGTGTACCACCATGCCCGGCCTGGTTCTCTCTATCTTTACTGTGTTGTAAGTGCCTCTATCCAGGGGCCCTCTCTGTGCCACCTCTCCTCATGTCACCCCCAGAAGGTCTAGCACTGAGTACTTAGAATTTATATTCTCTCCACTACTTTGGGCTACCTAACTGTATTATCAGGTGTATTATGATGATGATGATGATGATGATGATGATGATGATGATGATGATGAAATATCTGAGGCAGGCTACTTTGAAATGAAGAGATTTGTTATTTTATTTTTATTTCTTAAATTTAGAGGATTGAACTCAAGTTGTCATGCTTGTGTAGCAAGCGTTTTAAATGATGAGCCGTCTTGCAGCCCCAGCAGAGGGTTATTTAACTCACAGTTCGGGAAGCTCGGAGCTCAAGACCTAGAGGCCTGCTGTTGAGGACCCGACTGCTGCTCCGTCAGTCCTTTCCCAGGCAATGCCCAGGGAGCTAGGAACCCCTCAGCAGGCCAAGCTAAGGAGCTTCCGAGGTGTGAGCCGAGAGGCATGAGCCACAGCTAAGCCAGAGCACCAGCTCCTCTTCCTTGCTGAAGCTGTGAGTTGTTGCAGCCGAGTGAGGCAGAGTTTGGAAGCTCGCTATTCCCAAAGAAACATCTGCAACTCCTTAGATCTCATTTAAGCATCAAAGCAACTTTGATTTCCTGCTCAAACAAAATGTGCCAGTTTCTACAGAGATTCTCTGACAGAAACAGTAAAATTTGCTTTTAACTTGGCAATTAAAATTTCATTATGAGTGGTAATTAGGGAAAGAGCTTCAAACAACTTAGAATCTTCATCCTGTACTATTTCCTCCCTTGGCATGCAGACTAGTTTCCTGTGTGTGCTTGGGACACCCTCTGTCACTCACATCTTAGAACTTTCTCAAGTAGAGCAGAGGCAGAAGCGGTTAGTTGTCTGAGTCCATGGCTTCTGTGGCAGCCATGTACTTCCTCTCCCTGTGTGTGATGCCCCATAAAGCCTGTTCCCATGCAACATGGCACCTCACTTACCTCTCATTCCCACCCATGGAAGAAACTAGTATTTATTAATGCCGTTGCATAGCAGAGGCCATATTTATTGTGTTATATAGTGTCTAAGTTTCTTTTTCTGTTACTGTGATAAGATAACCTGGTAAAATCAACTTAAAGGAGAATAGCTTTGTTTTGTTTTTGAAGTTATAGGGTAGCCCAGCAGCAGGGAGTTGAGGCGGCAGCTCACGTGGCACGCAACACCTCAGAAGCAGAGAGCGGTGAATGCCTGTTTTAACTCACTTGCTTCTCTCCATACAGTCCAGGATCCTAGCCTAGAGCCTCAGTTAACCTTGACTAGACTGACCACCAGATCAAACAGGCATGCCAGGACTCTTCTCCCAGATGATTCTAGATCCTATCTGGTTGGCACTGAGATAAACCATCACATGTGGGTTCCCCAGGAGCCCTAGTGGACAGACCAGATCATCTCACTTTTCAGATTAAAAACCAGACCTGGTAGAGTGGTTGTCTGATGGTTTCAAAGCCCCAGGTTCAGTCCTCAGCAGTGGAAAAAATTAGTATAGAATACAGCATGGATTCTTGCCACACCCACCCTAAAAAAATCCTGCTATTGTTGTCTCTCTGAGGTACAGAGCACTCCCCCAAAGCCACCATGCTATTGGAAGCATCTCTGTAGTTAGGCAGCAGGCAGTTGCCTGGAAACTGACATTTGGAGGACTTGTGCAGACTGCGGTGATGTATCTCTCAAATGATGGTGTAAGCCTGGCACGTTCTACTTCAGAAGAGTTAAACTGCCCTTTGTTGTTCTTTGTAGAGCAGACATGTTAAATCTCCATTCCTCCTCTGTCGGGACCCTCCTCACAGCATCACAGGGCTGCCAGGCAGTGTGAGGAGTCATCAGCTGCTAACTTGTCCCATTGGTGTCCGCAGCCATGAGGAGTGATGCAGTGTATGGGACAGTGAGGTACTGCCCTCATGGTGTGAGTGCATGCTGTCACACAAGCACAGGAAGGCCATCGTGCTGCAGCAGCGATTTGCGAAATAACAGGGGCCCAGCTGGATTGCCTGATGCCCATGTGGGCTGTGCAGCTCTGAGGGTTTGAGAAATTCTTGGGACAAGAAACTTAATGTCATTTGGTTTGTTTGAGTTTTTTTTTTTTTCTTAGACAAGTTCTCTAGTTCCAGTTGGCCTCAAACTCCATTTGTAGCAAAGGATGACCTTGAATTTCAGATCCTCCATTGTTCACCTCCCAAGTCCTGCGATTAAAAGTGTGTGCCAAACATACCCAGTTTATAATAAAACCCAGCCAGGGTCCCACACTGAGCTGTCAGCTGATGTCATTATTTGAAAATGATCAGGACATTTGCCTTTAAAAAAGCATACCAGTAAATGTTATTGAGCATTCTTTCTGCCCAGCATTCCACTGCAGTTGTTGAGGAATACAAATAGGACTCAGCTAGGGTCCTTGTCCTCAGGGTTCGTTGATTTAAGAGTCCTGACTGAGCACCTGCTGTAAATAAGATGTTGTTCTAGAAGTGGGGATATAATTGAACAAGAGCGTCAGAGTCGCTGACCGCAGGAAGTAGACAGATGAATTAACTAAAGAATTCCTGATACTGGTGTTACAGCAAACAGACCTGCCCCCGTGCCGTTACGGTAGCCCAGGCTTTTGGGTCTCCCTCGACTGCATCAGAGTTTATCAGCCTCCATGATGACCTTGTTAAACCATTGGCTTCCCACACTGCTGCCTCTGTTGCTCCAGAACGAGGCTCTGGTCCTATTTCTCTGTGGCTGGCTCCCCTACTGCCTAGGGATGTGTGCCAGCCCTGGCCCCGAGGCTCCGTGTTGGCTGTCTCCTCCTACCAAGGCAGTGTCAGTGGTCTGCTCACAGCAAGCTCTCAGACAGGCATGCTGCTTCATCCCCCCCCCCCCTTTTCTTTTGAAATGGGATCTTGCTTTGTTTCTGACACTAGCTTTGAACTCCTGGATGCAAGTGATTCTATTCTGTCAGTCCAAGCAACAGGAACTACACACATTAAGACCATCCTATCTTCTTTTGTTTTAGTTGTAAAAAGCACGTCATTTGAGTTTGAGCTTCTCTCTTAGCATATTTGAAAATGTTCAAAGCAGAATCAACTGTAAGCATGTTTTTTAGAACCTCATATAACCAAAACCTTACATCCATATTTCATGCCTTCTAGACTGAACCTGATTCTCCTCAGCCTGCCATGTCCTTGCCCACACTCTCTCTCTCTCTGTGAGGCCTCCCTTATCTCTGCCTCCTTCTAGGACCCTTGGCCTGCTCTGTACTTGCCACAGAATTCTATAAGAGTTGTGCTTCTTGAAGTTAATACAACATTCCCCACAGAGCGTAAACCTTCATTTTTTTTTTTCCTTATTGGTTCTTTTCTTTTCTTTCTTTCTTTCTTTTTTTTAAAATGATTTATTTATTCTTATTTTATGTGCATTGATATTTTGCCTGGGTGTATTTGTCTGTGTGAGGGTGTCAGATCTTGGAGTTATAGACAGTTGTGAGTGGCCATGTGGGTGCTGGGAATTGAACCCAGCTCAAGCTCCTTTGGAAGAGCAATCAGTGCTCTTAACCGCTGAGCCATCTCTCCAGCCCCCACTTACTGGTTATCTTCAACACCAAGTCAACACCTAAGATTTGACCTGTGTGGGGCTGGAGAGATGGCTCAGTGGTTAAGAGCACTGTCTGTTCTTCCTGAGGTCCTGAGTTCAATTCCAGAAACCACATGGTGGCTCACAACCATCTATAATGTGATCTGCTGCCCTCTTTTGGCCTGCAGGTGTACTGCAGATAGAACACTCATACGTTAAAAAAGATTTGACCTGTGTTTCTGCTTGTTTGTTTGTTTACATGCAAACATTTATAATTCCTTTGGCAGTGCATATATATGTATATATATATTTGTATGTATGTGTATGTTTATGTATATATATGTATGTGTATACACACACACAAACACACACAGTAAAGTCTGAGCAGGGTGATGGTACAATATGCCTTTAATCCCAGCACTTGGGAGGCAGAGGCAGGCAGATCTCTGAGTTCGAGGCCAGCCTGGTCTGCAGAGCGGGTTCCAGGACAGCCAGGAGAGAAACCCTATCTCAGAAAACAAACAGACAAACAGTGAAGTGTGACAAAAGGCATTTGATACATCAAAGAGAGAATGGTGGATGCTGACTTGGATTAATATTTGAAGGGTTTCAGAATAGCTTTATGTGAGGGGTATTAATATTTCAAAAGGCACAGTGTAGACTAGGATGTTACAAAACTTTTTCTAAAAAAAAATTTTTTTTTTTGAGACAAGGTTTCTTTGTGTAGCCTTGGCTGTCTGTCCTAGACTCGCTTTGTAGACCAGGCTGGCCTCGAACTCACAGCAGTCTGCCTGCCTCTGCCTCCTGAGTGCTGGGATTAAAGGTATGTGCCACCACGCCAGGCTTTTAAAAACATTTTTTAATGTTGCTGTTTTAGCAGTGCGAATCATCCCCCTCCACACACAGAGGCACTGGCTTGGGGGGTTTGTGACTGAATGAATCACACCTTAAAAGCTTCCTGCTGCCTGTACTCATTTGCTGCCTGCTCTCTCCCCAGCTAGTCAAGTGGAGCTGGCGTCCTTGCTTAGGAGCATAAATGTCTACTCTCGATGGAGAGGGGCTGGTGTTTGTGTGTGTAAGCACTTAACGACATTAAAGAGAGCCACATCAGCATAAATTAAGTCAGCCCTATAATGGCCTCAGCCACTGGGTATTTTTTTTCCCTCCAGCTTTCCCATTGAATAAATGCCTCTGGCTTTTACAAATCTCTTGGATATAGCTTGAATAAAAATGATTTGTTTTTAAAAAGTGTTTTTCTTTCATTTAAAGTAACTCAACTCATCATAATTTTCTTAAAGTCAATGAAAAGATAATCTGGAATTAATAGTGTGTTGGAAGGAGTTATGTACAAAATAAGAATTCTAACTGTTGGTTGCATAGTATTTAGGCATATAGTCGCGTAACCCGTGGCTTTCAGAGGTCTTGTTGTTTTGTTACAGCTGTAGGTACATTCCGTGAAAGCATCATGCTTGAGTACTATTTTGGATGCCATTCTAACATTTACATCTCTAGATTGTTTTGGGGTTTGTTTGTTTTTGTTTTGTCTTATTTTTGAGATGGGCGGGATCTTCTGTATCTCATGCTAGCCTCAGACTCACTATGTAGATGTACATGGTCTTTAACTTCTGACCCTCCTGCCTCTACCTTCCAAGTGCTGGGTTTACTCGCATGTGCCACCATGTGCCAGCAATGTGGAACCCAGGACTCTGTCCTTGTGAGGACAGAACCATCTGAGCTACATCCCTGGTCCCAATAATGTCTATAACGTTTTTGTTTTTTGGTTTTTTTTCCTCCGAGACAGGGTTTCTCTGTGTAGTCCTGGCTATCCTGGACTCACTTTGTAGATCAGGCTGGCCTCGAACTCACAGAGATCTCTGAGTGCTGAGATTAAAGATGCACCACCACACCTGGATGTCTATAATGTTTTTTATCATAAACTAAAAAAAAAATTGTGTATGAGTGTTTTGCCTGCATGTATGTTTCTGCACCACTGGCATGCCTAGTGCCCTTGGCAACCAGAAGAGTGCGTCAGATTCTCTGGAACTGGAGTTAGGGACTGCTGTGAGCCGCCATGTAGATGCTGGGAACCACACCCAGGTCCTCTGGAAGAGCAGCCAGTGGTCTGAACCACTGAACATCTTTCTAGCTTATATCACAAACATTTCTAATAGATAAATTTATTTACTTTCTCCTGCCGTTGACAGTGGCTTTTATATGCTCAATATACACCGTCTCATTTAGCCCTTAACATAATGCAAGAAGTTGGGTATACAGCTCCATCATATAGATGGTATAGGCCTTATGTTTTTGTTCACACTCACAGAACAAGGGGTGGCAAGGCTGAGGCTTCCATCTGAAGCCCATTGCAGGAGGGCTCCTATGTATAAGTATAGCTACAGATGAAACTGCACAAATGTTCTGAACTGATCGTGGCTGGCAAGAACGCTCAACAGAGAAAGGTGCTTGCCACCTTCAGTTTGATCTCAGGACCCCACACTGTAGAAAGAGAAAATTGACTCCTGCAAGTCGTCTTCTGACCTCCACGTGCGTGCTATGTATACATGTAAATTAAATAAATGTAATTTTTAGAAAAAAAATTTAAAGAAGGCATGAGGCCAGCACAGCTCTCGAGGCAGAGGCAGAGCCTATGAGTTCAAGGGCAGCCTGGTCTACATAACAAGTCCTGGGCCTTCAGGACTGCACAGAGAAAGGTGATGTCAGTGCCTTTCCCTCTCCGGCTTATCACTGCAGTGCTGTAGCCTGCCTGTAACACTGCCTCAGCCACAGTGGTAAGTCAGTCGCTGGAGGCCTTTGGTGGTGGTGGTGGCTGTTGTTGTTATGTAAGGAAGTTTCTTTTCTGGCCTAGCCAAAAAACTAGGCTAAGACAGGCTCAGCTGTCCTCTGTGATACTTTCTCAGTGTGGCTTGGCTGTGCTGTAGTCACCAGACTCTGCTTCTTAAAAGCTTTCATGTTTATGACTGGAGGTGTTTTATTTCTTTAACTTCATAATAGACTTAATGATTAGAATGTTGGTGCTTTATTTTTATTTTATTTGAGTTTGGGGTTTTTTGTTTTGTTTTGTTTGTTTGTTGTAGACAGGGTCTTACTATGTAGCCCAGACTGATCTTGAACTTACAGATCCACTTGCCTCTGCCTCCTGAGTGCTGGGATTAAAGGTGTGTGCCACCCATCTCTCCTGGCCCATTTTGGCATTTATTTGCCAAATGGAAGTCTTTTAAAAACACTATCTGAGATTAATCAGCCAAAATTAAGATTCCTTTTTCTATGATGTTAGAAGTCTTTACTTGATTTTACCTTAGGGAGTAAAGTAACTAGATGATTACTGGCTTCTCTAAAGAAAGCATGGCATTACTTGGAAAACAAATGAACCAGGATAAATTGTTGCTTAAATAAATGTCCCCCTAACCCCTGCAAGAGGGAAGGTCACTGAAAATTGAACCCAAGGCCTCATTAACACTAGGCAAGCACTGTGGTGCTGAGCTGTATCCCTAGGCCTAACTATATATTCTATTTTTTTTTCCGGAGGTGGGGGGGGGTGTGGGGGTGTGGGGCTTGTTCCAAGATAGGCTTTCTCTGTATAGTCTTGGCTGTCCTGTACTCTCTATAGACCAGGCTGGCCTCGAACTCACAGAGATCCACCTGTCTCTGCCTCCTGAGTGCTGGAATTACAAGTATGCGCCACCTGGCTTGGCAACTAAATACTCTTTTGGGATTTTTTGCTTATTTGTTTGTTTGTTTGTTGATTGGTTGGTTTTTTGAGACAGGGTTTCTCTTTGTAGCTCTTGCTGTCCTGGAACTCAAAACGATCTGCCTGCCTTTGTGCACCACCAGCACCTGGCCCAACTAAATATTCTTTTTTTTTTTTTTTTTTTTTTTTTTTTTGGTTTTTCGAGACACGGTTTCTCTGTGTAGCCTTGGCTGTCCTGGACTAGCTTTTTAGACCAGGCTGGCCTCGAACTCACAACAATCCACCTGCCTCTGCTTCCTCAGTGCTGGGATTAAAGATGTGTGCCACCAGTGCCAGCTGTAATACTCTTTTTTTATTATTATTATTATTATTATTATTAATTTATTCTTGTTACATCTCAATGGTTATCCCATCCCTTGTATCCTCCCATTCTTCCCTCCCTCCCATTTTCCCCTTATTTTCCTTCCCTATGACTGTTCCTGAGGGGGATTTCCTCCTCCTGTATATGCTCATAGGGTATCAAGTCTCTTCTTGGTAACCTGCTGTCCTTCCTCTGAGTGCCACCAGGTCTCCCCCTCTAGGGGACATGGTCAAATGTGAGGCATCAGAGTATGTGAGAAAGTCATATCCCACTCTCCACTCGGCTGTGGAGAATGTTCTGTCCATTGGCTAGATCTGGGTAGGGGTTTAAAGTTTACTGCATTGTCTTTGGCTGGTGTCATAGTTTGAGTAGGACCCCTGGGCCCAGATCTGCCTATCATAATGTTCTACTTGTAGGCTTCTAGGACCCTCTGGATCCTTCTAGGCTGTAATACTCTTAAACATCTTTTCTGAATTGTTTTTGAACCATTAAGCAGGGTATGGTCCCAGCACTTGGGAACAAAACTGAGGCAGAATTGAAAATAGGAGCCAGAATGGGTCACATAATAGAGTCAAGGCCTTTTCTAAAGTATGTATTGAGACAGTATCTTAAGAAAACCAAATTAATTATCAAGGCTCTGAGTTCAGTTCCCAGCATCCATGTTAGACAGCTCACAGCCACCTATAGCTAATTAGCTCCAGGACATGCAACACCCCCTTCTAGCCTCTTCAGGCGCCTACATAAGTATAGGTGTACTCAGACATAGAGGCACAAACATACACATAAATAAAAATAGAAAACCCTTTTAAGTGTAATATATATGCATTTATGTACATATATATATATGTATATCATATGACATATATATCGCACAAACATGCCTGTCTGCGTGTGTGTATGAATTGGAGGTAGGGGAGCAGAGGGGACAGGGTCTTACTATGTAATCAAGGCTGGCCTTGAGCTTGAATTTCTTCTGCCTCAGGCTTCTGAGTGCTGGGATTACAGGTAAGCACCGCCATGTCAAGGCCTACTCTTTAGTTTTTAAGAGAAAAGAGATTCTGGTGTTTGCTACAACACAGATGGACTCTAAGACATGCTATGTGAAGTAAGCTAGCCACAAAAGGACAGATACTCTATGATTCCTCTTCCACAAGGTCCCTAGCCCGGTCAGATTCATAGAGACAGAAAGGAGAAGAGTGTTGCCAAAAGCCAGGAGGAATGCACTGAGAGGGAGTTGGTGTTTCCTACGTACAGTGTCAGTTGGAGAAGATGAGAAGTTTCTAAAGCCGAGTGTTGGCAATGGTTGCAGGACAGGAATGCATGTATCGCCACTGGCTAATCACTTAACAATAGCTTAAATGGTAGCTATATCTATTTTACCACAATTTAAACAATGGTAATGTTTTTTAGAATGAACATTAAAGACAGCTTTTAAGAGGAATAGAAGATTAGAACAGCAATTCAGCCTTGTTGGCTGAGGGCCCAGGGCTTTATGGGATCCAAGGGCTTACAGTGTCCCCAACCTTTTCTTTACCCCACCTGGTGTAACTCTTTCCTTCTGTGTTATTGCCCAGGTGCCTAGTAGATCTTAACACCCCACCCCACCCCGGGTGGAGCTGCAGTGGTAACTCTGTTGGCCTTACTTTCCATGAGGCATCTGTGCCCAGCATGGTAATTTTCCATTCCAGTCTTGTTCCAATGTCTTCTGTTAGTTTGGGGAGGCTGCATAGCAGGTGTCCTGGAACTGTGCCAGCAGCAGCTGATCTACTGCCCCAGAGACCTGAACACCAGGAGGAAATTTCCACCACTTTCTTGGCCCTCTGTTCTCAGGAGTAACTTACCCTCTGTTCTCTATAGGTTTTCTTTTCTTCTGCCTGCAGTCTTGCTGTGGATGCCACCCTGAGGAAGAAAGCAGAAAAGTTCCAAGCCCACCTGACTAAGAAGTTCCGGTGGGACTTTGCTTCAGAGCCGGAGGACTGTGCTCCAGTGGTTGTGGAGCTCCCTGAGGGCATCGAGACCGCCTAACTGCAAGTCCCCAAGCCATGGGAGACCCCTTCCCACACAGCTGTCATCTGCCCAGGGAGCCTCCAGCACAGTGATCCAGTCAGGTCCTGCAGAGATGAACCTGGGTCCCTCTGCACAGTAAATACACGCCTTTGCTGCAAACACGGCCGTTTGTGCTTCCCTGGCCCTCGTGCGAATTTCAGAAAAAGGTGGTCCGGATGAAACCTGCCCTCACAGCAACCCTTCTGACAATGAGAACGTGAACCTTAACTCCAAAAGAGCGAGCTGGTAAAAGAGGACAGAAGAGACCTGCTCCCTACAGAGTCTGCTGTTATGTCAGTGATTTGTTTGTTTGTTTGTTTTGGCTTTTCAAGACAGGGTTTCTCTGTGTAGCCTTGGCTATCCTGGACTGGCTTTGTAGACCAGGCTGGCCTCAAACTCTTGTGATCCACCTGCCTCTGCCTCCTGAGTGCTGGGATTAAAGGCGTGCGCCACCACACCAGGCCCAGGTCAGTGAATTTTTAAGTTAAGCGTAGGTCTGAAGTTGAATATGGTTTGTACAGAGTGCCTGCCTGCTCCTAGTTGCTAGAAAATGCTCAGGAGCCTGGCCTGGGAAAGGGAGACAGGGAAGATGGTACCTGGACTCTGACAAGTGGTTGGCTTTAGTTTCTTCTCCCCCTTCTGCCTAGAAGTCCCAGTGGTTGATACCCCAGAATTAGCCCCTGGTCTTGGGGCCCCACTGGTACTATCCCCTTTCATTCTGAAGCTTCACACTCTGAGGTGGTACATGGAAGCCCCCATATGTCCCCAGTTTTCACTAAAGTTACCATGATAACATGGAAATCAACAATGAGAGGAAAAGTTCTTTCCCCAAGCCTGCTTCTTAGGCCCTGTTAAAGTTTGGGCCTTTTCTTCAGAGCCATGGAGATAGCGGGTAGCTTGATTCTCCCAGCCCTCTGGGTTTCCCATCAGTGCTGTCACGTTTCTGGGTTAGGAGTCTTGCGGGCACACCCATTGTACTGTGTGGCCAGAGTTCTGCCTCAAGAAGAGCCCCAGGCCCTCCACCCTGACCTCAGGCTGTTTGCTAAACCCTGGGGTCCCGTGCCATCCTCTTCTGCGCTTGAGCTCACAGCAGGTCTCTGATTGAGAGTCCTGCTGTTTAAGACTTTCAGTTCCTCTTGTTTCCTTGGAGATGTTTTTCCAAGAGCATAATGTACATTAAAGTCTTTGAGTTGGGACTAATCCCCCTGTGTGAGTCTCTTACAGCTAATCTGCCCAGTTTCCAAAGTAGCCAAGCTGCTGTCCATAGACAGCATATCTACCTGCAGAGCACACCCAGGAGACCCTGCTCACCCCCTGCAGTCTCTGGAGAAGGCAGGTAGCCAGCTTTGCCTCTTTCCAGTGAGAGAAGCACCCTGTAGTTCTGTATTAACCTGAAGTTTCACCTTGTGGGAAATTGCTATTCCTTTTTTCCCACAAAGCCCACTCACCAGAACTACCTGGGGAGTGTGTTCAAAGTGCAGATCCCAGGAAATGAAGTTCTGATGCATGCTGCAGCATGGATAAACCTTGTGTCCAGGGCTGGAGAGATGGCTCAGTGGGTAAAATGCTTCAGATCACCTGAGCTCAGGTAGAAAGCCAGGGCCAGCAGCGCACACCTATAAATCCAGTGCTGCAGAGGCAGGAGGATCCCAGGGGCTTTCTGGTCAGCCAGAAATTGGTAAGCTGCTTGTTCAGTGAGAGACCCTGTCTCAAAAGTAAAGCACAAAGTGATAGGAACCATCCAGTGTCAACCTCTGACCTCCACAAACCTGCACACAAACGTACCTAACATACCACACATTGACAAATTGAAATAACGGTGTGCTGAGGGAAGGAGACCAAATAACAAGCATTCCATTCACGTGCAATATCCAGCGTAGGCGGATCCACAGGGAGTCAGATGTGGACCACCCACGGTGTGTACTTTGAGGCAGTGTTTGTGGTGGGACACTTGTGGAGGTGCAGGCTCCTGTCTTACTCTGCAAGGATTCAAGGGCTTGGGTTTTGAGGTACAGACACTGTTAAGCAGTAACACCATACTTGATGCCAGGAGCACCTCTGGCACAAAATGTATCTCCCACTGTCATTGTGAAGGCAGCACCTTGAAGTTAGACCATTCCCCGAGTGTCTCTGTGTCTCCCTAGATGCCCCTCTACATATGCTTAAAACAGGTTGAACAAGAGGAGCTGCTGCTTAGAAATGCTGTGCCATTACCTCACTCAGTCCTCACAGCGGTGTGCTGCAGCGAAGTCTAATCTTCAGTTGTCCCCGTTTGACTGGTATGAAAACAAGCTCAGAGAGCATCATTTTCCCAGGTCACCCAGTAGTAAGTATTGAGGACAGAAGCCCACTCTGCACTGTGTTCCCAGCTATGATTTACCTCCGCTGCCCTTTTATGTGTAAGGCAGCCTTCCCTCTCCCCTTGCCCTCAGGTCCAGGCCTTGGCTTTGTTGACTAGCAGCTGTGTGACCTTGGGCAAACTTTTTTTGGGCTTAAGTCACCATATATAAAAGAGAGTTAGCTTTGATTTGGAGGTTCTGATACAAATTTTCCAGCCTCTGTCAGGTATTAGAAGTTGGCTTTGGGTTACTGTACAAATTTTAGAAGGGGAAAAAAAAAAAGCCATTTGTGGTGGTGCATGTCTGTAGTGCCAGCACCTGGGAGGCAGAGGCAGGTGGATCTCTGTGAGTTCGAGGCCAACCTGGTCTACAAAGTGAATCCAGGACAGCCAGGGCTACACAGAGAAACCCTTGCTAAAAAAAAAAAAAAAAATTTTTTTTTTTTAATTTTTTTCGGGGGGAGGAAAATTACATTCACACAAGGCAGTGTTTCTGGTGCATGAAACAATAGGTTTCTTGTTTGAAGCAGAAATACAGAACTTTGTTGGGTCTTTGCATGTCTTCTGTCTCTTACGTGTGTGTGTGTGTGTGTTTATATATATGTATGGAGGTCAGAACAGCTCTCAGGAACTGACTTTCTCTCTTACCACCATGATGGTCTAAGGGATCAAACTCTGCCATCCTGTGCGATGAATAAGGAGTCTGAAAACAAGGTAATTATTACTTAATGCTTGCAGTATTTATGGAGGGGGCTGTCCAGATAGACTCCTCATCAGGACTGAGCTCTGAGCTCTTTTCCAGTTTCCTCACATTCAGAAGTGTAGCTGTTGGCACAAGACCTGGCCTGGTGGGGCTGGAGAGATGGCTCAGAGGTTAACACTGGCTTTTCTTTCAAAGGTCCTAAGTTCAGTTCCCAGCAACCACATGGTAGCTCATAACCATCTATGATAAGATCTGGTACCCTCTTCTGGTGTGTAGGCATATGCACGCAGAACACTGTATAAATAATAAATGAGTAAATCTTTAAAAAAAAAAAAAAAAAGACCTGGCCTGGTTTTCACATCTCAGATGCAGGCCTCCTGGGGTCTGGCTCTTATTTGCAAGGCTGGGTTATCCTATTAACAGAATCAGCAGCAGCAATGACTTGCCAACCCCATGACAAGCCCTTCCTTCTGTGAGCCTAGTTCTCACGTCTCACCACTTGAACAGTGGAAGAGTTCCCTGCCGCGGATTGTCTCTTACTGTCAGCAATTATGTCCCCAACGTCATCCCCTGCAAATATTACTGAATATTCCCAGGGCACTGTGACATGCTGGTCTCTGCAGCTAATCAGATGTTGGCTTGACTGAGATATTATCCCCGGCTGAAGTGACTGGAAACAGCTGTGGTCAAATCCAAACCTGAATCACACCTGCAGATTCAAGGCAAAACATGATGGCAGTGCTCACCTGAGCTGCCCAGGAGTCCTGGAGCCTGGGAGGTTCTTCACAGTCTCCATTTCCTGCTGAGCACAGACGTCTCAAACCTTGTGTCTCTCCTGGACAGGCTTAGTCCCATTAGGTCCATCCAGGAGGCATTTCTCGTTATGAAGTGGCCACGGTCTAGGTCCTGGTACTGTCTCATGCTCCCCCCAAAGCCCTGGTTTCCTGCTGTGGACTGTCCTGCTGTGGGGGAGCAGGATAGGAGAAAGTCAGGGTCTTAGCAGGGTGAGCAGAGATCAGAAAGGAACAAAAGAGGTGTCTGGAGAAAGGACTGTAGGCAGAGGGAACAGAACACACAGGCCCTGGACCTGGGGGCAAAGGCCAGGGTGAGGACAGTGGAATGATCAAAGTGGGACGAGCAGAAGGACTCTGTTGCGGGGACCAGACCTCCGTGGCTTAAAGGGCTGTTTGTTGTAGTTAGGTGCTTAGGTAGAAGAGAGACGGGAACTGACTTCTGTTTTGACAGCTGCTGTGTTAGACATGACTAGTGGGTAGGGTGGAGGCAGAGAAACCTGTGAGGAGCTAGTGCCCCTATCTACCTATCCAGCTGAGAGGTGACCCGGTGGCACAGGGTGATGACAGCACGCCACCTCCTCTGTATACCTCCAAAAGGCGGGATCACTGCTAATTCTCTGAAGTCAAAGACTACCTTCAAGGGTATTGTCTCTCTGCTGAGAACCCTCCTGATTCTCACAGGCCTATAGCCCGTGTTGGGAGGTGAGGCAGGCAGTGAGGAAGTACTGGGAAGCCTGCCCCAGGTCTGAGAGACAGGATGGCAACGGAGAAGAACCAGGTAAGCCAGGCCCCAAGGCTGCAGCCATACTTGCCTGGGTGTTCCTGAGGGCACTGAAGGTCTCTGTGGGACTAATGGCTAAGAGCAGGTGAGTGCTCCCTGGTCAGGGGCCACAAAGACATTTCTTCTATTAACTTAGACCAGCACGTGTTAGGTCCCTGCTCACTGGACACTGCACTGGTCCTTCGCTTTCTGTCCTCTCTTCAGTGTAGAGAGCACAGTGTAGGCACAGTGCCATCCTTTCTCGTATAGACAAGGGAGCTAGGGTCAAAACAGCAAGGGGGCTTCCTCTCAGCCACCAGCCCTTGCAACTCAGTGGCATCCCTCAGTCTATCCCACTGTTCCACAGTCACATAGTCTGTGGTGTAAGGACAGAGGTTCTGAGGCCACCAGCCTAACAGTGCCCGTGTTGTCACTTGGCAGGGTGGCAGGCAGACCCCTGGCCTCTTGGTCATGTTTCACACCACACTCTGTGTGTCCGTATCTGGCCTGTGGGCACACTGGGTCAGACCCTGGAGGCAGGAAGAGCATCTGACCCCAAAAAAGCCATCTCTGCCCTGCTGCTGTGGACCTTGGCCTACCAAAGGGCTTCCTCAGCTAGACCGTCCTGCACAGAAACCTCTCCTCCTTCAGCCTTGTCCCACCAGAGTTGCTGGAGAGTTTCGCAGAAGAAGATACAGCCAGATAAAGGACATTCACAGTGGTCAAGATGACTGGTGGGACTTCCAGCTCTTGATGTCCTTCACCACCACTCTATAGGCAGGAAGCAGAGAGTGACCTGGGAATGGTGTGTGGCTCAGGAACCCTCCTGTCACACCCCTAAGCCTCCCCAAACAGCGCCACCTGCCGGGGACCAAGAGTTCCAATGCTATAGAACAGAAGAGACATTTCATCCAACCACCACAGGGGGCTTCTGAGGACTGGCTGCCCACTGCCCCTCAACACCAAGACGAGCACTAGTGTTCCCAGAGAAGCAGCCTGAGCTGGAGACCAGGCTGTGGGGTAACAGGAAGTCAAGGGATGCTGTATCCGAAGAAGGCTGTATGGTCTTCATCCTCTCAGAAAGTGTCTATTTGTACATTTTCCTCTGGGGTCTTTGGGTAGTTTTGACAATACCTTATAAGTACTCTTTCTTCCTTCCTTCCTTTCTTTCTTCTTTATTGTTTGTTTGTTTATTTGTTTTAGACACAGGATCTCACTATACAATCCTGGCTGATCTGGAACTTGCTCTGTAGACCAGGCTGGCCTCAAACCCACAGAAATCTACAGACCAGGCTGGCCTCAAAACCACAGAGATCTCCCAAGTGCTGGCATTAAAGATAAGCCCAGCATGAAGTGCCCTAATCCTATAAATGTAAATGCCAGCTACTTTGCAGTTTGTGATACCTGCAAATACATGTTTTATCTCACATGTCAAGATTTCCCTTTTGATTCAACTTTCCCATCACTTTAAAGCCTGAAAATCCACTCCTATCTCAAGATGAAATGCACATTAACCTATATTTTGTTCCAGTTTCCCCCAGTGCTCTTCTTTTTCTTTTGCCACAGTGAAAACTTGTTCCACAGCCCTGCTCTGCCCAGCCCCCGTGCTGCCTCTCAGTCAGCTCTGTTCTCCATTTTTTCCTTCCTACATTTTAAGTTCAGTCACACTGTCTCACACCTCCAGCCTGTCCTTTCCTTGGCCACCAAGGGCTTCTCACAAACCCTGCCATTCCTTCATGGTGTTCACAGCCTAAGTACACACAGCCAGCCCTTGGGATTGCAGCCTGGAGGTGTGCAGCCCTCCTGATGTCTTTTCACCTCCAAGTAGAATGGAAGGGGTGTGTGTGTGTGTGTGTGTGTGTGTGTGTGTGTGTGTGTGTGTGTGTGTGTGTGTGTGTGTGTGTTTCTGTCTGTCTCCTTCCCTCTCTCCATCTCTCCCTTCATTTCCCACCTCCATTTCCCTTCCTCTTTGGCCATGTCTCCACAAAGACCTCCTGAGTATCCAGTCACTGCTGTTACAGCAGAGTCACCGGGATTGACGGTGAGCACAGTGGGGCCAGTCAGCATCCTCCATAGGATGCTCCTTTGGAAGGTGCAGAAAGACCCTAGCATCTCTTGGAGTTACAGCTCTAAAAGCCTCTCAACCTGCTCCTCATCCCCATCACAGAAAGCCCCACACCTGAGTTGAGCTTAAGGCCCATACAGGAGGAAGCTGAGCTAAGGGCACTGCCACACCTGGATTCAGCCCCGTCTGGAGCCCACAAACACAGGCTTCCTTCCACATGAAGCCCCTTTGCGACAGGCTCCTGCTCCCTGAAACCCCACCTCTGTCCCTATAGTGGAAGGATGCGTGCTATGTAGTGACTGGCACTCTTCAAGGGTGACACTGAGCAGAAAATTCTTCCTCAGAGCAGAGGAGCCTGACCTCAGAGGTGACCAGGCATGAGCTGGGCAGCCTGAAGCAACAGTACCCACTGGGCCTTGAGCGTGGCGAGACAGCCCTCCCGTGGAGATTTGGCCTTCACTGCCTGCCCCCGCTGCTGAGTCAGAAGGTGTCAAAAGAGTTGTAAGGGGCCTGTGGCCAGTCTCACTTATGCACAGTTCAGTTTCCGTCCCAGGAGGATGTGTGGTGACCATGACTTGTTTCCTGCCCAGGCAGAGGCAGGGCTCCAGCTCTCCCATCAGTACCCTGGACACACTGCAGGCCTCTGTGGTGGCTAGAGATCTGTTGGTTTGGCCTATGCTATCCAGACAGGATCTGTGCTGCAGCACAGGTGCCTGTGAGTGTGAGTGGGGCTGGGCTATCAAGGCAGCTGCTGCTGTTCCTGATTTATTGGCCACACAATGAAGGCCAGTGGCAGGCCAGGCCAGGGCTGGGCTGGGCTGGACCTTGCAGACTGTTCCCGGATGCCAGCAACAGACCCAGAGACACCGAGGAGCTTGCCAGTCTCCTGCAACCATGAAGTCACATGCTTGGGTGATCTTCTGTCTGTCTGACTTCACTGGCCAAGGTCTTAACCCCCGCACCTGGGGCCAGGCAGCCAAAGCAGGTTGGGTGGAGGGTCCTGTGAGGACAGGGTGTGAGCATACTGCCAATCTCCACTCCATCCAGGACAACCTGTTCAAGGCGAATTCCTGGGAGCTTTTAGTTTTTCAAGAGACGCTTGGAATCTGGGTTTTTATGTGAAACTTCTCTATTTTTAAATGTTGGCATCAAATTGAGATTTCTTTAAGGGGGAAAAAAAAAACCCAAAACCAAAACACTGCAAGCCAACCAAAACCTCATTTGTAAGCCAGTGGGTTGTAACTTTCTGCTTAACTCTTCCTGTAGCTCGACCATCTGTCTGTCTTTTCCTGTAGTGTCCAGCAGGAGGACAGGCTTTCGTGGTTGTAGTTGGATCCACCCCTGGCTTGCCCTGACACCCATCCATGGTGCATACTCTAGTGGCCTGCCGACGCTACAAACTGGCAGGGCGGGGACTTCAGGGTGGTGCTAGGAGAACATGTTTGTGTACAGTTTCAAAGGTAAGGAGGCTGAGAGCCAGGGAGGCAGCCAGTATCTGTGGCTCGACCCCACGGTTCTCCCTGAAGGATCAGTGGCACTTGTTCCTACGCCTTGTTAAGCCGTGGGCAAGCTCATCCTGCCACTAGTGCTGCTCATGTGGCTTGCCATGTGGCTTGCCGGAGGAAGCGGGTGTTAGGATGTGAGCCCAGCCTCGCCCTGTTGGTAATAGTACCAGGGAAGTCCCTGAGCCTCCAGGCCTCTGTGGAAGCAGCTCTCAGGATAAGCAGCAAGAGCCAGCTGTGTACAGAAAGTGACACATACCATGGTAGAGGTGGCTAGGCTGACTTCCCAGAGCCAGAGTGAAGCTCTTGGGCTTGGATACTCAGCCTTTTTCTTTTTTTTTTTTTTTAGATTTGGTTTGTTTGTTTGTTTGTTTTTGAGATAAGGTTTCTGTTGTAGTCCTGGCTGTCCTGGACGCCCTTTGTAGACTAAGCTGGCCACAAACTCACAACGATCTGCCTGCCTCTGCCTCCCGAATGCTGGGATTAAAGACGGGCACCACCACGCCCTGTTCAGCCTCTTCCTTAGGGGTCTCACTGAACCTTACATGCTTGTCAGAAGAGGCTGGAGGAGGGCATGGGGAACTGGCCCCCACAGTTCTGTGGGACCAAAGATAGACCAGAGATGACAGACCCAGCTCCTCTCAGTGGCCTCTGGGGCAGTGTTGCCACAGTTCAAAGGGCCAGGTGATGCTTAGTCTCATCTGCTTCCTGTCTCCCATGGGGCAAGGTGGGAGTCTCAAGGGCACTGCGCAAGAAGGGGGCTGGGAGCAGGGTGGGGCCTGAGGCTCTCCTACTCACAGGGTACCAGTGTGGGGAGAACCTCATGACTCTCTGACACAGGTAGTGGATCACAGAGACAGCCATGGCCAACTGAAGGAAGCTGCCCCCAGCAGAAGACCTGTTTCTCTCCCTCATCTCAGAAGTGGAGAGATGAGGCCAGAGTTGGTACAGGCTAAAGCTAAAGTCACCCAGCACACTGTTACCTGTGCAGAGCATGCTCGCTGCTGCCACGCTACAGCCCACACCTAGGCCATGGGGCGGGCTGGCCTGTGTGCAAGGTCCTCAGGATCATCCGGACCGCCCCAAGCTAGAAACTTCTTTCTTCACCCAGAAGCTGCAACACTACCAGCATGTTGGAAGGTTGCGCCTGGGCAATCCAGGCTCTCCTCGCTCTGTCCCTCAAGGGACTGGGATTTCTCTGTAAAGCAGGAGCATTGGCTGTCTCCAGCTCCCTCCACTTCTGAGAGCTACATGCCCTCCCCCCCCCCCCCCCGCCTCCTTTGGAGCAGGAAACACTGAAGGCTGTAGGTCTTCAGCATGATGGGTGAAGAGTTGGGATCTGTGCACAGGGACGCACTGAGCTATGGCAGCAAGCACTTCCCCTGAGTCCTCTGAGTACTCAGGATGGGAGGAGACTAAAACAAGGAGCTGTGCTGGCTTCATTTTGGACCCACAGCTATCAGATCTGTACCCAGTTCCGAGATTAGGCAGATGGCTGGCTGAAGAGTATCTGAAGGGCAGCTTCAGTCAGGCTCCTGTGTGTGCCAGGCTCTTGGCATAGGTCATCCATCTTTCTAGTAGCAGCCTGGTACTGTAGAGGGACCTAAACCCTCCCCATCACCTGTTCACCTGCCTGTGCATCCTGTTTTCCAGATCTCCCCAGAGCCCAGGGTTGCTCCCTAGTTTGAGGCAGGACGGCCAGCCACAGGCTTCCCCAGCATCTGTGACCTACCCAGCTCAAATGGTCCCTAGCAGAATGGTCCTCCCTCAGCCTCCCATGTCTGGTACTTAACCTTGGAGTGGCTAAGGTTTTGCTCTAAGGACTTCAGAGGCCAAGACTGAGATGTGGGGTGATGCCATGATCACCTACAGCCTTAGGGTGAGGTAAACACTGGAGTTAAGGCTGTCTCTCACAATGCATGAGCTCTGAAATGGGTGTGCACATAAAAGCCGGGGCCTAGTGGACTTAAAGACATCCACAAGAAATCAACCTTTCTTGACTGTGGCAGGGAGCTTGGTTTCCAGTTTTTAGGTTGCAGACCTTTCTAGAACTTGCTTCCCAAGCCATTCTCAACCACAGTATTAGCACACTCGGTTCAAGGCAGAGGAAAGAGGTGCCCAGAGGCTGAGGGTCAAGTGTGATAACCCAGTAGGTTTGGGACTGAGCTTCCTTCTTCAGAGGCTTCATCAGTCCTCTGCGGATCAAGACCTACTCCAGCCCAAGAGCTCCCTACAACCAACCTGAGTTACAGGTGGGAGTGAGGAACTATGGGAGCTGAAGGCTGCAGCTCTGAAGGCCCGACTGCCCAAGCCAGGACAACGGCCAGAGTTAGGAGGGAGCATGGCTTTCCTGTTTCGTCATACCACTCAGCCTCCATCGGCCTCTCTCACCTGCTTGAGAGAGACACCCTAGCACTCACAGGCAGATCTAGGCAGCACCCACATCCAAATCACACACTTTAGATGTACAGGTCATACAGACATGCACACCTCCCAGAGCCTCAGGCATCTTGCTCTGCAGGCCCCCCGTCACGAAGCCATTTGCTCCCTCTTCTCACGGCCAGCCCTGCCCAAGCTCGACGGAACCTGGGCCTGAAGAAGGCAAAGTTCAGAGCCTCCAGAGGCGTCTTGCCTGGGCCAAGGTTTCGTTCACTCTCCCACCTGGAAGCTTGGCATCCACAGCATCCCGGAGACCGTCTGTTCTTCATCTAGAAAGCAAGCACAGGCAGAGTAGGAACCCTAGCAGTTCTTTACTTCCGCAATCCCCCTGCTCCTCAATAAACAGATGGTGGGGCAAGAGTTTGACCTAGCATGGTGATGTGAGTTGTGTCACTTCTGTGTATGCTTTGAGAGGGTCCCTGGAGCATAGACTTCATTGGAATGCGGTGGGGGTGGGAGGGGCAGCTTCTGCATCTCTGCTGGGAAAGACAGCCCTAGACCTCTGACGGCTCATCCAGAGACAGCCTTTAGTTATTTGGGGGGGAGATTTGTTTATTTGTGCTGGCTGGAACTCAGTGGCTAAGGATGTCTTTGAACTTCTGGTCCTCCTGCCTCTGCCTCCTGAGTGCTGGGATTTACAGGCTGTGCCGCACCAGCTCAGACAGCTCAGCCAGGCAGCCAGGCAGGGAGAGCAGCTGCATCGATGGGGCAGCCTCCAAATCCTAGCAATTTAATGGCAGCGCTTCCTCAAGCCACAGCGTACTCAAACCGGAGGTTCCGGCCAGCACATGTTAGACTCTCTAAGATCTCAAAGTACAAACCCCAGAATCCCAAAGACTGTGCAGAGGCCTCGGAGACATCTTGTCCAGCTGCCTTTCTAAGATGGTTCTAGAACCATCCAGGAGTCTTCCAGTCCCATCAGAGAGGGCGAGTGAATAACACAGAGTTGCATTGAAAGTCAGAGGAAGCACTGAGGATCTTACGGGCTCTCCATAGAGGCCCAGAGGAAACGTGAGGGAGGATAGAGAAAATGTCTGGGCTAAAACAAGGACTTTCTGGAGAGCTGTTTTTGAAAAATCAAACCCAAAAGGAAAACAGGGAAAGCAGTGGCTTCCCTTGCTTTCTGCCCGCCTAGCTCTGGGCACTCACTGCAGCTCTCCACGGCCTCCAGCTCTGTTCAGCAAGCTGCTTCCAACCACCCACGGCCTTCCTAAAAACGGTCTCTGCAAGCTAATTCCAGAGGGTGAATGGCAGAGAGCACCCGTCGGGAGGGGCGCCGCCTCAGCTGGCGCAGGCGCAGGTGCAGGGCACCTCCACAGCAGCCCTGACCCCCTCCCTCCTAGAGGCTCCATCCCCCTCCAGCCTGGAGGAGTACAAGGTCCCGCCTCTCCTGTGCAGGACCTGACCTCTTGGTGTAGGTAATTTTCCTTCTTAAAAATAACTTATGAAATTATGTTGGAAGACATATTTATCATAAAATAAACAGGAAGACAGAAAGAAAAGAAAAAAAAATATGTCCTGTAAGTCTGCTGAATGAATTGGCATCCAAGCATCCCCAGGCTCTGGACCAAGCACGTATACAGATAGGCGGATTCTGTACATGGTGTTCTAAAGCTGCTTTGCCTTACAGTCATACATGCTGCACATCTTTCCTGGTCAACAATCACAGTTCTTCAACGTGACTCTCAGGGACTATGTGGCATCCGGCATATGACTGTGCAACTCTCTGCTCAAGCAGTCTGTAGCTCTGGAAATTGCAGTGTGTGTCCTAAACATGTCTTTAAGACAACTTCCTGGAACTGGAACTAGGGGGTCAGAGGCCACTCCCCTCCCGTGTGTGTGTGTCTGTGTGTGCGGTGTGTGTATGTGTATGTGTCTGTGTGTGTGTGTCTGTGTGTGTAGTGTGTGTGTGTCTGTGTGTGTTTGTGTGTGGTGTGTGTGTGTGGTGTGTGTGTGTCTGTGTGTGTGTCTATGTGTGTGTGTCTGTGTGTGTGTGTCTATGTGTGTGTGTATGTGGTGTGTGTCTATGTGTGTGTGTATGTGGTGTGTGTATGTGTCTGTGTGTGTGTGTGTGTGGTGTGTGTGTGGTGTGTGTGTGGTGTGTGTGTGTGTGTCTGTGTGTGTGTGTCTGTGTGTGTGTCTGTGTGTGTGTGGGGGGGTGTGCCTCTGTATGTGTGGTATGTGTGTGTCTGTGTGTGTGTCTATGTGTGTGTGTCTGTGGTGTGTGTGTGTCTATGTGTGTGTGTCTGTGGTGTGTGTGTGTCTATGTGTGTGTGTCTGTGTGTGTGTGTCTATGTGTGTGTGTCTGTGTGTGTGTGTCTGTGGTGTGTGTGTGTGTGTGTGTGTGTGTGTGTGTGTGTTATGCATCCATTTCTGCATGCAGAGGCCAGGGGATGCCAGGTGTTCTGCTCTATCAGACTTGTTCGCTTGACACAGGTTCTCATACTGAACGTGGAGCTGGACTGGCAGCCAGCGAGGCCCAGCAGCTTCCTCTCTGCACACACCCCCCAGCATGGGGTTACAGGCATGCTCTCTGCACACACACCCCCAGCATGGGGTTACAGGCATGCTCTCTGCACACACACCCCCAGCATGGGGTTACAGGCATGCTCTCTGCACACACACCCCCAGCATGGGGTTACAGGCATGCTCTCTGCACACACACCCCCAGCATGGGGTTACAGGCATGCTCTCTGCACACACCCCCCCAGCATGGGGTTACAGGCATGCTCTCTGCACACACACCCCCAGCATGGGGTTACAGGCATGCTCTCTGCACACACACACCCAGCATGGGGTTACAGGCATGCTCTCTGCACACACACACCCAGCATGGGGTTACAGGCATGCTCTCTGCACACACACACCCAGCATGGGGTTACAGGCATGCTCTCTGCACACACACACCCAGCATGGGGTTACAGGCATGCTCTCTGCACACACCCCCAGCATGGGGTTACAGGCATGTGTGCGACCATGATGAGTATTGGAAATTTGAACTTGGACCCTCATGCTTGTGAAGTAAGTGCATTTACCAGTTGATCCATATCCCCAGCCCCTGATTTCTATTTTTAAAAAAAACATAATTAGCCAGCCTCAGTGGCACGCGTCTATAATCCCAGCACTCAGGAGGCAGAGGCAGGTGGATCGCTGTGAGTTTGAGATCAGCCTGATCTACAAAATGAATCCAGGACAGCCAAGGCTACACAGAGAGACCCTGTCTCAAAAACAAAATACATAATTATACTATTTCTCATTCTGTAGTGACCATATAATAATTATATGATGATGAAAATCATCTGTGTTCAATGGTAGCCACCTGTAGTCCCATCTTGTTCAGGACACTGAAGCAGGAGGATTGTTTAAGCCCAGGAGTTCAAACAGGTCAAACAACATGTTAAGATCCTGTCTCAAAAGAAAAATTACAAGAAGTTAGTAAATACTTATAAGGGGAAGTCCACACATTTCTCCAAGTCTTTTTGTTTGGTTGTTTTGTTTTGTTTTGTTCTTGTTTTTCGAAACAAGGTTTCTCTGTGTAGCTTTGACTGTCCTGGACTCACCAGGCTGCCCTCAAACTCACAGCGATCTGCCTGCCTCTGCCTCCCAAGTGCTGGGATTAAAGGCCTGCGCCACCACTGCCTGGCTCCAAATCTTTTGTTTTGTTTTGTTTTCTGAGACAAGGTTTCTCTCTTTGTATCCCTGGCTGTCCTGGAACTTGCTCTGTGGAGCAGGCTGGCCTTGAACTCAGAGACTTGCTTGCGTCTGCCTCCAGAGCGCGGGGACTAAGTGTGTGCCACCACTAGGCTCTTTTCCTCAGGTCTTTTTGTTGTTGTTTGTTTTGTTTTTGTTTTTCAAGAAAGGGTTTCTCTGTGTAACAGGGCCCTGACAGTCCTGGAAATAGCTTTGTACACCAGTCTGGCCTCGAACTTACAGAGATCCTCCTGCCTCTGCCTCCTGAGTGCTGGCATCAAAGGCCTGTGCCACTGTACACCACACACCGCACATTTCTCCAAATCTGAATACCTAGATATGGTTAATTATTCTGCTGTGATCTTCCCCAGTTTGTGTATATCTGTGTGTGTGTCTGTGTGTGTATCTGTGTGTGTGTCTGTGTGTGTGTGTCTGTGTGTGTATATCTCTGCGTGTGCATGTGTGCGCGCGTGTGTGTGTGTGTGTCTGTATGTGTGTATCTGTGTGTGTGTGCCTGTGTGTCTGTGTGTATCTGTGTGTGTGTGCCTGTGTGTCTGTGTGTATCTGTGTGTATCTGTGTGTGTGTACCTGTGTGTCTGTGTGTATCTCTGTGTGTGTGCCTGTGTGTCTGTATCTCTGTGTGTGTGTGCATGTGTGTGTATATCTCTGTGCATGTGTGTGTCTGTATGTGTGTATCTCTGTGTGTGTGTGCGTGTGTGTTTGTGTGTATCTCTGTGTGTGTGCGTGTGTATGTCTGTATCTCTGTGTGTGTGCATGTGTGTGTATATCTCTGTGCGTGTGTGTGTGTATGTGTATCTGTGTGTGTGAGTGTGTGTGTCTATCTCTGTGTGTGTGAGTGTGTGTGCGCAGCCAGGCTCCCGGCAGCTGCCGCCACTCTGGCTCACGTAGCCCCTTTGCAGTTTTCCCAGTGCCCTCCATTCTTGACCTGAGCAGGGGAGCTCAGGACAGTCCCAGCACCAATCATTGTACACAGGCGTGGTGACAAATGAGGGCCAAGCAGATCCAGACGCTGGCTGGAGACCCGCCCCGTGCTAATCAGACTTTGATACTTCTGTTTCTTCAACTGTGTTCCTCCTGGCATTGCTCACACCCTCGGCAGCCATCCAGCCACTCCTCATGAGATGAAGGGAACGGCAGCAAGGATGGCACGGAGAGAGGCATCCCCAAACAGCTACTCTGCTCCCCAGCCAGGGTCCCTTCTGTCACCTGCTTCAAGTGGGTTCTCTCTCCTGGCCTCTTTCTTCCCCAGACTCTGCTCTGAGCTGAGAAGACGCAGTGGTGTGCTTCACCTGCTGACACCTGCCTGAGCCCAGCTGTGACCATGGGGACAGGATGTAGCTTTACTTCATGCATCAAGGGGGACAGAGGGACTTAGAAAAGGCACTAAGAGATCCCCTCAGCCCCTTCAGCCAGGGGTGGCCATGGAAAGCATCGCCCTTAACTGAGGCCAAACAATAAAAATATTAATGGTTAACACTTAGGAGTTCCCAATATGTGTGCTGCTGCTGTGCCCAAATGCCCCTCACTTTCTGTCTCAAGAGTCGCATGTTCCATTTCACAGATGGAGAGGCAGAAGGGGAAAGTCACTAGCCCAGGTCTCAGCCAGCAGGTGGCAGAGCTGGATTTAGAGCCCGTGGTTGTCACCTAGCGCCACACAACTCCACTTAGGCTTTCTATCTTTGGAACAATCCCTGGCTCCTGAAAACCTCTCCTCTGGCCTGGACTTGGGACCTACCCTGTCCTGATGGAGAGACACAGCCCTTCCCCTAAGCCTGCATCCAATGAAGCTCACTCCCCAATGCTGGCATTCCAGGAACCCCCTGTGATGAGTGTAAGTGCTTGCGAGGTGGTTCTGCAGAATGAGTGGACAGGACAGTCCCCAGCAGAAGGTGGCATGCAGCTCAGAGAGACTTTAAGTCAAGGTATCAAGCCAGTGTCAACTGGGCAGCTCTGGGCAGGTCACTGTGTACCTCTGAGCTTCACTGTCCCCACTAGTAAAGAGATAGCAGGTACCACTTTCCCTTGTGGGCACTGTGGGAATCCTCTGTGGTTACACCTGCTGTCTCCCAAGGACACCACCAAAATTTGACCTTTCATCTGGCCATCTGACGTGGCCCTCTTCCAACTCCATCTCTCTGGATGCCACTGACAGACAGCCTGCCAGTGTCGATCTCCTCCAGTCTACACCCAGGAAGAGACCCAGTGAGCACCGGTCCCAAGCCCCAGCCCATTCCTGCCTGCTATTCTTAGTCCCTCCCCATATCACTCATCTCCAGGCAGTTTTCCCTCCTAAACTCACTGTGTGTCTCCATAGGAACAGAGTAGGGGGATGGGGAGGGTCCTCCCCCACGGAAGGGAACTTCATCTGTGGGTGTCTGGGAGTGGCTAGCTGGCAGCGCCCAGTGGAGCTTCCCCCACTGGCCCCTCCCGCTCCCCCAGACCCTTCCACGAACAGCATGTTCCTCCGACTGTTATTTTTAATGCATTTATCCTGACGCTTAATTTATCTCGCATTGTGATCCGATTTAGCCAAGAGCACTCAGCACTGGGCCTGCATATTCATGAGCCAGTTCATTCATGCTGCCCCAAGGATGCCAGGTAGGCAGCAACAAACAGAGGTCTGGGTCCAGGGGTCTCACTGCAAGAAAGGCCGCCATGGGCTACAGGTCAAGTGCCTGAGCTACTGTAGCTAGGCAGGCTATGAGTACAAGGTACATTGTTGGGGTTGGGAGTGCCACTCAGCCCAGCCCCTGGAGCCAAAGTGGGCTTAAGGCCTTCCTTGTAGAAGGGGCTAGTGTGCTCACTGGCCTTAAAGGATTGGGGGGGAGGATCAGAAGGTCACAGTGGTTTATCTTTTCTATGTTTATGTGTGTGCGTATGATGGGGTGGGTACCAGTTTGTACCTCTGTGTGTATACGTGCATCAGCTGATCAGAGGTCAACCTCAGGTACCATTCCTTGTGGTTTGACAGGGTCTCTCACTGGCCTGGAACATGCCGACTAAGCTAGGCTGCCTGGCCAGTGACCCCTAGGAATCTGCTTATCACTGCCTCCCCAGTGCGAGAGAGACAAGCACGCGCCAACGTGCCCAGCTGTTTTTGCATAGGTTCTGGAGATTGAACTCAGATCTTCATGCGTACACAGCACCCACTCTGCTGGCTGAGTCATCGCCCCAGCCCCACGGTGCTTTTCTTGATACCTTTCACTGTCACCATGACAGTTACTACTGAGCACTGGGTCCTAGTGGGGCTTAGGCTCTACAAAGATGATATAAATACTTGGGAGTCTGAGGGACAACAAAGACAGAAGCAATGGGACTCAGTGTGGGAAGGGTTGGCCAGGCTCAGGCTGAAAGGCTTGAGGAGCCCCTGGAGGGGAGCATCAATTCCTGTCAGCCATCCCAAGGCAGGGAGTTGGAGGGTCCCACCTCTGCCCCTCACACTGTGTGCACACACAGAGGAAAAGGCCCTGGCCTCCTGGTGACTGTATGAAAGTAGCGTGAACTCCGTTGAGCCTCGTCAACACCACAGGGCTAGTGGAGGCAGAGGGTGGTGTCTCTGTAAGCCTAGAGGCACGCCAGGTGCCCGAGACAGGGCATAGTAGGCTTCAAGGGCCCGAGGCAGTAACAGGTCAGAGATTCACCCAGGAATAAGAAAACCCACAGCCACACTCAGCCTTTGACAAGGGTCCATCACCGTCGTCATGAGTCTTCATGGCTGTGGCACAAGAGTTACTCAGCTGCAGATGGAGGCTGCACTATGCAGAGCACCAAGGGCTGAGTTAGCCTGGTAAAGGCCGTGGGCTCGCGAAGCAGAATGCTTTTGGTATAAAATTCTCAGTGTGCCCTTTGCCTACTGTGTGTCCTCAGACAGACTGCTGTTCTCTGTGCTCAGTAGGCATCTGCAGATCAGGTGACTTTAAGTATGGCTGGAAGGCCCGCTTGAGGCAATCCACATGAATTTAGCAATGTCCATGGTGTGCCTCGAACCCACTTCTTCCCCTCACAGTCCAAGGAAACCCTTGTTCCTTCAAGTCTGTCTGTCTTTTTTCTTTTTCTTCAAGACAGGGTTTCTCTGTGTAGCCCAGGCTGTCCTGGAACTTTTTCTGAGAGCAGGCTGGCCTCGAACTCAGAGATCCACCTGCCTCTGCCTCCCAAGTGCTGGGATTAAAGGTGTGTGTCGCCGCCGCCACCACCACCTGGTTCTTCTAGACTTTCTTACTAGTTCATGGGCCCCCTAAGTGCAAGGACCATGTCTGTCTTGTTTACTGTTGTGACCAGGGGTCACTTGGTAGAATTTGCTAATTACTATTGTCTGGGGTAGCATTTGGGAAGCTAAGCGGTGCCAAATAAATATTAGATGCTATTCTTTATCTTTAGCCTTTCTTTATAAAGCATTCAAGAGACAAGTGTCACCGACATCATCTTTGTTGTCGTTGCTGTGTGTTACTGTCCACCCTGCTATGCAGAGCTTCCATCTGCTCATAGATGGCTGCTAAGAGGTGAGCAGGAGGCTGGGGTCTGGGAGCAGATATCAGAGCAGCTGCATGCCCTGTCAGGCTTCCTGAGGGGTCACAGCCTTGGGGACCCTAGAAAGTTGTTTGCTCTTGTCGCTTGGGAAGCTTTGACCCTTTAGTGACCAGAGAGTCTAGAACCTGCAGCCTACAATGGGTAAAGAGGCCGCCACCAAAGACTCCAGGACATCTGGGGTCCTCCTCGTTACCTCTGTGCTGGACAGCGGCTCCCAGCCTCTCATCCACATGCGCAGTTTCTTACAAGAACCCAAGAGTCTCCAAGTGATTGACTCTAAACCCAGAGAGTGAAGCCGCACCACACATGACTGTCATCTCACCCACTTGCAGGAACCTAGTCGCTGGAACTCACCGAGCTGGAGCTTCTCTCACCTGCACACGCGCACACACACACACACACACACACACACACACACACACACACACACAGAGAGAGAGAGAGAGAGAGAGAGAGAGAGAGAGAGAGAGGGAGGGAGGGAGGGAGGGAGGGAGGGAGAGAACGAGGAGTAACTGGTGAGTCACTCACCAGAGAGCAGCCTGAGTTCCCTGCCACAGCCGCCCCGTTGGTCCTCACCATCTGCCTGGCTCAGTGGCTGTGACTCCACCCAGCTCTGCCCTAGTGCACTAGGTCTAGAGTCTCCAGGACACTGTGCCCCAACCCCCACCCAGGAGGGCTGGTAGGGAGGACTCCATCTCCAGCTGGTGGGATGGCTTACACATTAGCTTCCCTCCCTTTCCTAACTTCCCTTCTCCCAATTGAACTGCTTGCACCAAACCTTCAGCGCAGGGCCAACATTTGGCAAACCCAAGCTGTATTAACACTCACTTTTTTCATTGCATGCATGCATGTTATGTATGTATGTATGCATGCATGCATGTAAGTATGTATGTATGTATATGTGGTGGCGGGCACACATGGAGTGGTACTAATGTGGAAATCAGAGACCATGTGGGTCCCAGATGTTGGACTCCAGTCATCAGGCTTGGCAGCAGGTCACCTGCTGAACCAGTGACTATGTCTGAAATTCAGGGACCTGGGCTCCGGGGCAGGGAAGACCTGATCAGAGAGAGGTTCTAGAAAACAGATTCTACTGGATAAAGGAAAGGCAGATAGCAGGGAGCCAGTTTCTCCTCAGATCCTTGTCAGGGGCCAGATGTGAATGAAGCAGGGAGGTACTGGTTTGTCTTAGAAATCACAGTGTGCGGTGGTTTGAATAGGTCTGGCCCCGTAGACTCATGTGTTTGAATGCTTGGCTCATAGGCAGTGACAGTATTAGTAGGTGTGACCTCATTGGAGGAGGTGTTAGAGGAAGTTTGTCACTGTGGAGGTGGAGCTTTGAGGTCTTACATGCTCAAGCTACACCCAGTGTGAAGCAAACCCAGTTTCCTCCTGGCTGCCTTCAGGGCAAGACGTGGAGCTCCCAGCTCCTCCAGCACCAGGTCTGCCTGCCCAACAAGCTGGCGTGCTTCCCACCGTGATGATAACGGACTGTCCCTCTGAAACTGTATGTCAGCGCAAATAAAATGTTTCCCTTTATAAGAGTTGCCTAGGTCATGGTGTTTCTTAAACTAAAACAGACATTGGTACCAGGGACTGGAGTGTTGCTGTCATAGGCTTGCCCATGCTTTTGTTTGGAGGAATGTGGATTTGGGGCTGTTGGAAAGCAGTGGAGTGCTTGAGCCATACTTGTAGGAACATGGACGACAGTGGTGCTGGGGGTGACTTGAACTGAACTGTGGGGGCTAAAGAGGCTTCAGAGGAGAAGAGTTTTAGTGTGTTGCCCACAGATCATCCCTGTGATATTCTGGTGAGGAACATGGATGCTTTTTGCCCTTGTCTGAAGAGTCACTTTAGCCTCAGGTTAAAGTGAAGAGATTTAGATTAATTGTGTTGAGGAAGGAAATCTCAAAACAGCCTAGCAGAGACTTTGTCTTGTGGTTCACTCTTAAAAAGAGCCTTTTGAAGAAAAAAAGAAGAAGAAGAAGAAGAAGAAGAAGAGCCTTTTGATCAAATGCAGCAAGCTGAGAAGAAGAAATACAAAATGTATGGTTCAGGGTTAAAGGGCACCAGGAAGTGGAATGGAGATAAATCCTGTGTTCAAGGAGCTGAGCAGATTAAAGATGTTAAGTGGAATTAAGGGAGTGGTGATCTGGGGGCCAAGATCGCACTCAGCAAAGCATCCATCTTGTGAAAAGGATGTTGAAACAGGGATATTGTCACCTATTCTAAATGTACAGTGTTTCTGCAGTTGTACAAGGGAGATTTATATCATGTTAGGTGCTATTATGACCTAGTTATTGTCATGTTTTTGCAGTTGTATGAGGAATAGTTATATCATGTTATTTTGACCTGGTTATTGGTCATTTGGACATAAAGAGATATGATTGGTTGACAGTTGACAAGCGCTGTGTTGGCTGTTCGTGGTTGTCAACTTGACCACATCTGGAATGAACTACAATCCAGAAATGGAGGACACACCTGTGATCTGGATCTTGAGGCTGGAAGACACAGGCCCAGTCTTGAGGCTGGCCTCGAACTCACAGTGATCCACCTGCCTCTGCCTCCCCAAGGGCTGGGATTAAAGGCATGCGGCATCACGCCTGGCCAAAATTGATCTTTATATGCATGGCCATTATGCCTCAAGATCTGGATTAAAGGCATGCGTCCATCCAGATCAAAATCATGTGTCACCTCGACTGGTCTACAGAGTAAGTCCAGGACAGCCAAGGCTACACAGAGAAACCCTGTCTCAAAAAAAAAAAAATCACTTTTGTAAAGGAATAAAAAAAGAAGGTTAGGTCCAGGCTTAAAGGTGGTATACATCTTTAATCCCAGCAGAAAGAGCTTTTAATCCCAGTACTCAGGAGACATAGGCATGCAGATCTCTGAACTCAAGGTCAACCTGGTCTACAGAGCAAGTTCCATGACCGCCAAGCTTAGGTGGTGAAGGAGACCATCGAAAAAAGACAGCTGGTAAAGCTTGGCACCGGGTGAGGCCAGGACAGGCCGTTGGTGAAGGTGAGCTTCAGTGTCAGTTGAAGGCCCAGGAGTGAAAGGATCAGAAAGAGAAATTGAGGCTTGGCACCATGAAGCAGAGGCTGTGGGAGGCTATTGGTGAAAGTGTGGCCCAGTTGCAGCATCCCCATCACCTTGGAGATGCCAGTGCCATGGGATAATGACCAAAAACAGCAGCAACAGCAGCAACAGCTGTGCTCTAGATGCTGTGAAGGTGAGGCCTGGATTGCCTGGGATGTTAGAAATGCCAGAGCTGTGGAATACCTGCCCAGGGGAGCTGCTAACAGGGGGTGGAACCAGCCCAAGGAAAAAAAAAAAGAGTGTGTTGCAGTCAACAAAGCTGAAAGGAGTTGGAGATCTGAAGAGCATTTTGATGTCAGACATGGAGATGCAGAGTTTGGAGTTCGCCCAGCTGGCTTCCGGTCTTGCTTTGGTCCAGTGTTTCCTCGTAGAGCTCCCTTCCCTACGTTGTAGGATGGTAATGTGTATCCCGTGCCAGGATATGTTGGAAGCGTGTGATCTGCTTTTTTGACTCTGGTTTTTCAGGGGCTTATAGTTAAGAGATTGCCCAGATCTCAGAAGAGACTTTGACCTTTGGACTTTTAAACATTGTTGGGACTGTGGTAGACTACGGGGACTTTTGAAGCTGGACTAAATGAGATATTGCATGTTGCATTATGATACGCCTAACAAGCCTACGGGGGGCCAGGGAGTGGACTGTGGTGGGTTGAATAGGTTTGAATGCTAGGCCCAAAGGGGGTGGCACTATTAGGAGGTGTGGCCTTGTAAGAGGCGGGGCTTTGAACTCTTAAGTGCTCAAGCTACACCCACTATGAAACAAATCCCAGCTCCTCGCTTCTCCAGCACCATGTCTGCCTGTGTGCTGCCATGCTTCCTGCCTTGATGATGATGATGGACCAAACGTCTGAAGCAGTGAGCCAGCCCGAATGAAATGTTAGCCCCTATAAGAGTTGCCTTGGTCACGGGTGTCTCTTCACAGCAATGAAACCCTAACCAAGACCCCGGGTGAGCACCTACTGACGACTGAGAAATGTAAGTAAGAGTAGGTGTGCCTGTCTCAGAGGTCAGAGCCTACTGAGGAAGAGAGATTTGTCAACCTGTAGGTGGAGGCTTGCGGGACACTCAGGAGAACCTGACAGGATGGAGCCATTCATTTCTTTAGGATGCATCATTAAGCCCTTGTATTACACAAAGCACGGTGTGGATGGAAAAGGAGAAAGGTAACATTTATTAAGGTCCGAGTGGGTGCCAGGTTGAATGGGTGCCTCCCATCAGGTCTTTTCAGAAGCCCACAAATGGCAACTATTGATGTCCCCAGCACATGGAAGAGGTCCAAAAGGGTGATGTAACTTACAAGATCACAGAGCTGGGAGTGGCAGAGCTTCAAGAACCTAGATCTGCCACATTCCTAACCCCCAATACTATTTTTTCCCCTCAAATCAGACCAAGGTCTGTGGCTTTTGTCTTAAACACCCACTGAGTGAACCAGTTTTAAAGAGGACAAACCTTGGAAGCAAAGCAGGCCAGGCTCACGGCCAGCCATTCCCTGGGCCCAGCTCCTATGGAAAGCCCTGGTACTCAGCAGGGGGCTGAGCCTGGCCTGTGACCTGCCTGCAGGAATGCAGGACACCAGAAGCTGCCCTCATTTCACCCTGAAGGGTCAGAAAAGGGGGCTCGGGAGGAACCCTGGTCTTTGTTCATGGGCCTCATAATATGGACTAATCCAAGATTGTGTAAAGTCCCAGGCTCAGCTGTTCCCCACCGCTTAGCCAAGGGTCACCAAAGTGGGGCCTAACCAATGGCAGGAGGGTATTCCTGTTCCTACCAAAACCAGGGTGCAGGCTGGGGCTTTGTTGGTTCTTCCCTAGTTTACACAATACCCGGGTTCCATCCCCAGCAATGCACTAACCAGAAATGGTAACACGTATTGAAAACCCCAGCACTCAGGAGGTGGAAGCAGGTGGATCAGAAGTTCAAGGTCATCCTTGGTCACATAGCAAGTTAGCTGCCAGCCAGGGCAGTGTGGGACCCTATCTCAAAAAGGCACAGCCACCTTAATGCTTAGTGCTGTAAACTAGTCATCCCATGTGCTTGCTGACTCAGTGGTCACAAATTTGGGCAGGGCACAGTGGAGACCTTGCTCTGTTATGGGGTCTGTCCTGGGCAGACTCAGTAGCGAAAGTGACTTGATGCTGGAGTCATTGGCGCATCTTCGCCCACGTGTCTGATAGCTACTGCTGCTGAGACCTCAGCTCCTAAGAGCTCCACAGCCCCAGGGCTATCTCTTCCTGAAGATGGCTGGTCTCAGCTTCTTCACAGCACGGTGGTTGGGTTCTAAGAGTAAGAGAGCCAGAAGCACCAAGCAGAAGTTGTTTGACCTTAAGACCCAGTCCTGGAAATCACACGGCCGTGTGACTTTTGCCGTAGTCACAGCTCACACAAATGACACAGACCTCTGCTCAACGGGACAGCATGTTGAACAGGAGGTACTGCTGGGGACGTCTTTGGTCACATGATTTTCTACAAATATAAATGACCACTGAAGTCAGCAGGTGGCAGTTGGCATCAAACTTGGACCATGTGGGTGAGCAGTTGCCTCAAGGGCAAGAGCAGCAGTGAACAGGGCAGTCGGCTTAGATGCAGCGTGGCTTGTGGGTGACTTAGGTGACTGCAGTAAAGGCACAGTTCCAATTGTGTTGGGAGGGATGGATGCTCCCTCTGTTTGTCCACTCCCCCATTCAGCCGCACGCACCCACCTGGCTACCCACGCACCCACCCGGCCCTTCAGCCTTCACTAACCTTGCCTCACCTACATGTCTCGGTTACTTCTGTTGTGACTCACGTTGCTGAGCTATAAAATAATGGTTGTTGCACAACCGTCACAGGATTACTTGAAGAGTCTGTTAGCCATTAAATATAAAGTGTGCAGAGTGGTCCCCAGTTTATATTAAGTACGCAAGAGTGTTAGTACTCGCTGAGGGCTAGAACTTGCTGAGGGCTAGTACTCGCTGAGGGTCAGTACTCGCTGAGGGTTACTTATTATAATTACTACTATTGTTATTCATTTTCAGTTTTGTTTTGTCTTTGTTTCATATGATTATATTCTTTGTGAAAACCCAATTTAAAAGCCATAGCTGGCCAGAGAGACGGCTCCATGGGTAAAGGTACAAGTTTAATGACCCAAGTTCTATCTCCAGGAACCACCAAGCGGAAGGAGAGAGCCAACTTCTCTAAGTTGTCTTCTGATTCCACATGTGCAGCACAGCATTTGCACATCCACATATACCCATGCATGTGCGTGTGCACACAGACACACACACACACACACACATCTAAAAACAGGTTTTTTTTTTAAGCCAAGACCATTAGAATACATGTCTGTATAAAGCTGGGAAGCGCTGGATAGGAGGAGCATCAGGCAGGCTTCTGCATGTGAGACATTTAAACTCAGCATTAAGGGATGGGCACTTGCCTTAAACACGCCTAGAAGAAAGGTTTGCGAGGAAGAATGTGATGTCAGAGAGAGGAAAAGACACAGGGTGTTGAGGAACCTCAAGGAAATCAGGAAGGCACAAGCGACATCGGTTTGGAGAAGGGGTCCAAGTGGCTCTGAAGGACTTGAGTACCAGCTGAGGGGCAGCTCCTGTTCACTCTCCAGGGCTCTTACTTTGAAGTCAGTTTCATAAGTATATGGCTGTTACGCAGGAGGCTTCAGGTAAGAGCCCTGGAGGACGAGGCACCAGTACTGGACACTTCCCATCCTGAGTTTGAAGCCTCAAAATAGTGCCTCACAGGTTAGGAGTCAAAGCAGCAGCAGATGACCCACCCCACCCCACCCCCGCCCCCACCCCTGCCTCCCCCCCCCCCACCCCCGCCCCCCCTCCCCCCCCCACCTCCACCCTCGCCAGTGGCCTTCGGCTCTGCCTGGCATGGAAAGGCTGCGTGGTGGCCAGAAGGGCGTCAGATCTTTGGTTGTCTTTGGTGCTCTGCACGTTGATTGTGGACTCTAGGCTGTTTCCCAGCACATTGGTTTTCTTTACATTTTCTTTCCTTTTTAAAATTTTTTACTGGTTCCTTCTGAATTTCACACGATGCACGCTCATCTCGCCATCCCCTCTTACATTTTCTAAATATCATTCAATTCTTGAATCTGAAGACTGTTGTTTTCAAGCAGTTCTGGAAAGTTCTCTTGATGCTTCCTCTCGCCGATTCTCTCTAGTGTCTAAGACAACAAATAAATGTTAAACTTTTTCTACCTGTCCTTAATGTCCATTCAAAACCTCTCTCTCTCTCTCTCTCTCTCTCTCTCTCTCTCTCTCTCTCTCTCTCTCTCCCTCTCCTCTCCCCTCCCTTCCCCTCCTCTCTCCCCTCCCCTCCTCTCCCTCTCCATTTGTGTTTCCCTCCCACGTTTGAGATGACATTTTGTGTTAACTAGAGGCTCACCTGCTATTTAGCCTTTCAGAGCAGTGTGTCATCAATTATATTTTTTACCCCTGAAGTGTGGCTCACACTGCGCAGTCTCCGCTCCTTGCTCGTTTCAGCCCCCCTGCATTATTTCTCTAGATACACCGAGCGTATTTATTTTACGTGCTGGATCCTCCAGGGCCAGGACTAGGGTTTTGGGATGTCTGACCCTTCGCCTTCTGTTTTTCTAGCTTAAGATGGCTTTTCCTGTGTGTGCCCGTGTTGTGCTTTGAATATAATTTTACTTCCCAGTTAGGCCTGTACCTGTGGGAACTCATTGAAAACTGTGTTGGTATTTGGGGGAGATTTGAATTTGCTTCTGTTGAGCACCTGGGAATACCATGAACTTTATTTTCATGTTTTTCACACCCAGAACAATTGAATTGTACCTTTAAAAATGTTAAACCCACAAGTTTTAGGCTAAGGAATCAGCTCAAGTCTTACCTGCAGAGAGAGAGATAATTGGCCCAATATTTGCCTTGCAAAGAAGGCTTCCATTTGATCTCTAACACCGACAACATTTGTAACCCCAGCACCAAGGAAGCGGAGACCCAAGGACCCCTGTAGCTCACTGACCAGCCAACCTAGCCTATTTGGAGAGGGCCAGGGCCCAAGGAGAGACCCTGTCTCAAAAACAAAAAGAAACAAAACCCAAGATGGGGCAGGGGAGGCAGCTCAGTGGGTAGGGTCACTTGTTACATACACACAAAGACCTGAGTCCATGTTCTCAGAGCCCATGTAGAAAGCTGAGCGTGACTGTGCACGCTGTAACCCCTCTGATGGAGTGGGGGGCTGGCTAGGGCTGGCTGGAGCTGGCTGGGGCTGGCTGGCTCCAGCCTACTCCGGTTCAAGGAGACAGCCTGGCTCACAGGAAGAGTGTAGGAGAACAATAGAGCAGCACACCTGGTGTTGTGCTCTGGCTTCTACTACATGAAATGTCATACAAATAGGACATTGTAGTGTTGTGTGTGTGTACCTGTATGTATGTGTGCATGAATGCACATACCTACACACATTTGTGTATACCATACATATTACACACACACACACACACACACACACACACACACACATACACATGCTGGGAGCCAGGCTTTCCCTGAGGCCCTGATGTATGGGACATATTCCTGAAAGACAGAGGATGAGAAGATAAAGAAGATAGGAAAGTTGGGGTCAGGAGGACTTGCATACACTACGTCTTATGCCAAGCACGTTCCTGGTTTAAGACAAAGGCCTAAGTCCTTTTCCATGCATGAAGGCCTCAGGGAAAGCCTGCCTCCCAGCATGCATAGTGTGTGTGTGTGTGTGTGTGTGTGTGTGTGTGTGTGTGTGTGTTTATATTGTATTTGGAATGGGCTTGCTTGTGCAGGTATGTGGTGTGGAGGCCAGAGGTCAGAGTCAGGCGTTTCCCAAAGTAGCTTCTCCCCCTTGGTTGTTTGAGACAGTCGTCCACTGAGTCTGGACTCACTGAATTAGTAGACCGGCTGGCCAGCAAGCCCAAGGGCTTGTCTCTGCTCCTCAGGGCTGGACTTACAGGCGATGATACCCTCGCCCATCATCAGGCGTGCGAATCTGGACTCAGTCCGTCCTGCGTGCACAGTAACCACTCTCCCCACTGGGCTATGTCTCAGCCCACCCTGGAGCATTCCTTATCCTGGTGTTTTTGAGAATCACTCCTGTGAGCTTCCATGGCGATAATCTGCTCTCCTCATTTCTGAGCATACCACAGTTCGTTCATACAGCCCCCTGTTGGTGGACAGTTGGCTGGTTTCCAGTTTGTCACTATTGAAAATGAGGCTTCCAGAACATTCTGGTAAAACACTTTCTGTGGCCACAGGGCTTCTTTTTCTTCGATGTATACCCAGGGGATCACCTGGAGTCCACAGGTGCTGGCTGGGCTGGCGCCACCAATATTTTCTCAGATGGCTGTGCCAAATTCCTAAGAATTTCAAGGCTCAGTGTCGTCATAGCAGTTGGCACGGCTGGGCTTTAATTCTTGCTATTCTGATGGGGCTGTAATGGGATTTAATTGTGGTTGTAATATATATTTTCAAATAATGAATGACATGGAACTGTGTTTTACATAGGTCAGTGATGCTAACCAACTTGATGTGTGTTTCCATCTGCCCCCTCCTCCTTTCCCTGAATTTAGGATTAATTGGAATTCTCTGGAAAAGTAAAGTGGCTCCCTTTCCATCCATGGCTCCTCTAGCTTTGCTGGGACAGCGGGTGTGCTTCTCGGGCAATTAGAAGAAGATCTACCGTGTGACACTGTCTCATTTCCAGAGCAGACACTCCAGTGGCAGCCAGTGTTGAGCCACTAACCCAACAGCCAACAGCATCTGCACAGAGCCCAGATGGGGGCAGCTGCAGGACACCACTGAGTCTGGGGCAGAGCCGCTAATGAAACTAATTGATATTTCTGCAGCAAAACATGTAAATCTTCACACTAATTGGCATAAAATGACTTCCTATCCATTGAGGTCAAATTTGGGCCCACAATCGAGTCAACCAGCAATTAACTGCAGAAGAATTCTCTGTCCTCAGGAATCCTTGGGTGTTTGTGCTGCAGGAAAGGGCTGTGGGCCCATGTCAGAGGCTTGTCCATTCTGCAGATTCGGGGTAACTTGGCAAATCCTGTCAGACTTAGGTAGGTAGTGGAGATAACGATTTTGAACTAAACGGTCGCCAAGGTCCCTTCGAGCTCTAGGAATCCGATGCCACATTTTCAAGAAATAAACTGGGCAGCACAGTGATTGATGCACACTTGTGATCCCAGCCCCGGGGAAGCAGAGACAGGAGGATCAGAGGGAAAGGCCAGCCTTAGCTGTATAGCAAGTTCAAGGTCAATCCTAGCTACATAGTCCCTGTCCTAAAAACCAAACAAATTGACAGTAATAGGCGGCTGAGGGAAGGGTGTCGCTTTTTTCAGTGGTATAGTTACTGACAAGTTGCAGATGGAGGTTATTGAAGAAATGGGGTTTTCCAGGCCCTTCCCTGCTGCTGGTGGGGACTCCCTCATACCCGCAACCTTGTGTCTATATCTCTAAGCAGCCAGCAGTGATCGATGTAGAGGAAGTTCATTGTGGCCACCAGCAGGTCCAGAACCGTATGACTGAGTGCCAAGATGCACTCCCCCCCCCCGCCCCGCCCCTCTCCCCTCCCCCATCCCTCTCCCCCCACCCCCATCCCCCCTCCCACTTTCCATCTTGCTCATCCAAGCCCATCCGGTCGCCGTCCCTGACTTCTAGAACATCTAAGGCTGTGGGTTTTGTATCTAGATCACCACGGATTAATTTCTGTGCAGTGGTCAAGAGTTCGTCTTTTGTGTGGACATCTAGTTTTGGAGGCGCTCGGCCCCTCCCCTGTTTCCATAGAGCCTCACCAGCCAGGCTGTGGAATAGCTCTGGACTCTGTTCCACCCTGCCCCACCTAGTACCCTATGTTTAGACTGCGGCTTCACTAATGCACTTACTGTAGCTGGTTTCCCCGTGTGCAAATGTATGCACGTGATGCACGTGTGTCTGCAGGTACACATGCTTGTGGCGGCGAGTGTAGAGGGTGGCGGTCTACAGAAGTGCCGACCTCCAGTGCACACTGTCTTGTTTTTTGAGATGGCGTCTCTCGCTGGACCTGGAGCCCACTAACTGCTGCATTGGCTGGACTTTTGCTCTGTCTCCCAGAACTGGTATTACTGGTGTGTGCTGTCACGTCCAGCTTTTTATGTGGGTGTCGGCGATCCAAACTGAGGTCTTTGTGCTTACACGGCAGGCGCTTCCCCCTCTGCAGCGTCTCCCTGCCTCTGCTGTATAAGCATGTCTGTGTTTTAAATTTCCTCCTGCGATGACAGTAGACTGCATGTGAGCTGGAAGTGGTAATGCAGTCTCCATGTTTTCTTTACCAAGTGGCTCCCTAACACCCTGGACACCCACAGCATGATGTCACACTCAGGATGGTGACAGGACGGGGTCCACTGGCCTCCGTCAGGCTTCCCCAGTCTGCATACAGGTATGCGTGGGTGCGTCCTTTATTCCTAACCCCTGGTCACCACCTCTCTCTCCTCCACCTCTATGATTTTTGTCACTTCAGAACTGCTACATAAATGGGAACAGACAACATGTGACTTTTGGGCATTGGCCTTTTTGAGATTGGCATAAGTTCCCTTGAGAGTCACACTCATGGTGGTGTGTGTAGCTAGCTGTGTTTGTTCCTCTTTTGTTTTGTTTTGTTTTTCTGAGACAGGGTTTCTCTGTGTAGCCTTGACTGTCCTGGACTCACTTTCTAGACCAGGCTGGCCTCCAACTCACAGTGATCCGCCTGCCTCTGCCTCCCGAGTGCTGGGATTAAAGGTGTGTGCCACCATGCCCGGCTGTTTGTTCCTTTTTTATTGCCAAGTAATATTCCTTTTTCCATTTTGTTTAGTTTTTTCCCCCCTTTGAGTCCGGGTCTGATAACGTAGCTCAAATTGACCTTGAACTTGTGGGAGTTTTTCTGCCGTAGCCTCCCAAATGCTGAGATTACAGGCAGGACGCATTATCTGGCTACATAACCCAGGCTAGCCTCAAATGCCGTCGTATGATAATTTAATATTTTTTAAGAGACTCCACTTTTTTTTTTTTTGAGACAGGGGATTCTCTGTGTAGCCTTGGCTGTCCTAGACTCACTCTGTAGACCAGGCTGGCCTCGAACTCACAGTGATCCGCCTGCGTCTGTCTCCTGAGTGTTGGGATTAAAGGCGTGTGCCACCACGCCCGTCTTTTTAATGTGTGTGTGTCTGATGCTAAACATGAGGCCAGGGTCTCTGCATGCCAGACATGCTCCAGGTACTGAGCTCCAGCCCCAGCCCAGGAGGTTGGTGTTGTGTGTTTCTTGTTGTTGTTTTGTTTTGTTTTAGAGCTGTTTAGGGTTCATAGAGAGTTGAGCCAAAGATACAGTGTTTCCAATATCCTGTCCTTCCTGTATGGAGTGCTGCACTTGTCACAGTCAGAGACACTGGGGCTCAGTTAACACCCAGAACCCTGTTGACATGCGTTTCACTGTGGGTACGGTGCGTTCTCTGAGCCTGATTCATAATGACCTACATCCACCATTGTACTATCAAATGGAGCATTGTCACTGCCCTAAAAATACTCTGCACTTGTCCAGTCCATCCTTTCTCTCCCCCAGCCTCTGGCAACCGCTGCTCTTGTTCCTGCCTCTGTGTTTTACTTTCTCCAGATTGCCCTGTGGTTAGAATCATTCAGTTGGAAGCCCTCTCAGTGAAGAGGAATGGCCCGCATAGATGTGTGTGTGTGTGTGCACGCGTGTGCACATGGCCCATAGGGAGTGGTCACTATTAGGAGGTGTGGCCTTGTTGGAGTGGGTGTGGCCTTGTGAGAGGAAACACGTCACTGTGGGGGCGGGGCCTTTGAGGTCTACATTCAAGCTGCACCTAGTGTGGCACACAGTCGCTTCCGCTGCCTGTGGATCAAGGTGTGGAGAACGCTTCTCCAGCACCACGTCTGCCTTGCACATCACCAATGACGATAATGGGCTAATCCTCTGAAACTGTAAGCCAGCCGCAGTTAAATGTTTTTCTTTAGAAGAGTCGCTGTGGTCATGGTGTCTTTCACAGCAACAGAACCCTAACTAAGACAGATGGCCTGCTCCACTTAGTTATATACGTTAGATCCCAGAGTCCCTTTTATGGCGAGCTAGAGCGTTTCCTTCTTAGCACTGAATGCTATTCCACTGACTGGCTGGGCCACGCGTGCTTCCTTACTCATTCCCTCATTGAAGAACATCTTGTTTGCTTCCCAGTTCGGGCAGTCATGGGCGGATCCGCAGTAAACACTCCCGTACAGCTTCCTGCGTGGACGTGTTCTTATCCCCTGTGGGCTCATGCCAGGAGTACAGTTGCTGAGTTACAAGGGAAGGCTGCGTTCCGTTATGTGACTTACCGCTTAGACTTCCCATCAGCAAAGGTTCTAGTGCTTTCACATCCCTGGTACCCGGCAGTGGTGTTCTGGATTCCTGTCATTCTAACGGATGTGTCTGGAGATGGATGACACTCATGCTGACTTGCAGTCACTGAGCAAATAAGATGCCGAGCAGTTCTCATGTGCGTGGCCTGCTGCCTGCCTGTCTTTTGCTGAGGTGGCTCTTAAGATCTTTTGCCTGTTTAAAAAGATCAGGGACAGACCAGAGCAGTGCACTGACCTTCAATCCCAGCACTTGGGAAGCAGAAGGCAAGTGGATCTCTGTGAGTTCGAGGCCAGTCTTGGTCTACAGGGTGAGACTCCACACCCCCACCCACAAAAGTAGGGGAAATAGCGAGATGACTTAGTGTGTAAAGGGTCTTGCTTCCAAACCTGATGACTGAGTTCTATCGTTGGCACCCACGTGGGGAACGGAGAGAGCCGGCTCCCTGAAGTTGTCTTCTGCCCTCGGCATGCTCATGGTGCCCCCACGCGTCTAGACACAATAAATCAGCAAATGTAATCTTTTTGAAAAATCAAGTTGGGCTGGGTGGTGGTGGTCCACACTGTAATCCCAGCACTCGGGAGGCAGAGGCAGGCGGATCTCTGTGAATCTGAGGCCAGCCTGGTTTACAGAGGGAGTTCCAGGACAGCCAGAGCTATACAGAGAAACCCTGTCTTGGAAAAAAAGAAAGAAAGAAAGAAAAGAGAGGGGAGAGAGAGAGAGAGAGATGGAGTTGGGCTCAGCAAGATAGTTCAGTGTGTAAAAGTACTTGTCATAAAAGCTTGATCCTGGGAGCTGGAGAGATGGCTCAGTGGTTAAGAGCACTGTCTGTTCTTCCAAAGGACCCGGGTTCAAGTCCCAGAACCCACATGGCAGCTCACAACTGTCTGTAGTTCCAGTTCCAGTGGTTCTGCATGTAAAATAAAACTTAAAAAAAAAAGCTTGATTGCTTGACCTGGACTGCCAAACTGTATCTCCACCCCCTAAATTCATTTAAAATGTTATAGGTATATATGTATGCACCTGCCTCTGTGTGTGAATATTCACGTGTGAGTGTGGGCAAACATGTGCCATGGTATACGTGTGGAAGTCAGGGGACAATCTTGGGTGTCAGTGCTCAGTCTTCCACATTTTTGAGTCAGGGTCTCTTGCTGTTCGTTGATGCTAGCATCCTGGATACTCCCCAACTCGGCCACCGGCTTTTGACATATGCATCCTAGGGATACAGACACACATGACCAAATCTGCATCTGGCTCTCCATGGCTTCTGGGGATTCAAACTCTGGTCCTATATTCACATGACAAGTGCTTCTACTGTGTCATTTCCCCAGTCCCTCAATTCACGTTTTTTTGTTGGTTTGCGTGTGTGTGTGTGTGTGTGTGTGTGTGTGTGTGTGTGCATGTGTTTGGGTTTGTTTGTTTGTTTTTGTTATTTTCTCGAGACAGGATCTCTCTGTGTAGCCTTGGCTGTCCTGGACTCACTTTGTAGACCAGGCTGGCCTTGAACTCACAGTGATCTGCCTGCCTCTGCCTCCCCAGAGGCGTGCACCACCATGCCCAGCTTCAATTCACTTTTTAATGCTAATATTTTATACATTCTTTAAGATTTTCCCACATGTACAACGTCATCTGTAAAATTTATATTTTGCCAGGCATGGTGGCACATGCCTTTAATCTCAGCACTCAGGAGGCAGAGGCAGGTGGATCGCTGTGAGTTTGAGGCCAGCCTGGTCTACAAAGTGAGTCCAGGACAGCCAAGGCTACACAGAGAAACCTGTCTTTTAAAAAAAATTGTATTTTTACTTCTTCTGTTCCAGTTTTCACATTTTTTTTTTGCGTTATTTCATTGACTAGTTCATTGCCAACACTGAATAAATATAGTGATGGTAGAATATTAATCTAGAGGGAAAAGCATTCTATTTCCCACTGATAAGTATGTTGGGGCTGTAGGGTTTCATGGGTGCTCTTTATAAAATGCCTAGTGTGCTAACAGTTTTAAAATTCTTAATAGGTGCTGAATTTTACCAAATAAAAGTTCCCACATCTCTTGAAATCTCTACTCATTCTGTAATGTCCAGAACTTGATGACCGGCTTGGGCTGAATGCAGACACTGAATCAGGAAGCATGTGCCCCTTTTCCTCTCCAGAGGCATGTATGGGGTCGGTGTGCTTTATCCTCCTAGGCTGGGGAGAGTTGCAGTGAGGCTCCGGCTCCTAGTGCTTTCTTCATGGAAAGGTTTTAAGTCCAACATTTAACTTCTGTACTAGATATAAGGCTATTCAATATTTAAGTTTCTTTTTTTAATACATTTTAGTATGTCATGCTTTCTAAAGAATGTATATTAATTAAATGATTCAGTTTCTGGCATAAAGATGCTTGTGATACTTTCTGACTATCTTTTAAATGCCTGTAGCAGCAGTAGTGGTGTCCTTTTTCTTTTCTTTTTTCTTTCTTTCTTTTTTTTTTTTATACAGAGTTTCTCTGTCCTGGACTCACTCTGTAGACCAGGCTGGCCTTGAACTCACAGCAATCCACCTGCCTCTGCCGCCCGAGTGCTGGGATTAAACGTGTGTGCCACCACGCCTTGCATGATGCCCTTTCTTCATTTATCAGGTTTATAACTTATGTTAGAACTTGTATTCTCCTTGCCTCCCCTCTGCTCTCCAGAACCAGCTTTTGGGTATGTAAGATAGGGTCTCACCTTGTAGTCCTGGTCAGCCTGGGGCCCACTATGCAGGCCAGGCCAGCCTTGGCCCTGTGGAGATGTGTGCTTCTGCCTCCTGAGTGCTTAGATTGTAGGCATGCACCATTGTGCTCAGCTTCCAGAACCAACTCTAAATGCTTAGGTCCATTGTATTTCATTTTGTTTTTGTTTTCGCTTTAAGTTGTACTTTTCTGTTTGAATATTATTTGTTTTGTCTTGAGACAACGGTCTCTCTATGTAGCCCTGGCTGGCCTGGAACTAACTCACTCTGTAGACAGACCAGCCTCGAACTCACAGCGATCCACCTGCCTCTGCCTCCTGAGTGCTGGGATTAAAGGCTTGCACCACCACACTTGGCTTCGGTTTGAATATTCTGAAACCAAATCAATACTTAACAATCAGGCGTGAACTTAACTGGGGGCCAGTTCCCAGCTTCTTGGGAGATGTTTTTCTTTAATCTCATTTAAGCCCAAGGCTGAGACAGACAGATCTGCCCCTGTGTGGCATGAGTTCCTCTGAGCACCCACCCTTTCGTCAGCATTATAGTCTTTCCGAGTTCGTAATTCACAGATTTAGTGTTAGGAGGCCAAAAGAGGGTGTCAGATCTCCTGGAGCTGGGGTTATAGGGGGTTGTGAACCATACACAATGTGGGTGCTGGGAACTAAACCCAGGTCCTCTGAAAGAGCAGTCAGTGCTTTTAAGTACAGAGCCATCTCTCTAGACCCCTATAGTTTGTTGTTGTTTAATCTAGCATTTTCCGTTTTCCGTTTTAGTGTTTCCCAACTCTGGACCCTCTGCACAGGGTATTCCCTCCATCTGGAATGCTTGTCCCCCAGAGCTCTGCAAGGACATTTCTTTGCCCCCTTTACTCCCGAGCTTCCTCCTTTGGTTATTTTGTTTCATTTTGGTTAAGCTTGGTTGGATTTGGGTTTTGGTCTTTGAGTTGGAAGGTCTTATGGAGTCCAGACTCGCCTTGACTTGGCTAAGTGGCTGAGGATGGCCTTGAACTCCTAATCCTCCTGCCTTGATCCGCCCAAGCTAGAATTATAGGAAACTGCCAGCACATCTGGGTCCTTTTACTCTTTTCCTCAAATATTGCCTTCTCAAGGCATTCTGCCTGATTGGCCATCCTTTAATTAATTAGTTTTTGAGGCAGGGTTTCTCTGTGTAGCCCCAGCTGTCCTGGAACTTGCTCTGTAGACCAGGCTGGCCTCCAACTCACAGAGATCTCCCTGCCTCTGCCTCCCAAGTGCTGGGACTAAAGTTATGCCTCACCATGCCTAGCTAAGCTTGCCGTTCCTTGGGGAATGTTTTTTCCAGCTATTTCCAAGCCCTCTCTGTCAGTAATTTTGTCCACTCCATGCCTTTGGCCATCCTCTCTGCAGGCCCAGCCTCTCCTCTCATTTCTTGTCATCCTGGCATTGTCTTCTGTTGACTCTGTTTTTTAACAATTAAACTTTATTATACAACCCAACTATCTTACAGAAGAGGGAAAAAAGGTTAAAGGAAAAAAGAGTGAACTTTCTGGTATCCGTTCCACGGGATGGGTCCCTAGGTTTCTCTGGCCTATGCGCTGGTCCAGCCTGTTCGCTGATTCTTTTCCTGATCCACGTGCGCTCAAGCTCTGTCTGAACCTGCTGCCCGTCTTGTCCTCTCCACCTGTCTATCTCTCACGTGCAAGGGGTGGTCTCCTCCTCCCACTGAGGGTCGATTAGAAACACAATAGTCTTCAATTCGATTCCACTGATCAACCAGCCTATTGCTGTGCCAGTACCATGCTGTTTTAATTACTGTTGCTTTACAGTATAGCTTGAGATCAGGTATGGAGATTCCTCTGGAGGATCTTTTATTGTACAAGATTGTTTTAGCTATTCTGGGTTTTTTGTTTTTCCATATGAAGTTCAGAGAAAACTGGGAATAAGGCTTCCTCAAGACCCAGCTATTCCACTCCTTGGAATATACCCTGAAGATGCTCCAGCACACAACAAGAACATTTGCTCAACCATGTTCATAGCAGCCTTATTCATAATAGCCAGATCATGGAAACAGCCTAAGTGTCCCTCAGTAGAAGAATGGATAAAGAAACTGTGGTACATATACACTATGGAATACTACTCAGCTGTTTAAAACAAGGAATTCCAGAAATTTGTGGACAAGTAGATTGAGCTAGAAATGATCATAATGAGTGAGTTAACCCAGAAGCAGAAAGAGTCAAATGGTATATACTCACATTTATCTGGACACTAGCCCAGATGATATGTCCTATGAAAGTCTTCACTTACCAGGAAAGTGGGACAGAGGGGAGGATATCCTATTGGGACTCTAGGTGAGAGAAACATGGGAGAATGGGGGAATAGAAGGATCCAGAGGGTCCTAGAAGCCTACAAGAAGAACATTATGATGGGCAGATCTGGGCCCAGGGGTCCTACTCAAACTATGACACCAGCCAAAGACAATGCAGTAAACTTCGAATCCCTACCCAGATCTAGCCAATGGACAGGACATTCTCCACAGTTGAGTGGAGAGTGGGGTCTGACTTTCACACAAACTCTGGTGCCCCGTATTTGAGCACGTCCCCTGGATGGGGAGGCCTGGTGGCACTCAGAGGAAGGATAGCAGGCTACCAAGAAGAGACTTGATACCCTATGAGCATATGCATGGGAAGGAGGTCCCCCTCAGTCACAGTCATAGGGGAGGGGAGTAAGGGGAAAATGGGAGGGAGGAACGGGAGGATACAAGGGATGGGATAACAATTGAGATATAATATGAATAAATTAATAAAATATATTAAATAAATCAATAAATAAAAAAGAAACACAATAGTCCAGGTGGAGTCCCCTGGTCCGCTTCCTGAATTCCAGGCCCATGATGGCTCCACCCAGTCTATCTCAAGGTTAATCTCAGGGAGTATCCATGGTGTGTCCAAGGGCAAAGCCCGACAAGACTGCTTTCACCTGTGACAAAGCTCACAATCCTTCCCACAGTCTTACAAGGCTTTGGAGAATGAGGAGGCTGCTTGGGAACAGGGAAAAGGCTTGGCCTTGAAAGTGAAACCCAAGCTTCACATCACGCTGAGCCCAACCTTCTGAGGAGAATGACATCTTCTCATGCAGCCCGCGCAGGTTCCAGGGAGACTGTGCATGGCCCCTCTGTGTTACTCGGAGACATGGAGCCCCCAGGAGAATCAGATGACACCTCTCACAGATGTCCCCAGGTGGACTTTGGGGACTCCTTCCTGTACCTAGACCTGCAACTCCTGGAACCAGAGCCTCAGTTTCTGTCCTTTCCCTCACCCAACATGGCTCCAGCAGCAGCAACTGTAGACTCAACTTCCTAGGCATCTCCCCTGGCTTTGCTTTCCTCTCTCCACACAAGCCATGGCTAGATCCTAGCTGCTCTCCGCACAGAGCCTCTTCCCCATGACCTCGCCCTTTTCCCACGCTCTCCTCCCCTCAGTGTGATCCCCACTCCACAGTCTTCTCCCCAGGGTGTCACCCACCCCCTCCCCACAGCCTTACCCCCTCTCCATAGCCCACCTCCCCGGGGCTTTCACCCCCTCTCTGCGGCCTCACCTCCTCTCCACAGTCCTTTTCTTCAATCCTCTTCCATCCTAGCTTCTGAGAGCAGCGCTTGATCACATCCTGCTGTGTTCTGAGCCTCTGCTCTACTCCTGAGGTTAAGACAAAGTCTTCACAGGAAAAACCACTGCCGGGTCTTACCTCTGTCCCTGTCTCCACAGGTGCCCTTGGACAACCCGGCCCCATGCCGGGCCCTGCCAGAAACCCTTTCTCTCTTCCCCTGCCTGCTGCAGACACCACAGTAAGACCTGTCCTACGCAGTGTAGCCCACAGCCCTCCAATATGGAAGACTAGAAGGCACCTCTGACCTGGGTGCCCAGCCATGTGGGCGTGGCTCTTTGTGAGCTGACTTGATCTCTAAACAGACGTAGCTCTAAACCCAAGATGTGGCAACATTGGGACCAACCGGAGGGGGTGGCTCGGGGTAGGTTAGGGTTGTGAGATGCTCTGAGTGGGGTTCACTGGGTGCTCAATCAGGTGGGTGCCGGATGTCCCACTGCTGGGTGTGTGTGTGTTTCCTTGGTGACACTGACTTCAGGGAGTTTAGAAGCTATCGAGGGCTGATGACATGTCTATCCACACCCTTTTAGTCCTCCCCATCCCTCCTTTTCCAGTGGCCTCTCGCACACCCCCCGCCCCCCAGCAATGCTTTGTGTCAGCCTGGAGGTGGTGATTCAAGCACTCTCTGCCCATCCGAGCTTAACCTGAGACAGTCTCCTGCCTCTGCCACTTCCTCCCTTTATGAGAAAATTCACTTTTTTGAGCCTCAGGTTTTTAACCTGGAAAGTAGGGTGTGTAAATCCAGGTGGGGCTTCGGAAGGAGCAGCTGAAACGCCTCTCTGACGCGTTCTTTGCTGTTTGTAGGAAATAAATAGACCTTTACTCTTTCCACTCCCCAGCATACAAGTGGCTGAAGGACTTTCTTTGTTTCCTCTTTAGGACAGGGTCTCACGTAGGCCTGGCTGAACTCGAACTCACCGACCCTTCCGCGTCCGCCTCCTTCAGTCCTGGGATAACGGGTGCATCCTGCTATTCCTAGTTTATGCGGTGCTGGGGATTGAACCCAGGGCTTCATGAACACTAGGCAAACACTCTATTGACTGAGCCGTTAGTGGATCTGCCACCCGAGGAGACCTAGTCTTATTTTAAACCGAGACACTCCTCCCATCTCTACCAGCCTGGGCCTCCTATATAATCCAAAGGTGTTTGGCATAAAGGGACGGAGGGAACTGGGGGTGGGGCTGGCCCTGTCCTGGCCAGGAAATTAGGATTTCGCATGAGAATGCTCATCGTCATCCCAAGCATGTCCCTGTCTTGGGATGCTGTAGATCCTGGACCTGCTTCCATGTCCCTGTCTTGGGATGCTGTAGATCCTGGACCTGCTTCCATGTCCCTGTCTTGGGATGCTGTAGATCCTGGACCTGCTTCCATGTCCCTGTCTTGGGATGCTGTAGATCCTGGACCTGCTTCCATGTCCCTGTCTTGGGATGCTGTAGATCCTGGACCTGCTTCCATGTGTCTTGAGATGGGAAAGGGACTGCAGGGCTCCCAGCTTGCCCCGCCTGCCAGGAGGTCTGGCCTCTAGCTCAGAGAGTGGATGAAGGCCAGGCCAGCCCATAGTAGGTTCTCAGAGTACAGGACTCAACCTCTCCCACTGCTTTGCTCTCCCTTCCCAAGTTCCCTTTCTCCTATGTGAGAGATGTCTCCAAGGAAACCGTAGGAATTATTTTAAGAAAAGAGCTGAGGGCTTTGGTGGGAGCAGATGGTGGCTTGGGCATCTGGGAGGCAGAGGCAGGCTGCTTTGGCCCTTGGAGATGTCAAGGAGAGCCGGGTGCCTCCCCATCCCAGAAAGCACCGGGGCAGGGCCTGGAGGCACATCTGTATTGGAGGGCAAAGGCAGAAACTGCCTCTTGCAACCAGAAGGAGACAATGTGTACAATGTGTAGCCTTCCCCAGGTGCCCCTGAGGATGCGCAATCCTGTAGCCCAGTGGCCTCTGTGTGAGTGGGAGGCCGGCCACACAGGATGAGGCAGGAAACAGGCTGGAGCGGGGCGGACTCCGGTGCTGTGTCCTGCACTGGACGGAAGCTCGCTCATCAACTCACTGCCTCATTCCTTCCATCACACCTGTGGGCTCCCGCCTCCTCCCTGCATGTCCTCCTCAGAGCATCCTTGGGGGGGGGAGCGGATTTTTGTCTCATTTATACAGATGAGGAAACACAGGTATTAAGAAACAAAACAAGTCCTGAAGATCACACACACAAGACAAAAATTTCTCTCCCAGCCTTGTCCTTATTTTCTCTGGACCCCATCACCTCAGCAGAGGCCCCCCCCCTTGCAAGGACATAGGGTCTGTCCTGGCCTTTTGTGGCATCAGTCTCTGCCCACCCCCTCAGGATGGAGAGTCCTCCCTGCCCTCCCCCTGTGCCTCAGGTTCTGTCCGGTGCCTCTGCAGACCACAGTCTTTCATGAGCTGGTGTTTCTCTGAGACAGCTGTGTTCTCCTTTAGTCTGGTCTCCTCCAAGGACCACAGCGCCCGAGGCGTCGTCCAGCCAGCCGGATGAGTGTCTGCCCAGCAAGTGAGTAAATGAATGAGAAAGGAAACAGCGCGGGATTTCCACTCCTCGCCTCAGTTTGTTCTCCAACATTTTGCAGGCACCTCCTCCATGCCAGGCCTGGTGCCAGCCCCGGGGACAGTGACAGCTCAGCCTCAAAAACCCGCTTTGCAGTTTAGCGAGTACTTTTGTTGTAAAAGTACGTCGGGGTGTTTGCGTCCACTTTCCACGCGTGGAAACTGAGGCTCAGTGAGGTTGGTACAAATCGGAGCCAGTTGTGCCATAGCCAGGATTAGAACCCAGATCAGCACTGGGCATGGTGGCACACGCCTATAATCCCAGCACTCTGGGAGGCAGAAGCAGGTGGATCTCTGTGAGCTCAAGGCCAGCCTGGTCTACAAAGCCAGTTCAGGACAGTCAAGGCTACACAGAGAAACCCTGTCTTGAACCCCCACCCCGACCCCCAGAAAAGACTGGGCAAAACCAAGCAGAGGGCTATCGGAATGGTTGGGAAATACTGCTGAGGAACCGGAAGAGGACAGTCCCTGTTGTCCCCATGTCAGGTGAAATTTCCCTCGCAAGCTTCAGAATCTCCTGTTTGTAGGCACTTGAAGGTGACCAGCTGGTAAAGTGCCCGCCACAAAGCCTGATGACCTGACAACCATCACCTGACAACCATCATCAGAGCCCAAGTGGAAGCAAGAGAGAAGTGATTCCCGCAAGCTGACCTCTGACTTCCACACGTGTGCTGTGGTACGTACGTACACACACACACACACACACACACACACACACACACACACACACGCATAAATAAAGGCAATTTAAGAAGACTCCTCCTCAGCCGGGCGTGGTGGCGCACGCCTTTAATCCCAGCACTCGGGAGGCAGAGGCGGGTGGATCGCTGTGAGTTCGAGGCCAGCCTGGTCTACAAAGTGAGTCCAGGACAGCCAAGGCTACACAGAGAGACCCTGTCTCAAAAAAAAAAAAAAGAAGACTCCTCCTCGCTTTGGCTGAGACGGTGGTATGAAGTTACACATGTGCAAGATGGGACACAAGTCCGCGTGAGAAGGACTTGAGGTAATCCTGTCTCCTGGAAGTATGTCAGTCTGGGTCCCCAAAGCAGGCCTCAAAGCAGGCGCTTGAGTGCAGGTGGTTACCCGGAAGCTGATGGAGGTGGTTGGCCTGACGGGGTGAAGAGACTGAGAGAGTGCAGGAGGGGAAGGGAACAAAATGGACACTTGGGAGCAGGCGACCACCGCGGGCACCCCCATCCTACAGCTTCTGAGGAATAGTGAAGACCATCCCAGAGCCACTGCTCCCAAAGACTGGAGGCTGTATCTTTTTTAAAAAAATAACTTATTTAGTTTTATTTTTATGTGCATTAGTGTGAAGGTGTCAGATCCCCTGGAACTGGAGTTACAGACAGTTGTGAGTTACCATGTGGGTGCTGGGAATTGAACCCAGGTCCTTTGGAAGAGCAGACAGTGCTCTTAACCACTGAGCCATCTCTCCAGCCCCTGGTGGCTGTATCTTTACCTGCGATTTCAGTTCCTGTGAGCTTTCAAAGCGTCTCCTGGGAGTGCTGGCCACCCCTCCCCCACACTCCAGCTCTCTTGGGCTGGAAGCTGGGCAGCCCCAGCCTCAGCCAACATGGTCAGGTGGGGAAGGGCCTCCATGTGGGCACCTGTGGGTCAGGGGCAGGAGCTGTCCAACCCGGCTGCAGCTGGAGTCCTGGGTGGGTGTTTGCTACAGTGTTTCAGACAAATGTCTTTATTGTATTCCCAGTGAAACAGAAGATCACCTCTGAGTGGGCGAAGCTCAAGTTGAACCTTGAAAGGCCAGCCTCTGAGGGGAGAGGAGGTGAAGACGCAGGGTCAGCAGGACTGCGTGAAGGGGGCTACGAAAGCACAGTGACGGACTGCCAGACTGTCACTCCCGGGCTCCAAAGTTTAAGCTCTACCCTGGGTGGATGCAGCCAAGGCTGAGTTTAGAGCAGGGAAGCCAGAGATGCGCCCTGAACGCTTTCTTAGGGGCTGACCCGAAGGATGAATTGGAAAGGGGAGCAGGCGACAGGAGGTCTGGCAGGAGACTCCCTGCAGGAACCCAAAACCTACGGTGCTCTGGGAAACACCTCTTTCCTCATGTGCGTGACTAGCTGGCCCAGCCTGTGCGCTTGTGGGCCTTGGTACTGGGCATTCCCCAGGACTGTTTTGACCCAACTAGGCAAACCAGGCCTTGTTATTATCTGGGAAGGTCACTAAAGGCCAGATGTTACCTGCTGCCAAGTGGGTTCCCTGCTAGGCATATTCCCATGCTCCTCTGCGGTCCTTTCCGAAGCCTATGCCTCTGGCACCTGCACATGGTGGCTGGGAAATTTGACGGCAGGAGTAGGGGCAATTTTGGAGGGCCAGGGCACCACAGCCTCCTCCCTACCATGTTGTCCCCACTTCTGGTCTCTGGGCTGGGTCAGACAAATGTCCCCTGGTCTTGTAATTTCCTGTACCTTTTTGCCCTGATTAGTCACAGTTACCAGGCTCTACCGGGAGTGAACAATCCTCTCAGAAACAGATTATCTATCTCCCTTCCCTGCTCTGCATTTTCCTTAGACAGGCTTCATGCTGTAACCTAGGCTAGCATGGAATTTCCTGTGTTAGCCCAGGCTACCCCCTTGACTGCCTTGCTGTTCCTACCTCTGCCTCTCTAGCACTGCGATGACAGATATGAACCACCACGCTTGGCTCTCCCCACTCCTTCTGGCTCCTTACACTTTTTTTTTTTTTAAGAATTTGTTTTATATGTGTGAATTTTTTTTTTCACGTGTCTGTGTGTCACATAAATGCCTGGTGCCCGTGGTGGTAAGAAGAGGACATCAAATGCCTTGGAACTAGAGTTATGGAGATGGTTGTGAGCTGCCATGTTGGGGCTAGGAATTGGATCCTTTGTAAGAGCAGTAAATGCTCTTAATCGCTGAGCCACTTCTCCAGCCCCACCTTTGTCTCTCTTGGTAATGCATTTTGAGGCCGGAATAATGTGATGGCTGAGAGCGCTTGTGAGTCTTCCAGAAGACTAGAGTTCAGTTCCTAGCATCCGTGCTGGGTGGCTTAGAACGGGTAACTTGAGCTCCAGGGGATATAACAGACTCTTCTAGCCTATTGTGAACACACACACACACACACACACACACACACACACACACACAAATAAAAATAATCTTTAAAATAAGTTTCACCCTTTTTCTTCTCGTAGCATTCTTTTTTGTTTTGTTTTGTTTTTTGTTTGTTTGTTTGTTTTGAGACAGGGTCACTCTGTGTAGCTTTGGCTGTCTTGGACTCACTTTGTAGACCAGGCTGGCCGCGAACTCACAGAGATGTGCCTGCCTCTGCCTCCAGAGTGTTGGGATTAAAGGCGTGTGCTGCCATGCCCAGCTTTTCATATCGTTATTATGCTGCAGCCCTTGTTTGTTTCACTCAGATTTAATCTTAGTCTTTTATTATATAAATGAATTTCTGTTTTAAGTGTTTTAATTATGAATTTGATTTATTTGCCTTGACTCAATTAGAAATGTATTTTCGCTATTTATCGTTTAAAAAGATTCTTTGTGGCGTGTTTGCTTGTTAACGTACGTAGTGTAGTCATGTGTGTGTGGAAATAAGAGGACAACCTTGGGTCAGGCCCTCAGTGTCCACCTGTTTGCGACAGGCTCTCTTGTTGCTTGCTGTGATTGCCAGGCTAGCTAGCGCATGCGCTTCCTGCCTCTACCTCCCATCTCACTGTAGAGCGCTGGGACTGCAGGCACACACCACCTCGCTTTGTTTGCATGAGTTCTAGGGATCCAAACTTAAGTCAAGTTTGGGTGGCATGCCCTTTATCTGAGCAGCCTGCCCAGTGTCCCCAGTTGTGGGGGAGGGGAGAGAAGGGAAAGGAGAGAGACAGAGAGAGGAGAGGCGTTGCTTATTAGTGTGTGTGAATGCACGTGTGTGGGTGGGTGCTAATGCACGTGTGTACATATGCATGACACTTCAGAAATCGATGTCCGGTGTCTTTCCTTCGTCATTCTCCACCTTCCTTTTTTGAGGCAAGGTCTCTCTCTGGACCTACAGCTCATCGACTTGGCTGGGCTGATGAAGCTTCGGGAACCCTCCCATGCCTGCTCCCCATCCCACTTTTTACATGCGCTATGGAGAGCTGGACACAGTAGGCATTTGATCAACCGATCCACCTCCCCAGCCCTCTCTCTTTTAGTACATAGCCAGACACATGGCGCTGACAGCCCTGCCTCCAGGATGTGCTGCAGCATTGGTGCACACGTGGGCCTAGAATTGTATAGAACACACCGTATTAAATGAGCTTCTTTCTCCCTGGTCCACCTCATTTTCAGTCTCATTACGTGTGTGAGTATCCAACTAATATGGCTTTGCTCTTACTTGCTTATTGGCTTTACGCTAACAGCTACCACATTGTGTAGGCTTTTGTCACGTCAGGGCTGTTGATGAGAATCTGTTTATGGCGCTGCGACTTTGATTCTATCGTTCTACAGGCTGTGCGTGTCTATAACCACTATTTATTTACTTATCGATTTACCCTCCCGTTGGTTGCTAATTGGACTGCATTCTCGGGGACCTGTGGTGTGGCTTCCCTAGGAATCTGGTTGTCATGCAGACTCCCAGGTCCTGCTGAGGACAAACCTGCACTTTTGAAAGACCCCTGAGGGGTCATGTTTGAGAAGTGGAGGAATCTCGTGCACATGGCACCAGTGAGACTGTTGGGTTCCCGTGGGTGTTCCTTCCTCCCAGCAGTGTGTTAGGCTTGCCTCTGCTGCTCATCTGCGCTAGTTTGTGGGACTGTTTTAGTCATGTTTGCTGGTCCACGGGCGTACATCGATGTCTAGTTATGACCCCGTAGCTAACAAGGCCAGGCGTCATGTCTGCCACGTGTTTCCCCTTTGCGAACTTCCTGTTCTGTTTTCTTTCCCTTAGCCCCACACTGCCTTTGTGCCCTCTGTTTTCTCAGCTAGAGGCATCTTCTTTCTGCATCACTCCTTGTCACCTTCTCTAGGAAGCCCTCCCAGACAGCTGCTCCTCAGCCTTACAGAAAGCAAAACCTAGGGTCATTGTCCCTGCATTGCCCCCCTGGGAGCCTCACACTCACTGAGGACCTGCAGACCTGTACGGCTCAGCCCTACAGAGGTAGGAGTGCTCTAATTCACTTGCCGCCGGTTTTAAAGGAAATTTTTACATTTTAAAACAGTCTAAATTGTTGATTAATCTATATTGAAATGTGGCATATACGCAGCGAGTTTCAGTCATAAGGAGAGTGAAATTATGTCCTTTGCAGGGAAATGGATCGAATTGGGGATTACTATGATAAGCAAAATAAGGCAGCCTCGGAGAGAGAAACAGTGTGTTTCTCAAATATGCAGAATCTGCATTTAAATATATGCATAGTATACGTGTGTGTGTGTGTGTGTGTGTGTGTGTGTGTGTGTGTGTGACACAAGAGCAGAAAGGAAGGAGACCGGCAAGGGAGGAGGCATGGAGGAGGGAGAAGGTGCAGAGACGTAGTGTGTAAGATGTCATCATGAGCCCGTTATTTTGTATAATAACTAAAAATGAATTAAAAATTAATAAAGTGTCTGAATTGCTGGTTTCTCTCAGAAAAAAATTAGAAGATGTGGCCTCATGGGGACTCTTTTCCCTACGGGGTGACAGCTGGCTTTTAACCCACAAATGGGCATTTAGGCGTGTGACCCCTGCGGAAGTGCGCTGCGGTTTCTTTCTCTCAGTCTTGCTCATCCTCCTGGTCCCCTCATTCTCACCCCTCCCCTGCCCTTTCCCGCCTCTTCCAGTCACTGTCCACGTCACAACCCTGCTCAAGAACCAGCAAAGCCCCCCAGTCCCTTCCTACCCACCACTCGGCTTTCAACGACAAGTATCACAAAATAAACATCGCTGGCTTACAAATGTCTTCCATAGCAGTATAACAGACTCACATGTGCACTCTGGCTTCAGACACCCGGAAGCCTCTATCACACTCCTGCCCCTCTGGCCACTGCTTGTCACAGTCAATTCTCCATCACCCCTGTGAGCAGTTTTAATACTTATATCTCATGGGCACGGGTCCCCAGATAGCACATCACATTGCGCTGCATGTTTTCAAACTATGTGTCTTGCTCTTCCTGTCCGCAACTTGCTTTTTAAAAAATCCAATACCTTTTTTTTTTAATGTTAAAGATTGTATTGAATCCAGGCAGAGCTGACAAATCATAAAGCCCATCTCTGAGTCATCACAAGCCAAGTGTGGTTCTGTGGTCCGTCCTAACAGGTTTTGAGGCTCGTGGCATGGGGACAGCCTTTTGCGGTCACTGTTTGCCCAGGCTCCAGACAATAGCTGTTTAGGCTGTGACCGGCCTTTCATTTATAGTTAGTGCTGCTGTGAGCATTGGTGAGTAAGCCCCGGGAACCCTATTCTGAGGCCTACACCTGCTTATTTTAGCCAACTATGCAGAGCGAGACCACTGTCCAGCCCTGTCAGAGGCTCTGGAATCCATGGCGGTCTCCCTAGCTACCCACGGGTTCTCTTGTTCTTCTCTACTGACAGCTCCTGAATCTACACCTGCCTCCGTCACCTTCCTCCTCTGGGACTCTGCAGTGACCTCTCCTCTGCCCACTTTGCCAGGAAGCCACCACCCGCTGCATAGGTCGTGGCATATCTCCTCTGGGCTGGTAGCTGCAGTTGCTGGGAGTCCAAGCAGCTAGCTCAGCACAACCCCTGGGGGAAAGGGAAGGCTGTTCTTGGGCAGGGAGGCATGGGTGGGCCAGTAGCGTGAGACGCTGGAACATGAAATTGCTCTGGGTCTTGAGGGACGAGTAGGAGTTTGTCACTGAGAGATGGTGGGAGGGCATTGCAGGCTCAGGGAAAAGGACAGGCTAGGAAGGAGTATAACAGTGGAATAGAGATGTGAGGAAGGTGGGCAGGCAGTGGAAGAGAAGAAAGACGGCTGTGAGGAGCCTGGATTGCACACCTGGTATTCTCCAGGGACAGCTGTGTGGGAGCCAGGAGAGGAGGTGCATCCATTCGACACCTACTGAGTGCCAAGATCCAGTAAGGAGAGCTTGCTCTTTAATCTCTTCGGTTCCTTAAGGAGATAAATACTATGTTGTGCCCACTGTGCAGGTGGGAAAACCGGGCTCAGACAGAGAGGCCCTTTAGTCTTTGATCCCATTGCACCCAGGAGAGGTAGGACAGGTGCCCCTGCCTAGAATTCCAGAGACGCATTGGCCAGGTTACTGTTGCCCAAAACAAGGGTTCTGCAGGAAGCGGGTCACCGGGAGGGGGCACCCGATCCTAGAGGCAGGAACCCTATGGGGGGGGGGGCGGGCGAAGAGAGGTTAGAAGCCTGACTCCCGCGGTGCGACCCAGACCAGCCTCATCTTTTCCGTGCCTCAGTTTCCCTACCCCACAGTGAGCGCAGCCTAGACCAACACACGTTCCTGTCGGCCCACTCAACAACCCGGGTTTCCAAGTTCGCGCGCCACCGCGGCCAGCGCTGGGTAACCTCGCACCGGTAGCCTGCCCTCTCTGGATGACCGGCCGCGGATTCCCAAGCGTTCTTTCCGCTACACACCCAGCGCCTGCAGCCGCTGCGCCCCTCCCCTCTCCCGGGCCGGCGGCGGGGGCGACGCGCCGGGCCCGGAGCGGTCCCCGCGGTTCCCCCGCAGCCCCGGGCCCCCGGCCGGATCCGCGCCTGGTTTTGAGCGCAGCCGCGCGGCCCCCTCCCCCGCGCGCGTCTCTCCGCCCCCCGCCCCCTCCCCGCCGCTCTCGGGGAGCCGGGGCCGCGCGGCTCCTCCTCCCGCAGCCGCATCTGGGGCGCCGCGCCGGCCGGAGGAGAGACATGGGGCGCCCGCGGGCCGGGGCCGGGGCCGGGGCCTAGGCGGACGACGTTGCGAGCGAGCAAGCGAGCGGAGCGGACGCAGCGCAGAGGCCGAGCGGACCGAGGCGGTCGAGCGCCGGGCGCAGGTGAGCGCGCGCGGGGGTGGCACGCGCCAAGACCCTCCTCCGTGGTTAGACCCCCAGGCAGCCCCCGGCCGCGGGCAGCCCCCCAGAACGGCCGCGAGCAGCGGCGGGGTCTCCGGGATCCTCTGACGAGCGGCAGCGCCAGGGCCTGGAGCCCGACGCGGGCCGGCCCCTCCGATGCTGCCAACCCTTTGCCGGCCCGGGCGCAGGAGCCGCTCCGGGCCCTCCATCCGCAGGCGGCAGGCGACGGCAGCCCCCTCCCGACCGCGTGTCGGGGCGGCCCGGCTCCCTTGCCTCAGCCTGCCACACGCTCGTACCTCTTTCCCCGGCTCTCCTCGGGACTCGGCATCCGGGGAGGGGGCGGGCGACCCCGCGCCGCATGGCCCCCAACACGTTCGCGTGCCCGGGAGGGGCCGGACGACCCTGGCACCTGGGCTGGGGGCGGGGGGGGGGGGAGAGAGCGCTCACATGGCCACGGGAGGCCCCCACGTGCGGCACCCCGCGGAAAAGGGGGTTTGCGTGCAGAGCGGGTGGAGGATAGACCAGGTGGCTGCGGAGGCCAGCTGGGTCCAGATGTGCCGGGCCTGCTGGGAGGGAACATGTGCTACCTGGGCAAGTGATGGTCTCCGGGCCTCTTTGGGTAGAGCCTGCCTTGTCGGATTCCCCATCCAGCCCTTCATCCATCTCCTTTCTCGCGTTCTTCCACTCTGCCTGTGTTACGGAAAGGGGCTGTCACTGACTGTTGATGTTGTGGGGAAAAATGAAATGGGGGAAGGGTGGCGGGTAGGTGGGTGGGTAAAGGCCAGTTGTGGCAGCGGTACCCTGAGGATGGGGAACCCCACGCTTGAAGGGCTGTGCTGATGGCGGTGGGGTCCCAGCACCTCCACCTGCTTGGAAGTAGAAATGATAAGAGGGGGAGGGGGCTGCAGTCCCCAGTCCTGAGGAGGCTGGACCGCCCCGCCTCTACTCTTGGCACCTTCAGCGCGGTGGGGGAGGGTCTGGGTCCCTCCGTCTCTGTGGCTTCACCTGGAGGAGGACACTGTTTTCTGCAAGGCTAGGGATGATGGCAAGAGGCTGTACAGGACTATGTCAGAATGCCTGTTGGAGCAGTCTGTAGAATTCTGTCCCTCAGATGGCTACCTCCTCCACCCCCCACCCCACCCCCCACCCTTTGGTATAGAGAACTGTGGGCTGCCCGGGCCAAGGGTGGCCTGAGGGACCTGAGCCAGACTACTGAGGACAGCGGGACTGGGTGGGGCCACAGAGCTGGTTTCTGGGCTGGTGGCTGAGGCTCCGGGTGTTAGGAACCACTGTTGGGGGCCACCCTCCCCCTCAGCTGGGGCTTCAGCGGCAGCTCGACAAGCACCGAGTATGTTCCCAGTAGCTTTTGAAGATGCTGTCTGTGCACGTGGGGCAGGCGTGTGTGCCTGTGTCTCTATAGGGGTGGGATAGAGTGCGTGGGTCCTCCTGACGCTGGGGGATGCCTGGTGTGCCTGGGAATGGAGTCCATTTGGGCCAGGTGGAGGTGGGCTGGGCACTGGAGAGGTAGGTGGGCAGGGCCCTGATTCAAGAGAAAAAAGTGTGGGGTAGGCAGGGCCTGACGACTGACTTCCAGAACCGGGAATCCAGGAAGCATCCTGCTGGTGTCAGTCTGAGCTGAGCTGCAGGTTTGAGGGCTGTGCCCCGGGCAGGCGGGCAGGCAGGCGGGCGGGCGCAAGGCTGCTTGGCAGCCGAGCTTGCTGTTTTGAAAGAAGGCTGCGCAGCACTTAGGAGCTGAGGGTGGAACGTGGACTTGGTGCTTCCAGGGGAGTCAGTGACGTACCTAGCGTGTCGCGGGGCACCCACTAGCATCTTGTTAGGATTTTGTGGCTCACAGGCCGACTGGCTTCATAAATGCCAGAGTATCCAGACACGGAAGGATTTCGTCCAGTGCTCTTTATGTGGGAGAGGTAGTCTCTCCCTCCCATATAGCTGTAATTGATGGGAATTCATTCATTTGAAAAAGTATTTTAAAATAGCGTTCTCGGACTCCAGTGCACTTGAAGCGTTTCCATTTGAACATTCTGAGATGCTAATGAATAAAACTCAGGTTTTCTTTTCATTTTTGGAAAGCATATCAGTGGTACTCAATAAATGCCCACAGCTCCCAGTCTGAAGCCCAGCCCCTTTCCCACAGTAACTACTTTAGCTGCGTCTCCTTCCCCCACCTCCTCTCACTTCGGCTCTGGCCTCCCTGGCCTGTGTTCAGTTCCTGGACTGTGTTCAAATTGCCTTTAGCCTCAGGGTCTTTGAGCAAGCTAGGGCCTCTGTCCCCACCCCATCCCTCCACCAACACTTCACCTACTTAACTACTCCGCATCAACCTGGCCTCACCCTAACCTAAGCCTTGCTTTTTGGAAGAAAGCCTCTTCAATGCCCAAGCCACTCTGTGTCCCTGTCAACCTCTCCGAAGCCCCCAAGACCTCTGCTTTACTACTCCCGCCACAGTTCTGTGCTCTGCATTACTTGACGTGATTGATGTGGGAGGGGCAGCCTCCCTGCACAGAGGGAATTTGGTCCCCCCATTTATTTATTTATTTATTTATTTATTTATTTTATTGGGTTGACTGAGTGGGTGAGTGTGAACATTCAAGGGGAGGGCTAGGCAGTGGGCATGGAGGAGGCTTGGCTAGGCCCAGTTGCCCACATGACTGTCCCTATGGGTTCCTCCCTCCAGCTGGCTCTGTGCACCCAGAGGCATTTGACAGGCTTGTGGGAGTTACAGATCTGTGGCCTCTAAAATCCCAGTGTGACCGTGGGAATCCAGAGGCTCTGGTAGTGGCTGAGGTTGTGTTTGGGTAGGTCTGCGTCTTCGCGCATCCCTGTGACCCTAGGGTCTGGCACCTGTTTTCGGCATCAGTCCAGGTGTTCACATCAGTTGCCCACCTAATTAACCCTCGTTGTTGCATTTATAGGGCTATTAGCTTGTCCTGCTGGTGTCCTCCTGGTTCCTTCTTTGGGCCTCTAGTGTTTCCTGCCCCGCTCAGTGCTCAGTGCTCAGTGCTCAGTGCTGTGTCAGGCCGGGGGACACAGAGTCAAATCAGATGAGACCTAGTATGTGAACTGCAACCCTTCCTGTTCTGGGGACCCATGCTGCCCAGTGCTGGAAACACCCCAGAGGACACATGCTGGGCAGGGTTTGGAGGCCTCAGGGACTTGGGTGGATAGACAGTAGAGGAGCAGGCTGCTGCTTGGCTGAGGACCTCACTGACATTCATAAAACCAGGAAGGCAGCCGGTGTCCGGATCACAGAGGTGGCCCTCCTGATGGTCCTCGGAGACAGTGGTCATGAAAGTGGCTACTGCTGTGGGCACTGTGGGGTGCAGGATGGGGCTTGGTCTGCCCCCCCCCCCTTGGTTTGAAGGACTGTGTATGTACAGGCCCAGGCTCCACAGTGACAGGGAGGGGTTGGCAGTTTCTCCCGATAGATGACCCTGCCACTAAAGAGGCGAAGGGGGCTGGCTGGAGTAGATACAGCATTGTTAAGTGAACTCTGATTGGCCACCTTTTGGGAAAGGCCGTTACTCAGCAAGGGCTTCCTATGGCAGAGAATGCAAAGACGAATATATGCCCACTCCACTGGACTCTCGTGGTTGGTCCCCGAGCCACACATGACTGCCTTTCTTTTGTATATGTGGTTTATAGAGGGGGGGTGGTGGTGGTGGCTGTTGCTGTTTCTCTGTGTCCACCTACTCAACAGTCTCCTGGCAACAACCTCGGGCCAAGACTAGAGCCTTTAGGGTACAGCTAGCACTCTGCAGTTTTCAGGACACGTTTAATTTCCGCATTTTCTAGCTATCCCCTTGGTAGGAGTGAAGAGGAAATACTTTCCTTTGCCTGATGAGGAAACTGAGGTGTAGGTGCAGGAGCTGTCCAAGGTCACTCAGAGGCGGGAGAGTGGACACACATCCACTGGGCCCTAGGGGTAGCCATTGTGTGTCAGGGCCTCTCTGGAGTAGATGGCACATCACTTCCTGAGCCGAGGAGCAGCCTGGATCCTTCTGTGCTGGGTTTCGCAATGCTGCCTCCTCCCCACTGAGCTGTCTGACGTGGCCTTTTCAAAAACCCAAAATGAATGGAAGCACATTTTGTTTGGAGAATTTTGCTACACCCCTTACCAGGGCTGGTTGCAAAACCAGGCTTGGGGATTCCTGCTAATGTTGACAATGATAATAATAATAATAATAATAATAATAATAATAATAATAATAATAATAATAATAATAATAATAACAGCCGCTATCAGCAGCTGACAGTTTAAAAAAAGAGAGAGAGAGAAAAGAAAAACCAACTCTTCCCTTGACAAAGCATCATTGACCATCTCCCAGAGCTAAGTGTGGCTCTGGGCCCACGACTTAGTAATGGGCTGTAAGCACGCATGTCTGCTTCAGCCTCTACCATACCCTCTTTCTCATTAGCCCCATTTCATAGGTGAGGTAACTGGACACGGAGAACTTTATGTAACTGGACCAAGGCCACATAGATGGCAAAGCCCTGATACCAGGATTTGGATCTAAGACGTGGAGTTTAGAGCGTCTCCTTAGGCCCATCACCTGAGGGTCCTGAAGTTCCCGTTTGTTTACCAGCAATCGATGGGGGTGGGGTGTGAGGCTTATAGGGGCCAACTGCAGTAGGCTCATGGCTGGCTTTGGGGAACCTGGCCATATCCAGTCTAAGGCATCCCTGGGACTCAGGGTCATTGGCTGCAGCCATGTCTCTCGGCCCTGCAATAGGCTTGGTCTAAGTCCTGATTGCCATGGCCCCTGTGACACGGGGGCTTCTCCTTAACACTTCCTGGAGGTGTGAGGAGGTTATAGGGGTGGTAAGTGACCACCACTGCCAGCCCACCGGGGACAGCAAACGAGATCTGGTTCCTAGGATCCAGGATCTCTTCTGTTGAGACACAAGCTCCCTTCCTCCAACACAGAGCAGCAGGCCCCCAGGGACCCATCTCCAGGATTGGGGTCACACAGGGTCAGGGGGTTCATCATAAGAAAGCTCAGGATGGGGTCCAAGTGTGTCTGATGATACAAAAGTGGGGGTGGGGGCAGAAACCCTAGCATATACATGGAGCAAGGCCTACTGATGCATACATTGAGTGCCTACTGTGTGCCCAGCATTGCATGGGACCTCAGTCAGGACCATTCTGGGGTTGGGAGGCACTGGGATACCATGCACCCCAAGTTCTGGTCTTGGGGTGTTGAGCACTGGGCCTCTGGGTTTAAGCATTTGTCTCTGTATAGTGACAGGCTCCCAGTGGGTCTCTTGACATCTGTCAGGAGTGCGTGCTGTGTGCCTGAGGGTCTGTAAGGACGGGCCAGCTGCTTGGTGCTTTGTTGCTGTGTTTCCTGACTCAGGACCTGCACCTCTCTGAGCTCTGTCTGTGGTCTCTATCTCTTGTGTGGGGTGAGGGTGCTGTCTGAGTGTTTGCCAACCCATCTCTCTCTGACCGCAGGGGTGAACTGAGATGGTTTCCCGCCCGCAGGAGGTGGCGGGAGCCTTGTGTTGCAGTCTCACCTGACAGCTGCCCTGACTTCCCCACCACTCTCTGTACCCCCCAACCCCTGCCAGAGGGAGGGGCTTTGACTCCCACCTATTGCAGGCTGACTGGGTGCTGTGCTAGTGACGCGGCCATGGGCTGTGGAGCACAGCTTGGAAACGGGGATCAGGTTTGCTAAAAAATGGGGGGAAGTTTCTTCCCACCACCCCAGCTGCCTGCCTGCCTGCCTCCCCCGGCTGTTGCCAAGCCCAGCATCCTTTGCTCTGCTATATCCCCTGGGGGCTGGAGCTCACTGGAAGCTCTGAGTGCCAAGGCCTTGCTGGTCCCCAGGCTCCAGTGTCCTCCTTTGCTCAGTAGCATGAACTGTGTGGGCTTGGCTCTGGACTCTGTGGCTTTGTAATGACCCCCCCCTGCGGGGTGCCTGGCTGGGTCCAACCTGCCTTGGGGAGAGGTGGCTTCCAAGCCCTCTGCCACCAGCATTTTCTATGTGTGAAGTCCACATTGAGGGAGTGAGGTTCTGTGCTCAGCCCAGTTTTTGTCCAAGGAAATTGTGGCTTGAGGGAAAAGGCACTGAGCCAGTGGGTGGTGGAGTAAAATTTGACCCAGGCATGTGTACCCGACACGCCAGGCAGGAAGGAAAGGGCCCCAGCAGGAGGCCACCTGGACACCGAGCTTCTGTGTCTTCTCTGTCAGTTTCCCTTCTGTGTTTTGGGAATTGAAAATGGTGTGGCGTGGTCTCACCCATCTCCAGTCCCCGTGTGGCTGGCTGGCTGGCGCTGCTGTGGTCACAAGCTTGGAGGAGGTGTAAGCATCTCACACCTTCCCTTCTCCCGGACTTGTCACTTCTAGGGAATTCTGGGAGGGATTCCTAGAGGACTGGGCACTTGTGAGACCTCCCAGGGAACGGTGTGAAAATGGCAGCGACAGGCAGCTCTGGGTCCTGGGGGCCCTGGTCAGCCTGGGCCAAGCCTATTTCTGCCTTCCAAGCACTCTTGAGGGAGTGCAGTGTGATGGGAGGTACAGCTGCCCTGGCTGCCCCTGTTGGATGTCACACGTGCAGTGTGCTTGTATATGTGTGCGTGTGTGCATGCGTGTGTGTGTGTGTGTGTGTGTGTGTATGGTGTGTTGGAGATATGCGTGTGACATTTATGCTCTGCGATGTGTGGGGAGGTATTGTGACACGTATGATACGTATGTGGTGTGAGGGGAAGTTCATGTGTATATATGGTTGGGGAAAGGTATATGTGGCGTGTGTGAGGTGTGTGGGGAGGTGAACAATGCTACGGGTGTATGGTGCATATGTGTGTGTGGTGTGTGGTATGTATGTGTGGTGCGCATATGTGTGGTGTGTGAGAAGGTGTGTTTGGCATGTATGTATAGTGTATGTGTGAAGCGTGGGGAGACAGATGTAGTGTGCATGTATGGTATGTGTGTGCGTGGGAGTGGCGGCTATATGCAGTGTGTGTGTGTGTGTGTGTGTGTGTATGTGTGTGTGTGTGTGTGTAGGCATCTGCATGGTACATGTGGGCCATATGTATATGTATATGTGTGACATATTAGAAGGGACTGTGCTGGCATGTGGGAGGCATATGTGTGTCAGGTGAGAAATAATGTACCCCCACTCTAGCCAGGCGTCTTGTGTATTGTTGGAGCATTTTGACACTGAGACCGGGATAATGTAGACACTGTCATCCCTTGGGGCTTTACCTTCTCTACTTCCTTTCTTTTCCCCCCCGAGTATTCACTCAGCAAACACATGTCAAGTGCCTGCCCTGTGCTGGGCGTACACAGTGAACAAGTGGCTGGCCCCTGCCCTGCAGAGCTGAGATCCTCTCGGGAGGCCTGCAGTCGTTACATAACCTTCCGGGTGAATGTAAACTCCAGGCGGCGACAGGCGCGCTGCCACACAGAACACCACAGTTAGTGTTGGGCATCAGGGTGGACTGTCCCCAGGAAGCCACCTGAGAGCCCTGAGGTAGGAGCAGGGTGGAATGCTGAGGTCAAAGCCCGGAGGGACCAAGGAGGGACTTGGCATGAGTTAGAGTCAGGCTGGGCCACGTGGTCTTACTGGCTACAAAGGACTGGTGACATGTGACGAGACCATGGTACAGAGAGGTGAAGCCACATAGCCAGCACTAGAACCTTGGTGAGATGTGGACTGGTCTAGACCAGCAGGACCGTCCCTTGCAGAGCCCTTGTCCACTGCCGTGTCTGCCCCAGGACATTTGAGTGGGTCTCCTCAGGTGCTGCAGAGACTTGGCATGTAGCAGGACCCTCTCCAGCCTCTCCTGGGTGGATGCCTCTCAGTGAAAGAGGCTAGGGAAGCCACAGATGGCTCCAGAGCGGGGCAGGCCCACAGTGCTCTCCTGGCTAGCAACTGCCAGCTTTCCCGGCACTGGCATGGAATGTTGGCTGCCTGCCCACCTGCCAAGGCCAAGACCAAAGCTGGCCAACCTCTGCTGACCCAGTCTGCACTCCTGCTGCTGATGCTGGCCAGGACAGGGGCACAAGTAGTGGGCAGCCTGGGAGCTGTCACCGAGGCCCACTGGGGCCCAAAGTTTCCAGGAAGCGTTTGCAAGGCTGCATTTGATGAATAGTAAGACAGTTCCCAGGGGTCGTAGGAGAGGCAGCCTTCTCTCTGGGTCTCTTATGGCCGGCCTGGGGTTCAACAACAAAGAGGAGCCGGGCTCTTCCTGAAGCCTCAGGCAACCCAAACACTTCCCAGACTGTCATCAGGTCTGTCTCACACTCAGGCAGTTTGTCTGATTTAGGGCCACACCCAGCTGCTTATGCCACAGTGGACCCACTGCCCTCAACATTGTATTTGGCATGCTCTGTCACCCATCTCTTGCAGCCACCCTTCTCCCTCTGCAGAACCACCCGAGGACTAGGATGTGTAATATTCTGTGTCCTCTGGCCTCTTCGTCCTTGCCTTTACTGACCTCTTAGCCTGTGAGGCCCTACCCTGTTTGTCTTCATGTGTCCCGGCACCCCACAGCAGGGTCAATCATGGGGGTCTTTGGGCATGCAGGAGCCCTTCCAGTCTGTTGGCACCCAGCCAGGAGTGGTGCCGAGGCCACTGTGGAGCCTACGCAGCGCATGCTGGGGAGAGAGGTACAAGTGTGGCTTCCGTACTGGGTACACCACAAGGCTGGCGTCACAAAGCTGCCCATGCAGTGTGTTCTTTGTAGCCCTCTCTCGGTTCCTCTTCCAGCCTTGGGGACAGCATCCTTTCTGGAGGCCACACCCTCATCTGTCCTGGTGCCTCAGTGCTTGAGGCTAGTGGGCTGGTCTTCATCGAGCCCACCTAGAGGTCAGAGCTGTCTCTCCAACATGGGAAAAGCCGGAGTCTGAAAGTTGTTTCCAGGAGCAAAATAGGTCTCTTCTTTCTTTTCTCCTTTTTTTTCCCTCTGGATTCCTTGGTTTAGTGTCTTGATATGTAATCCAGACTGTTCTTGAACTTTCTATTTAACCCGCGCTGGCTTGGAACCTGAGGTCCTCTTGCCTCAGCCTCCTGGGTCTGGGATTACAGGCTTGTGATACCACTTCTGGCTTCGTTTCTTGTTCTTGTCCTTTAAGCCCTGTGTGTGTGGCCTGTCTGTTCCTGCAGCTGGTGTACGCTCTCTGAGGCAAACACCCGCTTGTGCCAAGGATTGTGCCAAGGATTATTTCAGGCCTGGCAGGCATTCATCTTCAGCCCCAAAAGGTGACAGTGAGGACCATTTGAAGATGGACACAGGGCACCTGTAGCTTGGTGCTGGTACACAGGAGTCTCTGAGGGGCAGATCTGTCTGTGTGTCTGTCCGTGTCCTCGCGATGAGGAACCCAGGGCTAATGAGGTGAGCCACAGTACTCCTGTGGTGGAGCAGGCATCCTAGAAGTAGGACCTGTCTTCTCCTAGGCCCAGGACCCAGTGCTCCCTTGGGGAGCCAGTCATTCACTCACTCACTAATTCATTCATTCATTCATTCATTCATTCATATTCTCTCTCTCTCTCTCTCTCTCTCTCTCTCTCTCTCTCTCCTTCGTTAGCTATCTATTGCTTTGGAGCACTGCGAAGCTTGTGGCTGCAAGCAAGCCATCTTACACAGGTGTCCTCTTACCCAGGACACCTCCAGGAGCCACCTGAGGGACTCAGGGGAGACCCAACATGGCCAGGCCAAGAAGCGGCATGGCGCCTGGGTCAGAGTGTGGCTTTGTCTCTTGAATGATTGGGCAGAGGAAAACGGTGTCCTCTCAGGAGGAGAAACAAGGCATCCCTGAGGTCACCTGGCAGCCACTGGTGGAGTGGGGTTGGAACTGAGCCAGTCTAGCTTTGGAACCCAGCACTGCCCTGCCCAGGCTGAGAGTGGGTCAGGATGCCGAGGTTGGCTGGGGAGACTGTGGGCTCCTTCAGTGGGGTGTCCACAGCAGGCCAATTCTGCTCAACTCTTTTCCTGAATGAGGTTTTTTGTTTGTTTGTTTGCTTCCTGGTGGTAGTTTTAAATAGAGAAAGCAAAAAGGAGTGGAGGGGGTGGGGCGCTCAGTCCCAAGAACCCTGGGAAGCCACGAGCTGGGCCCCCAGGAAGTAGCCACCAGAGCTTGGCCACCCTGACCACCCTGAGGGAGTGAGGTGCTTCTGAGGGTCTCTCAGTTAGAGTCTAGCTAGGCGAGCCAGCCGAGTGACCTTGATGAGGTTACAGGAGCTACTCTCAGCCTCAGTGTCTCCTTTTGTGCTCCAGCCTGCCCCGAAGGCCTGATTCCTGAGTAAAGTGGGGTCCCGGGTGCCGAGGTGCCTATAGCAAAGCCTAGTGCCTAAGAGGCATCTAAGAAATGGCTGGTATGCTCCTGTGCTTGCAGAAGGACCTAGTGCTTCCAGATTGGGCAGCCTGAGAAAGAGGCCCAGCGAGCATTCTGGGAGTGGAGTGCTAGCACAGAGAGAGAGATGGTGAAAATGTGGCAGGGGACAAGGTGGCCTGCTACCACACGATCTCTGACTAAACCCGGTACGCCGTGTAGGGCATACAGTGTAGGGTGTCCGTAAGAGCTTCAGGAAGTAAAAGAGAAGTCTTGGAACTGGCAGGGTCCCTAGGAAACCTAGAAACCAGAATGCCTGCCCCTGCACCACCCCCAGGCCTCTCTGGGACCATCTCGGAGTCCGTCCCTCCCTGGAACCCTCCTATTTTGGCTGGCCTGGTTTGTGCATGGCCCACATTCCAGGCGGCAGCTTTGGGCAGGAGGGTAGGCTGTGAGCCTTTGCTTGGAGGGTCTCTGCCAGGCCCAGCCCTGACTTTGGGCCCCAGGACACCTCCCTCTGCCAGGAGATACAACTGAAAGTGGTGGGCAGGTAGTCCAAATCTCCCAGCGCCCAGATCTGCCAGGAGCCCCCTACTTTAAATCTGGGCACCCTGCACTGGGGAGCAGATGTATTCAGGCCACAGGCTGTCTTTCTGTACAGATTCTGTGTCGACCGCGCTTGTCGGGGGCGGGGAGGCAGGGCTGTGCGCAGCCACACCTGGTACAGTATCCTAGCCTTCCTGAGCTGTTAGCCGGGCTGTTGGCTGCTCCGGGGAACACTGCTGATGGCAAGTGTGAGGCGGAGAAGAGCCCGCTGCTGAGGGTGGGTGAGTCTCCTTCTCTCTCCCTGTCCCCTAAGGCTTCACCTCTCTGACCCTTCATATTCAGGACACAAACAAATCCAACTATTTGCTCCCTGCCCGTGCTCCACCTCTGGGCACCCCAATCTACCGCTTCATCTTAGAACCCAAGCCCCCTTCTGCCTCGTGAGACTTCATGGCTGCTCTGGACCAAATGCTAGAGACGTGGAGGCGAGAGCCTCCAAGCTGATCAGATCTTAGTCCAGAAGACTCAAGACTTCTAAGATAACCCGGGACACCTGTTGATATAGGGGCCTACAAGGAGCTTCTGGGATGTGGGGTGACCAAGGCCAACATTCTGGAGGAGTGTTCTGTGCTGAGACCTGGGGGTTAAGCTGAGTGAGCCAACACCTGGTGACAGCGGCCTCCTGCCTGAGAGGACAGCAGGTGTGACAGTCGAGGGAGGACTGTGCTGATTGTAGGTGTGGAGAACAAGAAGGCAGGCAGACTGGGTCTTCTTGAGCCCCAAATGCCAGGCTGAGGGGCTTTGTGAAAATCCTCCTGGCCATGAGCCAGGTGAGTCCTCAGTCCGGCTGTGGCCGGGTCAGGGGTAAAAGCATGGCTGAGTGATGGTCACTGCTCCTCCCCACACCCCTGCCGTTCTCCAGGCTGCCCAGGCTCCCACGGCAGATGCACTGGGCCGGGCTGGCCAGCTGGGAATCAGAAATAGCATGCACGTGCTCGGCGGCGAAGCTCTCCCCCTCCTCAGAGCCTTTCAGCTGCGCCTGCCCGAGTCAAGGACAGCTCAGTGCTTTCGAGCCGGGTGACCTTCTCCCTCCCGGTTATTAATACACCACCCACTGGGGCTTAGGCAGAGTGAGGAGAGAGAGAGAGAGAGCAAGGGAGGATGGAGGACAGCTGAGGCTGGATGGATGGAGATAGTGTACCCACCCTGCTGTCCCCTCCTCTTGCCACCATTCATAGGAATCAGCACATCAGTCTGCCGGGCAGGTGTATTCACTCTTGAGTTACCCATCCTGTGCCAGGCCCTGTGGTGGCCCGCGGGGAACTCAAAAATAAGTGAAGCCACAACGAGGCCTCAGTTGGGAGGCAGCGGGGAACTGAGGGTTCAGCCTGGGGTCACTGAGGCTTCATGAGGGAGGTAACTCTTGAGCTGAGACCCAAAGGTTGAAAAGTTACTCACACTCCTAGAGAGGGCCCTCCAGATATTGCAAGTAAGTGGGGGTGGTCTCTGTTGCCAGGAAAGGGGAAGGTGGTAAGACTGTATTGGGGGAAAGTGGACAGCGGTGGTGTGCAGCCTGTGGACTGTCATCAGGGCTTGAGGCTTACTGCCTGACTTCAGGTGACTTTGCTCAGCTCCCTGCCCCAGAGCAGCCCCTATGCAGACCGTTTGTGATATGGAAGGATGTTGAGGTGGCGCTGGGCACGCAGCAGGTGCTCACAAACGGCGTTGTGGGTGATGTTGGCGTTCTCTGTGGGTAAAGGCAGATGTGCAAATGATTTTACTTGAAATGTGGCCACATCAGTTCAGCTCTTCTGCAGCCGCCTTTGCCCCACGTGAATGCTGAGTCTCGGAGCCTTGAGTTTGTGGGTTGAGGCAGTTAGTGCCTCAACTACACCGATCCCGAGTGTCTGGGCCAGCGAGACGTGACCACCACACCCAACTCTTGAAGCCTCAGCCCTCCAGGTGCTCAGAGTTCCGTGCTAGACCTTGCAAGGGGAGCGCTCCTTTTTTTCTGGCTGCTGTTCCTCTTGTCCTGTCAGGAAGCTTCCTCATTGCCCTGGGAACGGGTACCACACCGAGTGGACGGCTTTGCTTCCGTCCACGGCTGTTGACAGACTGTTGGGTTACTTCCAAGTGTTGACTGTGGGCAGCGCTCCTCTGGACTTTCCTCTGAATGCCTTTTAGGAAAGTGCAAAGTTGTTTATGGTGAGTGTCCAGCCAGGGCTGGGCTTCCTCGTCACGGATGAACACACCCAGCGTTGGTAGGTACGGCCACACAGGTTTCTCAGGTGCCTGTGCTGATGACTCCCCACCTGCAGAGTGACTTCGGCTCCTTCACACACCAGTTTCAGGTCTTTCCCATCAACTACAGACACTCTACTGTGTGGCTAGACCACCTCATGCCAGGGCCTAAGTGATCGACAGTAAGTTCTTCCCATGTTAAATAAAATAAAATAAAATAAAATAAAAACAGACAAACTAGAAAACAAATAAATAAAGGTTTTATCTTTGCTTTTTAAAGATAGAGTCTCTCTATATAGCTCTCAGTGTCCTGGAACTCACTCTTTAGACCAGGCTGGCCTCGAACTCACAGAGATTCACCTGCCTTTGTTTGCCTTTGGAGTGCTAGAATTAAAGGTATGCACCACCACACCTGGCTAATGACTAAAGTTTTAACAAATAATCCAACGCGTCAATTTATAAAAGAATAAAAATTTAAAAGAAGCCAATGAAATAAACATTAAAAATAAAGCAATGTGTTAGGTGGTGGTGGCACACATCTTTAATCCCAGCACTCGGGGAGGCAGAGGCAGGCGAGTCTCTTGAGTCTGAGGCCAACCTGGTCTACGGAGTGAGTTTTAAGACAGTCAAGGTTGGACAGAGAAACCCTGTCTGGAGGAGGGGGGAAGCAATGATTGTATCTACACAATGGGATATTATTTGGTAGTTAAAAAAAAAAAGATGTTACCAAACTGGAAAAAGAAAGAAAGAAAGAAAGACAGAGACGCCTTAATTACTAAATGAAAAACACTAATCTGGAAAGATTGTAAACTTGTGACCACACTGTCGTCTGTAACTTTCTGGAAAAGACAGATTTTGTTTTGTTGGTTTTTCAAGACAGGGTTCCTCTGTGTTAGCCTTGGCTATTCTGGACTCACTTTGCCTGCCTCTGCCTCCCCGAGTGCTGGGATTAAAGGTTTGCGCCACCACGCCTGGCTAAAAGATATTTTTTTTAGAGACAAGGAAAGATTAGTGGTTGTGGTTGCTAGGGATGGAGAGATGGAAGAGGATGATGGGAGGAAGCCAAGGCTTCCTGGGGTGAGGGCAGGGAAGCCATTCTGAATGGTACTGCTGTGGAGAGGTGCACCCTGCTCCATACTTGTTAAAACCCAGGGGATGAGCAGCACAGAGGGTGTGGCAGATGCCAAGGACTGTGAGCTAGGGCTGGCCAGCTGTGCTGGCGCAAGGAGTTCTGACTTGGGGTGACTGTCATGGAGCTGCTTTTGCTTAGCTCTTCTGCAAACCTTAAACTTCTCTAAAACACTGTCTAGTTAAGGATCAATCACATGTTCGAAATAATAAAAAGGAAAAAGACAAAACCAAAACTCTGCAGGTGTGCCTGGTGTGACTTGGAGTACAGAGTTGCTGTGGGCCCAAACCTGTGGGGATTTTTCTTTCTAAATTGGCTTTAACACTACATTTATTTACATTTTTTTATGTGTCTCTGTGTGTGTGTGTGTGTGTGTGCACATGCCACAGCATGCAGGTCAGAGGACAGCTGGTAGAAATGCAGTCTCTTCTAAAACAATGTGGATCCTGAGAATCGAACTCATGTCGCCTGGCTTGGCAGCAAGCATCTTTACTTGCTGAGCCATCTTACCTGCCCAAGGAGTTTTCTTTTCCATGGTGGAGGCGGCTCTCCAGGAATGCTTGCCTCACTTCGGCTCCCTCCTGCCATGCGGCCTTCAGTAGAAACACATCCCTCTTACTAAGCATGGCTGTTAGTGGCTCCAGGGGGAGGCGGTTTAATCCTGGTGATGGAGTAGGAGCCGTTGTGTTTAGGAACAAACCTGGAGATTGATAAAAGCGACAGAGTCGTGGGCTCTGGGCTCTGCGCGTCACGTCTGTGCAGAAGTGATTTAGGACGGCATGTCAGCATCTCAGCATAGTTATCTCCAAATGGCGGCACGAGGCTTGCTGCGTTCTGGAAGTAAATGATTATGGATGTGCGAGCAGATGAGTCTTAAAATTTCGAGACAATTTTAGAACCTCTAAGTTAAAAGAGCCTGTGAAGGTATGCCAGGTTAATCTTTACTCCTGGTGGTAACCTTGATTTATCCCTCTTTTTTAAAAGTTTATATTGAGGTATAGTTGACGTGTAACAGGACGTGCATGTGTAGAGATACCCGCCACCACCCAGTTTCCCTGTGTCCTGGGTAATCTGCCCCTTGCCCTCCCCCCACCCTTGCTCACCCTTCTCCCGCCTGTCCCTCCCAACCCCCCCCCCCCAGCAAGGATCTGTTTTCATTTCCTAGAGTTCTGTATAAATGGGAATGACACACTGCTGTGCTCTTTTTGTCAGTCATCCTTCTCGTGAGGTTATCGATCGGAGATGCTGCAGCATCTACCACTAGCCCTTTCATTTGTATAGCCGGCTGTGGGTGTGTCGTCACTTACGTATTGATGGGCACTGGGGTTTGTTTCCCGATGATTACCGAGCTTCTTGTGGACGGTCGTCGTAGCTGGGTCTTCCTATGACTCTGTGCTTCATTTCTCTTAGGTACATAACTAGAAAAGCGCTGGACAGTATGGCAGGTGCGTGCTTAGCCTTTTAAGAAACCACCGAGCTTTTCCAGTATTGCCACTTTAGTTCTGGTTCCTCCTCACTCCCTTAGCACTGGGCTGTGCTCAGCCCTGCTGCCTGTAAGCATTCTGTGGTGCACACTTCACCAGAGTTAGCTCCCAATTCCTTAGGGACATTAGGGACACGGAACGTCTTTTCATCCACTATGTGTTGCCTCAGTTTGAATCTTTTCTCCTTGATTTTTTTTTTCCTTATAGAGGCCCAAGTGTTTTGTTTTGTTTTGTTTTGTTTTGTTTTGGTTTTGGGTTTTAGTTTTTGGTTTTTCGAGACAGGGTTTCTCTGTGTAGCCTTGGCTGTCCTGCACTCACTTTGTAGATCAGGCTGGCTTTGAACTCAGAGCAATCCACCTGCCTCTGCCTCCTGAGTGCTGGATACAGTTGTTGGGTTTTTTTTTTTTAAGTTTTAAAGGTTTTATTAAATGTAAAATTAATTTTATTTAAGTATATGGGTGTTTTTGTCTGCATGCATGCATGATACCCAGAGGCCAGAAGAGGGTATCAGATCCCCTGGGATTGGAGTGAGAGATGGTTGTGTGCGAGGAACTGAACCCAGGTCTTCTAGAAGAGCAGCCAGTGCTCTTAATTACTGAGACATCTCTTCAGCTCAGTTTTAGATTTCATAGCTATGTTTTTATTGTTGTATTTTATTGATGTATAAGTCTAGTTGAAGTTTCATGTGTTACATAGAAATATACCTTACCCCAGTATTTGGAAAGCTGTCCTAGAGATGGTGAGATGGCTCAGAGGATAAAAGGAGCCTTCAAGCCTGACCACCTGAGCTCAACCTCTGACCTCCATGAGCCCAATCTGGCACACAGCATGCATGCATAAAGTAAATAAACAAATGTTTCTTGTTCTTGTGTAAGAAGCCCACCCGGGGGCTGGGGAGATGGCTCAGAGGTTAAGAGCACTGTCTGTTCTTCCAAAGGTCCTGAGTTCAATTCCCAGCAACCACATGGTGGCTCACAACCATCTACAGTGAGATCTGGTGCCCTCTTCTGACAGGCAGGTACACATGCGAGCAGAATATGTATAAATAATAAATAAATAAATATTTTTTTTAAAAAAGAAGCTCACCTGGCTCCAATGCATCGTTTGTGTTCTCTTGTCAAAGATCAGTTATCCCCAGGCCCCAGGGTACCAGGCTTTTGATTAAATCCCCAGCAAAAACAAAACAAAACAAAACAAAAAAGCAGAGGGGGGTGGGGGGTGGGAGAAAGAGAGAGAGAGAGAGAGAGAGAGAGAGAGAGAGAGAGAGAGAGAGAGAGAAATTTTAAAACTCAGTTGTTTACAGCTGGAGCCGTCCCTCAGTTGGCAGAGGGCTTGCTTAGCCTGCACAAAACCTGTAGTTTGATCCCTGAGCACACCGCATGGTGTCGCAAGACTAACCCCAATACTCAGGAGGTAGAGGCAAGAGGGTCAGAAGTTGAAGGTCGTGGGCTCTGGACATGTTCAGGCGGCTACTCCCATGTTGCCTCCCAACTGCTTGTAACTCTTGCTCCAGGGCACGATGCCCTCTTGTGGCCTGCACAGGCAGGTGCACACATGTGCGCATACACAGACACATACATGTACACATAGGTTTTTTTTTTTTTTAATTTCAAAAAATGTTCATGATCAGCTGGGTGTGGTGGCACACCCCTTTAACTCCAGCACTCAGGAGGCAGCCTGTAACTCCAATTCCAGGGAATCCAGTGCCCTCTTCTGGCCTCTGAGGACACGAGGCACGAATGCAGTGCCCGGATAACATGCAGGCAAAACACTCATACACATAAAGTAAAAATACATTGTTTTAAATCTGCCTGAATTGTTTAGATCCTCTTCCTCCTCAAATAGACCCAAAGAGTCAAGTCAGGTAGAACTCTGTGAGTTCAAGGCCAGCCTGGTCTACAAAGTGAGTTCCAGGACAGCCAGGACTATTAAACAGAGACAGCAAAAAGAAAAAAAAATAGTCCAAGATCATCCTCAACTACATAGTGAGTTTGAGGCCAGGCTGGGCTACATGAAAGACTGACCAAAAAATAAAAAAAATAAAAAAACAAAAAAATTTTAAAAAATCAACCTTTCATGTGTATGTGAGCCTATCTACCTCTGTCTTCTCTTCTGTCCCTGGCCCACTGTCTGTCTGTAGTGGTCTTACACTGTTGGGGCGTCATGTCCTCCAACTAGGCTGGCCTCTGCCAGGCTCGCTTTGGCTCCCCTAGGTTCTGTAGATCTCCATGGAAGTTTGAGAGTTAACCCCTTAGCTTCTACACATCTCTGCAGAGACTCTGGCTGGCCTTGGGTTGACTTTTTGGATCTATTTGAGGAGAAAGAGTGTTGAAACAGTTTAGACATTTTTTAAAGATTTATTTTTATTTTATATGTATGAGTGTTTTGCCTGCGTGTTATTTGGGCACTTGCGTGTGTGCCTGGTGTCCTCAGAGGCCAGAAGAGGGCACTGGGTCCTCTGGAACTGGAGTTGTGGACAGCTGAGGCCTGCCATGTGGGTGCTGGGAACTGAACCCACGTCCTCTATTGCTCTTACCTGCTGAGCCGTCTTTTTTTTTTTTTAAACCAGTGGGCAATATTTCCAATATTTTACTCAGATCTGTTTTACTTACTTGGTTGGTGGGGAGGGTTCAAGCCCAGGGCTTTTGCTTGCTTTTAACTTCATGCACTCTAGTTTTCCACCGTTCTGCACTTTCACCTCTTTGCTCACACTTACTCTGATTTTGATGCTACTCTAGGTGGAGTTTGGAATCGTTTATTTGAGGTAGCTCATAGCCTGTATAGCAATAAGTAAGCTTTTGTGCTCTGCTCTGTGTCTTGCTGTACTGAGGAGCTCACTGGCTGCTGTAGCTGTGTGTATGAGTGTGTGTGTGTGTGTGTGTGTGTGTCTGTCTGTCTGTCAGAGAGAGAGAGAGAGAGAGAGAGAGAGAGAGAGAGAGAGAGAGAGAGAGAGAATATCCCATTATCTTTCCTCGTAAGAGTGACCATGTCTCTGCAAGGCTTCTAGCTCTGAATGCCTTTTGATTCATTATTTTGCTTGATTGCACCAACTACAACTTCCAAAGGGGAGGTGAGGGTGGCCATCCTCACTGTTTCCTGGCTTAGAGGTGAGGGTGACTGTCCTCTCTGTTTCCTGACTTAGAGGTGAGGGGGTCCGTCCTCACTGTCTCCTGGCTTAGGAGACAACTCTACTTTCTGCCATGCACTAGTATGGTGGTTAAGTTTTGGCATATACTCTGTAATTTTTTTTTTCCTGTTGCTGAGCTGGAGAGATGGTGTGGTGGCTGAGAACGCCTAGGCGCTTGCAGAAGACCTGGGGTCAGTTCCCAGCACCCACTCGATGCCTCCCAGCCGACCATAACTCCAGCTCCAGAGGACCTGATGTCCTTCTCAGGGATGCTTGTGTTTTAGCTACACTCACGGTGAGCACACGTACATGCAAGCAAAATGTACATACACATAACATTCAATAAATAAATAATTCCCAGGAACTTGGTCTGCAAAACGAGTTTCAGGCCACCCAGGGTTACATAATAAGGCTCTGTATTAAAAAACAAACAGCTGGGGGGGTTGGAGAACTGGCTCAGTGGTTAAGAGCACTGCCTGCTCTTCCAAAGGACCCGGGGTTCAAGTCCCAGCACCCACACGGCAGCTCACAACTGTCTGTAACTCCAGTTCCAGTGGTTCTGACACGCTCACACCAATGCACATAAAATGAAATTAAATAAATTATTTTTGAAAAATAAACAGCTGGGTGGTGGTGGTGCACACCTTTAGTCCCTGTACTTTGGAGGCAGAGGCAGGCAGATGTCTGTGAGTTTGAGGCCAGCCTGGTCTACAGAGTGAGTTCCAGGATAGCCAAGGCTACACAGAGAGACTAGAATTTGTATGTTGCTGTTGGCTTTGTTTTTATGAGACGGCTGTAGCCCAGGGTGGCCTTACCTTTGTACTAGGCCTCCCATTTCACCCTTCTGAGTGCTCAGTGCAGGTGAGGCCGCCACACCCAGTATATCTGAGTGCTCAGTACAGGCGAGGCCACCATGCCCAGCCACCACGCCCAGTGCAGGCGAGGCCGCCACACCCAGTTTTGTAAGTTCGTTGCTATGTGGAGCAGTTCTCTTCTGGGTTTGTAGAGATGCTTCAAGTTGTGAATCCCGTTGGAGCTTGTTGAAGGCGTTTCCCGTGTCTGTTGAGATGGTCACGTGGTTCTTCTCCTGGAGGCAGACGGTAGATTGGCTCTCCAGCGCGGAGCCAGCCCTGCGTTTTTCACACGGAGCCCATAAACCATTGAATTGGATTTACTGAAATTTTGGAACTTCGGTATCGATGTTCGTGGAGGATGTTGCTCTATTTTTATTTTTTATTTTTGGAGAGTTGAGGTCTGATCATTTATTTGTTACTTTTAAAGACTTATTTTCGACTGGACTTAGAAGCTCTCAGCGAGGACAGCCTGCGTCTCCTGGCAATCTGTTCCCGGAGCTTTTCTTTAGCTTCTTTCATTCTCTCGGCCAAAAGTTTAGCATATTCGGCAGCCTCCTCATTTTTTTCTTAATGCGTTGTTTCCTCAGAGCCATCCATCCACGGACGTGTCTCGGGACACATGGAGCAGCAAGATGCTGAGCCTTCCGTGCTTTGGTCCTGGGCTTCTGACCTTCCTTAAGGCTTTCTGACAGCATCGGCAGACACATCCCCAGCCTTGGAGGCCCCGCAGCGTCTGGCAGTCCAGAAACTTCCCTCTCTCCTTCTTCACAGCAACCAAGTTGAGAGAGAGAGCGCTCTGATTGAGGTGCACAGTGCATCCACGAACAGACTCGATCTTTCTCCAGTCCCCCTGGTCTATAACAACAACGCCCCTTAGCCAAGAGCAGCATGTTCTACCGTGGGCAAAGGCACCCTGCTTGTGGCAAAGCCTTGTTTGTTGCTCCCATCACTGAGTGAATCACACAGCCCTTCCATTCCTCGCCCAGAGCTCTAGCAGCTACTTCTGTGGCCGTGCGCTTCTCAGAGAAAGTACAAGTTTGCATTCATTGTCCACTTCTACGGGTGCGTGAAGAGCCAGCGGTCGGGCAGGGGATTCTCAGCTTTATCTTGTCACTGCCGACCACTTAGGAGGCAGCACAAAAAACAACAACAACAACCCAGAAGATAGCTGGGCGTAGTGGCACATGCCTATAATCCCAGCCCTTGGAAGGCAGAGGCAGGTGGATCTCTGTGAGTTCGAGGCCAGCCTGGTCTACAAAATGAGTCCAGGACAGCCAGGGCTACACAGAGAAACCCTGTCTCGAAAAACCAAAACCAAAACCAAACAAAACAAAACAAAAAAAACAAAAAACCCAGAAGATGTTGATCTTAATTTTTGTTATTGTGTTGGATTTTTTTCCCCCAAGCTTGAGTGTTAGGGGGACCAGTAGATGAGCTAGGTGTTGCCTTCTCTTTTATTTCCTTTAAGATCTATTTTTTTTTTTAGTTTATGTGTATGTGTGTTTTTGCCAGCATGTATGTCTGTGCATCACATACATGCAGTGCACACAGAGGTAAAAAGAGGGCGTTAGCTCCCCCAGAGATGAAGTTATAGACAGTTGTGAGTTTCCATGTGGGTCCTGGGAACTGAACCCCGGTTCTCTTATAGAGAAGGCCGAGCTCTTGGCTGCTGATCTCTCGCCAGCCCCCTCGTCAGTCTTTTACAGAAAGGTATCTCTTCCAACAGTGGGGATCAATTGGGCTATGCAGTAACTTGGTGGAAAAATTTCTTCTTGAGTTTATTATGCATACTCCCCTCCCCGGCACTGATAAGTCTCTTGTTTTTAAAATTAAAATATTTTAATCCGACCACTAAGATTGTACATACACATGAAGTGTAATGTGAAAACTCACTGTGCATACGTTGTGCTGTGTTACAGTCAGTGTAAGCGTCACTTTGTCCTTACGCACCGGTCATTTTGTGGAAGATCATCCTCCGCCCTTTCTGGCCTTTAGAAGCATGCATGACTGTGACTCTAGACAGCAGAACACCAGTGAATTGTAGAACAGCCTCCAGGTTGGTTGTCTGTGCCTTTCAAGAAATGCCCCCTGTTCAGGCCAGCTGTGGTGGCACACACCTATAATCCCAGAAGCTGAGAGGCAGACAAAGCAGGAGGATCTCTGAGTCTGAGGATGGCCTGGTCCACAGAATGAGTCCCAGGCCAGCCAAGGCTAGGTAGAGACTCGGTCTTAAACAAAGAAACAACCTCACCACAGAGGGGCGGGGTGGGGAGAGAGAGACTTAACTCTGCTCAGTTCTTTTGATGTGTATCAGTTGTTTATAATATTCCTTTGTTGTCATTATTTTTGGTGTGTGTGAGTGGGTGTGTTCCATGCAGGGGCACATGTTTGTCATGTTTGTGCGTGTGGAGTGTGGAGGTGTGCTGTTGTCTCCACTTGGAGTGTTGCAGGAAAGCTCGCTGTGCTCGGCACAGTCCGGAGTTACTGACTTAGTCACCTTCCCAGGCCTTGTTAAATAAAAGAATGTTATATTTGTTTGCTTAGTGTGTGCGCACATGTGTGGAGGTCAGTGGACAACTTAAGAGAGCGGGTTTCCCCCTCCTGCCATAGGAGAGTTCTGAGGATTGAACGCAGGGCGTCCACAGCAGGGAGGGGCGGGGTTATCATACTGAACACGGCATCGAGAGAATTTACACTAGCTGAGAGTGATGGTGCATGCCTGTAATCCCAGCGTTGGGAAGGCAGAGACAGGAGGATCATTGTAAGTTTAAGGCCAGAAGGGTCTACATAGTGAGTTTCAGATCAGTCAAGGCTACAGAGCAAGAGTCTGTCTAAACTACAAAGTCCAAATGAGAGACTGACTTGCACATCACGTGGTTTCCTTTACTCATTACTGTGACGAGATGCCTGACCAAAGCACTTGAGGATGGGGGACGGTTTGATTGTGTCACTCCTTTCTCTGGTGTGGGATGGGGGTCCACTTTTCTCTGGTGTGGGATGGGGGTCCACTTTTCTCTGTGGGATGGGGTCCACTTTTCTCTGTGGGATGGGGTCCACTTTTCTCTGTGGGATGGGGTCCACTTTTCTCTGGTGTGGGATGGGGTCCACTTTTCTCTGTGGGATGGGGTCCACTTTTCTCTGGTGTGGGATGGGGTCCACTTTTCTCTGGTGTGGGATGGGGTCCACTTTTCTCTGGTGTGGGATGGGGTCCACTTTTCTCTGGTGTGGGATGGGGGTCCACTTTTCTCTGGTGTGGGATGGGGTCCACTTTTCTCTGTGGGATGGGGTCCACTTTTCTCTGTGGGATGGGGTCCACTTTTCTCTGGTGTGGGATGGGGTCCACTTTTCTCTGGTGTGGGATGGGGTCCACTTTTCTCTGGTGTGGGATGGGGTCCACTTTTCTCTGTGGGATGGGGTCCACTTTTCTCTGGTGTGGGATGGGGGGTCCACTTTTCTCTGGTGTGGGATGGGGTCCACTTTTCTCTGGTGTGGGATGGGGGTTTTTCTCTGGTGTGGGATGGGGGTCCACTTTTCTCTGGTGTGGGATGGGGTCCACTTTTCTCTGGTGTGGGATGGGGTCCACTTTTCTCTGGTGTGGGATGGGGTCCACTTTTCTCTGGTGTGGGATGGGGTCCACTTTTCTCTGGTGTGGGATGGGGTCCACTTTTCTCTGGTGTGGGATGGGGTCCACTTTTCTCTGGTGTGGGATGGGGGTTTTTCTCTGGTGTGGGATGGGGTCCACTTTCCATTGTTCTGCACACGATGAGAAGCTGTGCTCGTAATGTTTGCCGAAAAACCGCCCTCTCCTACCGAGTGGCCTTGGCACCTTCTTTGAAAATTGACTGATCATAAATGTGAGGTTTGTTGTTTTCTCCCAGACTCTCAATTTTACTGTATTGATCGTCACCACTGTAGCTCTGCAGTAAGTGTTCAGCTTTATTGTCCTCTTAATATCTGTGGAGTTGGTAGGGTGTCACCTGCTTCGCTCCTGGTATTGGTAATTTGTGTTTAATCTCTTTCTCTTTCTCATTTTTTAATTTTCCCCATCAGTCTGGCTATGTCTTAATGAATTTTATTGATCTTCTTGAAGGACCATCTTTTGCTGCTGATTTTTCCCTATAGCTTTTATATTTTCTCTTTTATTGATTACTATTCTGATGTCAGTGATTTCCTTTCTCTTACTTAGTTCAAGTCTAATTTGTTCTTTTTTCTGATATTTTAAAGGGACAGCTAGAGTCAATGGTTTTAAAATGCTTTTATTTTCATGTACTTGGGCATTCTGTGCTAGGAAGCCTCCCCAAACACTCCTTGGACATCCCCCTCCTACACAGAAACATACTTTTTCCCCCTAAGTGTAGATGACTGCTCTATCTACATGTACACCCACAGGCCAGAAAAGGGCGTCAGATCACATCATAGATGGTTGTGAGCCACCATGTGGGTGCTGGGAATTGAACTCTGGACCTCTGGAAGAGCAGCCAGTGTCCTTAACCACTGAGCCACCTCTCCAGCCCAAAACATACTTTTAAATAATCTGTACACATGTGTTTTCTGTGTAAGGGGCTGGAGTTATAGGCAGCTGTGAGCTACCTGCTGTGGGTGCTGGGACCAAGCTCTGGTCCTTTGCGAGAACAGCACAGGTCATAACCACTGAGCCATCAACCCTGCCCCATCCGTTTTGATTTGTTGTGTTTTAATTTTATTCAGTTCAAGAAGACTTGGCATTTCTCTTCTGGTCTTCAGGAGGAGTGGCTCAGGAGTATGGTTTTTAGTCCCCAAACACTTGAGGATTTCCAGGGATCTTTCTGTAGCAGGTTTTACTTTAATTCTGCTGTGATCAGATGGTGTATTGTGTGACTTGAATCTTTAAAAATATATTAAGTCTTGTTTAATAGCGCAGAATATGGCCGATTTCTGCAAGTGTTCCGTGGAAAGAATCAGTCTGCTGTCAGCGAGCGGAATGTTCTAGGAACGTCGCTGAGGCCAAGGTGCTTGAGAGCACTGCTAACGTCTTCCACACACATTTATTTTCTGATCACTTACTTTATTAATTACTGCAAGAAAGGTGTAGAAATTTCCAACCCTCATTGTCTCTTTCTCCCTGCATCCTACCCCCTCTGCCCCTCTGTGTGTGTGTGTCTGTGTGTGTGTGTGTGTGTGTGTGTGTGTGTGTGTGTGTGTCTGTGTGTGTGTGTGTGTGTGTGCGCGCGTGCGCGCGCTCTCGCATACCTGTGCCCCAAGGCCAGAGGAGGACGTTGGGCATCCTGTATGTATTCCCTTATGACAGGGACTCTCACTGAACATGCATCTGGGCTGGCAGCCAGCAAGCCCCAATGATCTTCTTGTCTTCACTCTCCACAGGGCTGGGGTTACAGGCCACCTTGTGACTGCCCAGCCTTTTTGTGTAACGAGTTTTGAACTTGGGTCCTCATGCCTGCACAGCAAGTGCTCTTACCCACCGAGGACATGTAATGTTCAAAATTAACCTGTAAGCCACACCTGCCCAGGAACCAGGTAACTTCCAGGAATGCTGGGAATTGTAGTTCTTGGAGAATAACAAAGCCTCATGGGAAGGTATGGTGGCCTATCGGTTTGTCCTTATAACCCCTGCAGCACTTATCTCAAGGCCATTCTCAGCTGGGAAATTCCAGAGCATGGTCCTGACCAAAGTCCATCCCTTGATTGGTATTTAGTATTTAATAAAGCTTGTTTCAATTTTTCCCAAAATGGTGGAAGTTTTTAATTTTTCCTTTCAAATCTCAGGATTAACAGACCATGGCAATCAGTTCTTCTACCATGTGGGAACCAGGCATTGAAGTCGTTTGGTCAGATTCAGTGAGCAAAGCCTTTACCTGCTGAGCCATGTCTTAGGGCCCATTTTTGTTGTTGTTTTATAATGGAAGGTGTGTGTGTGTGTTTCTTTTGAAATGGGCTCGCTATGTAGTGAGGCTGGCTGTGGACACTCAGTCTTCCTGCCTCAGCTTCCTGAGTGCCAGGGTTACAAGTGTGTTTCACCACACCTGGCTACATTTCTTTTATCTTCTTTTTTGTTTTTGTTTTTGTTTTTTCAAGACAGGGTTTCTCTATGTAGCCTTGGCTGTCCTAGATTCTCTTTGTAGACTAGGCTGGTCTTGAACTCACAGAGATCCATCTGCCTCCACCTTCCGAGTGCTGGGATTAAAGGCGTGCACGACCAGGCCCTGTGTAACTACATTTCTTATATGCAGCATATAGTTAGATCTTTAAAACAAAAGCAAAACCCTAATCTGAGAGTCTTTGCCTTTTATTTGGTAGAGTTAGACAATTTATATTTAATGTGATCACTAATGTAGTTTGGTGTAAGTCCTTGATTTATTTTTCCTATTTCTCTGCCTTCTTTAGAGTTAATTATATTTTCATCATTCTGTTTATCTTTATGTGATTAGATATTACTCTTTTAGTGGTTGCTGATGTACAGTATACATCTTCGCTGTCACAGCCTACTTTCAAGTGACATCATGTTGCTTCAAATATCCTTGGAAATACTGAGCAGTATTTTTCCATTTCTCCTTTGATTGTGTGCTACTTTGTTGTGCATCATACTTTTGGGTGTATTGTAATCACATTATTTTAAGGTTGTCGATATTGTTACTGTTGCTCTGGCTTTTTAGAGACTGTGTCTTGCAGTGTAGCCCAGGCTGGCCCAGAATTTCAGCTATTGCTGCCTCAGCCCTGAGGGTTGGGATTATGGGCATGTGCCGAAATGCCTAGCTATTGTTAATAGTTTTGTCCACGTTATTACTTGACTTTTAAAAAGGTATACGCGATGAGAGCAATAATACTCAGTAGTAGTTTATGTGGTCGCCACGCCCAGCCTTTGTTCTTACAGAGCCACATTTTCTCCACCCTCTGCCCTTCAGCATGAAGGATTTTAATGTTTCTTATGCTGTGGGTCTATTGGTCATGGTGTGTTTCCATTTTTTCTATCTAAAAAAGCCAGTGTTTTGCTTTGTTTTATTTTATTTTTTTTTTTAAGCATTATTTTCACTAGCCTTGGAAGTCTAGATTGTCAGGGCTTTCTCTTTTATGCTTTCTTGTTGCACTGTTGGCAGGAATCTGCTGTGTCCTCTCTGCTCCTCACTGGCGCTTTCCTTTCTCTAGCCACTTGCAATGTTTTCTTGAGCAGAGCAAGTGCATTACGGTTGATCCTGTATGATCATCTTTGTATTTTTTTTAATATGAAGATGTAATTCCTTGAATTTAAGGGTTTATAGCTTAACCTTTTTACACACTAATTAAGTGTGGTTCTGGGATAGAGGGACAGTCTCATGTTCAAAAGCTTGGTGGAGGCATTTCCTGACTCGGTTTCTCCATCTCTCAGGTAGGCCTGGGGACACTGGCATTCCAGGGCGTTCTGTGTATAGCTGCATCTTGTTTCTAAGTCAGAATGCGCAGAGGCAGAGTGGCCAAGTTGTCAGGTGGCTAGGTGGGTCATTTAACTTGGTCACTCATCTGTCTCTTAGGTCCCTCCAGTCCTGAGACACAAGAGCAAGGCCTCCAGCTGGCAGGACATTGGGCCCTGACAGATTGAGCCACAGATTCATGGAGAGGTGAAAAGCACACAGCAAAAAGAAAGAAAAATGCCCTTGGACGGAGCAGTTATGCTCTTGATAACATGCACAGCCAGCATAGTCTAGCACACAAGGGTGTGGGGAAATAGGCCTGCCTGATTCTGTGGTTTGTTTATTTTATTTATCTTAAACTCTGCATAGGGTTGGGCTGCCACTCCCAGCTCCAGGAGTGCAGAAGAGGACTGTTCTGACCACAGGGGGCCACATAACTGTAAGCTGGAACTTGGTGGGGTCGTTAGCTTTGTCCTGTGGAGTAACCAGGGATTAGTTCCCTTCTCTGCCTGAACCTGCTCTGTGTCTGTTAACTGGGCATTTTAATGTGTCAGCTGCTTGTAGTGAGGGTTAAGTGTGACTCAGGGTAGTGCAGGCAGATGCTCAGACATGTACAAAAGTGAGCACCTTCATGGTAAGCTTGGGTGGAAAATAAAAAGTCCAGAAGGACACACACCAGGATATAAACAGTGCTTGCCCCTGGGGAAATACTTTGATTTTCCAAGTGACTCTCTGTTTTCTTCTTTGAGTACCATATTTTCCAGCATATAAGATGACTGGGTATATAAGATGATCACCAACTTTTCCAGTTAAAATATAGAGGTTTGGAATATACTCGCCGTATAAGACTACCCATGCGTGCGCTGTGCAGCAGACTCAGGCATGTGTCTAGTTGCAGGCAGGGTGCAGACAGCCAGGCACTTTATTAAATGCCGGCGGACAGCCAGTGCCAGCCTACACTGCCCCTTTAAGGCTTGCTCTACTCCCATACGGAAGACACGCAACCCTCCAAGCAGAATGGGTAGGTTCTGGTGGAGAGCCAATCCATGCTCACATTCTCCTCCTCCTTGAAGTACAGGAAGATGTGTGCAGCTTGCTCCTCCCTGTTTCATATGCCCCTGCACAGAGTGGGGAATTGACCGGGGCACTCCCCCCCCCCACTGTATGCACAGGATATATGAAGCAAGGGGAAACACACTGCAGGTAAGTACCCGGCACATGATATAACCCTCTACTTTGGCACGGATTTTGGTGGGAGGGGGGAGGTTAAAAAGTCATCGTACACACCAGAAAATATAATATATATTGTTTTTGTAATAAGTAGAAAGTGATGAGAGCTACGTGTGGTGGCTTCTGCTTGTAATCTTAGCACTCAGGAGGGTGTGGTCTGAGGATCATGGTGAGTCCAGGCTAGCCTGGGCTCCAGAGTTAGTTTCAGGTCAGCCTGGGCTCTCATGAGTCCCTTGCCTCTAAAACCTAGCAAGACACAAACCAGTGACAGTTAAGTCGCATGCTTCTCCAGAGAGCTCACCTTTAGCGAGGGTGAGGCACCTGACAGACTAAGATATAAGGCGGGTGTGGTGTGCAGAGTCTGGAGTCAGAGCTGCTCAGCCAGTGCCTCTGTTCCTTCGGTGTAAAACGCCTGCATAGCGGACCCACCTCACAGGTGGCAGCCTCCGGACTTGACTCACTGTCTTCACAGACAGTTATTGTCACTGTTATTATATGGTATTTTTGTCATTACCTATGATTGACTTGACTAACTACTAATTAAAGTTGGATCAGGGGGCAGGCCAGAGCGCCCCCCCCCTTCCCTCATAAGGTAAGGCATGTGGGAGAGGGAGCGCAGCTGAGAGAGCTGAGGCCTGCAGGCAGACAGTCCATCTCGCCTGCCCCACGTTCCCCCTCTGACCTCTGGGGACGATCACGTCTGCCTCATGACTAATAAGCAGGCCTGGTATCCAGTGCCAGCACACCAAAATAACTGATCGGTGTCCGTTCCCTGCCCTTCGCGGTTGAGCCATGATGTTAGGGTTCAGGTGAAGAGCTGAATAAGTCAGCAGCGTGGCTCCCCAGCCTCCTCAAAGCCCTCCCCTGCAGCTCCATTCTCCCTTCCCCCAGCACCCTGAAGGCCAACGGGGGACAGGGGCCAATATGGCGATGCTATCTGCCTCATTAAGTCACTTTGCTCCGGAGTTGTAGTGATTATATGTACAGTCTAGGCAGCATCAGGAGCCAGGCAGGGGCACTTGGGCTGCTGGTGCCCTGTCTGCCTGTCCCGGGGGGAAAAGGGGCCAGGGAAGGGGATTTTCTTGTCATCAGATTCCCCACATCAACTGAAGATGGTTGCAGAAACCGAAACGTGGCCTCTGCTCTCCTTCTCACAGGCCGACGTGGATGCCCACCGGACACCTACTGTGTACCCTGCAGCCACATGTTGTCCTTAGAGAGCTCTAAAAAAGGAAGTAACAAAAATAACCGGGCTAGGGGAAGGGTTTGGTGGGCATGGACCAGGGGTGGGTGCCCAGCGTCCATATGAAATGCTAAGCACATTGGCGTGTCTGTAACCCCAGGCTGGGGGAGGCAGAGTCTGGTGGTCCCTGCCGTTTGTTGACTGGTTAGCTTAGGCAAACTGATGAGCTCTAGGTTCTGTGAGAGACCCTGTCTCAAAAAGCGAGAACTATTGAGGAAGACGTCCAGTGTCAGCCTCTGACCTCCACATCTAATAGGACCCCCCTATTCCACCCTCACACAGAGACACTGCAGTTGTGGCCAGAGTAAGCGCTGTGGCAGACAGGAGCAGAGTAGGGGGGCTCTGCCTGGGAGAAGGGGTGACATTTGAGTGATGACACTGGAGCCAGGCTTTAATGACACCTGGACTAGAGCAGAGTTCAGGCAGAGCAGCGAGTGCAGAGGCCCTGTGGGGGAGGGGAAGAGGGTTTCAGGGGTGCTGTCTTAGTTACTGTTCCATTGCTGTGACCAAACACCATGACCAAAGGAGCTTATAAAAGAAAGTGTTTAATTGGGCTTATGGTCTCAGAGGGTTAGAGACCACGGTGGCAGAGCAGACTCATAGCAGCAGCAACAGCTGAGAGCTCACATCTTGATCTTCACGTCTGAACAAGAGAGAACGCTGGGGACAGTCTTTTGAAACCTCACAGCTAAAGCTGGGGTGTGGTGTTGCACGCCTTTAATCCCAGCACTCGGGAGGCAGAGGCAGGCGGATCGCTGTGAGTTCGAGGCCAGCCTGGTGTACGAAGTGAGTCCAGGACAGCCAAGGCTACACAGAGAAACCCTGTCTTGAAAAACCAAACAAACAAAAAAAGAAAGAAAGAAAGAAAGAAAGAAAGAAAAAGAAAGAAAGCTCAAAGCTAGTGACACACCTCCTCCAGCAAGGCCACACCTCCCTAATCCTTCCCAAACAGTTCCCCAAATGGGGACCAAGTATTCAAAAATATGAGCCTGGCAGGGGTGGGGGGTTGGGGGGCAGGGCTTCTCCTTCAAACTTCGACAGGTGTTAAGAGAGATAGAGCCTCGGAAATTAAGAAACAGAGACCTGAAGGGAGCAGAATAGGAGTCCTCGGAAACTTCGGAGCCAGTGGTAGTGGCATCACAGTTACTTTCCTGTGGCTTCATCTGGCCAAGAGCATCCATGAAGCGCTAGCCCATCCTAGTGTAAGTGTTAAAGTCAGACTGGCTTGATGGGAGTTCTTCCCAGCCTTTGAGCTGTCTCCAAGCCCTCCCCTAGACAGCTGCAGCCCTGCCCCCTCCCTGTGGCCCCGCCCCTCTCCAGCCTACCTATCTCCCTCCCAACCCCACCCCGACCCGGCCCCCCTCTTGTCCAGCCCACACACTCTGTTCACGCTGTCTTTTCTCTTTTCTTGCTATGCCGAGGGTGGAGCCCAGGGCCTCCGTGTGCTAGGCAGAGGTGCCTGGCTCACCCACTCAGAGCTCAGCCATCTCTTCATTGTCCATGGCTCCGTGTCGCTTGTAAACCAATTTTCTCTGTTCTGGAAACAGGAGCGCGGAGGGCACGAGCCAGGGCGGGCAAAGCACACTGAGAAGGGTGGCCACGCCCAGCCTCTTTGCCCCAAGCACGTGTAAAATGTGCCGTAGCATGCATTGAGTTCCTCTTCCCTCCCAGGCCCAGCTGAAACGTGCACCACTGCGTTGTCTGTCCCTGGAAGCCCCAAGCAGGAGCCTCTGCCAAGCAGGTGAGGACGTTGAGCCTGGGAGGGGAGCTGAGCCGCTGGGTCTCCAGTCTCTCTGATCTCTCTAGCGCCTCCGCTCTACTCCAGCCACTCCTCAGGTAGAGCCCCCAAAACTGGTGATCCCAATTTCTCCAGCTGAGGCAGCTCCTTAGCATCTCAAAGCCAAGCCCCCCCCCCCCCCCGCCCCTGTATATTCATGGGGCTTCAAAGAAGCAGCTGCAGACTGGGCTCTCTTCAGGCAGGAGTTAATTCCCACCCCCTCGCCTTCCCTGAGGTGGAAACTGGGGTCTGGTTGGAACCCCCCACCCCCACCCCTGTTAATAAAAGGGAGCAGCGAGTTCTCGCTGTAAGGACTAAACATTTGTCCTGCCGGTCAGCTGGGGGAAGGTATGGGACTCTTAGTGTCTGGCCCCATGGAGGATGGAGGTGGGGACCGAGGCCACGGACTTGCTAGGGCCACCTGGACACCAAGACAGCCTGCTCTCCTGGCTCCCAGTATAATTTGTAAGTAGAGTTCCTGCCTTCTAGATGCCTGGGACTTTTCATACAAAGAAGTTAATAGCAGGTGAGGGAGGCATGGAGATGGAGCTGAGCATTTGGTACGGATAAGCACTCCATCCATGGCTGAGCCACATCCCCTAGCCAATGGATTTGTTTGGAACTCTAAAGAACAAGGTAGCTGGAACGATGGCTCAGCAGTTAAGAGCACTGGCTGCTCTTCCAGAGGATCCCGGTTCAGTTCCCAGTAACCACATGGCAGCTCACAACTGTCTGTAACTCCCGTTCCAGGGGACCTGACACCCTTGCACAGACACACACGAAGGTAAAACAGCAGTGCACAGCCCCTGTTGACCTGGACGTCCTTTATAGGTTCCACCTGGTGAGTCTGCATCCTGTGTGCTTAGCTCGGGCCTGAGGAGGTCCTGAGCAGTGTTAGGAAAGGGCTTCCGCCAGCCCCACAGTACGGAGTTAACGCAGGGCTCCTGGGATCTCTGTTTGGGGACCCGCCTTTGTGGGTGTCAGCAGCAGCAAACCCGGGCAGCCAGAAAGCTACTGCCACGCCCTCTGCCCATAAGGGCACTAGACATCTGGGAGTGGTGACTGCAGGAGGAAGGGCAGCAGGGAGGCTGTGCGCTGCCTGAGCGGTGACTGTGTGCCAGGCACTGGGGCCACAGCTGTGCGTAAGTCAGACGGTCCCTGCCCTCGTGGGGCTTCTACAGGGGTCAGAGGGCAAGCAGATAGAACTGCCAGAAAAAATACTACAGCTCAGGAAGGGGCTGTTGGGGCTTGGGAGAGGGGTGAGAGTTCTCAGGTTTTGAGGGGGAGTTATTGAGCCTGACTGAGAGAAGTGTGGGCCGTGCAGATCTTTTCTGTACTCTTCTGTGCAAAGACCCTGAGGTGAGAGGAGCTGGGCTTACTCAGAGGGCGTGAGGAAGGCGGCATTCTGGAGGCCCTGAGGACCACGGCCGTGGGGGTGGCGGCCGGGTCTGGTTTGCACTGTGGGAAGCCTACTGTGGAGCACTGTTTGCAAGGACCCAGGTGGACATGGAGACTCCACTAAGGGGGAGCTATTTTTAGGGGTGGTAAAGGTGACCTAAATCGGAATCAGGGCTGGCTGGAGGCGTGAAAGAGGCCCGCTGAGCTCTGGGGGAGGAGGTGTTACTGGTTAGTGAGGTGGGCTAGGGGCTGGAGACTCCAGTATCCAGTGGCCACCTGCCAAAGAGTCCCCAGGTCTCCTCTGACTCTCCTGCAGTGTCTGGGACTGACAGGCCTACTGGAGGTGAAAATCACACCTCCCTCGGAGCCAATTGCCCCCTGGGGGCGTCGGAACACCAGGTACTCATTTTAACTCTCCTGCAGTCTGCTGCTTTATCGGTCCTATTTGGAGTTTTATTATTATTGCTGTTAATGGTTTGAAAAGACCTTTTAATTAAAGCTGCAGGTTGGAGCTGCCGCCTGAGTCCCTGGGGTGGGGGTGGGGGTGGGGGTGGGGGAAGAGCCTTGCCAAGGCTTGTCTCACCCCTTACAGAGCTGAGGCTGCTGAGCTGAGGTCCCAGGCTCCTGAGGGGAAACTGAGGCAGGGTGGGGGGCCTCAGTCCTTCTCTCTGGGCAACCAGATCTTTCCAGAACAGATCGTTTAACATTCATTTCCTGATGTGAGCCTTGGCTGGTTTTCTGTCTGTGGAAGCCATGAGCCCCCGGGGGTCGAGACAGCAGGGACCTGGATGGGTGGGTGGCTTTGGCAGCCACAAAGCCACCCTCTCAGTTTGCTTGTGCCCCCAGGCACATTAAGAACAATAAGGAGATGGCTCAGATCTGGCCCAGGCTGAGCACCTAAGCACATGCAGCCATGCTGCTGGGCCCAGCCTGCCCGCAACGTTCTGGGAACCGTGGCTGCTTTATGGCCCAGCGCTGCCTCCTTCCCTCCCTTCCTAGCCCGGATCCTCCTCACCTATGAGCTGCCTCCTCTGGGAAGCCTTCCCAGACCCACTTTTCCCCCTGTGCAAGCTCCTGCTTGCAAGAGCAGCTTGACCGCCATGGATAAGTGATTTCACAGGACTTAAGATCCTGACTTCTTCTCCCTGTATCTATAGAGCAATGTGTGTGTGTTGCCCTGGGCTTCACGGTGCTTCTGCCCCCTCGGTCTCTCACCATCCCTCCAGCCCTCAGACACCTGTGTGTGTCCACTAGCCGTTAATGCAGACAGGTTTCTGGCTGCCACGGTCACACCAGATGACAACTGTTGACTTGCCATGCTGGACCCTTCCACCTTGCAGGATATTTGCACTGGCTTGTCCCTCTGCCCTGGACTCACTGTCCTTCACACCACAGGAGTCACCCCCATCGTGCTGGGCCCGAGTTCAGATGTCACTCACATGCATTTTTCTTATGTTTTTTTCTCCAATGGTAGAATAGTGGCCACTACACCAGCCTCTGGGGACAAGTGACTCCCTAGCATGTGGCATGTGGCATGTGGATGGCACTGGAGTAGAATTTGGTCCCCCTGTCCCCCCTGGGGAAGGAGAACAAGGGGCCGTCTTCTTCAAGAGAGGTCCCACCATCAACTTGGCCAGCTGCCCTGGCTCCCGTGGTTCCTCGGGTGTGTCATGAGTTCACCAAGGCTTTGTGTCCCACAAAGGTGAGCCTTGCTTGCACTTCCTTGCTGCAGCACCACTGCTTTTCTCCCCGGGATCCCTGGGGCACAGCAGCGTTGCGCGGGCCCCTACTGCACCCAGTGTCTGTCACTGTTCATACTTTTTACCCTCTGGCAAAGAGCTCAGCTATTGAGAGCTTCTGAACATGGGAGGAAAAAGAGAGCAAGAGGGACTGCAGAGGTGGCTCAGTCGGTACAGGGCTCCCCTTCCGAGTACAAGGACCCATTTAACCTGCTGGGTGTGGTATGCACACTTGTAATCCAGTGCTGGAGAGGTGTTCGCTGGTGCTCACCTGATTGGTGAGCTCTGGGCCAATGAAAGACTGTCTCAAAGGAGGCGGGGATGGCCCTGAGGATGACAAGACTGTCTCTAGCCTACCCCCCATGCACACATGCACACTTTTTTTTTTTTTTTAAGTGAGGAGGATTCATTCTAGAGGCTGGAAAGTTCTGAGAGTGAGGGCTAATGTCGTGCTTTCCCCAGGCTGACTGGGGACAGCAGATCCATTTCACAAACTAGACAGTGACGAGGCTTACTTAACCATGCAGTACCTGTGCAAGGGTCAAAAAATAAAAAATAAAAAATAAAAAATGCAGACTCAACCCCAGGCCGATTCACAAGCCCCTGGAGGCGTGACTTCATCCAACCCCCGAGGCAGAGCTAGTACTTACAGAGGCTCCTGGCAGCACAAGCCCCTCAAATGGCATGACCACCCTAGCACCCTGCTGGAGAGAAGGCGGCTGAGAGGCTGTGGTGTGGGCAGGGATAGCTGGAGCAGGTGCCCACACAGCTGGGGAGGAGGGAACAAAGGGCCAGGTAAAGGGGAGGTGGCTCTGAGATGCCAGCAGCCAAGATGGGTCCCTCCACCTGGGCCATCACCCCTGCCATGCTGGGCACTTGGGTTCTGGGCTATGGAAGCTCTGTGAACTCTAATCAGAGAGGAGCCCCTCTCTATAGACGTTTTAAGCCCAGACGTGGCATGTGTACCCCTGGGCCCTTGCCACGTCTCCTAGTGAAAAAGGCCCAGGCTGGCCGTTGCCTACTGCCGGGGCTACAATTTAGAGGACGCTATGATACCCCCTCAGTGGATTCCCTCCCTTTCTCCTGTGATGTCAAGAAGGAATAGGGCTTGGCCTGTCCAAAGAGGATGCTGAAACTCTCAGGCAGGGAAGAGAGGAGAAGAAAGAAGGGGGGTCTAGTGGTTTGTGGGTGTGTGGGTCAGCAGCTTCCGTCCCTGAGCCTGGGGGTCTCTGGCTGTCCCAGGATGCTGTGGGGTGAGGCGGGGGCCGCGAGGGAAGCTCCTCAGGCTGTGTGACACAGTGAAGCTGGACATGTGTGGGGAGCCTCGTCTGCTGAGATCTGGGTGCTGGCGGGGACCCAGCCATGAGTAACAGGGGGGTGGCAGGGAGGCCCATCTGGATGCTTCCAGAACGATAGTAAGAAACCACCAGTCATTCATTTAGTAAACATACATTGGGTGTCGGCAGTGTTCAAGGCTCCAGGTAGCCCGGCCTCTGCCCTTAGAAACCACCAGCCTGGGCGGCGCCATCAAATAAATGCAACCAGGCAAACAGAGGAACCCACTCTTAGGCAGGGGATAGGGTGGGTGGGGGGGGGTTATCCTTAGGAAGTGTCACTTGAGCCAAAAAACATGTAACAGCTGCCCAGGTGAAGAGGTGGGAAGGCCATTACAGGCAGGAACATGGTAAAGCACACGGACCATTTCCCATGTGGTAGGAATACACTTCAAGAAAGGGAACCTGCGGGACAGGGAGGATTGTGCTGGAAGGGCAGGGACCTGGCAGCCTCAGGGGGTCCTAGCTCAGAGTAGGAGCCCTGCAGGCTTGAGGTGTGGACTTCTATATGCTCTGGCTGGTTGCTGGGTCAGGAAAGGTAGCCCGCGGGGTGTGTTGAGAACCAACTCCGGTTAGGGATATCCGGTAAGAACCACGGATGGGGCTTGAGGCAAACCACAAAAGAGCCTGCATGTAGGGAGGGTTTCCCCTCAATCCACAACCCTGACAAAGGTGCCAGGAAGTGAGAGACCCTCCTAGAGCCCCCGACCCATGGAAGACGTGGATTCCAGGCTGAGTGGAGGAGGCAGAGGGGGAAGGGGGGCAGTTGAGAGCCAGAGCCGAAGAGTCGAATCTGGAGCAGCCAAGGGTGTCCCATTTAGCGTATTCGTGGTTGGCTGCCATTGTGCATACCCCCCTCCACAAACTCGGGGAGACCTAGTTCCCAACATTCTCCGAGAAACAGTTCCAAATTGGAGCCCTGATGTCACCTCCTCCCTCTGGCTACCCACAAGAGCGTGTGCATCCTGCCTTTGCCTCAGGAAATTCTGCCTGTTCTGGAAGTGAAGGCAGGACGAAAGTGGGGTGTCCCTGGAGCACCCACACACACACACTTGAGAGCTGGGCCAGAGCTACCCGGCTCTGTCTTGTGATTCACGTCATGTGGCTGTCCCCAGGGTAGAGGGGCTACATGGTTTACCATCCCTGGGGCCTGAGGTGGTGGGAATAGGGTGGCTTATGGGAGAAGCTACTGGAGGCTCCTTATAAGCTACCATACCCGTGTCCCTGGACACACAGCAGCCTGGGCCAGCTGGCTTGCACCTTGGCCTTCTGCTGTTGGTGTGAGCTGCTGGGGCAGGGCTGAGTGGAGAGAGGAGGGACTGCTTCTCAGAAGGGACCTGGACTTATGGGAGGCCAGACCCCTTGGTGGCTGTCTGGAGATTGGTGGGGAAAGGGCTTGGGTGTGAGCTTAGGAGCTCCATTGCTGGGACTGGGAGGCAGAGGGGGTGGCATAAGTAGCTGTCACTGAAGGGGTGAGTCAGGCACCATTGGAAGCATTGAGTCAGCCCCAGGGGACAAGGGGGAAGAGACACAGCCAAGGTCAATTCCAGCAAGTTGGGCCCTGAGCACCCCTCACCTCGCTAGGCCTCCCCTGGAATAGATAGCCCGCTTAGGGAGAGAGGGGAGTCACCGCTATCCTGGTGCAGGGAGGGAAATCGAGGCCCAGTTCACTCCTCCCTGGCTGCGAGCCTTTCTCTTCAGGCCCCCGACACTTATCAAGGCATGCCCAGTCACAGGGCCCAGCCAGCCCTTTTCAGCAGAATCTGCTGCCAGTTCTTATTTCTCAGCCCTTGTCCCTGTCAGAGGAATCATGTGTAACCTGCGCTTTTCTCTGTCCCAGGCCCTTGGGACATGAATCACAGCATGATCCTTTTACCAGCTTTGTCTGCCCCAGGCCAGGAGCTCAGAGACATGCATCTTGATGACTACCTTACCCCGGGGTCTTGTCAAGTGCACGCAGTGTACAGGCAGGATGGCCCTACTGCACGGGACTCGTAGGTTAAGTCTGAGGAAACAGTCCTTGGAGACCCCTTGTCCCCAAAGGTCACTGCTACTGCAGAAGGAGGTGGGGATGATCTGAGGCAGAGCCCTAGCTCTGGTCAGACTACTCTGATACATACAATAGGCACTTAGTAAATCCTGGGTTGGCAGAGATGGGAGAGGGTTTTTTTAAGAGCTACCCAGTGTGGGGGGTGGGGAGGAGCTGGCCCATCCTCTTACTCCGTCCTTCCAGTGTTTCCTGACACAGCACGGGTACATTGTCCTCAGAAGTCAGTGGGCACCATGGCAGCCCACCTTCCACCAGCTGACAATACAGCCTAGGGTCTCTGTAGACGCCTCATCTGATGATCTTCTGGTTTCTTTCATTGAGAGCAGGCAGAGACTTAGCGGCTCATCTCCGAGCCTCGGACCCCTCTTTGATAGAGTTAGTGCAGTGTGGCTCTGTGTGGACTGAGGGAAGCTGTGGGGTGCGTGTATAGGGGAGAGTGGATGCATGTTTTGGGTTGAATAAGGGGATATGTGGGATGGACAGGTTGGGGTGTGAGGCCAGGAACCTGTCCGGGGAAAGGGGCTGGAGGCCTCAACCTGGCAGCTTCCCAAGCCTTGAAGGCCAGGCCAGCTCCCACCCAAGGCCCCATGGCGGTCTCAGTTCCAATCATGTTGATTAATGGCCACCGAGTACAAGGGCGCCGGCAGCCACCCCCCTCAGCGGAATCAGCTGCGATCTACGGGATTGGCTCCCTCGGGGAGCAACCATCTGAGCTCAGAGAGGCTCCAAAAGTGGGTCAGTGCTGGGCGGGGCCTGGATGGCCGCAGCCGACAGGAAGGGAGGGCCTCAGACTGTCTTCCTTGTCCCAGAGGTGAGGTGGCATACCTAGGACCCCATGGCAGGGGGACTGTGAGTGTCCGTTGCCTCAGAGGCACAGTTGTCTCAACTGCTGGCAGGGCATATTTTTCTCCTTTGGCTGACAGTGGAGACCCAAAGCCAGGGCTAGCCTGTGGTACTAGATACCTTGGACTCAAGGGGATGCCTTAGACTCAAGGCAGCCAGGGAAACCCTCTCTGCCAGGGTGACCTGGGTGAAACCAAGGGATGAAGGGCCAGTTGTGTGATGTCTGGGAGAAGTGAGCCTGTGGTAGCACTTACACAAGCTGGCCTGCGGGTGAGGGAGGCAAGTGGCTGCAGGGTGTTGAGGGAAGGCGAGGGACATGGTGCTAGGAATGGGGCAGGGGTGGGGAAGGACCTTGAAGAGCCTCCTGCATCGCAGTCAGAAGTTCAGATCTCCTTACTGGGGAGGGAGGCAGCAGCCCCCTCATAAGAGGGAGTCAAAGGGGCACTTGGGGAAACAGTCCGGAGAGGTGGCTGTTGCGGATACCCTGACGTATGATGGCCGTGGAGTGGCAGAGGAGAGCCAGCCCTGAGGGCTGGAATCTAGCATGGCATTTCTTGTTGAAGCCACTTAGAGAGCGTCTGCTAGGCAGCCACTGACTTAAATGGCTCAATCCCATGCTCCCGTGCTCCTCGCACAAGGCCCAGGAGTCTTGTTTTATAAAAGTGACACCGCTCGAGACAGATGCCCTTGATTCACTCATGGTCCCTTAGCTGAGGAGGAGCTGGTTTTGGATCCCACCCTAATCTTAATGCCTCCCTGGATCCCCATTCCTCCCAGACCCCAAGGCCACACCTCCTCAAGGTGAAAATTGGATGCTTGAGGCTGCCAGGAGTCCCCACCTCCCTGCCCAGTGGGTTTGAGTCACTTCTGGGTGTGCGTGTGTGTGAGCCTACACTTCACCCATCAGAAACTGACAACAGGATTGGGCTAGGAGCATACCTGGGTCTGGAGGGGGCTCAGCCGGGTGCATGCCCGAGTGAGTCTGGAGGGACCTGGTGTGCCCCCTCCTCCCTGCTGATGCTCCTGTTGCCTGCCGACAAGGCCTGTGACAGACCCTGTGTGGGCGCCGGTCATTGGCCCACAACTGATACCTGCCATCTCTGGGCCATTTGTGTCTCTTCCAGCAGGGTAGAGAGACGGGATCGTGAGGGGAGGTGCCAGCCTGTGGTTCCGGCAGTATAGGCGGGGATTCCTGCTTGCAGAGCCAGGGAGCCCAGCCTGCAGTGAGGTAACGAAGCCTGTCCTGGGCGGCTTTCTGGGTGAACTGTGGATGACTTGAACCTCCCCAACTGGATACTGAGAACAGAGAGGGGATAGATTTTATGATTTTTTTTTTTTTTACTGGATTGGCCTCTGCTCTCCGTCTCGCTAGCCATGTGATCCTGGACAGCCGGCTTCACCTCTCTGTGAACACTGTTTCACAGGCCTGCCAGAAAGAGAGAAGGCAAACCCTTGGGGAGCCAGCATCCTGTTCATGTCACCTTCCTGAAGCTCACCATCTACCATCCTACAGTGAGTGAGAGCTGACACTTTGGTCCTCTCCATCCATTGTGACTGCCTCTGCGTTGCCGTTTGGAGGAAACTGAGCCCCAGCAGATGACCTGGTGCAAGATCTCATAGCCAGCTGTGCTTCTCCTCTGGGCCCCTCTCCATCAGTCTACCTTCCTGATTCCCAGCCGGGCAGACTGGCCGCTCGCTGGGCAGAGCCTGCTCTTAGAAGCGTGTGGTTTCAGCACCACGGGCAGCGGCCAGATGCTGGCGTGGTTCAACTCCCCCTGGTCCTTATATGCTGTGTGGAGGCAGCAGGTAGAGTCGGCTGGGCATAGTGAGTCTCCCTTCCTGGGTTCCTCCTGGAGCCACCTCCAGGCCCAGACACTGCCACCCCCACTCTAGGCCTTAGCGTCACCATGGAAACGGTGCAGGAATGCACTCCCAAAGACCCAGCTTCAGGAATCTCAGGCTCATGCGGCCTTGGGAAGCCCCAGTGCTGGATCTGATGGGATTGGTTCTGCTCCCAACCACTCTACAAATGGGAAAATCAAGGCCACGGGGAAGGGAAGGCTGGCCTTACGGCTCCATTATGTAGATGGGTATGCTAAAGCGAAGCGAGCATCCTTGGGGACCTGCACCAGCTGCCTGGAAACCTGATTCTGGAGGAACCTGTCCCTCTTCTTGCTGGGCGTGTGACGACTGTGTGGGATTTGTCTCAGCACACCCACGCTACTCGCTGTGGGTAGACACTGAGGTCCGGGCCACGGCTCATGGTCACAGTACATCCTGTGGACGTGGGCAAAGTTGGCCTGGGTTCAGACCCAGCCCTACCCTCTCCGGCCATGACACTTGGCTGCTTGTCTGTGAAATGGGGGAAGCCAGGACCCATGTCACAGGGTGGCTGGTGTGAGCAGCCGTATCAGCAGTAGTTAGCGTCACCTGTGGTCGGCGCCTTGGTAAATGTGTGTGAACGGCTGCATCCGTGAACGGCAGAATCACCTGCCAGCCCACTGCAGGGGCTTTCTCTGGGCCCGTGGGCAGCTTCTCAGTCTGTCCCATTCTTCACTCTACAGATGTTTGCTCCCCACCCATATGGCCAGAAGGCCCACCTTGGAGTTTATTCTGCAAGGGAATCCTCTGGGCAGAGCTCAAGGTGCGTGCAGGGCTATGACCCCATACTGGATAGTTGGGGAGACTAGGACATCTTCCTGGGAGGCTCAAGGAACGCTGCTTGCATCCACAGGGCAGGTGGGCTGATGCAGCAGCTCTGCACAAGCCTCGGTGGGCAGATGCCAGTAGCTTGGCACCAGCGCTGGTGCCTGGCCCAAGCTGAGCCACAGGGGAAGAGGCAGTCCATGGGATCCCACGGAGGGCATGCAGAGTGAGGAGGATGTTCACGGCTGAGATTGGCAGATGGTGCTACGGATGGAGGGAGCAGAGCCCACGACGTGGTGCAGGCAGGAGAAACAGGTTGTGCCTGGAGTGTGGAGTGGGCTGAGGAGCTGCAGACTTACGCAGAGGAGGTGCCTCATCTGTGGCACCGTGCCTTGCACAAGCCCCTTGGTTTTCTTGCTTGCTTCCCTGGCATAGCTCAAGGAGTTTCAGACCTCTACACCCCCACCCTGACCCCAGCTCATGCCTGGGGTCCCCACCCACCCACCTCTCTGCTCTAGAAACTGAGTCATACTCTGACCTTGAAGCCAGTGAAATGAATCCTGCAGTGGGCAAAGGCAGCTTGACTCCGGAGGTGCTGGTTGTAGGAATGCAGCTCCGTCTAACGGGAACTTGGGTACTGCTGCGGGAGACTCTGGGGGAGAAACAGGCAGCCACTGGGGATGGAGAGGACATCCTAGCTCTCAGATCATGATGTGTGGTGACCTCTGAACCCAGTCCTTCTGTTTTACTCAAGTCCTGCCTGAGCGGGTGCCTGGGCCACCCCATCTTGCTCTCACTGGGCTCTGTGTCACAGCCGGATGTGTGGGCAGCGCTCATGGATACTGGGACAGGCACTTGGGAGGACTGAGCGGCTTGTGGGCAGCACTGCCTGCTCCCAGCCTGGGCCAAGGCTGTCGGGAGAGGCAGGGCCCTGGCTTGCTGACTGCATCAAGCTCGGCGGTGGTGCTGGCTGCTGTAGGAAAGAGGATAAAGCAATGGTCTGCAGAGAGGCCGTGAGAGGAGTTGGGCAGATGGGCCAGACAGGGAAGGGGTACTGAGCGTGGCCATTAGGATCACCTGCCATTTGTTCAGCGGGTGTGTAGTGCGCACTTACCGTGAGCTGTGGAGAACAAGTCAGGTACCCTCTTCTCTTGCAAAGGCTTCATGGTCAGAGTTTGAAGTTGCCATTTTCATGGGAAAGCTGTGAGTCTCTGCCTCCGAGTGAAAGGCCCCCCCCCCAAATAATAGCGTAAGCAAGATGGAGATGTGCTCCCATCCCACATAAGAGTCTGTTCCTCCCCAGATGTAGGCAGCGGGATGTCCTGTGCTGGCTGACCCCTTACCCTGTGACCATGAGGCCACCCAGCAATATAGTGGCATCTAGAAGGGCTGCCTCGGGAGCCTGCTTGCCCCGCTGACCCTTGACAGCTGTGGGGAGCAGCGTGTAAAGCCAGCAGCAGGGTAGGGAGGGGCAGAGTTCTGGTCTGGCCAGTATCTGAAGCCAGCATCTCCCAGGGGACATACCAGTCCTCTGCATCCCTGAGTCTTGGCCTGGCCCTTCCCTGGAGAGCTCCATTCAGGATCCTACCTGCTTAGCATGTCCAGAGTGGAGTCTGTGTTGGCCCACAGGCCTGCCTGGCCTGAGCATGATGGCGTCACCGTCTGGAGGGTGCCCAGGAGGCACCCCTTGCCGGGGACTTCCTAAAAGTGCAGCGTACATCTTAAGAACTCATCCCAAGATGCCACAGATTTACAGTATTCAACCAGCACCACAGTTGCCTATTGGCACCCAGTCTCCATTCCCACTCTAGGCCACTGGTTTCTTTGTCTCTATAATTTAGCCTTTTCTAGAAAGGTCATATAAATAGAGACATGTAGTGACGTGCGTCTAGTTTCTTGCACTCAGCTTACAGTTTTGGCATTCATCTATATTTTTTTTGCATGTATTGGATCTTATCCCTTTTCAGTGCTCAGTACTATTCCATTTTGTAAATATACCATGCTTTGTTAATCTGCTGCCTGGATGGAGCATTTAGATGCGTTTGGCTTGAGGTTGCAATGAACAATGCTATTGACCTGTGTGCTTCTGTGGTCCCAGGGGACGCTGACCATGGTATTACTGAGACATGGGGAGGATATCTGTGTCTGCCTCGGGCGGAGGGCTGCTTGTCCTGCAGGCCTGAAATATATGCCATTGGCCCCTAAAGAAAAGGTTTGCTTGACCCTGTTATAGCTCAAAGTCAGGGTTCCATGGCCCGTCTCCCCTTCTCATCGGAACCGAGGGCTGGAAGCTGTTTCTAACCACATCCTTGTCCTGTAGCCCACTACAGCCTGAGTGTGAGTGGTTCCCGTGGCCTTTTTGAAGAGTGTGTGTCTGTGTGCGCACAGGTGTGTGAGAAGGCCAGAGGTTGATGTAAAGTGTCTTCCTCAGTCACTCTCGGGGTCTCTCACTGAACTATTGCTCACTGACTGGATAGACTAGCTGCCCAGTGAGCTCCAGGGATCCACCTTACACATGTCCGCCCCTCTGCCCCCACCCCTGAGCTCCCCAGAGGAAACACAGTGCTGTGCCCAGCCTCTACACAGGAATTCAAGCCTCATCTTTGCTTGGCGGGTACTTCCCTGACTGGGCCATGAGCTGTACCTCCCAGCTGTTTTTTGTTTTGTTTTGTTTTTGAAGCCGAGTCTCGTGTATCTCAGGCTGCCTAGAATTGGGCATGAAGTTGAGAGTCACCTTGAACTGGTGGTCCTCCTGCTGCCAGCACGGTCAGAGCATAGACCACCACGCTTGACTGACTTAGAGCTGTGGATCCAAGGGACTCAGAACTCTGCGTTCTAGGCGGACACTCCACGCAGCCCCTTGACTGGCTTCTGGAGCCCAGTGTCTCCTGACTCAGACCCCAGATAGAGAACCTCCATTCTTCCCAGCTCATCACCACCCCAGGCCTCCCCCCACTGAGCCGCGGGGTGCTTATTTTCCACAAGAAACTGACGAAGTGCTTGCTGCTCCCAGGGAAAAGGCCAGTCTCCGAACTGGCAAGGACGGGACCGTCCAGATGCCTGAGTCCCTGCCTGTCTTCCCAGGCCTGTCCCCTCTCCATGTCCCCCTCCTTCGGTGGAGTCTACAGGCTGGTTCCCCACTTTGCAGAAGTTTCCCAAACATGGCATGCATTGGCCCTATTTGTTTTCCCGCCTGCCTACCTGGTGGCTTCCTGTGGCTGCCCCTGGGCCCAGCCAAGAGCCCTCTTTTCCCATATGTCCAAAACACAACCCTCAAGGCTGGCTGCTGGCCCCCACAGCCCTGGGCTTCTACCCATTACTGTGGACTGCGATGTCTGTTTATGTATCTGCCACCCCCATGGGATTGGGTGTTCCAGGGACATTGCCTGACTCATCTTGTCCTCATTGTGGCCCAGTTTGGGGCCACGTACAGAGTAGGAGCCCAAATGTTTGTGTGCAGGGCACCGTGTTCTCTGTATTTGCGCCAGAGCCCTGAGGAATTGGATGAGGCTTCAAAGGGGGTGGGCGGCGGCTGTGAGGCGGCCATGGACGAGAATAGGTAAAAGTGCTAAGTGTGAAGGGGCCATGACGCCTGAGCAGCCACCCTGCTCTCTGCAGCCTCCCCTGCAGCCTTCAGACTGTGCACTTGTCTTGAATGTAGGTGGAAGGTGCACCCCCACCGCTCTGTGAGAACAAAGACAAGCATGCCTGGCTCCTGTCCACATCTGGCCCAAGGCAGGAGGCTGCCAGCTGTTTCTTGAGTGACCTTGGGCTGTAGACAAGCAGCTAAGTGGAGGGCGTGGCACAGCCTTGAGTTTGAAAGCCAGCCAGTGGTTCAGGGCTTGGCTTTCTAGCAAAGTGACAGTGTGCTTAGTGAATTGTGAGCACCCTGGAAATGGGGTCCGAGGCTGTGATGCCAAAGGCCACCTGGTCCCTAGCCAGCAGGAGAGCAGCATAAGCTATGTGCAGCTATCAGACTTGATAGATTCAGTTCTTCGAGCCTAGCGTATCTATGTCACACACAATGTCCTCTATACTTGGAAAATGTGTATCTGTGGGATGTGGAAATTTAATCATGGGGGCCATTTTTAATTCTGGGGAGAGACAGTCACTTACCATGCAACCTGAGGTCACGCAGTGCCCTCCACTGCAAAATGGGTGACCAGCAGCCTGCAGAGCTGGGAGGGTACCGGAGGGAACAGGGGCCTCAGGAACGGTGACATGTGTCAGGATCTGCTGTGACTGCCCGACAGGCCTTGCTCTGCAGCTGTGAGAGATGACAAGTGTCTACATCGGGCGCTCAGAGGGGAACCTCCCTGCCTGCTTCCAACTCCCAGATCCAGCTTGGGGAAACTGCCTCTGCTTCTCCAGATCAGGAGTGGTAGTAGGTAGGGGCGAGGGGGGTAGGTCTGAGGCCATGGCCAGGGGCTGAGACTGGCTCAGAGCAGGAGACAAGGAAGAGTAAGGACAGTTTAGAGTTGGAGCTGGCCTCTCTGTCCAGTCTGGGCTCGGGCCAGCCCACTGCATCCTGCACCACCAGCCACTGAGCTTGGGGTTAGCAGCAGCAGCAGCAGCTCAGTGGCACCTCCGCTGGGCAAAGCGTTCCACTGCCTGCCAGCTGACTGGTGGGTGTTCACAGTTCTTCATAGCCATCCTGGCCATGCCAGTTGTGTGCTGAGGCTGTCAAGACCTTCAGTACAATAAGATATTTTGAGAGCGGGAGAGAGTGCATTTGCATACCTTTTATTATGGCATATTGTTATAACTCTACTTTATTAGTAGTTATTGTTATTAATTCCTACTCTGCCTACTCCCGAGCGGAGCTCTATCACAGATGTGTGAGCAGGACGAAGCATGGTGTGCCCAGAGCTCAGGACTCTCTGAGACTCGGGAGTACAGTGGGGGCCTTGGGATGTCTCCCCTGGGAGAAGAGGACAGGGCAGCCACTGTGCTGAGTGAGTGGGTGTGCGTGAACTCCCGTGGCTCTCACACCAGACCTCACCAAAGTCAGCCCTCCAAGGTCAGTGGCTACCAGGTGGTGCTGGAATCTGGCCACAGGGTGTGTAGCTCCAGAAGGTCCCAAGACTCACTCGACCCTCCCAGTAGCTTTGGAGTCAGCCACAGTGGACCCTTCCATCCTGACCTCTGCGTGGTCAAGTTCCGCCTCCACCCTGAACCACACATGGGTCTCCTTCTGTCTGCGCCTCGTCTGGCCTGTGGCCTCACGGGTTGCCTTCGTCACAGCTCAGTTCTTGAGTGAGACTCATGAGACCAGGCGTGGGCTCCAGGTCAGTTTTCATACCGTTACGTCCAGTGCAAGAGGTTTTAATTATTATTTGTTTGTTTGGTTGTTTTTTTTTTTTTTTTAAATTATGTATACAGTATTCTGCCTGCACGTACTGCAGGCCAGAAGAGGGCACCAGATCTCATTGTGGATGGTTGTGAGCCACCATGTGGTTGCTGGGAATTGAACTCATGACCTCTGGAAGAGCAGTCAGTGCGCTTAACCGCTGAGCCATCTCTCCAGCCCCCCCCCCTTTTTTTTCTTTTTTTCTTTTTTTGGTTTTTTGAGACAGGGTTTCTCTGTGTAGCCTTGGCTGTCCTGGACTCGCTTTGTAGACCAGGCTAGCCTCGAACTCATAATGATCCGCCTGCCTCTGCCTCCCGAGTACTGGGATTAAAGGCGTGCGCCACCACGCCCGGCTGAGGTTTTAATTATTAGCGGTGGCCTTGAGGGTTGTCTGTGAGTAGCCAGAGGAAGCTGGTATGGGCTGGTAGACTTAGGGGCAGGTAGTTTGGTGGTGAACGGTGGCCAAGTGGCATCTGTTCCAGAGCTCTGAGGGAGATGATAGTGGCAAGAGGAGAGGCAGTAGTCTGGGAGGCTTGGGGGGCAGAGGCAGGAAACAGGTTTTGTGAAGGAACACGCAGGAAGGAAGTTGGGATGGCGCCCATATTTCTGCTACAGGGACTCCATTGATTGGCGGCATCACGGGAAGAGTGGACTGACTGCAGGCAGGGCGTGGGGCCCATTTGGGTATTCGGATATGACCTAGGAGCCTGAGGCAAGGCTAGGAAAGCAGCTGGGAGAGGGACTTTGTGCAACAGGCCAAAGAGCTTAGGGTTCGGGTTAAGGAGGAGACTTGGGAGGTCAGTGTCCCTGTGTGGTGCAGGCCAGCAGGTCACTCACTGCCTTGGCATTGAGTGAGAGGGCCTGGGGACAGAGGAAGCCTCTTGTGGAGAGGCAGGCCAGGCCAGCAGAGGAGAGCCTGGGGCAGGAGGGCCTGCCTGTCTGTGCTGCTTTTAGAAACCACTTTCCCGTTTCAAGTTTATTGAGCTAAAAGCTCCTGTGTAAATCTGTTTTGCAAATTGAATTTTTGGACAACAAACACCACTTTAATGCACGGGATGGCATGGCCAACGGCTTTGGAGGCGTCCTGGCCGAGTCCGGTTAGAAGGCCCTACACCCTGTGACCAAGGACTGCCTCGGAGTTGACCTCCCAGCTGTGGCACCAGCCTCAATGCCACTCAAGTGTTGAAAGGGTCCTGTACAGAAGCAGGTGCAGGGAGGCAGTGAGCCATGGAGGTCACAGCGCTTGGAGCAGAGATTGGTGGACCTGCGAGATGACTCTAGGGATCAGGGTCACGTGAGAGATGTTCAAGAGTCTTCAAGAAGTAGAAGGGACAGAAGAGCCCCTGGTCGCATGGTGGCATCCCAGGAAGGCGACCAGGTTAGAAGATGACAGGGGATGTTAGAGTCTGCGAACTATCTGCTCAGGACGTTACTCACAAAGCGTGTGAGATGGGCACAGGGCCGCCCACCATTGCCACAGGACCTGTGTGTGAGGGGCAAGGTGGGCCGGAGAGAAATGTCGGGCCTGTGAGAGGGAAGCAGGAGAAACCTGTCAACGGGTCAGTAAAAATCCACTCACCATTGGAAATATTTGCTAAATGCTGCCAGCTGCACTGTGTGTGTCTGGCCCAGGGAACTCTCACAGCTCTGACTTGGGGTGGGGGTGGGGCACCTCGTGGGCGGGGCCAGCGTCCTATCTGGTAGTGATACTGCAGAGAATGGCAAGGCCCAAGCTTGAACACTAAAGCTTGGATGCTGGGGATATCCAAGGGAATGGCCAGGGACTAACAGCATCCTGCATTTTCCTGAGCCTGTGTGGGGACTTTGAGCCACCCCTATCTTAGATATCAGCAACTGGGCCAGAGAAGTTAAGAAATTGGCCCAGAAGACTGGGCAAGCCACACCTTTAAGCCCAACACTAGGGAGCCAGACATAAGCCGATATTTTGGAGTTCAAGGCCAGCCTGGTCTACATGGCAAGTTCCAGGCCAATCAGTCACACAGTGAGACCCTGTGGCAAAGCAAAACAAAAAGATGAAGACCCTTGCCCAGGGCCGCAGAGTTTGACGTTGAGGCCTCTGCTCTTTAGTTACAAACTCTCACCGTGGGGCTGTAGCGCCTGCTGTTGGCCAGTGTGTACGGAGGCCTGGCTGGACCACTCATCAATTCAAGCACTCAGCGCTAGAAAGGTTGTGAAGAGCCGGGCATGGTGGCGCACGCCTTTATTCCCAGCACTCGGGAGGCAGAAGCAGGTGGGTCACTATGAGTTCGAGGCCAGCCTGGTCTACAAAGCGAGTCTAGAACAGCCAAGGCTACACAGAGAAACCCTGTCTCGAAAAACCAAAAAAGAAAAAAAGAAAAGAAAGGTTGTGAGGAAAGTGAGAGAATAAGGCTTGAGGACATCTGGGCCACCGATTAGCCAGGCAAAGGAAGAGCACAGGTGAAGGCCCTGAGGCAAGCACACGCCTGGCGTGTCTGACAAGAGCGTGAAGGCCAGTGGGCCTGGAGCAGAGGAAGCAAGTGGGGAGTGGAGGCTTGAACTGAGGTGATGCAGGTGGCTGCCTGTGGTGGCTAAAGGGTTGTCTGCTGGTACTTGAGGTCAAGTGAGGGCCTGGAGTTCTTAGAGCCGAGTGGGGTTAAGATCCGACTTCAGTTCTAACCTGACAGCTCTGGCTTCTGTGCTGGGAGCAAGAGTAAAAAAAGAAGAGAGAAGACCAGAGCCTGCATGGACAGTCCAGGCAAGAGCTGGAGGTTACTGAGCACACGCGGCAGTGGATGAAGGGCAGGTGTGGCAGTGCGGCTTCCTGACGCATGGCTGTGGGTCCAGTGCGTAGCTCAGCCTGGATGTGGGAAGGGAGAGGTAGCAAGAATGACACCAGAGGAGCTGGAGAGATGGCTCAGTGGGTAAAAGTAAGAGCACTGACTGCTCCTCCAGAGGTCCTGTGTTCAATTCCCAGCAACCATATGGTGGCTCACAACCATCTATGATGAGATCTGGCGCCCTCTTCTGGCTCGTAGGTGTATATGCAGGCAGAGCGCTGCATATATAATAACAAATAAATCTTTAAAAAAAAAAAAAGAATGACACTGGAGTCTGGGCATCAGTGGCTGGAAAGACGGGGTTCTGTGGACACAGACAGCTGTGGGAGGGGTGCTTCATGAATGACTTTTCACCTCCATTATTCCTGCTAATCCCTGGCTTCCTGGGCAAGGGGGGTGTGTGTGAAGTAATTGAGGCTCACTGCAGGTACACGGCCATCTCAGGATTAGAAGGGAGTGGGGCCCAAACCTAGAACCAGGTGCACACTAGGGTTTCTGATTCTGGTTCAACATTCAATTAGTAGGGGCCTACCAGGTGCCAAGTGCCATGCTGGGTGCTGGCACCAGTGGGTGAGATGAGCACGCTTTACTCTGGTGGCATCCAAGAAGTCCTGGGGCCAGTAGGAACCCAACCAGTTAGGGGTCTGGTGGCTTCCCGGGAGCACACAGACCTCTGTGATAGAGGGCTTCTTGGGGGTACATTGTAAGTTTTCCCCAAGGAGGCCACGGGCTCCTAGATTCTGGATGGCCTCCAGCAAGTTCTGTTGTCTTATTTTCAAAGGATCAGGATGGTTTTAATAGAGTTACCGAGCCATCACTCACGTGCCACACGATTCAGTGTTAGCAAGTGTCCTGTTAGGTCCTTTTAGCTCACACCCAGAGCTGCGTGTCTGCCGGTCACCACGGTCCATCTTAGAACCTCTCCATTGCCCCAGAAAGTGCTTCTGCCACCTCCAGCCCCTCTTGTTCCCCACCAGAGCCCTTGGCAGCCTGGACTCTGCCTCCCGTCTATACCAAGCTTCCTCTGACGAACAGTCTATGTCCCTGGCGCTGGGCAACGTGAGGCCTTTTGTGTGGGACTTCTTTGTCTTTGCGTTGTGTGTCCATCATCTGTGTTGGAGTCCAAGACGAAACAGTGTCACAGCCAGCAGGGGCCTAGGGCCTGTTACCCATCATAGAGAAGAAGAAATGGGGGGTGCCTTTCAGCCCTCCCTCAGCAGGCAAGCTTGGGGGCTCAGAGCCCTCCAGGTCAGGATGCCTCCCTCTGCTGCCACCTCTTCCATCAGCCATAAGGCTGGGGGAATCTGGCTCCCAGTGATAACCTGGTGGGAACAGCACCTTCCCCAGTGGGAGCATTGAGTGTGTTGTGGGTTCTCACATCCCGCAATGCACCTGAGGTCTTCCATGCACTTCTGAGTATGTGTCCTTTCATTGAGAATTTTCTCATGTCTCCTTTCCGGCTACCCAAACCCTTGCTAGTCCTGCTCATGTTTCTTGGCTGCGGATGCTCTTCCTCGGGGAGGGAGATGGGCTGCGTAGTCCAGAGGGCTGGACTAGAGATGCTCCCTGGGCCTCATTGGTGATCAGTGTGTGCTCCGCATCTAAGGAGTGTCAGGGTTCTAAAGAGGTTTGTAGACACCCACATTAGGACTCTTGGTCCTGCCCTGCTGTGCCGTGTGCCTCAGTTTCTTACTTTGAAAAGGAGGGAATGACGTCTGTGACACATGTGGCACTGTGGGGGCCGATACGTGGAAGGTGCTGTTTCTGGGCAGACCCTGGGGGAGTTTGGGAGGGCATCCTCGGGCTTAGGGATAACAAATGAAGACAGTGAGCCTCCAAACCTCAGCTTGCCCTTCCTGCTGCTTCCTGTGATGAGCTGGTTGGTCCCTGTGTCTCCTCCCAGGACTTGGAGGAGGGACTAGAATTCAAAGCCCAGAATGAATTAATAAGATATATAATAAGATATAAGAAAATATACAAAAGGCAAAACTAGAAAAAAAAAATTCAAAGCCCAGTGTAGCAGCTCAGATTCTGGCCCTCATGCCAATGTTACCTTGGTCTCTCAGTCTCAGTTCTGTGACCTGTAGAATGGGAGGGCAAAGGCGCGTCCTCCGAGGTTTCCGGGTTAGCTAGCTACCTCCTGGGTAGGTGTGCAGTGGAGGGCCTGCTTCTCATTGACAGACATCCAGCCAGAGGGTGCTCAGGGGGACAAACGCTGCTCAGGCAAGCGGGTTGGAGATGCCTGGCATCGCTCCGCTCTCCTACGGAGGAATTCAGCCTGCTGGGACAGGAGAGGGTTTTTCCCAAAGCAGTACCTTGTACCTGCGTTGTCTTCCGAGCCCTCCCAGCAGCTCTCAGGAGAGTACTCTTAAGAAGAAGAAGAAGAAGAAGAAGAAGAAGAAGAAGAAGAAGAAGAAGAAGAAGAAGAAGAAGAAGAAGAAGAAGAAGAAGAAGAAGAAGAAGAAGAAAAAAAAATGAGGCCAAAAAGAGGGAACAACCTGTCCATTGTCCCCTCAATGAGCAAGGGGCCAAGCTGAGATTTGAACTCACAGTGAGGTGACTTTGACCCCTTTCCTAACCTCCCTGATGATGTGGAAAAGGGGGCAGGAGCAAGAGGGAGGAGCAAGCTGAGGAAGGACTCCAGAGCGGCAGGGCAGAGGCAGCAGTGTCCCCACTGCTGGCTGCTTGCGGGGATTCTGTGGGTGGTGGGAAAGGCATTGTAAATATGCATGACATGCAAATCTACCTCTAAAAACAACGTGGGCCTCCCATGAGCTGGGGTGCCAGGGTTCTCTGGAAAATACAGTGTTACACAAACACTTGGGTTTCTATGACAACTGTGCGACTTGCCCCCTCCCTAGGGCTGGTCTGAAGGTCTCAAGGTGCTCGTTTCTGGCTAATCAGTGTCCCTCCCGTGTCCTGCAGGCACCGTGCCGCCCTCTGCCTGGAGCCTAGAGGCTCCCCCTGTGTGACCAGGGCCCAGCTCATGCCTCTGACGGAGTGCTGGAGGGATGTGTGTGGCAGTCCTCGGCCCCACACCCACCTCTGAGGTGTCATCTGCAGCATTCTTGCCGGCTACCATTTTTCCTGTGCACGTAGCTCCCTGGTTGGTAAGTACAGCCACAGGCCTGGGCATCTCACCCACCACAGTGCTCGCCACCGCTGGGAAATGCCCAGCCCTCCCACTGTGCCAGCACTCACAAGCTGGCAGAGGCACCTCCACAAGAGTGTTCTGCCTGGGCGCAATGACAGTTTAACCAGCTGGGTGTACCCCCATCCTCCTGACAACTCTGGAGGTGGGCATGGTTAGGGGGCCTCCTTCCCGGGGCACTGCGTCCGTGAGGGAAAGCCCTTGCTGGGGACGGACAGCAAACCCAGCTCTACACATTTCAGATGCCGCACCCAGGAGCTGGGGTGGGCCTTTGAGCACAGACCCTGGAGGAGGGGGGGGATCAGGGAGCCTTGCTGCCAGCTGTGGCGGGACAGGGCCCTCGAGAAGGCATTCTTCCTCATGATGTTCCACCTGCCTAAGCTCACACAATGAGGTACTTGGGACTGTCCCTCCACACTCACTGTGTCATCCTTCCCACAGAGCAGGGACAGCCAGCCACCTCAGGACCACACGGTGCCAAGCGCAGCACCTGGCTCGGCCATGTCCGTGTTCTCACACGGTCTCCCCCGTCCCACTCCAGGTTTTGTTGGTACTACATGTCTGTTTTCACAAGCGAGGAAACCCGGGGGCCCCCAGCCACCATTTAGCCTACAGTATGGGACGCTGGGTTGAAGATTTGCCTTATTGAGTGAGTGGTCTCTGCTTACCAGGGGCTAGGAAGGGAGGGGTGGGGGTGGGGGGTCAGGGGCAGGAGAGGAGTAGGGAGTGGGAATCCCTCGTGACCTTTCACCAGATTCTAGCAGGACCCGGGAACCTATCAGCCTTTTGGGTCCTGGAGAGCTGCTACAGTGGCCCTCAGCATGGTGCCAGCCCCTCACTTCCAACTCTCCCACCTGCCAACAGCTGCGAGCCTCCTCGATGAGATGGTTCTAAGAAGGGGAAAGACTGGTAAATATGCATAATTAATATGCAAATACAGAGGATAACATAAAAACCCGTGAAGTTCACTGTCAATAACGGACGTGGAAGCGTGTCTTTGAGAACCAGACGCTGCACATTTGTGCGGTGCCGGCCTTATTGTTAATAACTGTGAAAAGGGCCCCATTAATTAGCCCCCCTACCCCCCCTCCCACCCCCGCTCCCAGCTGCGTTCCCCCTGCTTGGCCCCGGTCTGCTCTAGCAACCAGAGACAGCTGTTGCATTTGGCTGAGTTGTCGCCACTGGACGTGATAAGGACACAGTGGTCTGAGAGCAAGGAGCGCCTGCCTGTAGGATCAGCCTTCAGCAAACATGCCAGGATTACCCAAGGCAGCCCCGGGTCTCCCCTAGGACAGTGTGTGTCTCGGAGCCAGCCTGTGACAGTGGGTGTTTCTTGAGCAGTTACTTCATGCCTGGCATTGCAGTGACTGCTTGGCACTCTTCGGCATCTTAGTTTATCTTCCAGTCCTTTGGCTCGCAGAGGGCTCAGCCCCTCCTGCTGAGGAGCACTGCTCTGAGGCCTCCTCTGCCCTGGGGCTGATTCCGGAGGCACACAGCTGCCACCGCTCACAGCCCCCTTGTGTGTGGCCCAGTGATGACGACGGCGAAGGGATTCCTTGGCACTCACAGAAAGCAGCCGTCAGGATCACGTGGTGGAGAGATGGAGGCCGGGGTGGCGCGAGGGAGGTGTTACTGCTGCGACTTCGCTAACAAGCTGGTTATTTAGGGAACCGGGAAACCATGAGGGAGCCTCTGTGCCTGGGCAGAGGCGGCTGGGAGGACAGGGTCCCCAGGGAATCGGGGTCAGGGAGCCAGCCAGGAGCTGATCGATGGATTGGTTGAGTCTCGCCCATTTACTGACAATAGTAGCAGCACTAGAAAAGTCTGGGGAGAGATCCCCTGTCTGTGTCAAAGAGGATTTGGGGGCTGGAGGACACAAGGGGCTTGTAGGGCAGCAGAGCCCTGTTGGCCAACCTGGGGGTAGGGGGCACAGGCTCGGCCTCTGGTCACTTACCACATGCAGCCTTTTGTCTTTTGTTCCTTGTGGTAGTGTACGTTGCAGTAAAGTGACCAAAAAAAAAAAAAAAGTAGCTCTAACAATAACAGCCACCAAGCCGGGCGGTGATGGTACATGCCTTTAATCCCAGCACTCGGGAGGCGGAGGCAGGCAGATTGCTGTGAGTTCGAGGCCAACCTGGTCTACAAAGCAAGTCCAGGACAGCCAACACTAACACAGGGAGACTCTGTCTCGGGAAAAAGAAAAAAGAAAGAAAGAAAATAACAGCTACCATTTAGTGACACCTAGTATCAAGCTCTTTATGACTGAGTTTCCTCTCTGTTTTTTAATAGGGGTGTGTGATGTGTGTGTGTGTGGTGTGTGTGTGTGTGTGTGTGTGTGTGTGTGTGTGTGTGTGTGATTTATTTACTTATTTTGAGACAGGGCCTCTCTATGTAGTCCCGGCTGACCTGGAACTCACTGTGTAGACCAGACCAGCCTCAAACTCAGAGATCCGCCTGCCTCTGCCTCCCAGGAGCTGGGATTACAGTTACGTGCCTTCCTACCTGTCTTATTTATTTAATTTTGCTGGGATGGGATCTGGGAGCGTGTACATACTAGGCAGGCGCTCCACCACCAAGCTACACTCCAGCCTAGCATTTAGCCTTTTTAATCACATATAATCTTTACAAGTTTTCTTATTTTACCCATTGTACAAAAGGGGCAAACGAGGCTTAAAGGTAAAGCTGCTTGGCAATATGCTTAGAGGTAGGGTGAGAAACCAGACAGGCCAGTGAAGCCTGCAGTGCAGTGAGGGCTCAGACGGGTCAATCAAGCCTGCAGTGCAGTGAGGGCTCAGACGGGTCAGTCAAGCCTGCAGTGCAGTGAGGGCTCAGACGGGTCAGTCAAGCCTGCAGTGCAGTGAGGGCTCAGACGGGTCAGTCAAGCCTGCAGTGCAGTGAGGGCTCAGATGGGCCAGTGAAGCCTGCAGTGCAGTGAGGGCTCAGACGGGCCAGTCAAGCCTGCAGTGCAGTGAGGGCTCAGATGGGCCAGTGAAGCCTGCAGTGCAGTGAAGGCTCAGACGGGCCAGTCAAGCCTGCAGTGCAGTGAGGGCTCAGATGGGCCAGTGAAGCCTGCAGTGCAGTGAAGGCTCAGATGGGCCAGTGAAGCCTGCAGTGCAGTGAGGGCTCAGACGGGCCAGTCAAGCCTGCAGTGCAGTGAGGGCTCAGATGGGCCAGTGAAGCCTGCAGTGCAGTGAAGGCTCAGATGGGCCAGTGAAGCCTGCAGTGCAGTGAGGGCTCAGATGGGTCAGTCAAGCCTGCAGTGCAGTGAGGGCTCAGAGGCTGTCTGTCTCCACCGTGTCTGTGCCTCTTGCATGGTTGAGGTGGCGGAACTAGGCACGTGTGTGTGTGTGTGTGTGTGTGTGTGTGTGTTTGTGGTGTCACAGGCAATGGGGAGCGCTAGAACCTTGGAAAGGCCCGGAGCTGAGCATTTGGTCATTTAACAAAAACTCCAGATTAGGAGGAAGACTTGTAAGGGGCAGCTGGGGAGGGGCTGAGGAGGACTCAGCTCATCCAAGGTACAAAGAGGTCACCCAGAGGAGGCAGGCTCAGACCCGTCATCTGACCCAGTGGTCCTCAGCCTTTCTAATGCTGCGACCCCTTAATACAGTTCCTTGTGCTGTCGTGACCCCCCCACCTTAAAATTACTCTTGTTGCTACTTCATAACTGTAATTTTGCTACAGTTACCAATTGTAATGTAAACATCTGAGATGCAGGAAGGCTATCTGATATTCAACCTCCACGAGGAGTACTGTGTACTGAACCTGTTACCCTGTACTGCATGCTCAGAACAACCCTATGGACTCGTCGCTATTGCCGAAGTCTGGAGAGGAGAAGCGGCTAGTTTGGGGCCGCCTGGGCTTTGATGGTGGGGTGACAGTGACACCCCCCCTCCTGTGTATAAACAAGCTGGGCCTAGTGCTGAAGACCCTGGCAGAGCTTGAACTTCGAGCGTGTCTGGACTCACACTCAGGCAGAGCAGCAGGTCCAGCTGGTGCTGGGGACAGCTCTAGGACATGGCATGCAGGAGACTCTGTAAGGCCTGAGGCTGGCAGCCTGTTCTCCCTGGGCACCAGCCCCAGAGGCATCCACACGTCCCGAGGAGGTTTATTGAGAACAATCACATGCGTCCATACCCCTCCCACAGTGCCCAGGCTTGGGGAAGGCCTCCTGTTACACAGCCACCCACATAAATAGAGGGCGGGGAGCCTGGAGCAGTACAGTGAAGGAGAGAACAGCTCGGGGCTACACTGTGACACAGGACTGCCTGACAGGGCACAGGTCAGCCCTGCTGGGGGGCACCTGGTACTGTTGTTGGTAGTAGCAGGGCATTTGGGAACAAGACCCTTCCTTGTCCATCACCAGGAGACAAGTTAAATAATCTTGCTGCAGCTGTACAGTGGCGCCTGCTGTGGCTGTTAAAATCGGGGCCAGGATCTAAATATACTGTTGCAGAAAGAACTTCACAGTGTGGAATTGGGGTTTCTTTTTTGGTTGTTGTTTTAGTTAATTGTTTATTTTTACATATAAATTTACATTACTACACATATATAAAATAAACTACATACAGCAAGAAGAACCACAGAACAATCAGGAATTACATTCATGCTACGTTCAAAGTGTTTTGGCTGTTGGTCTTTGGCAACCTTGAAGAAAACGTTTCCTTATCTCGGTGAGTCTAAAATTCTGACTGTAACTCTGTATCTATCATATCTCATCTCTGTCAACTTAAAACATCTATCTAGACCCCAAAACATCCTAAATCCCCGGCAACCAAGTTTGATTGTGAAACTAAACTATTTGGTCTTCAACCCCATCAGAGACTTGAGAAGGAGCAAAATCAATCACCCGAGTAAACATAAAGTGCAGGTTAGCAGCTTCCATATTAAAAACAAAAATGACAGAGGCAGTTTGCTGCCTGGAGAGTTACCCATAACTCTCTAAAATGTTGGAGCATCATCTTCGGCCTTCTGGCCCAGTATATCTGACAGACATATTTGTGAGGCAGGAACTATTGAGGACTTGCTTTCCCTGTCTTGGCAGAGTTCGGCCGTCGACTCTGTCTGCATCCAGGCTTGCCAAGTTTTAGGCAGAATTCTGTCAGTGTTCGAAACGAGGACATTTTGCCCAGTGGCTGGTTTGCCGCATTTGAACCCAACTCTATAAAGAGGTTCACTGATGCTCATTGTCATCCCTGAGGTAGGCTAGATGCTGCCAGGAGTCAAACTGTCTTATTGTCAAAGAGTCATTAAAACAATATAAACATCTTTAAATGCTATTTTCTGTAGGACTCTGAAGTTGTCTTTTTTTTTTTTAAGAGGTTATAAGCCAGCATGGGTAACATGGGGCCATTTTCATCAGACCTGTGAGTTTCTAGAAGCTGTTTGCAGCGCTTCCCCTGGTCCATGTGGACCTGAGGGATTGGGAAATCAGATCTGGCTGCGCCTCATCTCTATTGCTTCTTGGCTGTGTGACCTTGGGCAAGTCACTCACCTTCTCTGGGACTGGTTTGTTGTTGTTTGTTTGTTTTGTTTTGTTTTGTTTGCACAACAAAGAAATGGATAGCATCAGAGAATGTTGAGACCTGGACGGGGTTAGAATAATACCAAGGTGGTATTGCAGGGGCTCAGAGCCACGGCCACTATGTACTTTGTCACATCCTGCCAGTGTCAAGTTGCCTCTTCCCTTGGTCACAGAGATGAGGTCCAGGGAGGACAGCTATCTCCGTGGACAGGACCAGCAAAACCCCAGATCAGCAGCATCCCCACCTACCCTAAGCCTTGGCCACTCCCCTTGACCTACTGACTAGCTCCCCCCTCCCCGCACCCCCCCCCCCCAGTGAACGCTGTTCCCAAAGAGGCTGCCACTGGGGACATGTTGGCCCTGGAGATGCCACTAAACCTACCTGGGAAGACAGGCAGCGCCTTCTGGCTACACAGAATCTTAAATCTCAAGCTGAGAAATTTCAGCTCATGAAGCCAAAGTTTGAGCACCTCGAGCTCTCTGTCATGAGGAATCCGACACATGCAAGCATAGTCACTTATTTCTCCTGCTGCCTCCCTTGATGATGGTGATAAATTAGAAACTACCCAATTATCTGTCTCTGAGAGATGGTTAAATAAATCCCGTCCAGCAGCGGACAGCATCCTCTGTACCGTGGAAACAGCATTGTAGATCTGTCCTTGTTGACATGGAAACATGTCCGTGGCTCATTGTTGAGGGAATAACAGGAGAGTAGGAAAAAAAAAAAAGTTAAGCATGTCAAAATGGCTAAGTGGGTAAAGGTGCTTTCCACCGAGACTGACCACCTGAATTCAATCCTCAGGACACACATGGTAGACAGAGACAGATCGACAAATCGTCCTTTGACCTCTACACTAACACACACACACACACACACACACACACACACACACACACACACTGTATGTGCACACATATGCACACATACGTAAATAAATGTAGCTTTTAAAAATGGTGCCTTGATGTCTGTGAGTTCAAGGCCAGCCTACTCTACATAGTGAGTTCCAGGACAGCCAGAACTACATAGTGAGACCCTGTCCTGAAAAACAGACAAATAAAAATGGTGCATTGTTGCAGGATGCCTGCATTTAGAGTCTTACCTGGATCTTAGGACCAAGGGAGGAACAGGGTACTTACTTAGATATGCAAGGATTTTTTTTTACCATTTTTATGGGGAAATGTATATATTCATTCCTCTGTCAGAGACATGCCTGCACCTGGAGGGACAGTCATTATTAGGCCGCCTGTAATGATTCCCTCTGATGTGGAGACAGCAGCGGACTCCAGTTTAACTTTCACTCATTTCTTTCAGGATCTTTTCTGTACAAGTGACAGAAAACCTGTACCTAGCTTGTTAGGGAAGGGGGTGACTTGTAACTGTGAAATTCAGGCTCTCTTGGATCCAGGGCCTACGTCACCAGGACCTGACTGCTCCATGGTGGAGCCTCTGTATGGCTCCAGCTCCCACAGAGAGATGTCCTGTGTGAGTGATGAGTTGTCTATGCAGAAGAGTTAGTGCGACTTCTTCCCAGGCATCTCAACCCAATTCCCAGCACTGAGTTTTGGCATGGACTGGTCAGCTTCTGGGATGTGCCCACCCCTCAGTCAGCTGCTGCAGCAAAGGAGTTGCTCCCTGCTTTGATTGGCAGCCTAGACCTGTACATTGCCCCCTAGGAATGAAATGGGGCTGATGCCTCCAAGCCGATGGTATGCTGTCACCTGAGGCGGACAACGTGGTTAGACCCAGCACAGTCCTTTATTTGTAATATCTGACTCTATCCCCCTGACCCCCAAGATGTGTGACTTTGTTGGTTTTTTTTGTTTTTTGTTTTGTTGAGATACTGTCTCACTGTGTTGATCAGGCTGGTTTCAAATTCTTCTGTTTCAGCTTCTTTTTGTTTATCTTATTTATTTGTTATGTATTCTTTTGAGACAGGGACTTACTATGTAGCCCAGGCTGTCCTGGAACTCTCTACATAGACCAGGCTGGCCTTAAACTCACAGAGATCCTCCTGCCTCTGCCTCTCGAGTGCTGGGATAAAAGTCTGCTATCGTACCTGGCAACTGCCTCAGCTTCTTTTTTTTGTTTGTTTGTTTGTTTTTTGTTTTTCAAGACAGGGTCTCTCTGTGTAGCCTTGGCTGTCCTGGACTTGCTTTGTAGACCAGGCTGGCCTCAGACTCAGAGATGCTCCTGCCTCTGCCTCCCGAGTGCTGGGATCAAAGGCGTGCACCACCACTCCTGGCTTGTCTCAGCTTCTTTTTTTTTTTTTTTTTTTTTTTTTGAGACAGGGTTTCTTTGTGTAGCCTTGGCTGTCCTGGACTCCCTTTGTAGACCAGGCTGGTCTTGAACTCACAACGATCCGCCTGCCTCTGCCTCCCGAGTGCTGGGATTAAAGGCGTGCGCCACCACACCCGGCTTTTGTCTCAGCTTCTTATGTGCTAGGATTGCAGGTATGCAGCACTGCTCCTAGCCTAATGGGCGAGTTCTGTAGTAGCCAGAAGAAACAAGGCAGCTGCCCGTAGAGTCCTGAGCCCAGCCTCAGTGTCGGAGCCCTTCAAGGCACCCTTGCACTGTGAGTCCGAATGTGGGACTTTGGGACACCAGTGTCATTCAGGAGATGCCTCCCTCGAAAAAGAGCAGTCCTGGCCTCTGGGGTCTGCAGGTTTGGGGGGGCGCACAAGGGAGCTCACGGAAGGCTTATCTAGGACTGGGAAGAATCATGAGGATGTGCACAGAAGGCAGAGGAGCACAAAGCCAGCCTGCGCGCAAGGAGGGCTTCCTAGAGGAGGTGATGGTCAAGGCACCAGGCAAAGCGCTGGAAGAACATGGCGGCGGGAGAAGCGGCCTCTGGGTGATGGACGCACAGCGGTCAAATAAGAGCTTTCAGGCCCAGATCACAGGGCCTTGAATGCCAGAGCAGGAGTTTGTGTCTCATGCTGGAGAGGTAGTGGTGATCCTCGGAAGGACGCTGTGGGAGAAGGGCATGTCAATGGGCTTTCTGGCCTAAGCTGGGAGCTCTGTTCAGGAATTAGGTCAAGGAAAGGAGAAAAGGGACTCAAAGGCCTGCCCAGGGATTCTGTATTTATCGCTATAAGAAACCCATGTCCCAGGGGCTGGAGAGATGGCTCATAGGTTAAGGGCACTGACTGCTCTTCCAGAGGTCCTGAGTTCAATTCCCAGCAACCACATGGTGGCTCACAGCCATCTATAATGTGATCTGATGCCCTCTTCTGGCCTCCAGGGGTACAAGCAGGCAGAGCAATGTATACGTAATAAATAAATAAATAAATCTTAAAAAAAAAAAAAAAAAAGAAGCCCATGTCCCAAGATGCCTGGCCACTGTTTGCATACCTCCAGAGATGGAGAGCTCACTCCTTGTCCCTCCTCGGTGGGCTAGAAGATGACATCACAGGGCCAAGTCCACAATCTTGCTGAGATTTGGAACGCTGAGGGCTTGGCCCCTGGATAGCTGGCCAAGAGGGGAGGTAGAGGCCTGCACTTCCAGGTCAGGGTTTTAAGTAGATGGAACCCGGGTGTGCGCAGACCCTGGTGGAGTCTGAACGAAGGGCGGAAAGAGAAACTGGCTTCAACCACGTCACATGATCCGGGTGTGGAGATGCACATTTTCTGACTGCCAGTTCCCCCAGCTTCTTTTGCACTTCACACCCGAGGGAGTGCAGGTCCAGAGAGGCTAAAGCATCTGTACAACAGCACAGCGCAAGCTCGAATGGGATGGGACATGATCCTGCCTCTCTCACCCCGACACCTTCCATGCCCGCCTTTCCACCCACCCCATCCCCTTAGGTAGAGTCTGGCCGCTTTTTCTACTCAACCCTTTGTAATTTTGTTCTGCAAACTCCAACAACCCCAGACCACCTCGAAGACCCTTCTGAATCCTCATTAATCAAACATTTCATGACTGCTTTGTTTCTGATCAAATCCTCTGTAATCCCCACTGTGCCCCGAAGCCTCTGTTCACTCACGCACTCTCACACTCCACACGGAGTATCTCCCGCCATGGGTCAGACTCCAGGTCCAAAGATGGGTGGGACCAGCCATGTCACATGTCACCCAGGCAAGGTCCACCTCAGCTGAGGAGAACAGTGTCTCCTTCCACCAGCAATGATGCAGGGACATGAGAGGGAGGGGCTTGACTGCCTGGGAATCTCCAGGGCCAGAGCAATTGATCTGGTTCCTTTAAGCAACATCCTGAGGCTGAATATGGCTCTCTAGGAAGAGAAGTGTCACAGGCCAGAGCCTGGCAGAGCCCAGCTCTGCAAAGAGTTCACCGACCTCCTGCTGACAGGCTGGCTGGAGAGGAGGAGAGCAGGAATCAGAGCAGTCGGCTGAGAGTGGAGATCTGACCCTCAGCAAGTCCCCGGGGCTGGGGCTTCGCTCTTACTTACCATGGTCAAGGCAGACGGAGCTGAGAGAGCTGACGGGGCCTCAGAAGCCCAGCTCTCTGTGAGCAAGTAGGTGAGGACATGGCAGGAGGCAGGGAGGGAAAATCAGAGGCCTCCGGGGCCTGGCTGCCTGTTTCTGTTGACTGACAGGACGAGCCCCAGGGGAGGAGACTCCTAACTTCATCCAGGGAAACCATTTGGACATACAGAGCTCTCCACAGATGGAGTAAGTAGGGTGGTAGTAAGCTTCCTGTCTCTGGGAACATTCCAGAAGCAGCTGACCATCAACCTGGAAGAGCGTTTGTAGAGCATTGTGACTCTGCTAAGGATGTGGGAGGTCCTTCTCAGCTTGCCTGCATCTCGGTTTCCTTACCTGTGAAATGAGGATAACAGGATCCCATCTCAGAGTTGTTTGCAAAGTTCATAAGAGACTGGCGTAAGTCCTATGCATGTGGTCAACTCCTCCATCAACAGTGACCTCTTGTTGTGGCTGCTAGAAGGAGCCTAAGGGTCACTGTCAGGCACTGCTGCTCAGGACCCACTTCCTGCCCTGGGTGGTGCTGCTGTCTCCAGCTCCAGCTCTCCCTCCCTGGGAGGTGGTAGGAATTCCAGACCCTTCTGGGCCCCTTTTAGCTCTACTTGAGCAAGAGTTGGCAGGTTGGGGCGTCGGGCGCCATCCGCCTCCCATATGCTTCCTGCTATTTAGGGGAAAACTCTCCTCGCAATTCCTCCAACCACACGGGCTGACATTTCCAGACAGACGCTGGAACCAGCTCTTTGGGGGATTGGCAGATAAATTTGGCCCAGGCTGTTGGGAAGATCTTCAGCATTGCTGGGGAACTGGAGGCCAGGCTTGCCGACTTCTGTTCACTCTGAGCCTCCTGGGCCTCGCGTCCTCTGTGGGGCTTCAGATTAGGGTAAGTCCGCCCAGCCCAACCTTCTCCCAGGAGAGCTCCTAGAGGGCCAGGAGGTGCTGGCTTCCAGCTTTTCCTCAGAGGCAGCAGGAAGGCAACAGGAGGCTCCTTTGTCACACACCACAGGCTACCTGGGTGTGGCTCAGCGCACCTGTACAGATGGCGGCCAGGATTAGAGAGACCTGAGCTCTATACACTTCCTATCTGTGTCATCTGCCAGAGGTGGCACCGCTTCTCTGAGTCTCTTTTAATCCATCTGTAAAGTGGGGCAATGGTAGGTCTGTCTGGTGAAAAAGCCATGGGGAGGCAGGGTGCTTGGCACGTGCCGCGCGCGCAGAGTGCTCCACAAATATGGCTCTTCGTCGTCACCGTCATTGCAGACAGTGACTCAGGAGAGACCACTGACTTCCCTTCCTCTCCGCAGCTGTGGCTGCGTGGGCAGGCCTAAGGGGGTTCACACTTAGATAGGGGACCCAGCCGCAGCGATGCAGGCATATAGGAACAGATGGAGGCGCCACGTGCCCACACCACGCATGCGGGCAGAGGCACCGCCTCCCCAGCCTAGCGTCTTATTTCACCCTGTTGAGGAGTCCGGGACACTTATCACTTGGTTCTGCCAGGTGGAATGGAACAGGAGGAAAGGCAGGCCTTACCTGGAGGCCTAGTCTGGGGAGGACCAAGTAGCAGCCACAGGAGGATGCTCTGAGGAAGTGTGGGGAGTTTCGGCTAGCTGGAGTAGAAAGTGGGTGGTGGGAAGGTGTAGGCAGAACTGCTGAGCTTCATTCAGTGCCTCTCCCAGTGGAGCTCCATGCTGGGCCTCATGCCAGACACTGCTGGGAGGACAGGCAGGCCTCCTGCCCTCAGGAAGCTCCACATGCAATCCCGCAGTAAATAAAGCTATTCTAAGCTGCTTGGCTGGAACCAGGGTCTGGTATGAAGGGCGGTCTCCTGGTGGTGGGCATCCATCTGAAGCAAGCTGTCAAGGGGCCTCTCTGTAGCCTGGAGAGTGGGTTGGGGCCAAAGGCCGAAACAGAGGCGTTGTCTCAAGAGTAAAAGATAACAGAGAAACAGGAGCCTGACCCTGGTGGCCTTGGGTACTAGGCCTGCTAGAAAGTCACTCCAGTAGCAGTTGAGGGTCAGCCAAGATGTTGTCTGCAGAGAGGTGAGAAGCTGCTGGCTTACTGTTGCAGTGGCCAGTAGTGGACTGTGTGGTCCTCAGAGAGGAGGGAGCCGGCCCATGCATTGGTCAGAGTCAAGGTCGGAGCAGAGCCCTGGCACCTGGGCAGGGAAGCTTTAGAACGAGGAGCTGCTCCCTGCATGAGGTTAGGGAGGGGTGAGGCAGGCAGAGGAGATAGCAGAGGAGCTTACAGCCAGCACTCAAGCAGGATCAGGACGTAGAGGAAAGGCTGTGGTGAGGAGGAGTGTCTTCACTGCTCGGACCACAGGCAGTAGCGGCAGCAGGCAGCTAGCTCCTGAGCACAGATGTCACAGGCTGAGTGGCTAGTGACGAATCTTTTCACTTACTTTGTCATTTTGGGACAGATTCGTGTACCTCTGAGCGTCGCCTGTTCTAATAATACTGAGCCCCCTGGAAATTGCATCTGGTTACATGTAACAAAATAAAGCAAGCAGGATTTGTATAAACACCCAGGAGGTTGTAACAAGAGTCCAGGTGGAGCTAGGTGTGGTGGCACGCACCTATAATAGCAGCACTTTGGAGGTGAAGGCTGAACAGTTGTGGATTTGAGGCCAGCCTGGGGTATGTAGGAAATTCAAGGCCACTTACAGAGGGAGACGCTGGGTCCAAACAACAGCAATTACAAACAAACTCAAAGGCTTAGCAATAGAACACTTGCCTGGTCTTGCTAAGGCCCTGGGTTTGATCCCCAGAACTACAGAAATCAAGAGAAGAATGGAAGGAAGAAGGGAGGGAAGGAACTATCTAGACAAGCCGACCAGGGCCAGGGCAGCAATTAAAGTGAGCAAAGGTTCACGCCTCTGCCATGCTTGAGCTCTGTCTTTCCTTTTCATGGACAAGACGGTGCTCACAATGTGTGTGTGTGTGTGTGTGTGTGTGTGTGTGTGTGTGTGTGTCTGTGTGTGTGTGTGTGTGTGAGTGACAGGTAAGGAAATCAGTAGGTGAGCATCGCATTCACCATGTCATACAAAGGTCGGGGTGTCCATTGGAGGACAATAGCATGTTTGAAGATAGAAGGGTTGAGGAGCCAGTTAAAGATGGCCTCAGCGGTGTGCTGACTGGGAGGCTGGAGGCACCGACAGTTTCTTTGTGCCTTAAGGAATAGAGCAAAATTCCCAGTGAAGCCAGATACGTAAAAAGAGGGCATGCCAGGGACCTCTCTTGGCCTAAGGATGTGGGTCCCCAGTCGAGCACCCCCATAGGCCTTTCTGAGCTACCTCAGTGGGCAGGAAACTCAAAGGATGGCAATCTGGAAGCCGGGCATGTTAGCACATGCCTGCAATCCCAGCTCCCTGGATTGGATGGAGTTCAATGTCAGCTTCAGATATATAGCAAGTTTTAGGTTACAAAATGCACAACAAAAACAAACAAACAAAAAACAGACTGGGAAACAGGTGTTTGGAAAGAGAATCTGGAAAATCCTCCCAAACTGTGGGGTGCGTAACCAGCTAGGTGGAATTGTAAGGCAGCTTTGGGTGACTAGATTTTGACATTTTGACCTCAGCCCTGGGCTCTGTGGCATGTTTCCTGCCTGCTGTCTTGTCCTTGGTGCTGACGGCGTGGGGTGTTGTCCGTGGTCCTGAAGAGAGGACTGCTGCTGTCCTGGAGTCGGGGTGCTGTCCGTGGTTCTGTCTTCAGGAATTTTTAAAGGGCCCTTTCAGAATATGGTTTTTCTGAGGACCCAGATGTGAGGTCGGCTTTTTGACCCTGACACTAAACAAACCTGAGACACTCACCTGACATTGGATGATTTCTTGTCTCCATCTTTATGAGCCCTGCAGGAGTGTGTTATATAATATGCTACTCATTTCCAAACATCAGCGTGCAGGGGAGGTCTAAGTCTACAAGACCAAAGGAGCCCATGGACCACGGTTCTAGTCATGGTTCCCCTGACTGTACTAGGGACATGGTCGGTAGAATCTGAAGGAGCAAGGGTTGGGTCACCTCCTGTGTGCTGGGCCCTGTGCCAGGTATTTGGCCACCCAGGACCCTCTTACTTACATCCATCCTAAAGCAGAGTGCCTGGCTCCCTTTCACAGATGTAGAAGCGGAGATGAAGGGCTTCCTTGCGCTACTTAGCTAGAAACTGTTAGGACATCCTCAAGACAGAAAGCCACAAACCTTAACATCAAGACCAGAAAAGGCCCTGAGTCCAGACCAAAGGAGGGTGTGACCGGCCAGGCTTGGCTGATCGCAGCCTCCTGGAGCCTTTCTCCCTTGGCAGCCACTCTATCCTCACAGTGCCTAAGCTCTAGGGAGGTAAGAAATTAGTATTGTCACAGACTAGGTGTCAAAGAGCCTATGGTTCAAATCCTGGGTCTACTTCAACTGTGTGGCCTCAGACAAGCCACTTGCCCTCCCTAGGCCTGTTTCCTTACTTCCAGCAGAGCAGAAACCTAGCTGTCTCTGGCCTCCAGGGTGGTTTAAGGAGCTGAAGAGACAGTGGGTGGGGAAGAGCTAGCAGGAAGGAACCACCTCCTAAGGTGGCCTAGTCAGACTTAGAAGCAGATAGAGGCCCAAAACAGCTGCCCCAAGCCACCACTTCGTCTTCCCAGACAGTTTAGTAGCTGTGGCCTGGGAGGCACTTGGCATCCTTCGCTGACAGGCATTGCTTTGAGCAGGCTGACCTGAGCATCGGAGCCAAGTGTCCCTGTGGGGACCAGTGGCCGAGCCAGCTTTGGCTGCCCTGCCTCCTCAGTTCCCCCAATGGCTCCAAGCTTAATAAGCCTTGTGGGCTGCTGTCAAGCCTAATTAGGCTGTCCTTGGCTATCCTGTCTCCAGGGGCCCGTGGTGCCCATCTGAGGCCCTGGACATGACCGTGGCTGGTGCCCTTGGCAGCCATTGGTTGTCTTGAGTGGAAGTAGCTGCCTGCTCTTACCCGTGGCTTAGAAGGTCCGATTCCCTGGCTTAGCTTCTGGACCCCAAGGTATGGCTGTCGCCTCCTCCAACACCCCAAGGCCTAGCACTATACCAAAGGGAGGAAGAAGGGGGACGGGGGAAGATGGTGGACTAACAGAGAGGATGGGGGAGGGGTAGAGAAGAGTGACAGGGACTTAGCACACCAGGCAGCCTCACCCACCGAGACTGAGGTCACTTATGGGACCAAACTGCTTCAACCATGCTCCTGTGAGAGCATTCACTGCTGTGTGGTCAGCAGGACAGCCAGGCAGAGTACATGGCTTGTGGTCCCGTGGGGAGTTCAGTTTGGGGCTAGGGTCATGGTGGAGTGCTGTCCAAGTCGAGGATAGAGCCTGGGGCCTCATGTGCACTCCCAGGACTCGTCAGCATAGACCAGCAGAAGGAAGGGAAGAGGAGAGGGAGAAGGTGTGATGCACAGGTATTCTGTGTGGAGCTCTCCTGAGCTCAAGCCATGGCTCTTCCCACTGAGTTGCATTCCTGGGCTGTCACACTCCTCCCTCACTCGCCTTTCTGTTCAGCAGTCTGACTCCACCATGATCCTTGGGGTGAGCACTGTGCCTTGGGTGTAGGAAATTCTGTGTTCATAAACACTGCCAAGTTGCCTCACAAGGTAATTACACCACTTTGCACTCCTGTGAGTGATATATCCGAGTTCCCACATCTTCAGCTCCTCGCCAGCAGTTGATTTAACACTCCTTAATTTTGCCAATCTGTTGGGAGAAAAAAAAATATATCTCCTTTTCATTAGCATCACCAACTATTAGAGAAGCCGAATGCCTCATTAGGTGTTGAGTGGTCATCAGGCGACTTCTGCAAAATGCCTGCTCATACACTTTGCCTGTTTGTTTTTGTTGTTTCATGTGTTTTGGTTTGGTTTGGTTTGGTTTGGTTTTTTTGTGACTTGTTGTTTTGTGATTTTGTTGTTGTTGTTTCTTAATGGGTCACTTCTCTTTCTCCTGTTAATTTGGGAAAGCGATTTGGATGAATGGATGTCTTAGTATTTGTCACAAGCATTCCCTGCCCCCTAGACACCACGTGTCACTTGTCATTGATCTTGGTGCTGTCCTCATTCTGAAGTGAGATATGCCGGTGTGGTGACATGGAGCCCCTCCCTTTGGCTGATTTTTCCTCTCTGCACCTTGTTTAAGAGAGCTTTCCCACCCCAGGTCACTCTGTGTCTCTTTCTAATAACGTGGCGCTTCTGTTTCCCTTTTGTGTTTCATGTCGATGTCTTGGGGTCTGTCTTGTTTTATCGTGGTATTGTGCAAGAGAGTGTCGTGCAACTTGGGCTTTCCTCAAGTGTCTGTGTAGCGGAGAATGACCTTGGACTTCCTCACCCCCTGCTTCTACCTCCCAGGGCTGGGATCACAGGTGTGCACCAGCACACCCGGTCAGGGCCTCCCACATGCTAGGCAGGGGCCATACCGCCTGAAGTGCATCTCTAGGCCTGCGTCCAGCTCCTGTCATCTGTCCCTTAGTCTGGCCTGTGGTCCTGGCAGTGTTTATTGACTACTGGGTCTCCCGTGCTCACGCGGAATATTAACTGCTGTACACTCCAGCTTGGCTTATGTACGGATGGATTGGTGGGAGTGCTGCCGTCTCATTAAGCTTATTACCTGGTCCAGTCTGATGTGTAATCACTAAATCTCACTGCTTCATCAACAGGGACACGCTGGCCCTCCCTGAACCTGTCCGTACTGTTAATAGCACTGCTCACTCCCAAGCATTTCCAGGCATGCCAAGGGGACAGCCCACCTTGGGTGAGGACCATTGTAGTCTAGTGTCTTCCAGGCTGAGCCCCGCTTCCTGCCTTGTCTTCCCATCCCATGTTCTGTCTGTTTGCCCTCAGCAGAGTTAGAGACCTCAGCATGGTACCAGCAAGCACCTCTGATGCAGGCAGCCCACTCCGTGGGAGGAAATGTGGGCTTACACTGCATGGAGGTCAGCCCCCCTCCTGAATCCGGAAGCCCGCAGAATACTTAACCGGCCACTCATTGCTGTTTCCTCATGTCTTTGCTCTTCAGACTCAGTTTCCCCAACTTCCTCTGTTGTCCATCAAAGCTTGGCTGCAGTGGCAGGCAGCATGGCATGTCTGAGCTGGAGTTGGACACACTGGCTTCAAATTCTTGTTCCTACGTATTAGCTGTGTGACTGGGAAAGCCAGCTAACCTCTCTGTGCCCCTTGGTCCTGGGGTTGCATAGACCTAGAAAAAAGTAGAAAACAGTGGTGCCAGGCATGAACTAAGGCCTATTGCATATTAAGCACTCACATAACTAGCAGTTATCATTTTGGCTATGAATGATTTGGGTTTGTTTTGCTGTTGTTCCTTTTCTTCCTTTCCTCCTAAAAAGCTCTCTTATTAAATCAGAAGAATAAGCCGGATGGTGGTGGCACACGCCTTTAATCCCAGCACTCGGGAGGCAGAGGCAGGCGGATCTCTGTGAGTTCGAGGCCAGCCTGGTCTACAAAGAGAGTCCAGGACAGCCAAGGCTACACAGAGAAACCCTGTCATGAAAAACCAAAACCAAAGAGAGAGAGAGAGAGAGAAACAAGAGATTGGGAAAAGTAAATAATAATAGGAATGTGATAACCCAAGGTTATACTTGTTAAAGTTAAACTGTGAATATGGCTCTGAATTTCCTATACAAGGAAAGGGGAAACACAGGTATAGCATGACACTCAGTGCCCTTGATAGGAAAACAAGGCAGCTAGTTATTTAAGTTGAGCTGAGTCCTCCAAGACATTGTATAGTGACTGCACTCCCCGTGTGGCTGCCACAAGCACAGTCCTCAAAAGTCTGACTCTCAGAGAAGCTGTGACTCTGGAGCCCTGAAGATGGTAGGCCAGGTCATGAGGTCTCCATCGGGCCCAGCCTGGGGAAGGTATATCCGGCGGTCCACACCGGTGAAGGGAGCTTAGAGAGCCTCGCTCAGCCATACATCCTCAGATGGGACAATTGAGGTTTAGTGAAGACGGAGAGCGACCGGAAGCCACAGAGGGGCAGAAGCCAAGCCTCCTGCCTCCTCGTCTCTCTCTCTCTCTCTCTCTCTCTCTCTCTCTCTCTCTCTCTCTCTCTCATCCTCCCGCCTCCCCTTCCACACTCTTGCTCTGGGCTCTGACTCGCTTCCCGCAGGGTCATTAACCACCTACGGCCTGCCACGTGGTGTCCCCCTATATTTAACTCCCACACTGTGATTTACAGAGGCCCAGAATAGCAGCCTTTCTCTCTGTTCTCCCCTCCAGTCTCCCTAAAGTCATGCTCCCAACGCCCACCCCAGGGAGGACAGGCCAGGATCACAGGGAGTCCTGGCTGATCCCTAAGGAAGACCAATGTGAAGTGAGCGCGGCCTCCATGTGTCACGCCTCGGCTGACCCAAACGATGGCCCAGACTGAGACCCACTCCCTTTTTTAGTTGAGCCCTGGCTTTGGTTTCAGACTGAACCTTGATCCCTTCTCTAGATTGACCCTTGACCTTAACTCTAGCCTGAGCCCTGATCCTTTGTCTGTCTGTCTTTCTTTCTTTCTTTCTTTCTTTCTTTCTTTCTTTCTTTCTTTTTCTTCTTCTCCTCCTCCTCCTCCTCCTCCTTCTTTTTAAATTCCTTTAGTTTACTTATTTATATCATGTGTATGGTTTGTATGGGTATATTTTGCCTATGTGTATGCATATGCGCTGCCTCCATGCCTGGCATCCACTGAGCTCAGAAGTAGGTGTCAGATCCTTTGGAACTGGATTTGCAGATGGTTGTAAGCCACCATGTGGGACCTGGGACCTGAGTCCTCTGCCAGAGTAAGTGCTCTTAACCACTGAGCCATCTCGTCAGCATCGTCTACCCTGATTTTTTTTTTTCTAGGTTGCCTCCTAACCACTGGTCCCTGCCTTCAGTTGGGCCTTAGGGTCTTTATATAAAAGACCTACCCCATGTCCTAGCTTTGGCCTTAGTGGCCTGGAATCAGTAGTGGCCATGGATGACAGCCATCGGCCCACCTGCCCTGACCTTGAGCTCCTCTCCATCCCCCACTGGCTGCTAGCATGGCCAACCCTGCTTCTCCTAATTGGCCTCCTGTCTAATTCCCCCAAGCCATGTGATCGAGGCCAGGGCTGTGATATTTATAAAAATCTGTGTCCTTCTTGATAAAGCCAGCCATGGGGACCAGGTTCAGAGCCACTGTTTTCATCCTCTGAACCCAAAGAACTTCAAACCACGTCTGCCACTGAGGGCCCTGATCACAGCACACCTGTCACCCATTGAAGTCACAGCTCCTGCACATGGGCACCGCCCCCTCTCTGATGCCTTCTCAGACTCACAAAGCTGTTTCAGGCAGCCAGTTCCCCCCTGCCTCGCCACCCCACCCCACCCACCCCTGGCTAAGTGGCAGGGGCAGCCTGGGAGCTCGAGGGTGACTCACCGTGGGCTCTGAGTGCTGGCTGCTCCGTCCTGCATGTGGAGCAGAACCCTCCCCCGCAATCTGCAGCACCGGGGTGGGAAGCAGTGGGCGGGATGGAAGGCTGCTCTGGTGGTTCGTGGACCCAGCACAGCCAGTATCATCTGAGGAAGAGCCCTGGACTGCTGGTTCCAGTGTTTGAGTGATCTAGACTTGTGAATTAAAACAGTCCTACAGGGAGGGCAGAGCTCGCCTCATGTTCGGCAGGCACCCTCCCCTGTCTCTAATTACGGTCGTGTTCCCCCTGTCATGGCAGCTCTTTGTCTTTGGGGGTTTTCTTTGATCATGCCAACATCTCTCTCCCTGTATTTTCTGCCTGACACCAAATGCTTCCCTTTGGAGCGTTGCTGCTGAGCTTTGTGTATCAGGCTCTGCTGATGAGGAGGGACAGCCCCTAAGGCCCTGCTAGCACAGAACATCGGTCCTAGGCTTTGGAGTAAGGCTTGAGTTTCCATTTTTCGTTCCTTCTTTTTCTTTTCTTTCTCCCCCCCCCCCCCCCCCCCGCCCTCTCGCACCCTCCAGGATCTCACTACGTAGCTCGGGCTTTCCTGGAACTATTGTACACCAGGCTGGCTTCCAACTCAGAGATCCACCAGCCTCTTCCTCTGCCTCTCAAGCGCTGGGATTAAAGGCTGTTACCACCATGCCTGCCGAGCTCCCCTAGTCCATATTGACTGTGACCTGGGGCAAGTTGGACAATCCTTCATCCTTGTCTGTCCTATGGGTCACTATGCAGAGCCTCTGAGGTCATGTGTGGGTCAGGAATGAAAATCACAACCATGTCCGTGTTTTGGTTTGTGGGTGCTGTCTGAGGTTGGCGAGGACTAGAAAGGACACCTGCCTGGGGAACGGGGACAGCTTATCCTCAGGCGGTTATACTTTGAGGAAGGATATTACACCAACAGGTGATCAGGCAGGCAGACACCAAGTAGACACTCACACAGCAGGGACTGCTATCGGGTCTGAGGCTGAAGACTCACGGGCTGTGACAGTGACAGAAATCTGTGCCCTTGCGCACTGGGGACTTCTGTGGAATCTGAGTCTTGTCGCTAGGCACCCTCACTCCTGCCTGCACTACAGCCTGTGGTCAGCTGGGAGGGCTGGGCTTGGAGGTGGGGCTATTGAGATGGATGGGAGAGCGGCCTCTGGATGACAGCACTAGGTGGAGGCCCTGAGGCAGCAAGGGTGGGAACAAGCGAGCAGACCAGATTCCACCAGTCACACTGGGAATGACCAGCCAGGTTGATGGGCCAGAGAAAGAGCCACTGTAACAATGGTTTTGACAGGGAACCTGGGAGCCTAGCAGCCACCAGGGTGGCCATGCCATCAGAGCAAGTCCGCCCTGGGAGGAACAGTCATCCGGTCTCTTTTCGTCAGGATTCTTCCTATCACAAGACTCAGTCCAATGGAAGATAAAGTCAGAGAAATGAACAACCGTTCTAAAGAAAATGAGGCGAGGGTGACTAGGGTGGAGGGGGGGCACCTGCCTGGACCTGGAAGGTACCAGGGAGACTTTTGTGAAAAGGCCAGCATTTGGGATAAGCCCTGAATGAAGCAGGGGGCTGGCCATGTGAGGGTCTCTGGCACAGCATGCCTGGTAGGGGAACAGCCAGTGCAAAGGCTCTAGGGGCAAAAAACCCTCAAGGGTATTGGGGGTGACCAGGGCTAGGTGGCCTCTGCCTGGGCTGTGGGGGACGAGGGCGGTGAATTCTGATTTAGAACTTAGAAGTAAGGATGGAGTGGAACCGCAGAAACGAGCGCCGCTGGGAATGAATGAACGATTAAATTAGAGCAGGCGAGGTGTGTCAGGACCGAGTGGAATTCTGGCCGAGAGTCGGAGGAGGCCAGAGGACGCTGACTCCATTCCTTTTCTGTGTGGTCTGGAGTTGGTCTTCCTCGTGGCCTGTTAAGTCAGGGAATGGATATTTGCGTTGGGGACAGAATCTAGGAGATGCTCTGTTTAGCGGGAGCCGGACCCTCCTCGGGACCACAGGGCAGGGAGCCAACTGGGATACAGCCATAGTGGGTAACCGTGCTGCTGCAAAGACTGACCTGAGGACGGCATCACAACCCCTCCAAACAAAGATAGCCAGTGTGAGAAACTGAGGCAGGAGGCCCCGTGTGTCCTGTGGTTACCACGTGTGCGTTTCATACACAGAGTCCTGGCATTAAATGAATTGGGCTATCTGTTGTCCAACGGAGGATAGACGTTCAGAGAGAAACGTGGCAAAGCCAGTGTCACACAATGAGACCACGTGCCAGCCCTGTCTCAGAAAACCCTGAGGCATCTGGGGGCAAGGCCAGGGACTCGCCCCCTTTCCAGCCACAGCCTCTGCCCAGCTCTTCGGTTTCTATAGGCAAGGCTGGCTGAGGGGCATACCTCCCTATTCCGCCACACTTGATTTCTTTTTCATTCTCTAGATCTATGAGTCCTTTTCCAGCCTCAGGGCCTTTGCGTGTACTGGTGCTGTCCGCCTGGAACTCCCCCTTCACACATGTCCTGTCCTGTCAGTTCCCCGTCACCCTCAGACAGCAGTTCAAATACAAGTTTCTACAGCTGCCTTCCAGCCTTCCCGATCCCCACCGTTTTCCAGGGCTGTGGCTCCTGTCACCACTCTCATCCATCTGTGTGGCTATGTTTATGATCTTTTCCTTAAGCAACTAGCTGGGTACCCCTGAGATCATGGACCTCTGCCTTGTAGGCTGTGAGGCTCTGAGGTTGTAGCCTGCCAGGGCTCCTGACGCATGCCCCCTACTTCCTGAGATGGACTTCCTGTCCTCAGCCCTGCCGAGGGATGACGTCAATCCTTAAGTGGCTTCTGAGTTGCTCCAGGCTTGCGTGGGTTCTGTGTGTGTGTGTGTGAGAGAGAGAGAGAGTGTGTGTGTGTGTGTGTGTGTGTGCGCGCGCGCACATGGCCCTGGGCATACGCACGTGTGCGCACGAGCCTCTGTGAGTAATTCCAGTGGTACTTCCAAACGCCGTCTCCATGGAGAGGCCGCCTCCACCCACCCAGCCCCAGGTGGCTGCCTCTGCCACCTTTCTGGCTCCTCCACCCGCTCTTCCATGACCCAGATTCGACCTGCCTTGACTCCCATTTTCCCAAGGCCTCAGGCTTCTACAAGGGGTTGGGGGGCCTCTCCCCAGACACACCCTCTCATTCACAATCGGTTCCAGGTTCCAGAAATGCTAAGCAAGTAACTGAGGCCATGTAGAAAGAGAGTGGGTGCTGGTGGGCGCCTCCTGGGGCTAGATCATGCAGGGTTCCTTCATCCTGGCAGTCAGTGATGATGCCTCACCTAGGGCAGCTGGAGCTCCATGGTGGCCCTCAGAGCGTTTAGGAGATGGCTGTCCTCTTATGTTGTCCCCTCTCTTCCATTGCTCGGCTGTCCTGCTCGGTCTCGGTCTCGGTCTCGGTCTGTCTGTCTGTCTGTCTCTGTCTCTCTGTCTCTCTGTCTGTCTGTCTGTCTGTCTGTCTCTCTCTCTCTCTCTCTCTCTGTCTCTCTCTCTCTCTTTCTCTCTCTCTCACACACACACACACACACACAGAGAGAGAGAGAGAGAGAGAGAGAGAGAGAGAGAGAGAGAGAGAACTCTCACTCCTATCCAGAGACACTTCCAGAAAGCCTTTCTTCACTTCCCTTTTACCTACTCCATGCCCAGAGGATGTACTCCGTGACTTCCTAGAAGATAAACTGCTGAGTGAGCGGAGAGCTCCAGCCGATGCTGGCCCCAGGTGGCACTAACCAGCCTTCTTGCTTGTCACAGCCGCTCTCCCTCACAAGCACAGCATGAGTGGACCCTTGTGATCTGTCAGTCTGTCTGCGCTGTGAGATGGGTGCAGTGGAGACCGAAGGCTTCCAGAGGCACAGGGGGTCTCTGTAGCTGAGCCAGTCAGCCTCCAGGCCCAGCACCCACTGCCACCTCAGGGACATCACCTACAAACTGTGTTTATAGAGATCTTCCGAGCTGTCCTGGGAACAGCTGCCCACCAAAGAAGGAAGGGCCTCTGTGTAGAGGATGCGAGGAGGATCTCCAAAGCCCTTTCAAGGTCATCCGCTTACTAGCTAAGCTAGTAACATCTGGAATAGCAGCACATGTTCAGCCGGCTCCAGACCTCCTCCAGGTGTGACACCAGCACACTACAAGACTCCCAGGAAGTGTGGACCCAAGGCCACCAGTTCCCCGTGCACCATAACCCACAAAGGAGGGGAAGAGGCGTAAGGTTCTTTTCCAGTAACTCCTGCCCCAAAGAAATCTCCCCTAGCCTCGGTCTTTTCCTCTGACAAACAGTAGCCTGGCCAGCCCTGCCCTCCTGGGTCTGTGCACTCAGGTGGCTCCGAAGAGAATGAGCTTGTGTGAGCTGTGACTTCTAAGAGGGCACTACCACCCTATGCCGGGAAGCTGGCCTCCTGTGCTCCAGGGACCAGTGTTGGGACAAGAAATCATACCTGGGGGGGGGGGCGGTGAGGACATCTCACACCACAGGGAAGTAAACTGAGGCCTGGATTAGGTCATGACTTGAGAGAAGTTTGGACAGGCTCCGAAAACAGAAATGACGAGGAAGGTCCTAGGACAGTGGGTCCCTTGCCCTGTGGCAGCCTCTGTCTCCACGGTCCACACACGTGAAGCCACCCACTCAAGAGCTTGTTAGAAAATGTAGCCCGAGGTTCCACCCAGCTTAGGTGTGTGGTCCAGTTGACTTGATGTGGGTGGTCTGAGCCACCGCCCACCCCCCACCAAGAAATTGACAGAGAAAGCGGACTAGGGAGAAGGCACAGTTTCCTCCAACTTGTCATCAGCATTCCCGCCAGCAGTCCTGGGCTGCCCAGCCATATATACGGTCATGATGTTCCCAGTACTCTGAGGGGACGTGTGGCTGTTGGTCAGGACCTCCCCCCTCAGCACTGAGGCGTTTGTATTAGCCTTCCTTCCCTATGTTTGGGATGGGACACCACAGCACTTCCCAGACTTCTCCCTCGAGGTCAGCACTGGGCTGTGGGCGGGTCTCCAGGTTTGCCTTCAGCTGCGCCCGGCAGATGTTGATGTCTGTATACCCTTTCATTCTTAAAGGCTTTTTTCACTTCCTGTTTGGCTTATTCCTTGACCCGTGAGTTACTTTCGGTTTTTGTGGGTTTTCCTTTTTTTTTTTTTTTGATGTGTGTGTGTGTGTGTGTGTGTGTGTGTGTGTGTGTGTGTGTGTGTAAGTGCAGGCACGTGCAGCACATATGTTGAGGTCAGAAGACAACTTTAGGGAGTCAGTTTTCTCCTCCCGCAGTGGGTTCTGGGGATCGAACTCAGGTCATCAACTTGGCTTGGCAAGATCTCTTAACTTCTGTGTCATATTACCAGCCCCCCTATCGGTTACTTTTTGTTTTTTATTTATTTATGGTCTCTCTGTGTGGCTTTGGCTGGCCTGGAGTTTGCTATGTAGACCAGGCTGGCCTCAAGCTAAAAAACTCCATATGTAGCCAGGGCTGGCCTTGAACACATGATGACGGTGACAGCTGCCGCCACCAGGCATTGTCATTCTGATGGCACGGGTGATACTGTGAGGCTTGTGTCAGGAGTGTAAAGGGGACATTGTGGAGAGTCTCCTACAAAGACTGTTTGGGGGGGGCACTGATAACTACAGTGACCCACCTACTCTGTCTTGCTGTGGAGCAGGAGGGGATGGGGAGGGTAGCACCTGTGGGGAGGGAATGAAAACGGCCTGGCTATAGGGGGTAGGTCAGGAGGGAGTGGCTTTCCTGGAGAATCCGAGTCAGCTACCTTAACTGGAGCCCTCAGGAAATCAGACCATCCGGACAGACAGACAGGACAGACTCTTCTTACTGGCCCCATCAGTAACCAGAGAACCAGCCTGACCCGGTCTGGCAGATAGGTGACAGGGTCTGGCAGATAGGTGATGCACGCAAGGCACAGCCAGCTCCCTCTCAGCCCTGGGTGGCAGCGGCTGGCGCTCTTGAGAAAATGAGGTGTCTGTTCCGAGAAATCAAATGCCCTACAATGAATCCAATTAGATTTCATAGGCACATGAAAACGCGATCCATCTTAAACACGCTCTGCGAACCTCCGGCCACAGATGAATATTTCATTCTGTCTCAGCAGCCAGAGCAGAGCAGCGGCAGGCAGCACCTCCCTAGCAGGCAGGGCCACATGTCCCCATAGAGGAGGGGGCGTGCTGGCCTGTGCCGCTTAAGCTAGTGTGACCTCAGGTAATCTCTCAGATGTCTCGGCTGCAGTTCCCATCCTGCCCCTGTCCCCACCCCACTACCCAGGGCGGAGCGTGTAAGCTTGTGTTCATGTCTGTCACCGGGCCATCCCGGATGTTGGCAAGGTAGTGGTGTTGAGGATGCAGCTTTGAACAGAACAATCCAGAGGTACTTTCAGAGCTCATAACCCACGAGGTGTGGAAATAGGCAGGGACACAGGTGAGTCGGCTGCTACATGAGGAAGGGAAGGCGACTCCCACTCAGACACAGGGTCAAGGAAAGAGTCTCCCCCCCCCCCCGGGGGTGATGCTTGTACCAAGCTACAAACTAGGAAAAGTAGCCCAAGAGGTTTGGCTCTGCATGGACAAATGTCCTGAGGTCATGGCTGGAGTCGAGGCCCAGGTGAGGGTTCCTGATACATCAAAGTCTCACAGACTGAGAAGCCATTCCTAGCTGCAAGTGAATACGAAGGCAAGCCCCTTCACCTCTGGGGGCTCACTTTCCCCTTCTGTAAAATGGGACTAACCTGTGCAAACCTGTCACATGGCTGTGTGCCAAGAAGGGAGGGAGGTGCTGTTATCCTCATGGCTCTTTCTGAGGGTCACATCCTGCAGTGGCTCGGGGGTAGCCTGGAGAGGGAGCACAGGGTGGGGAGGAACCAGGGAGCCTGGCTCTGCTCAGGGCTGTGTAGCTCCAAGAGGGAGACAGAAGTGTTCCTGGGTAATTGTTTTCTTTGTCCATGCTGGGTATAAAACCTAAGGTTTTTCTACATGGCTAGCAAGTGCTCTACCACTGAGATACATCCCAGCCCTTGAAACAGGGTCTTACTCTGTAGCCCATATTGGCCATGAGTTTGAGGTCCTCCTGCCTTCGTTTTAAGAGCGTGAGATCACAAGCAAGAATAACCACACTCCATTTTTTAAAAGGTATTTATTATAATGTATACAGTGCTCCGCCTGCATGCACACCTGCAGACCAGAAGAGGGCATCAGATCTCATTATAGATGGTTGGGAGCCACCATGTGGATGCTGGGAATTGAACTCAGGACCTCTGGAAGAGCAATCAGTGCCCTTAACTGCTAAGCCATCTCTCCAGTGCCCCCCCCCCTTTTTTTCAAGACAGGGTTTCACTGTGTAACAGAGCACTAACTGTCCTGGACTCGCTTTGTAAGCTTTGTAGACTAGGCTGGCCTCAAACTCACAGAGATCCACCTGCTTCTGCCTCTTGAGTGCTGGGATTAAAGGCGTGCGCTACCACACCCGGATCAAATCCAGGGCTTTGTTCGCGCTAGGCAAGCACTTTGCTAGATCCAGTCTAGGTAATTTCCAATGAGTAACGGGGGCAGTGGTGGTGCACGCCTTTAATCCCAGCACTCAGGAGGCAGAGGCAGGCGGATCATTGTGAGTTCGAGGCCAGCCTGGTCTACAAAGTGAGCCCAGGACAGTCAAGGCTACCCAGAAAAACCCTGTCTTGAAAAACAAAAACAAAAATCCAATGAGTAGAAATGTGTCCCCTCACTGTGCAGAGAGATAGGAAGTTCAGAGTCAAGGGACAACCTCTGGTGAGAGCTTAGTGTGTCCTATGAGGGTGGAAGGAAGAGGTGACTGAAGTGAAGGGATGGGAGGGAGCAAGGGCTAGCAAGGGCGTGCACATAAAAGGGGTCTAGCCTTAGGTCCTACTTCAATAGCATTAAATTAAAATCCAACGGCCACTGCAGGCACACACATTCAAACCACAGCAGGATGCAGTTCTGCTATGGCCCTCCCGGCACAGAGGGAACTCAATGTCCTCTCTGACCCCAGAGGGCCAAGCTGGGCCTTCAGAGGGATCCTCAGAACACAGAGAGCCTGAGCTGCCTGGGGGGGTGGAGCCAACTGTTTGGAAAGTACTGAGCCACCCACCTCTGGAGTATGCAAATGAAAATCAACATTTTCCAGAAATAGAAGGTGGTTATCTATTGCTGTGTATCTCCTCCCCCCACCCCACCCCCATCCTGTAAACATTTGTTACCTCATAGCATCTGTGGTTCTGGAATTCCAGGGCAGTTTGGCCAGACCGTCCTGGCTCGGTGCCTCCTGTTAGGCTGTGGTTACCTGAAGGGGAGGCTGGGGAGAGGGGTCGGGGCTGGAGGGTCTGCTTCCAAGCTCACTTGGAAGGTGACAGCAGGGTCACAGAGCTGCCTGAGTGGGCACCTTCTTCCCCCCAGAGCAAGAGACCAACAGAGCAAGGTTTGGCACCTGTGCTGTCTTTATGACAAGCATGGAAACAGGTTGGACAGTGAAACCTTACTTAGGGCTGGAGAGATGGCTCAGCGGTTAGGAGCACTGACTGCTCTTCCAAAGGTCCTGAGATCAAATCCCAGGAACCACATAGTGGCTCATGACCATCTATAATGTGATCTGTGCACTGTATACATAATAAATCTTAAAAAAAAAAAAAGAAAGAAAGAACCTTACTTAACTGCACCACCCCAATGCCAGGAAATCCTTCCAAGCCTCAGTTTCCCCACTGTACAACGGGGTGCATTTGGTGTTTTCTCGGTTTCTCAGGTCAATGGTGAGGTCAGAGTCAGCATGTCAGGTCATACGGGGCCTCATGGTGCAGAGGCAGAGGAGTCCATGGTTGCCTAGGGTCCCCTGGGGCACTGAAGTAGGCTGTGGATTCCCCTGAGTGGGGACGGGAGATACCATTCCTAAGTCCAGAAATCTTTGGTGTTGCATCCTGGTAGACATGGTACCAGAGTAGCTGTATGTGTATTTATTTATTTATCGTGTATTTATTTATTTATCATATACACAGTGTTCTGCCTGCGTGTACACCTGTGTGCCACAAGAGGGCACCAGATCTCATTATAGATGTTCGTGAGCCACCATGTGGTTGCTGGGAATTGAACTCAGGACCTCTGGAAGAGCAACCAATGCTCTTAGCCTCAGAGCCATCTCTCCAGCTCCTCTTTTTTTCTTTTTTTTAATTTATTAACTTGTATTTTACTTGCTTTGGTGTTTTGCCCACGTGTATGTCTGTGAAGGTGCCAGATCCCCTGGAATTGGGCCTATCCACAGTTGTGAGCTGCTATGTCGGTGTTAGGAATTGAACCAGGGTCCTCAGGAAGAGCAACCAGTGCTTTGTTCACTTTTTCCTATATGCTCTTCTAAATGTATTGGAGGTGGGGCGAGGCATGCTTATATGTCCTCATGCATGTGGAGGTCAGAGGTCAAGCTTGCTTTTAGATACAGTGTTTCTTATTGGCCTGGGCCTCCTGATTTTGGCCAGGTTGTGTAGTGAGCCTCATGCCTTCCCAGCATCAGGATGGAAGGTGTGGGGCTGCTACACCCAAGTTTTGTTTTTCTGTTTTTCCGAGACAGGGTCTCTCTGTGTAGCTCCGGCTGTCCTGGACTCACTCTGTAGATCAGGCTGGCCTCAAACTCACAGAGATCCACCTGCCCCTGCCTCCTGAGTGCTGGGATTAAAGGCGTGCGCCACCACCATCCAGCCTACACCTAGCTTTTTTTTTTTTTTTTAAGTGTGGGTTCTGGAGATAAAACTCAGGTCCTTGATCTGACAAACACTTTCCCAGCAGTGACCTCGCAGTGTCTAAATGCTCTTCCGAGAGGCAGTGTTGAGGGTTCAGGGTGTGGTGAGATCAAGGCTGTCTGTGATCTGACCGCACGTGATTGTCCCTTCAAATCCCCAGCCCAGGGGCAACCCAACCCATAGATCCCCAACATTCCCAACACCTCGCTCCTTTGCTGTAACGTGTCTGTGCTTTTCACTTTTTGTGGTGCACACCTATAATCTCAGCATTCAGGACCCTGAAGTAGAGGGACAGTGAGTTCCAGACCAGCCTGGGCTACCTAGAGAGACCTTGTCCCCAAAACAACACTAGACAGAGCAAGCATCTTCCGTGTACCCGTTTCTATGGAAATCTTACTTATCAGTCTGTCAGTAAAGTGCTTTCTATGCAAATGTGAAGGCCTGGGCTTGGTCCTCAGAGGCCATATAAATGCCAACACTTATAACCTCAGCCCCAGAGAGTCAGAGACCAAAGAGACCCCTGAGCCTTGCTGCTGAGCCAGCCTAGTGTGCTTGACGAGGTCCAAGTTAGTGAGAGGCCCTGTCTCAAGACACATATATAACACCTACATACATGGACACACACACACACACACACACACACACACACACACACACACACGGTTGAGGGGGGTGGATCTTACTGACTCTCAAAGATCTAGCTGCACCCCGCCTCCTCTAGGGAGCCTGCCTACTGTTCCAGTGAGGCCCAACCTCTCCTCACACCAGGCTGTGCCCCTAGCTTTGACACTTCCTGGGATGTGTTTTTATGCGCTGTCTAATTGCTGTGTGTATTTCTGCCTCCTGCACTTGACCACAGGCTTGTGGGCTGGGACTGTGTTGAGTCAGAGCAGGCCCCATAAAAGCTGGAGGAATTGAATTAAATGGGCCGGCAATGGCTGCATTCTGACCATTTTCTTCCGCCGTTTGCCAGCTTGACCTTCCAGGATGGTCCCTCAGCAGGGGCTGTAGTAAAACAAGGCTGCAGAGTCTGCCTAGTCAGAGGCTAGGTTAGCATGCCCCCAGTACCACCTTCCTCTCCAAAGCCCTCAGGCCAGCCTGGTGAAGTCTTGCAGAGCAGGCAAGAGAGAGTCCCCTGAGCATGGCACCAACCAGAGGGCTTTGGGAAATGGTGGCAAATTCAGTGTCATTGCCTGAAAGCTGAGGGACAGCATGAGAAACATGGGCTATGGCGCCAAAGTTCCTGGGTTCAAATCTTAGCCCTGCTTCGTGTGACCTTGTAGCATCTCTCTCTCTCTCTCGAGACAGAACTCAAAGGCCTGTACTCAGAGGACTGCTGTGAAAACCCGACTATGTGCGCCAACTTCTGTGGGCATGGAGGAAGCGGGAGACAAATCCTCAGAAGTGCTAACCCGCCAGACTTTGGGCTTCCTGTGTGGACCAGCTCCTCTCTCTGGGCACTTGCAGATACTTTATGGGGCACTGTGCTTTCATGTCCTTCCTAGGACTTTTTAAAGTAAAATGATTTGGTTTTTTTTTTTTTTTATGTGCATTAATGTTTGCCTGCATGTATGTCTGTGAGGGGGTCAGATCCCCCGGAACTGGAGTTACAGACAGTTGTGAACCCAGGTCCTCTGGAAGAGTATGCTCTTAACTGGCCATCTCTCCAGCCCCAGAGAGATATATTTTAAGCTGAGCTAGGATACACATAAAATTGTACCACTCGAAGCCGCCCCCCGCCCTCCCCCTCTTTCTCTCCCCTCGCTCTCTCGCCTCTGTCTCTGTCTCTGTGTGTGTGTGTGCTCCTGAGTGCCTAAGGAGACCAGAAGAGGTTGTTAAATTCTTGGGAGTTGGGACTTTATGCATTTCCAGAAGGCCCAGCTTGTTCCTTGGGTGCTGGGCTCTGAACTCAGGTCCTCGTGACTATGCAGCCCGTGCTCGTAACCTGTACCCACCAAGCCATCTGTCTCTCCAGCCCCATCTGTATCTTCTTTTTACTTTCCGTTTTGAGACAGGGTCTCACCAAGTTGCCCGGGCTACCTTTGGACTTAGCTGCAGCCCAGGCAGACACCGGACTTCCCATCCCAGCTTGCGCGCTCACCAGGCCGGGCCAGCCATTTTAAAGCTGCAGTAGGGAAGCATGGAGCACATTTCTAGTGCAGACCAATTGTCAGTGCCTCTATTCCAGGGTTCCTCCTGAACCCCTACCACCTCCCACCCATTGTTAAGGTGTCACTCCCAGCCCCCCCAGCAGCCACAAAACTGTCCTTTGTCCTCCAAGCTTGCTCTGCTCTGGAAATTATGTGTCACGTGCCCGACTTTTCTCAGGCTCTGTGCCCACTGTGGCTAAGTGTCAGGACTTTGTCTCTTCTGACGGCAGAATAATGCTCTGCCATGTAGCCAGAGTCCATACCTTGTAGGTGAGGGGACTGTGGCTCAGAGAGGTGCTTGTATGTGACTGGGGGGGTGCCTGAACCCCCCTGAACCCCTCCTTGCCCGCCTTTAGCTTCAGCTGTATCCCATTGGTCCACACAGGCCCCTCCTGGCTAGGTCATCGCCTCCACTGTCAAACTGAAAAAAGTGGCCCAGGGAAGATGACCTGCAGGAAGCACTTGGCAAGTCAGCCATCTTCCGTGTCACGGCCTCCACAAGCTCAACAGATACTCCCTCACTGTGGCGACTGAGGGGTGACAGGTCCAGCCAGGCCCCGATGGCAAAGGAGGATGACAGGCCCTGCTCAGCCCAAGAGCAGTCTCCATGGTGACCCCTGAGCTGCCCTGCAACCCCAGCCCTTCCAAAAGGCGTAAGGGGAACAGCTACCCAGGGCGGGTTTCAGTGAGCACCCAGCTGTCTCCAGGCCTCACCCTCAGAGCCTGACCTCGTCTCACTTCCTCTTGCTTTCAGCAGCTTCTTGCTCTATCCTGCCCCGTCCTGGGCTTGCTTTGTGCTCAGGCCAGAGACAACATGGAAAGCGACACAGGCATGTTCCCTTCCCTTTCATAGCGTAAGAGAGAGAGAGAGAGACACTAAAAATGAAAGCGACCCCAAAGAATCTCAGAGAGTGAGGAAAGGCCTGAACCTGATTTAGAGGAACAGCGGGAAGGAACGCTACCTTGAGTTGTCCAAGGATGTGTTTGCCTTGCTGTGCCTGCATTCGGTGTATTTAGGGGCTTATGATTCTCACTGCTATTTCTGTGGGTTTTTTTTTAGTCATCAATGAAGAGATGGGGGCGGGACCCGGGTCCCCATGACCTCTCACACCTCACCTGAGGCCAGGCAAAGTTGGATGGGATGCAGTCACCCCAGGGTCCTGCTAGTGTCCAGCTTGTTGCCCCAGGAACCCAGCATCCACATCCTGGGCCATGGCACAGAACTCACTATTCAGGAAATTCAGGAAGTCCCTCTGTGACTGACTGCCTCAGAGAGGCCAGGGCCTGGTGTGGAGACAGTGTGAGCCACACATCCCAGCAGCCCGCAGCCCTGACCACCAAACAACTGGCCGATTGAATGTCACGCTTTTCAGACAGTTGCTATGGACACAAACTCGGCAGGAAACAAGTGGGACCTGGCACTGGTTGGGATCACGTAGCTGTCAGAGGGGAGTTGGAGCTTGGGATCCCATTTTTTGGGGGGGGGGGTCGCCGATAGCAAATGCAGGTACAGAGCCACACCTGGCTGTCATTCTCCCAGCTTGGAACTTCAGCCACTAGAGCTGTGTTCCTTCCTCAGATGTAAGTGTCCTTGTGTGGCAAGCCACTTCAGAGTTGGCCCCCATAGCCTGGGTGTCAGGAGCAGCCTTGCAGCCCGGCTCTTGCCTTGGTCCCTCAGAGAGCTGCATCGTGTCACCTTGGCAGATAGATCTCACTTCTTCCCAGAGTGACTCGGGGCTCACAGCAGCTAGCCAGACTTGCCAAAGAAGGTGAAGCAGATGCCACCCTGCCTTTCCCAATCCGGTCTGAGAAGCCAGGTGGAGCCACTGCCACAATATCCTGGTGACACCCAGGAGAATGTGATTAGGACGTGGGGGGTCACACTGGTATGTTTGACCAGAAAAGTGGTGTCAGCGGCTGAGGAACACCCATTGCGTAGCGTTCAGTAGACAGCAGGCGCTCTCCACCCAGGCCTGGCCTGGCTTCCTGTTCTAGTTCATGGTCTCCCAAGACTTCCTGCCACTCCTTCACCCCACACCCTCTTACCTGCTGTCGCCAGGCTCTAGGCAGAGGGCTAGTAGCTCGGACAGGACAGTGACGCTTGGCATTGCAGGATAGGAACGGTGTATCTGGTGGCCTAGCGGAGAGGAGCTCCAGGGGCTGTGGCTAGAGGTGGCCTGTGGATGTGGAAGTAGCTTGATGAGCTGGGCCTAAAGGACGTCAAGAAGATCCTCGCCAGGCGTGGTGGCGCACGCCTTTAATCTCAGCACTCGGGAGGCAGAGGCAGGCGGATCGCTGTGAGTTCGAGGCCAGCCTGGTCTACAAAGTGAGTCCAGGACAGCCAAGGCTACACAGAGAAACCCTGTCTCAAAAAAAAAAAGAAAAGAAAAAGAAAAAAGAAAAAAAGGGGGCTGGAGAGATGGCTCAGTGGTTAAGAGGTCTTGACTGCTCTTCCAGAGGTCCTGAGTTCAATTCCCAGCAACCACATGGTGGCTTACAGCCATCTATAATGAGATCTGGTGCCCTCTTCTGGCCTATGGGTGTATGTGCAGGCAAAGCACTGTATACATAATAAATAAATAAATAAATCTTTTAAAAAAGAAGAAGATTCTGTAGCTGATAGAGCATTTCAGACAGGGCCAGGCAGAGCAAGGGGCGAGGACATCAAATTACCATAATGAAGACCCCTTGGTGAAGGCAGGAATGAGGCCAAAGGTCAGAGAAAGATTGGCATCCTGCCCGGGTCCCAAGGGAGTCTTGGAAGGAATCTGAAGCATGGCTGGGCAGCTCATGCCTCTGAGTCCAGCACTAAAGTGGCTGACGTAAGACTACTGAGAGTTCACTGGACTGCATAGAGGAAACCCTGGCTTTAAAAAAAAAAAAAGTGGAGGGGCTAGAGAGACGGCTCAGCGGTTAAGAGCACTGACTGCTCTTTCAGAGGTCATGAGTTCAATTCCCAGCACCCATATGGCAGCTCACAACTGTCTGTAACTCCAAGATCTGACACCCTCAGAGACATACATGAAGGCAAAACACCAATTCACATTTTTTTAAAAAAAGTGGAGATATGGCTCAGCAATTAAGAGCACTGGCTACTCTTCCAGAGGACCCAGGTTCAATTCCCAGTACCCATATAGAAGTTCACAAGTGTCTGTAACTCCCGTTCCAGGGAATCCTATGCCCTTGTCTGGCCGCCACAGGAACCACACATGCACATGATGTGCAGACATACATGAGGCAAAACACCCAGACACATAAAATAAATAACAAATAAAAATTAGCTCTTTTGTTAGTGGTGGTTTTTGTTGATTTAAGGACAGAATCTGCCTGTGTGTGAAGCTGTGGGAACTGACACAGGCAGGGCTGTGGAGCTAGAGAGGTGGGACCTGGGGACATGGTGAAGACACACTGTTCAGCAAACGTTTGCTGTTGAGCCCACTGGAGCAAGTGGAGAACAGCACATCCTGGTTTGGGGCGTGAGCTGGTGGGAGGAACAGATGAAGGAAAAGGGGGTCTGTCAGGCAAGCAGAGCAAGATACTGAGGAAGCAGTCAGGTGAGTCTGGACTTTGAGGGGCACACTGGGTAGAGGACTGATGTGTGGAAATGCCAGGTATAGGTGTGCACTAGGGCGTCAGCGGTGACGGAGCATGCGGTGTAGAGAGGTGAAATTCATCCAGTTCCTGGCCTCAGAGTGGGCAGGGCACACAGCAGAAAAGGAGGAAGAATAGCTTCCAGAGATCCCTCCACTCCGACAGCCTCAAAGCCCTGGTGGCCCTAAAGAACCCATCTTCCCTTCAACACATCGTCCCTTTGGAGAGCTAGCCAGGGACTGCGTGCTCCGTGGCCCACTGTGAATGTGCCCAGTGTTTGGCTGTTTGGCCTCCCATCACTCAAGCCACCGCCCACTGCCCGTTGGACGGCTCTGTCTCTGCCTTATCATCGGGGCTCGGCACCCCTCCCCTTCTTAAGCCTCTCTCTGTTTTAATGCGACATTAGAGGCAGCTCTTCTAAGAACTGTAGATACATCCTTTATAAAAGAGGTGGTGAGTGAGCCGGGCATGGTGGCACACCCTTTTAATCCCAGCCCTGGGGAGGCAGAGGCAGTTGGATCACTGTTGAGTTCCAGGCCAGCCTGGTCTACAAAGGGAGTCCAGGACAGCCAAGGCTACACAGAGAAACCCTGTCTCAAAAAAAACCAAAAACACAAAACAACAACAACAACAAAAAAAATGGTGAGGGAAGGGAGGACAGGAGGGCAGAGTGGGGCCTAGCTAAAGATGCTTAGAGGTTTCGGAGGTTCAAGGCCAACGTGGGTGTGGTTTGTCACAAGAAAGTCTGGGCTGAGCAGAGAGGCTGGGTCTACAGAACACTGTGGACTAGGACCATGATGTGCTCAGCTAAGCTTTTCTTCTTGAGGGCTCAGGCTGGGCTCTGTCTCCAGCCTCTTCCCTACTTCGCCCTCCCACCCTCATGGGCTCCAAGGTGAGGTATGGCAGTCTAGGGAGGGCCCGTCCTGTGGCTGGTAGCTGGCAGCGGGTGGCTGCTGAAGCCAAGATGCACCACAGAGCCCAGAGGGCTCCCCAAGGCAGCAGCATCTCCCTCCTCTGAGTTTCCGTGAAGGCAATGAGGCTTATATTAATGAGAGGCAATTATGGGCAGAGGATGGACCTAAGTATAGCTCATTGAGAAAGGCAGCACGTACACGGCAGCCCGCCGCCTCCCCTGCAAGGCCTCGAGTGCCTATTTTAAAACTCTGTACAGTGAAGCTTGGCCACCCCTGGGTGCTGGGCTGCTGAGGGACTGGCATACAGCAAGCCCGGAACCCTGACAGGCTCACTGAGCGCAGACACTCAGGCCGTACTCGCTCAAATCCCCCGTTATCTTAGACAGGAAACTAGTTTGAGGTTACAGCAAGTAAAAGCAGACACAGGATTTGACTCCCGTTTCTAGTACGCTAACACTCTACGGTAGTGGGCAGCATTCTAGCCCGCAGGGCTTGGCCTGTCCCCATGAACACAGTAAAGGGAGGAGGACTTACACTTAGTATGACAACACAGCTAGCCCTCATCATAACCTCACAAAGGAAGCTTCATTTTGACATGATTGAAGAGGAAACAGGCTCAGGGAGTCTATCTAGTCCACACCAGAGCCCCCACAGTGAGGTGGCTTTCCTCAGAGACACACCCAGCACATGTCAGGGCCTTGGGCCCAGTGGTGTGGGTGTGCGTGCTGAGGTTTTCTAGGGTGTCTGTAGGATGGTCAGCAGCGGTTCTGCTGACCCCACAGGGAGCTGTGAGCAAGGACCCTGTAGGGGTGTCTGGGGCAGGGACAAGGGCTTCATAGTGGCAAGCAGTTGTCCCATGCAGACTGCCCTTGGGGTCGGAATGGAGCCCTGCAAGGATTTCTGCCTGACTCAGGGCAGTTTGTAGCGGGCACTTGGCTGTGAACTGTCAGCAGCTGGTGTTCTTGGCAGCTAGAGCCAGAGCCATCAGTGTGAGAGGACCCGAGGCCACCACAACACACCATGGCCAGTGAAAAGCCAGGCGTGGTGTGGTGTGGTGTGGCGTGTGTACTGGTTGTCCCAGCACTCGGGAGCCCAGGACTCGAGGGCTTCTCTTTCCTCTGCTTGGGAGGAGAGAACCTGGCCTGCCCTCTGAGACACAGTGCTGATAGGTGAAGACCAGTGCTAACCAGGCATAGCCAACTGGGAAGGGGGAAACCCTATCAAAACCCAGGGGAGGGGAATTAACTGGTGAGAAAGCTCAGTGGTCAAGAGCACTGGCTACAGCCTGGCAGGTGGCGCACGCCTTTAATCCCCACTCTTAAGAGGTGGAAGCAGGTGGGTCTCTGTGAGTTTGAGGCCAGAGCTACGCAGAGAAACTCAGTTTTACATAACAACAAAAACAACAATGAAACACTTGTCTGCTCTAAAAGAGGACCTGGGTTAAATCCCTAGCACCTGCCCAGTGGCTCACAACCATTGGTAGCTCCAGTTCCAGGGACTCTTATACCCTCTTCTGGGTATAAGATTTCAGTAGACGTTTCTCCAAAGAATCAATAGGAATGGCCAAGAGTCACCATGGCAAGATGCTCAGCATCATTCGGTATTAGAGAAATGCAAGTCCGAGCCACAGTGGGGAGCTGGGCGTGGTGGTGGGCGCTTGGAGTCCCAGCCCTGAAGAGCCTGGGACAGGAGGAGAGTGAGTCTGAGGCCAGCCTGGGCTACGGTCTGGCATTCTGACCTCTAAAGGTTGCCCTCCCTGGTTCAAAACGTGACATCGCAGTGACCTCTGTTCCAACTGACTGATGGCTCTGTCACTGTCAGACAAGAACCTTGGGATCGGGGCCTGCCACCCAGATGGGCCATGATCCTCTCTTTGTCTCAGGTCCCTAACCTCACGGGTCAGCAAAGGACTCAGGTGTGCTCAGGACCCTGTCATACGCGGCTACAGGCACTGCCAGGGACAGGCCAGATCAAGCCGGGAGGCTCCTCTGAACAGGACTCATGGGGCCTAGAAACCTGCCTGATCTCCCTCCATGACACAGCCAAGAAGAGGCCCAGAAATGGCACAGGATGTGGCTGAGTCAGAGATGGGTGTTTTCATGATGGTCCTGGGAATCTGCCAGTCCAACTGCCCCATTTTACAGATGGGCAAAGTGAGTCATAGTGACTCCATCCATTGGCCACTCTCTGGTGAGGCTTGGTCCTGCCCACTTGGGCCTCTCTTGAGCCTGATTACTCTGTTCCTGGCAAAGATGGGCCTGTGGGCTTGTCGGCTTCTCTAATGTCAGCGGCCCCAGCACCCAGCACAGATGTCATAGTCACTTACAGGGACATGAAGACCCTTCTGCTTAACTACATTTGGACAGCACTGTCTTTGGCCACAGGTAAGGTAGGCCCGGACTAGCCCTGCTCTTTGCCAGTCTCTCTGGCCCTGGAAAAGGTCTAAGACAAGAAGTGTTGAGGAGACGGAGGTCATGTCTACCAGAGCACCGAGGATACTCGGGACCCTGGGTACCCAGGACTCTGAGATTTCTGCCTAGATGCTTCCAAGGCCTTGTGGAGTACTCCCTAGAAACCACCGGTAGGCCCCGAGGGGTGGCTGTTGGGGGTAGGACGGACGGAGCTTTGGATGGGTGTGCATGTGTGGCACCTCACAGTGGCACAGTCGGGACAGGAAGAGCATAGAAGAAGGGGGCTCCCTGCCTGCGTTCCACTGTGGAAGGAGGACCCCAAGAACTCGGGGTCAGGATGTGGCTTTCCGGGTCTCCATGAACCAGTCAGTTCAGCCATGAGAGGAGCGCGTCCTTTGTTTAACGCTTGGCTGGGAGTCATCATAGTTTTGACCATGTGCTCAGAGACGGTGGGCAGAGAAGCTCAGCCCTGCTGTCCGACCCCTGTCCAGGGCTGGGGCATGCGCACCAGAGGCCATGCAAAGGACTGTGAGCAGAGGGCACAGACTTTGACTTCTGCTACCATCCTTGGCCCCGTGGGCAGACTCCCTGTCTTAAGCCATTCTCCACTGCCTCATCCTGCTCCCCGCCCTATCCAGTCCAGGCCTGTTAACCAGCTGATTGCTCTTTGTCTTTTCTCCCCAGGACAGCGGCTGCCTGGGACAGGTGACCCAGGCGCCCCACTAGGGCAAAGGCCCCTGCCCCACACGGGCTGGGATCATGAAAGGCCTCGGCGACAGCCGCCCCCGCCACCTCTCCGACAGCCTGGACCCACCTCATGAGCCCCTCTTTGCCGGACCTGACCGCAACCCCTACCTGCTGTCGCCCACAGAGGCCTTTGCCCGGGAAGCCCGCTTCCCTGGGCAGAACACGCTGCCGGGGGAGGGGCTCTTCCCACTCAACAACCAGCTGCCCCCACCGAGCAGCACATTTCCCAGAATCCACTACAACTCCCACTTTGAGGTGCCCGAGGAAAGCCCGTTCCCTAGCCATGCCCAAGCCACTAAGATCAACCGGCTGCCTGCCAACCTCCTGGACCAGTTTGAGAAACAGCTGCCTATCCACCGTGATGGCTTCAGCACCCTCCAGTTCCCCCGGGGTGAGGCCAAGGCCCGGGGCGAGAGTCCTGGCCGCATTCGCCACCTGGTCCACTCTGTCCAGCGCCTCTTCTTCACTAAGGCACCCTCGATGGAGGGCACCACCGGCAAGGTGGGTGGCAATGGCAGCAAGAAAGGCGGCCTGGAGGACGGAAAAGGCCGGAGAGCCAAAAGCAAGGATCGGGCTAAGGCTGGGGAGCCCAAACGTCGGAGCCGTTCGAATATCTCAGGCTGGTGGAGTTCAGACGACAATTTGGACGGTGAGGGTGGTGCCTTCCGCAGCGGCCCTGCCTCGGGGCTCATGACTCTGGGCCGACAGCAAGAACGTACACAGCCCCGCTACTTCATGCACGCCTACAACACCATCAGTGGACACATGCTCAAAGCCACCAAGAACACTACCACAGAGCTGACTGCCCCACCACCCCCGCCTGCACCTCCTGCCACCTGTCCCAGCCTTGGAGTGGGCACCGACACCAACTATGTCAAACGTGGCTCCTGGTCCACGTTGACCCTCAGCCATGCCCATGAGGTCTGCCAGAAGACCTCAGCCACGTTGGATAAAAGCCTGCTCAAGTCCAAATCCTGCCACCAGGGTCTGGCCTACCATTACCTGCAGGTAGGATGGGGGTGGGGCAGGTAGGATGGGGGTGGGGCAGGTAGGATGGGGGTGGGGCAGGTAGGATGAGGGTGGGGCAGGTAGGATGAGGGTGGGGCAGGCTGGGTGAGGGTGGGGCAGGTAGGATGAGGGTGAGACAGGCTGGGTGAGGGTGGGGCAGGTAGGATGAGGGTGGGACAGGCTGGGTGAGGGTGGGGCAGGCTGGGTGAGGGTGGGGCAGGTTGGATGAGGGTGAGGCAGGCTGGGTGAGGGTGGGGCAGGCTGGGTGAGGGTGGGGCAGGCTGGGTGAGGGTGGGGCAGGTAGGATGAGGGTGGGGCAGGCTGGGTGAGGGTGGGACAGGCTGGGTGAGGGTGGGGCAGGTAGGATGAGGGTGGGGCAGGCTGGGTGAGGGTGGGGCAGGCTGGGTGAGGGTGGGGCAGGTAGGATGAGGGTGGGGCAGGCTGGGTGAGGGTGGGGCAGGCTGGGTGAGGGTGGGGCAGGCTGGGTGAGGGTGGGGCAGGCTGGGTGAGGGTGGGACAGGCTGGGTGAGGGTGGGGCAGGCTGGGTGAGGGCGGGGCAGGTAGAATGAGGGTGGGACAGGCTGGGTGAGGGTGGGGCAGGTAGAATGAGGGTGGGACAGGCTGGGTGAGGGTGGGGCAGGCTGGGTGAGGGGTGGGGCAGGTAGGGTGAGGGTGGGGCAGGCTGGGTGAGGGTGGGGCAGGTAGGGTGAGGGGTGGGGCAGGTAGGGTGAGGGTGGGGCAGGCTGGGTGAGGGTGGGGCAGGTAGGGTGAGGGTGGGACAGGCTGGGTGAGGGTGGGGCAGGTAGGGTGAGGGTGGGGCAGGCAGTGTGAAGGTGGAGTGTGTAGGGTAAGGATGGGGCAGGTAGTGTGAGGGTGGGGCAGGTAAGGTAAGGGTGGGGCAGGTAGTGTGAGATGGGGCAGGTAGTGTGAGATGGGGCAGGTAGTGTGAGGTGGGGCAGGTAGTGTGAGGTGGGGCAGGTAGTGTGAGGTGGGGCAGGTAGTGTGAGGTGGGGCAGGTAGTGTGAGGTGGGGCAGGTAGTGTGAGGTGGGGCAGGTAGGATGAGGGTGGGGCAGGTAGTGTGAGGTGGGGCAATCAGGGTGAGGGTGGGGCAGGTAGGGTGAGGGTGGGACAGGGTGGCTGTGGTTTAGAGTCCCAGTTGGAGCACAGATTCACTGTGTTCACATTGCTTCATGCTAAGCATTGCTTTGCTTAACTGTGGAACCGAAGGTTGGGGACCTGTTAATGAGAGGTACGCACAATGTTCTCAGCAGGTGTATTAATTAGGCCCCCGGGAGCCCAGCCCCAAAGAGACTGAAATATGTCCCTGCCCTTTAGATGCCAGGTCTGGAAGCTATGCCATCCCTGCCCCCTCACAGGACCAACACATGGCATTCTAATGGCCAGCTTCCGGCCACTCCCAGGAGACTGGATTCTCCTCGAGGACAGAGACCACATCTGATGCAGCCATATGCCCCCCACCGCCCAGGACAGGGTCTGGCAGGGAGGAAGTGCCCGGGAAGGATAGATGGACACATGGCTAATGAAGTCATCACAGCTAGAAATAAGTTTGACACTCCCTGAGGACCAGGAACAGATGCGGGGTCAATGTGGGGGGGCGGGTGGGGTGGGGAGGGAAGCCTAGGGCCACCAGCTTACAGACCTGACATGTTGGGGGACGCAGGGCCAGGAGGAGCCTTTTCTCTTTTCACATGAGGTTTGCACTGAGGACGTCACAGAAGGTTTGGCTTCAGCATTGCTCCTGCACAGTGGGATGGGGCAGGGTTCTGCACCACCCAGTGTAGGCAGAAGCCAGTGGCAGAAGCGACAGCAACAGTTCACATGTGGAAAGGGCTGCTCTTATGAGTATTGAGCACTTTGTCCCCAGGGTGTGCAAGCACAGACCTGGCTGGCATGAGGAAGTCACATCAAATGCATCATGAAAAGATGAACTCCAAGGCGTGACAAGGCCCAAGTTCTTGTCATTCTATATAAAACTCCAGAGACAGTGAGACTCTGGGGGAGGGATGTGTTTTCGCAGTGACAGGAAATTGAAATCTAGGCACCCTTTTAAATATATTTAGGAGTTTGGTGGCTGTCAGTCTGCTTCCTTAGTTTAGACCTGCACCCTCTCCACACACTGTGGTTGGGTCTGATGTAGGAAATGCTTCCGAGACACCAGGAGAGGGCTGGGGGCGGGGGTGGGGGGTCCCTGGGGGCTTGTGCTGCCTGCGGGATGACAGAATGAGCAGGTGGGTTGGCCACAAGTTCTGAGCAGGGATGCTCAAGGCCCCATCCCCCCCCCCTCCCGGGGATAGTGTGAATGGGGGATGGACCAGCTGGTGATGGGGAGGGAGAATTCACAGGTGTCCAGCTGGCTAGGTGGGCAGGGGTTTGAGGGAAGGCTGAGTTTGGGAAGTCGGTCCTCGGCAGGAGGTAGCCGCTGGTATCGAGGGTACCGGAAGGGTGTGGTACCATCCAGTCCTGCAGAGCAGGGAGTGTGCACTTGAATCCTTGATGAAGGGCTTGCTGTGTGCAGAAAGCTGTGGACCTGGCATTCTCTGGGAGGAGAGCAGCCTCCATGTGGTGTGTGTGTGTGTGTGTGCGCGCGCGCGTGCGCGCGTGTGCATTCTTAAGACATAATGTGTGGGGCTGGAGAGAGATGGCTCAGTGGTTAAGAGCGCCGCCTGCTCTTCCAGAGGTCCTGAGTTGAATTCCCAGCAACCACATGGTGGCTCACAACCATCTATAATGTAATCTGATACCCTCTTCTGCAGATAAAGCACTCATATTCAATAAATAAAAGAAACAAATCTTTAAAAAAAAAAAAAAGACATAATGTGTGTGTCCACGTGCAGCGGCTGCCGGTTTGAGTGTGTGATGTGAATCGTCTCTGTCTGCACACTGGAGGTGGGGGATATCATGAGGTCACTGGTGTGTGAGAAGGTGTGAGATATACCGGGAGTGTCTCCTGAGGAACACAAGCGACCAGGCCAGGCAGGTGCCTGCTCGGGGTATGTTGAGATGTGGATAGAGGACGCGGCTCCAGCTTCTGAAGTGTGTAGACACGAGGATGTGCCCCACAGTGTGAGTTCAGGGATCCAAGAGTATGGAGTGTGCCCTGCACGCCCTACCCCAGAGCCGCCGACAGTGACGGCCACAGGAGGGCAGTGGAGTCCCCTGAAAGCCACTTAGGATAAGGTGACCAGAGATGGCCTCTAAGCTGTGAGCCTCACTTCCTTCCATCACAGCCCTGTTCTGAGGCTCACAGGAAACCGAGCCATTTTCCAGTTTAGCATATGGCTAGCAGGCGAGCACCCTGTTCTCTCTTCCTCAGTTTCCCCATCTAGAACAAAGAACATTAATTGACTCTGGGACTTGACACTCATGTTGATGTGCACCTCCGATCCCACCCGGGGACCTCCAGTGGCCTTTGTAGAGCCAGGCTTCGATTCAGATCTTGGGGTCACTCTCTGTGGGTGACTTACCTCCTTTGGGTCTGGCATTCTTACCATGGGCTCATATTCCATCCCCTGGAGTGTCATAAGTGATGAAGAAATGGGACACGAGGAGTGCCCAGTAAGCTGTAGTGAGGCCATTGTGATCACAAAAGTGAGAGCAGCTTGGCTGGGAGAAACCTAGCTTGAAGTCCCCAAAATGTGGAGGGAAGGCTCAGCAGTTAAGAGCACTGGCTGCTTTTCCAGAGGACCCAGGTTCAATTCCCAGCACCCACATGGCAGCTCACAGCTGTCTGTGACTCCAGTTCCAGGGGATCCGACACCCTGACACAGATACATGCAGGCAAATAAATAAATAAATAAAAATAAATAAAGCAGTGCATAAAACATAAAAGTAAATTAAGAAAAATTTCCAAAATCCCCAAAATGTGAGCTAAAATAGACTGAAGCTGTGCCAGCATCTAGAAGCCAGATAGTCCTCCTGGTCCAGGCCTTCCTGATACTGGGTGGTCAAGGACAGGAAAGCCAGCAGAGAGGCCCAGGTTGCCAAAGTGAAAATGGGTCTGTGAGAACCCCTTCCCTTGAGAGATGGTCTGGAAGCCAAGCTGACTGCTACATCCCATCTGAGCCCCATCTCTGGATACCCCAGGTGCCCGGCGGAGGTGGAGAGTGGAGCACCGCACTGCTGTCCCCTCGAGAGGTGGACAGCGGCGTGGAGGGCCCCATCCCATGCCGGCGCATGCGCAGTGGCAGCTACATCAAGGCCATGGGCGATGAAGACAGTGATGAGTCTGGCGGCGGTAGCCCCAAGCCTTCACCCAAGACTGCAGCGCGGCGTCAGAGCTACCTGAGGGCCACGCAGCAGTCCCTGGGAGAGCAGAGCAACCCCCGCAGGTGAGCCGCAGCCCTTCCAGGGGTCTAGAACCCCAGCCCTGCCCCTTTGTACATCCCGTGCCCCTTGGGAGTATTGTCCGTAAGCGAACCCTACAAGAGCCACCACCTTAACATAATGGGAGCCCCGGCCTGGCATTGTTTCCCTCAGGAAGGCCTCAGAACTTGAAGCTGATCTCTTGGGAGCATGGCCTTCTTCCCCTTTGGCCACCCTAGGGAGAACCGGGCCCGGCAGATGGATCCTGTTTCTCAGCCGGGCCTAGGTGAACGCCCCCTTGTAAGGGTTTCCTCACGCTTAGCCTGGCCCTGCCTGCTAACAACCCACCTACAGTTAAGCCCTGCCCATGGTGAGACCTGGGGTGACTGGCTCAGGTAAAATTCTGCCACGGGAGCCATTTGCACTCCCATAGGGAAGTTGCCCCCGGGGTACTCTTCATGGTTGCAGCCTGTTGACCTTGGCCTTGCTGGCTACTGTGACTGCCTTGGGACACATCCGCATCCTGAAATCCTTCCCCCAGCCCACTAGTGTGTCCTCCCCATTCCCTAAGTGAGGACCATGAGATGGGAGCACAAGGTGGGGCGACTTGCCAGGCGCCCTCTGCAGAAAGCTGGAGGCTGTTCCAAGCCCCATGTCGGGAGCCCAAACTGTGTGCTGTGTAGAGTAACGCTGGGGGTGGGGGCGTTCAGGGGAAAGACTGACACACTGGGTCTGCTGGGCAAGCTGCAACCCCTTATCCGGACATCACAGTGGCCCCGAGGCCCTTTGGGCATTTTTAGGTAAATACCAAAGCTTTGGGCCTCCACCCACGTCTGTCTAGTCTCTGGAATGGCCTCAGATTTTCATTTTATAGACTTGGACTAGGCTGCCTGACATCCAGTTTAAAACAGGCAAATGCAAGCACGTGCTGCCACCTTGAGGCCACAGCGGACATGACCAGTAAGGGTTGCTTGCCATACTTTTTTTTTTTTTTTTTTTCTTTAAAGTCAGGGTTTCTCTGTGTAGCCTTGGCTGTTCGAGACTCATCTTGTAGACCAGGCTGGACTCAAATTCACAGGGCTCTGCCTTTCTGCCTCCCCTAGTGCTGGGACATTGCCACTACCCCGTGCCACAGATTTTTGTTAGTTCTTCCAAAGGTGGGAGTTCTCCCTCTGTGTGGAGCCCCGACCCAGGCGGGCAGGGCTTCCTTTTTCCTTCTGCCACTGAGTAATCTTAGTCAGTCTTCTTCCTCCTGGCCTCAGTTTCCCGTGCTAAAATGGATGGGCTGAGCCCTGTCTCCCCCTCTCCCTCCCAGGAGTCTGGACCGCTTGGATTCAGTGGACATGCTGCTACCTTCCAAGTGCCCCAGCTGGGAGGAAGATGACAACCCCATCAGTGACAGCCTCAACGACTCCAGCTGTATCAGCCAGGTAAGGGTGACGAGGAGGTCCAGGGGCTCAATGCATTGGTGTCCTCCGTGTCGAGCTCTGTGCTCAGCTGCTGCCTCCGTATCTTGGGCCTGGCTCGAACTGTTACATCCTCAGAGAGGCCTTCCCTCGTCACCCTGCATACGGTAGACCTCCACAGTGTTGCCAGACCCTGCCTAATGTGTCACTCCCTGGAGTTATATTAGTTTACTGATCCCTATGGCATTCTCCCTCTTGAGACTAGGGGTCTCCTTACACACTGTATTGTTCCCTGTAGCTTCCTGTCACCTAGCCCAGTACCCAGCCAGGCAGAGGCTCGGGTAGGTGTTTTGGTAGGCGTGTCATTGCTTTGTTTGACCATCTCACCTGCTCTCTCCTCTCTGTCTTCCTGTGTCTGCCCCTCTTGTCTGCCTGTCTGTCTGTCTCTTTCTGTCTCTCCCTCCCTCCCTGCCTGCCCTTTTCTCCCCTCATTCCCCCTAGGTCTTCTGTATGTCCTCCGTCTCTACAGTTCTGCTTCTCACATACTCTTTCTCCATCTCTGCCTGCCCCGGGTACCCAGAATACCTTTGCCCTTAGTTATACAGAACGGCATCTGGAATCTGCTATGCTGGGGGCGGGGTGGGGGAACGGGGGAGCCCCCACAGACTTCACCCACACACAAGGAACCTTGTCCAGCCCAAGTTCTCTTCTAATCCAGGGTCCTCTGACTGTCCCCTTCCCTAAAACTTTACCTCTAAAAGGCTGAGTGTCTTAAGCTGCATAGATGACCCTCAGGTTGCATACAGCCCAAGGGAAGACGGTCCTGGGTACCATCTCTGACCTATGCTTCTGGCTGGGTTGTCTGCCCAGGTGAAAAGAGGTAGGCAAAGCACCCATGGTTCCAGGAAGAGTAGAGAGAATGCATTCTCAGTAATGTCAGCCCTGGAAGTCAGCCTCCCGTGCCCGAGGAAGCCAGGTAGGGTATTGGGGAGTCCTGAGTAGCCCAGCCCAGGCCTGGCCCTCCTCTGACCCACACACTCTCTCTCTCTCCTGCAGGTTTTTGGACAGGCTTCCCTGATCCCCCAGTTGTTTGGCCATGATCAACAGGTCAGTATATTTGCCGTTCTCTTGCACCCCAAACCAGAGTACAGGGCTGGGTCTTAGGCCTTCAGCTGAGTGGTCAAGGCAGCCAGCCTGGGTGGGTCCAAGCAGAGCCTGCTGTTAGAAAGGCAGCCCCTGTGAGGATGGAGTCGAGGTGCACATCATCCGTGTCCCCAGCCCCTCGCACCCTGTGCCATCACTTCACTGCCTTAGATTGTTCTTAACACCGGGGAAGCCATGAGCTAGGTTCCGAGGATGGACGAGAAGTTGCCACGGGCAATGGAGCATCTCCCCTAATGTCTCCTGCCTCCCCCTGGAGCCTGGGTCAGCAAAAGGAGCCTGGTTTGCAGGCGTGCTTTTTTTAAATCTATTTTTATTTTCGTTTCTTAAATCTCTTTCTCCCTTCTCCTCCCCAATCCCTTTCAACACCCCAACACCAGGTAGGAGAAAAAGAAGGTGAGTGGGGAGAAGGAACATTAGCTCTCTTTGGCTACTTCCTGCTGTTTAGGGTCATCACGTTCTTTGGAGCAACACCAACCTCCGTCATCAAGATATTTAGCCAGCAACAGCAAACGCAGCAACAGACTCCTCTTCCTCTTCTAACTGTCTCCTCCAAGCGTTCTTCTTGAAGCCCCTCCTTCCTCTTTCTCTCTGGGCTCTGGTATTTATACCCTCTCAGAGTCCACACAAGATGTTTTCCAGCTGGCAAAGACCACACCTCCGCACAAGACAGCTTATTGTTGCCAAAGATCACGCATCCTTTCACAAGGCTGTTATCTGCTGTGGGCAGACTGGAGCACCCACCCCCCCCACCCCCCGTATCCCACACCTGGAATTAAAACAAAAACATGTTTATATAAGCTAACTTGAGTTTTTAAAGAAGCCAAAACTTCCAGAACAGTGGTTGGTCAGACACTCCCAAGCTGGTTTGGTATCAGCTAAGTGGTGAGATACACTTTCTCCTTGAGGACCTCCCCCTGCCCCTTTCTCCCATATCCTGGATGAGACCAGGAAGACTTTTGTTTGGACAGGTTGGGGGTTAAGAGGCATTCTCTGACAGGTTGCAGATCCCCTGGGTTTCCCCTTTCCAGAGCCCTAGCAGGGCCTTTAAGGACATGGGGGTGTTGACACGAGTGTGGAAACTTTTCAGCTTTATAAAGATTGGCAGATGTGATCCCAGCACGGCTGTGTCTGTCTGAACTATACTTCCTATAGACACTTGTCCCTACAGGTGGTTCCTCCCCTCCTAGCTCAAGGCCAGAAAACGGTGCAGGAAATGTACTCAGAGTTCAGCCTTCACCTTCATCAGGAGCTGGCATGTCTCCCAGGGCACATACCACATCGAGGCAGAGCTAGTGCTTGCCGACTCCTGATTCCAGCCACTGCACGTGCTGTGCCCCTCCCCATGTTCAGGACAGCTCGTTACTCTGTGAGGGGTACCCCGTAGGCCAGGCAGTTCTCCATCCTATGGTGAGCATGTGATGTTAACACGCAAAGCCCCATGGCAGCGCCTGTACGCAGGAAGCCCTCAAGGAGACTCACACAAACTACTTGACACCTGCTCGCATTTTGGGAACAAACATTTATAAACATTTGCTCATTCCACCCAGCAACCTGCATTTTCAGGTGCATGTGACCAGGGACTCTTTGCTGGTCACTCTGGACTCTGAGCAGGTGACTAGTTACTTCATGTCATCTTGGTTTTGTCGTTTTGAGGCAGGCTCTCATGTCTCAGGCTAGCCTTAATCTTCCTGTGCAGCCCACCTAGCCTTCACATACGGACCCTCCTGCCTCCATATCCAAGGGTGACATGGACCACTACACCCAGCTCTCAGTTTTGACAACACTTTGAAATTAAGACTGACCTCAGCCCCGTTTTTATAGATGGAAAACCGAGGCAGGTGATTCTCACACATTCATATTGTGAGGAAAATGGTGGGCCAGCCAATGAAACTTTGTCAGTCTGTTCTCAGAGCTCCTCTGTTAATGGTGCAGTTCCAAAGCAAGACCTTGCTGCCCTGGGCAGTCACAGAAGCTCTCAAAATACCTCAGTTTGCAGCTTTGAAAGATAACACTGATGCTTTAATGTCCTCTGTAGGTGTATTTTGGGTGTGCCATGTGGCCTGATTTTAACATAGCAGATTGTCCACTAGAACTTCTGCAGTGGCGGTCAATGTTTGTCCATGTGGCTTCTGACCCAGTGAAATGTGGCTAGGATGAGGAGCAAACTTTATGCAATATTTTTGTTTTGTTTTTGTTTGGTTGGTTGGTTTTGGTTTTTTGTTTGTTTTTTGAGACAGGGTTTTTCTGTGTAGCTTTGGCTGACCTAGACTGGCTTTGTAGACCAGGATGGCCTCGAACTCACCATGATCCGCCTGTGCTGGGATTAAAAGTGTGTGCCACCACGCCTGGCAGTTGATGCAGTTCTAATTAATTTAAACCTAAATAGCATAGTCACACGGCTCCTAGCCTCCCAGTTGTGTGACCTAAAGAATGCCCAGGCTGTTCCATTTCACGCAGACAAGGAAAGGTGTACTTAGGAGAGCATCTGCTGCTGGGTTAGAGCTGGCCCCAATCCACCTTTCCTCCACATGATGCTCAGTCTGCTGTGCCTCCTCCCCTAGCTGTGGGCTCCTCGGGCTTCCACCTAGTGTCCATCTGTGGCCAGCTGACTCGAGCTTATCCTGCGTGGCTTGTAGCTACCAACATAGCCTGGGAGTCAGTAAGCCCTACCAGAATCTTCTGACAGTGTAGGTGTGGTGAGGCCCGTCTGTGTCAACCCTCTAGCCTCTAATATTCAGGATCCTGAGTGGCCACCTCTGGAGGGATGCTTAGGGATGTAATTTGAGATGGCAAATATACCCACAACCACTCTCCACATTGCCCTGGTGGACATCAGGTGTCCTCACTGCCGCTGCCCTCATTCCAACCCACCTTCCCCCGCCAGGCTATTGTATCGGCTTCTCTCTAGCCTCTGCCCTCCCCCGGACCCTCTCCCCGTACCACAGCACCCACAGGACCCTCTTCCTCTGCCCTCCCCCGGACCCTCTCCCCGTACCACAGCACCCACAGGACTCCTCTTCCTTACATATTTGGAGTGCTGGTTCTGTTCATCCTCACTAGGTACCCTTGACAAGTATCTTCCTCTCATTGGCCCTTTTGGGTTTGCTTTTTCTTTGGTTTGGGTGTTTTGTTTTGACTTACAGACCTTATTAGGCCACACAGTGGTAAACATCCACTGCACCTAGTAAACCCTGTTCCAACATTCAGGACAGGCTAAATTACCAATGGATCACTGACTTTTTTCATGATGAATTCAGATGTGACCTTAAACTCTTTCTTTTTTTCTTGTCTTTTGTCTTTTTTTTTTTTTTTTAAGATTTATTTATTTATTTATTTATTTTATATAGTGTTCTGCCTGCATGTGAACCAGTAGAGGGCACCAGGTCTCATTATAGATGGTTGTGAGACACCATGTGGTTGGTGGGAATTGAACTCAGGACCTTTGGAAGAACAGCCAATGCTCTTAACCTCTAAGCCATCTCTCCAGCCCAGATTTTAAACTCTTTCAGTAGATTAGTACAGACAACAAGATTTAATCTTGTTAACATCCTGTGGCATTGCAGCTTTCTTTTCATTGTAGGTAGAAAAACTGAAGGCCCACAGAGGTGAAAGGGGCTGCTTACTTCTTAAGAGCCCACCTGTGCCCTGAGTGAGGGGGAGGGAGGAGAGAGAGGCTGAGTAGACCAGCAAAGCCTGCCTCTGATGCCTGCCTCTGATGCCTGCCTCTGATGCCTGCCTCTGATGCCTGCCTCTGTCTGGACAGGTCCGAGAGGCCGATCTGAGCGACCAGTATGAGGCAGCCTGTGAGTCGGCCTGCAGTGAGGCTGAGTCCACAGCGGCTGAGGCACTTGACTTGCCACTGCCCAGCTACTTCCGCTCCCGCAGCCACAGCTACCTGAGAGCCATCCAGGCAGGCTGCTCGCAGGAGGAGGACAGTGTCTCCCTGCAGTCCCTCTCCCCACCGCCCAGCACTGGCAGCCTCAGCAACAGTCGCACGCTTCCAAGTGAGTACCGTAATGCAGGAGGGTTGGCGGTCTGTTGTCCATTTTGTACTGCCCACTAGGAGAACACCGGAAGTGGCCAGGTGGGCAGTTTAGAGAAAGAGAGAGAGAGAGAGAGAGAGAGAGAGAGAGAGAGAGAGAGATATGCTGGAGAGAGACCCATAGGTTACTACAAAAAGGATGGTGGAGAACCAGAGGTGGCCTTGAGGCTGAGCTTTCCACCAAGTGGCAAACTGAAGCCTAAATGTCCCAGGGGCAGATGATGGAGAATGTGGGAGCCCAGAGGTCCACGGCTGCTTCCTGCTCAGAGCAGCTTCCTGCTAGTAGGTGGGCCTTACCCACCCACGGGGGTTAGCTGTGTAGACAGACCTTCAGGGAAGGCGAGAAGATGACAGTGGAGGGCTTAAATCTGCTCCCGGCCTTCCCAGTGGGGTCGGTTTGTCTCACACTCACTGTCAGTGAGGGCCCTGCTTCCCTCATCCCGTTCTGATGTCTCTAAAGATGACCCCTGTGTGAGCCGAGGCCAGAGCCATCCTGTGTGTGCAGGCCAGGCAAAAGCAGGAAGTCAGAGCAGGGAGAACACAGCTCGGAGTCTGTGTTCGTTGAGAAGGCGGCCTTGCGTCCTCCCACATCTCCAGGCCTACAGGGTCCGAGGGTGCTGGACTGTGCAGGAAGCTTCCCTGCAGTACTCTTCCCGTGGACAGACCCCCAAGTAAACGGCATCTGCTGGGGTGTGGGAGGCACCGTCGCCATAACTGCTTCTCACAGCTCTGACAGTCAAGGGCAACGGTGTGGCATTGTGTTAGAAGAGACAGCCAGCGCCTTTAAGTGCTCAGCTAGCATTTGATGTCACTGAGTCTCCCTGAGTCCCACGTGTACACAGGTAACCAGCACTGACTAAAGGGACTGGTCTCTTCAGGGAACGGAGCAGAAACGTTAGCCCCACTGCACCTCCCACGCCCTCTGCAGCCCTCCCAACCCACCCCTGAGGTGGGGTAGTCGCTAAACTCTGGCCCCTTTGATACCTGAAGGAATAGCCTTGTCCCGTATTAAGAGTCCGGTCTAATCTCAGGACTTGAGACTAGCCTGCCATGAATCCCACACAGCAGCGCCTGGGGCCTGCCGTGCCTGGAAAGCCCTGAATGGGGGAGCTCGCGGTGGTTGATGTTTTCTCGGGTCTGGTTCGCTGTTGTCTCTGGTTCTACTGGTTCTGGGTCTCGGAACAGCTGAAGCCAGTCTGGATTTCTGTCCTGATGGGAAGGGCCTTCCTGGTCCTTAGCTCCTGGCGTGGGCAATGCTGCTTCCTTCTCCCCTCGGCTTCTCCATCACTCCGCCTTTTGGCTGGGCAGTGTGTCCTAGAACAGAGCCCTCTAAAGGCAACTGCAGCGCTACCCCGTGACTATTTTACGTGTCTGAAAAGAGGCCGTGGAACGTGGAGTAGGGACTGCTCCACTAGTGCCTGGCTTCTAGACCTGCTGTCATGTAGGCTGAGCAGCTACTTCACTTTAGAAGTTTCCAAGCCGAGGTGGAGGCCGCTGTTCTGTGGCTTCCAAATCCAGGGAGCTCTGGCCTCGAACCCCGCTGCAGCCCCATGGGAGTCGCAGGCACACATCACGGTCTCCGCATTCTCATGCCCTCACAAGTTGTTTTTTTTTGGGGGGGGGGGCAGGGGTTGTTTTGTTTTTGTTTGTTTTTCTGGTTTTTCAAGACAGTGTTTCTCTGTGTAACAGCCTTGGCTGTCCTAGACTCCCTTTGTAGACCAGGCTGGCCTTGAACTCACAGAAATCCACCTGCCTCTGCATGCCGAGTGCTAGGATTAAAGGCGTGCGCCACCACACCCGACTTGTTTTTGTTTTTCTGAGATAGGGTTTCTCTGTGTGGCCTTGGCTGTCCTGAAACTTGCTCTGTAGACCAGGCTGGCCTCAAACTCAGAGATCCGCCTGCCTCTGCCTCCCAAGTGCTAATGAGATGGGCTTAGAAGGACACGCAGCATCCACAGAAATTCACTGCAAGTAAACCCTCACTGGCCAGTTTCCTTCAACCTCATTACTCATGAGTGAATGGACCAAAGATGCGTGACAGCTGCACACCCCAGAACCCAGGTCCAGGTGGGCCCCTCTGTGGCTTAGCGCTTGCTTCAGTAACGCTGCACAACCAACATAATACAGCAGTGGGCATTCCTAAGTTCATCAGTCTCATTCTTCTCCTGGGACCAGAGGTCCTCCTGAGATCAGTGGTCCAGCCAGGATGAGTTCTTCTCACGAGGAAGGCAGAAGGCGAGAGAGCAAGTTCTAACAAACCGTAGGAGCCCGACATAAGCGAACATCCCATCAGCTAAAGCAAGGTGTATAACTGAGCGCTCAGTGGAGGGTGAGGGCCCTCTCTTGTAGAGGAGACTGTCTCCCTATGGCAAAGAGTGTGAACACCACGGGGGAGAGAGGGGGGAAGGATCGGTGGCAGTAGTTCAGCCTGCTGTATCCCGCACGTGCAGCCGTGTCTCTCCCATGTAGAAAACACTTATCCTACCCAGGATCCCCCAAAGTTTCATAGAGCCACTGCGTTGCCATCCATGATTTGTGCCAGATCTGGTTTGTGGCTCCTCTTGAGCCATCATCCTATGATCTAAAAACCCATGTCACCTTTCCTGTAGTGCAGCACCCTCTTCCCCCCAGTGAAAACTTGACTTAGCAAAATAAGGACAGGACAGCTGCTACTCACACTCTGCTCAGGAAGGAGAGGAGGGGACTTGTAGACTTGCTGACTCGTACTTGAGATAGGCGAATATTCCTGAAGATTTCCCTACCCTGAGAAATGCACTTTGGGCCTCTGCCTGCTTCCTCCATAAGAACAGCAGGCACATTCATCTTCTTTAGTCGAAGCAGATTGGCCTAGCTCAACTATATTTAATTTAATTAATTCAGTTTAATTTCATGTAACCCTTTGTGCCAGTCATATCCACAGCCACTTCGAGTCAGGCCTCCCTTTACTTGGTTACTCCTACGCTGGGCTTCTGAGGGACCAACCATTGAGCTTTCTGACAGCTCCTCTGGCCACCTGAGAAGTTTTTATTTATGTGTATGTGTGTGCGCCTGCTTTTCTGTATATGCACTACATGAATGCAGGTGACCATAGTGGCCAAAGAGTGTGCCAGATCCCTGGGAACTGGACTTTCAGGCAGTTGTGAGCCAAACCCCATCCTTTGCAAGAATATCAAGTGCTTCTCTCTCTCTCTCTCTCTCTCTCTCTCTCTCTCTCTCTCTCTCTCTCTCTCTCTCTCTCTCTCATATCTCACTATGTGACCCTGGCTCACAGAGATCAGCCTGCCTCTTCCCCCCCCCCCCAGTGCCTAGATTAAAGACCTAAGGCACAGCCCCAGCCTGCGTAGGACTTTAACAGGCAGTGAGTTCGTTTTGATCTCTCCCCCAGGCTCTGTCTTAATTTCAGAATGATCTACTAGCTGGAGACTGAAATTGGCGGATTTATTTTCCAACTCAGCCATCTCTAGGCTCTCTCGGTCCCCCTGAGCATCCCTGACAACCTGGCTCTTCCTTTTGTGAGGTCTTCTGTCTTCTGAGTCCTTATGTGAAGAAGCCAGACCTTGTATCTTCTTACTTCAGGTCAGGTGAATTTCAGTGAGGGGGTCTGACCCACACAGAACCCAGGCATCTTTCCCCAGGCTTCTCTAAGAGTTTGCTCACTGCTTCCTCATCGCTTGGTCCCGGGGCCAATGTGATATACCCTGGTTGCCGCCACATACCGGTCTGTGTACCATCGCAATGTGGCTACAGAACAAACACTGGGGACCGTGAGTTTGAGACCGGCTGTATCCTGGGCCCAAAGGCTGTTCAGGAGCCAGCGTCCCAGCCAGGCCATGTTTTTCCCACGGAAGTGGCTGAAGGATAGGAGGACAACCTCATTTGTGACACATTTCAAGTGTCTCAGTTTCACATTTGCAAACAGCCACTTGATTAAAGTGATAATTCAGCCGGTCACAGAACGGACGCTCACATGAACATGCACACTGCACATCCTGGACAAGCTAGCATTTGGTATTAACCGTCGGGGTGTGGGGCTCCAGCTATTCTGTCTGGGGGCTTTTGAACAAATGAATATAGTCAAAAGTATTGTGCAGCAACATCTCATACCTGCTCAGTCACATGTGCGCAGACATACAGAAAGACTAGCGCGTCAAGACCTGTATATGGTATGGAAATGGGTTTGGAAGGATGGCTCAGCGGTGCAAACATCAGGACCCATGCTTGGATCCCTAGTATCATGGTGGGGTGGGGGTTGCGGGGAGGGAAGCCAGGTGTGGTAATAAACCTGTCTTGGTGTTCCATTGTTGTGAAGAGACACCATGATGAAGGTGACTCCTTTTGTGGCGGGGGGGAGGGGGGGGGAGATAGGGTAGGAAGGGGGGCGCAGTGTGGAGAGGGATTGAGACAGGGTTTCTCTGTGTAGCCCTGGCCATCTTGAAACTCCCTCTGTAGATCAGGCTGGCCTCAAACTCACAGAGATCCACCTGCCTCTGCCTCCCAAGGCATGCTGGGACTCAAGGCATGCACCACCACCGCCTGGCTCAAGGCAACTCTTAGAAGGGAAAGCATTTAATTGGGGGCTTTGTTACAGTTTCAGAGCCATTATCATCATGGTGGGAAGCACGGCATGGCAGGCAGGCATGGTGCTGCAGAAGGAGCTGAGAGGTTTACATCATGATCCTCAGGCAGCAGGTGTGGGGACGTCGGGGGGGGGCGGGGTGCAACACGGACATGCATACAGACACTGGGTCTGACGTGCACCTTTGTTTTTCTTTTTGTTTTAAAGATTTATTTACTTTTATTATGTATACAGTGCTCTGGCTGCACATATACCTGCAGGCCAGTAGAGGGCACCAAATCACATTATAGATGGCTGTGAGCCACCATGTGGTTGCTGAGAATTGAACTCAGGACCTCTGGAAGAGCAGGTGGTGCTCTTAACTACTGACCCATCATCTCTCCAGCCCTGTCACGCACTTTCGAAACCTCAAAGTCCACCCCCAGTGACACACTTCCTCCAACAGGGCCACGTCTCCTAATGCTTCTAAACCTCCTCAAACAGCCAACCCGCTAGGGACTAAATATGCAAATCTATGAGCCTATGAGGACCATTCTCATCCCAACCACCAGAGCCTGTAATCCTAGCTCTGAGGAGGCAGGCATTGGTCAGCCAGTCTAGCCAAATTGGTGAGTTTCTCAAAAATAAGGTACAGACTGGGTTGCTGTTAATTGAATGGTAATGGTCTACTAAGTGTTTATTATGTTATTATGGTGATATTGTCTAGCCCGCTTTTATAATCAATAAAGACACAGACACCTGATGTATTTTGGAATAGCCTATTTTCACCTGGGGCAAGGCAGGTAGTACTTCCTAAGCTGTCTTCAGTTATCTCCCAGCCCCCAGCCCATGCTGTCTGCTGCTAATAATGTCTATTTGATTTGCCTCCCATCCATAATCCCAAAACACCTGCTAGGGTTGTTCATCTGGCCCATTTCCCTCCCGTGGGACTTCAGAGCTCCTCCTCTGGGCCCACGGGGCGTCTCTCCTGTCTCATGGCAGTTCTTCTCCTTCCTCCTCTGTCCCGTCTCCTTCTCTCTCCCAAGATTCTCTCTGCTCAAAGCCCTGGAACTTCGCTCCGCCCAGCCCTCTGCCTTGCCCAGGTGTATTTATTCAGCCAAGCAGGGAAGCAAGGTTCAGGGCTGCAACCAGATCTTGTGAGCCGGTAATTAGCATCAGAACACACAGCACCAGACCAACCTCCAGCAAGACTGGAAACGACACCAAACATAGACATGCCCATCTACGTGTGTATGTGCACACGCATGCATAAATGTGCATGCGGCCACACAAAGAAAGATGTTTAGACATGCATAACTGATACTCCCAGACATATATACATACATACATGTGCGTACCTAATTCAACACACCCCTGCACACAAAGTGTATGCGTGTGTGTCTCCATCAAAGCCACACCCACACACCTAGAGGAAAGCATGCCTTAGGAGACTGCCCCTCCAAGCTTCCCCATTGGCCTTCAGTGTGGGTTCCCGCAGTGACCGCCTCACACCTGCTTGTTTGCCCTCTGCTCCTCTCATACTCAGCAGGTAAACTCACCAAAGCCACCAGACTTCCAGGTCTCTGGCCAGAGCTGCAGTTGGCCCATGTGGTAGTTAAGAAAGGGCATGCCTGCTTATGACGCTTTGCCACCATCTGCTGAAGTGTCACCGTGATGCCGTTTCTATTAGAATAAGGTCCTTTACCTTCATCTGCAAAAAAAAAAAAAAAAAAAAAAAAAAAAGTCATAGTAATTATATAATCTGACTATGTCTGCATTGTGCATAGCACCCCACATGCACATACAGGGCATCCTTAATCAGTGTAAAACCTGTACAACCATACGTGGCAGTTCTGCCTGTGCTCACCTCGCTCTGCACAGACACACACCAACACGCAGCCACTGCTCAGAAGGCGCCCCTCTTTACTACCCTGCCCTGCATTTGTTCTGAGCCTGATTGGCCGAGAGGCATGTAGCCGTTTGTTTCCACACTGTGAGCACAGGGGCTCACAGACCAGATGTAGGCAGGTGGGACGATGCGGGTGCAGGGTGGATATTGAGGCAGTGGGCCCCTAGCAGAGTGGCCGAGGCAGGCTGTGTGCCTGCCCACCGCTCCTCACTGCTGGCAGCTTCCCAGCTCTATTGCTAGCATTCCCACCCTCCCTCCCCCTTTCTGACCCAGTTTCCACGTTCCAGAAATAGCTCTGGCAGGTGACTGGCAGGCGGGTCAGCAGTAGCTCAGCTGCCACTTGTACAGGCCTCTTCCCTAGCCAGAGGACACCTGGGAGTGGCCGTGAGGGCCATGAGCTGACCCTTTCGTCTGCCTCCGATCCTGCCTCTCCTCTCCGCATGCCTCTGAGAGGAAGCAGGAACAGCGACAGGCCTCCCTCCCATCTCTTCCCTCAGCTCCCCCATCCCAGTCTGCGCCTTCTGTTTCTCCCTCAGCCCTCTGTTCCTCTTCTTTCTCTTCCTCTCAATTTTAGCTCTCCCCACCCCCCTTCTGCGTCTCTCCCACTCCCTCTGAATCACATCACAGATTCAGAAGCTGAGATATCACACAGGAACCTCAGCAAGTGGCGTGGGGGTGGGAGGACTACTGTGTGGCACCCTGATCCTGACAATTATACCCTCTGTATCTTTAAATGTGAATATGGTCATACGTGCATGCGTGTGAACACACACACACACACACACACACACACACACACAGTACATAGGCTTAGGATCATTCCCTGCCCATACTGGAAGCTCCTGGCTGAACTGCGCAAGTTCCAGTTCAGAAAGCATTCCTGCTCCCTGCTCAGAGGCCCAGGGTACTTGTTTCAATGCTGCTGTGTCACTCTGAAAAGGCATCTGTCCCTCCTGGGGCCTCATACTGGTTATCTGGACCTTGGCTTTGAGGACTGGTCTTATCTGTAACCATCCAAGTCACAGGCTGCTTTCCCTTTCCTTTTGTTCCTTCTCCCATCCCTCAGAACTCTTTCTGGTTTCTTCAATCCCTTTTCCTTCCCCTGCACACATACATAGGAAGGGAGGCTGAAAAAAATACCGAGAGGTCTTGTCTCCCAAGCCTAGTCCATCCCCAATCTCTGGCAGATTCCTGTCAGCTCAGCCCTTCCAACCCCCAGAGTGTCAGGGCAAACACCCTGTAATTTGTTTGCCATTTCTTATCCCTGGAGCTAAGGACTGAGATTTAATCTGAGTTAAGCAGATTAAGTGTGCCACCATCAATTAGTGATGTCTGCTATGGCCAGAGTCACACATACCTCCCAGTCCCAACTTAACCCAGTTACACACACACACACACACACACACACACACACACACACACTTGAAGTGGGGGTGGAGTGGTTCAGAAAGCTACTGCAGCCTAGAGGAAGTGTCACAGTCAAGGTCACTCAGCAAATAGGTCAAGGAGATGTTTCTCAAAGCCTTGAGTTCTCCCTAGTCCTGTGGGGGTTAGGAAGGAAGCAACCCAAGGGCTTGATGAGCAAGCCAGTTAGAGGCTGTCACACCGGTCAGACAGGGGCCAGTGGCCCTGTCAGGGCCATAGGGTCAGAGGTGGTAGGATTCAAGAGGCCCTCTGTGGAAGAGTCAGTTTCTTACCGCTGAAGCAGGCACCTCTCCTGAGAGGGCGCTGGGTAGAAGCCGGGCTTCCTCCTTCCGTTCCCAGATGTCCTTAGATACCTGAGTGCCTACCTACCATGTACTGAGTACACAGATTATCACTGGTCAGATTTTTAAGCAATTCGGAGAAGTGGTGATCTAGACAGCCTCCAACACAGCTGCCATTTCTGGACAGCTGGAACAGGACAGTACCTGGGAAGGAGCCGTCCCCCTCCCTCAGGAAAAGCCCTGGCTCATCCCAGAGGAAGTGAGGTCTGTCTGCCAGCCGCCCCTCACCTCAGGCCTGACATGCAAGGACCCAGTCAGTACACGGAAGCTTCCCCATAGGGGACCCAATACAGGACCAGAAAAAATAGGACCGCCCTAAGCGTGCTGACTGACGTTCCCCCAGCACCAAGGTCTCATGCTTGGTGAAGTCCAAATCGAAGCTGCTCATGAGTTTTTCTTTTCGAAAGTGAGCTGGGTTCAGACTTTGTTATGAAAATTGTTTCCACCCAGTTTCTCTCCAGGGGGCACACCGCACTGGCAAACCTTAAAGAGAAAGGGGGACTTGCCCAAGGTTAGATAGAGTGCGTTGCTGAATTGGGAGGGTGGAGGTGGGCTGACTCGGGGTGTCAAACCGCAGCAAGAATTTCCTTTTCCTAAGTAAAGCAAACGAAACAGAATAGCAATGTGTAGCCAGTTACTTCTTTTAAAGTGCCCAGTGCTGACACTAAATGAGCTTGCTGCTCTCGTCGTCCTTAGGTCTTAATGCAAGAGAAAGATGTCTATTAGAAACAATGTTACTTCTCCATTCCTCACAGCCCTCGATCAGGTCCAAACGCTGAAAGCCGGCAACCAGCTTGCCACCCAGCAAGGATCTGTGCCTGGCGGACCTCCTGTAAGCCGAGTGCCAGTCTGCGAGAGGGGAGGGGATTCACTCAGGGAAGAAGCAGGAATGGGCTAGGGCAGGGTCGGTGTGTCTGTTGTCACATTTTACAGGGTCAAGCATCATCTCGTGTAAGGTCTCATCCTTAGGACCTTTAGGGGAAGCGGAGCAACTAAAAACTGCTAGGCTGCTTAGTGGCTAGGATTGCGTGCAGGGCGAAGAGCCCACGGTGGACTCCCTCCTCGGCCTCAGTTTCCCTCCCCACAGCGAAGCCCCGCCACCAGGGTGAGCGCACGCGGACGCCCCGCCGCTCCGCCTCCCGTACAGACCGTGCTTTGCGTTCCTGTTGGAACCGGTTTGGCGGGGCGGCTCGAGAGGGCGGAGCCCCTCAGCTCGGGCATGCGCGAGCCGGCGTGGGCGCGCACTCCCTTTCAAGACCGGCCGGCCAGGGCGTGGGCCGCCGCCCGGTACGCGTGCGCGCTTGCGCAGCGGCCCCGGCTCCGCGCGCCCCCTGGCGGCCCCGGAATCCCGGGCGACGCGCGCGCGGCTGACGCGTGGGGTGGGGCCGGCGCGGGGCTTTAACCCGGAGGCCCCGCCTCTCGGGCGTACAAAACCGGAGCCTCGGGCCGGGCCGCGTGAGGGAGGAGGGTGAGTGCCCACCGCTGGCCGCCTCTGCCGCCAGTCCGTCCGTCACTCCGTCCGTCTGTCCGACCCACGTCGTCGCCGCCGCCGCCACCTCCTCAGCCCGGACGCCCGGGGCCCGCCCAGCGCCGCCCGGAGCAGCCGCGGCCCCTCGAGGAGACGGGCGCCGCCCCCGCCCGGCCCTGTCCTGCCCCGTCTTCCCGTCTGTCCGTCCACCCGCGCTTCCGTCCTTCTGTCGGCGCCGCCGGCCCTCCGGCCCGTGTCCCCGCTGCGCCCGCTTTGTCTCTCCCTAGCTCGCTGTCTCTTTGTCTCTGCCCTCGCGCTCTCGGCCCCTCCCTCGCTCCGGGATCTCGGGTCCCCCCTCTCAGCGCTCCTCTGCTCTCTTACAGCCACGGGTTCTGGCACCCCCATTCTTCGGGACTACCCCCCTAGATCTTTTGGGGCCTCTCCTTCAGAACACACTCCATTCCCCCAGGGCTCCCTTGAGCTTACCACACATCCTCTGGGGGTCCTTCTTGATCCCAGTGCCCCTGATTCCTGGGGGTTGCCTCCACCTAGTCCGTATCTCCCCGGGGTTTTCCCTCTTCTCCAGGGCCTCCTATATCTGCCAGAACCTTTTAAGTCCCTTAGTGAACCCCTTGAGCCCCCTAATAATATCTCCCCAGCTCCCTAACTTCAGAGCCTCTGCCTTTCCTAGATTTGTCCACTGTGGCTGTCACTGTCTCTCCTTGTTCTCTGAGCGCCCCACTTCTCTGGACCCGGCCCCCCCCCCCCCCCCGCCTTGCTCTCCCTGCCTCTTCCACGCATCTGTGTCGATGGTCTCGCTGCTGTCTCTGGCGCGGGCGGCCTCCCTCTGAGCCTGCTTCTCTGCCCGGGGATCTTGCTCCCTTGCTTTTCTACCCGACCCCTGTCGCCCCTTCTTTCTGTTCCTTGTCTCTCCCGCTCCCTTTTCTGTCTCTGCCGGCTCTCTGGGTCTCTGACCCCCATCCGGCCCTCATGGCTTTGTGTCTGGAGCTCTTGAAGCAATGTGAGTGGTGGGGTGTCCGGGTCGGGCCGGGCGGAGTCTTCCCGCAGGCTGGCCGCGGCAGAGGCTCCATGGGGTTGGCGCTGGGGCAGGGGCTGGCGCTGGGGCAATGAGGCTGTGGGGCCTCTAGACCAGGGGGGACAAGGATGGTGGGGCCAGGCTGTCTGGCGAGGGAGGAAAGGGGGCCCTTCCTGCTCTGAGGCTTCTGCTTTAGTTGCTTGAGTGTGTGGAGGACGCCCTGGGCTGGGTATCCCTGCTGGCTTGGCCCTGCATGGCCTGGCACTTTGTGATTGCTTGTGGGCAGGCCTGGGCTATTTTGGAGCCTAGAGCAGGATGTGATATCACTTGGGCGTTTATTTAGACCCAGCTGGGGGTGGGGGCTGCGTTCTTGCCAACTTGAGTAATGAAATCTTGCAGGGGGGGTGTGGCTTCTTAGACAGCTGGGCTTATAGGGTTGTGGTCAGAACTTTCTAGGCTACCCTGAGTGGGCACAGAGGTCTGAAACTTGGTCTTGCTGAGACCAGGATGTATTGGAATGGAATTGACCTTACTACAACCACCCTTGATTATTGTATTTGGCTGCCCTAGACTCTGAAACCTTGGTTACACCAGCTCCAAAGGGTTTGACTTTGGGTGAGACCCTTGAACTTAAGTCTCAGTTCCACCTGTTAATAGGCGATAATGGGGCACGGGGTACCAAAGGTTGTCATGAAGATCAAATGGGGCATCTGTAGACATGATTTATAAACTTGTCGGCCTGCCTTTAAACAGCCCGAGAGAGAGAAAGAGAGAGTGCTTGCTTGCTTGCCTCCCTGTCTGTCTGAGAGGGTACACAGCTGGTGCCGGCAGAGCAGGGAGAGTGATCCAGGCCCAGGACTCTTAATCCACTCCCACAGAAGTGTGGCCACCTTTCCAGGATTTCCCCGTACCATGTTGCCCTTCCGAAGTCTGTAAAGATAAGTGGGTGTGCCCATGGAGGTGCCTGTGCTGGGGAACACTCAGATTTTCGGAGTGCCACCTGTTGTTTAAGGTTAGACACTGCTAGATATTGACAGCCAGTGTGTGTTTGTGAGCCACAGCTGCTTTTCTCTGTGTGTAACACAAAGGTCTTGGATGGAAGGTTCCGGTGAGAGCTGGGGTCTGCTGTCAAGGGCCCTGGGATGTTCTAGAACTTTGGAACAGGAAATGAGACCCAGTATTGTAGTCCCCTTGTTTTACAGATAAGGTGGGGTCAAGAAGAGCCAGAAGGACCCATGGAGGCTTGAGTTCCTGGGTCCTGTCTGGTGGCCCTCCCTGAAGTTGCTCCTTTACTGGTGGTATTCCCTGCCCTTGATGTAAATGACAGTCGCTGACACCCATAGGTCTCTGTCTGTGCCCCTTGTAGTAGGCACAGCCCATGCAGTACCTGCATTCGTGAGGTAATACCTGGCCCAGAAGTGGAAGAGTCAGAGTTTTAGTCCTCACGTCGCAGGCTGTGACTGGCCCCTAAGTGTCAGCTTCCTACTCAAAATTGGAATAATAAGTCTTGTCCTAAGACTGGTCTTTAAAAAATGATAGAATATATATATATATATATATGTGTGTGTTTATAGATAAATAGATAGATTTTTTTTTTTTAAAGTTGCAAGGCAGAATGCCAAGGTTTTGTTACCAGTTCTGGTGCTAAACTGCCATGAGACTTCAGGCAGTTGGTCTCCTGGTGGATTTCCACTTTTCCCTAGGAAGAGTGATGGGAGAGTTGGATGTATCAATCTCTTGGGTCTTTGTAGCTGACATTTGAGACTCTGAGGCCACCTGTGCATCCCTGTGCCTTACCGTTTAAGAATATGCCGATCACAGAGCAAGGAGGGAGAGCTGTACTGCCAGCTGCACACTAGTGACAGCTGTGGCCTCTGGTGGGCGAGGCCCTGTGGGATGGAAAGGAGGAGGCAGCATTTGAGCTGAGTCAGCATTCCAGACCCAGTCGGCCTCTTACACAGGTGGTATAGAGTGGAAATAATGTGGGTTTTTAAGCCATTCACACCTGGTTCTAATCAGCCTCATCATTGAACACCTGTGCTGCCTATCCTGGCCAAGTTACCATCTTTGACCTGTAGTTTCCTCATCTGGACTCTGAATAATCATTTATACCGTAGGATTGCGACGGCAATTAAATGAGATTATATGTATATAAAAATAAAAACCTGTACACAGTAGGCCCTCAATAAATGTGAGCTTTTCCCTCCTTAGAATATCTGGGTCAGATTTTTCTTTGTGGGAACAAGCCATCCCCAACCTCTTCCTTTGCCCTTGTGGTTGGGGTTCAGGTAACACGAAATGTGCCTCGATCTGTCAGCAGCAATAATAGGAGTGATACCCTCCAGGGCCTTGAGGTGCACTGTGTTATCCACCGTCTCCTTCCTGACAGAGGGATGGGGCCCCCACTCTGGATCTTGCACCATGGCAATGTCTGGGCATTCGCAGGGCTTCTGATTTCCTTTGCCTGCATCATCACTTCAGACTTTGCTGCTTCTGCCTGGTAGCCTGTCACTCCACTGCCTGTTCTGCCACCTGTTCCGCTTGGGTCTGTTTGACATTTCCCCAGCCTCTGAGCTCATCTCATATTTAAAGGCTTGAGGTGGGGCGGGGACTTGAGTCATCACCTTCCCTGGCTTTTCATCCTGAGCAGCAACCAGACACTCCCTGAGGGCCATTGCCTGATGTGGATGCCACATGCCCGCAGGTTTTCCTCCCAGAAGCTTGGGTGGACTTGGGAAAGTATCTCCTGGCTCTGGGCAGAAGGCTGTAGGGGCGGCTCTGAATGTAGGGTCCAGGCTGAGAAGCTCCCGCCTGGCTAAGCCTTTACCTGTGCCTTCCTGTGGCCTCTGTGGTACAGACTGCTGTTCCCCAAGGTTGTCTACACTGTCAAGTGCCACTGGTTCCTGAAATCCCAGCCCCGACAGTAAGCTCAGTTCTAGGTTCATACATTTGCCTAAAGTGTGACTTTAGCAGGTCACTTCATCTTCTGTGCTTCAGCCTCCTCATGTATACAATTCTGATTGTTCATCTGTATAGATTTCAGTTTCCTGAGCTCTGTCCCCAGAGATCCTTCTTTGTCAGGTCTGGGGCAGGAGTGTGAAGGAGTCTGAAGCCGAAAGCCTGTTGGCTGCATGCTGGGAAAAGCCGAACTGGGAGTAGCCCTCACTTAGTGATAGGCTGCTTACTCCTGTTGTCTGACCCCGGGCCTATTGATTTTCTGTGCCTTGGTTTTCTTCCTGCCAGAGTAGGGTGGAAATGCCTGCCTAGTTGGGTGACCCCTTGAGAAGGGATAGTTACTACTATCAGCCTTATTTTGGGCAAGCCTGGTTATTTGTAACAGCGTGCCACCCTTCCCAGCTGAGCCCTCCTGGCAGCAGGCACTGTTGGGGCAGGCCAGGCGAGGCTAATGGAGCACCTGAGCAACAGTGAAATCCAGTCAGCAGCTGTTTAATGAGATCCATGAGAGGTGTGCAGTGCGAAGGTTTCCCAGGGCTGGCTGGGGCTGCCTTTCCTCACTCAGCCTGGCCTGCTTTTCTCCCTGTCCACTTCTGGAAGCCAAGGCTGCTTTAAAGGCAATAAAACTGAATTCTAGAGCTAAAAGACGGTTGTTTCTTGTTACATAGTAAGGAAGCAAGTTTGGAGAATAAGGGACTAGGATCCCAGAACAAGGCTGACTGAGACCAAGGTCAGAGCCATGGCTCACCCTCCCCCAGTCCTGCCGTGGCTGGGCTAGTTTGAAGATGAGTGAAACGCGCCCAAGTAAATGGACTGGGATGAGCTGGGAGCTGACTTGGGTGTTGAAACCCTCCCTTACCAGGGGCCTGTCCTCTCAGCCCAGGCTGGCTTGCTCAGTGAGAGGAGAGCAGACAGAATAGTCCTCTGCTCCTGGGAACGCGGGTCTGATGAGAGACAAGGCCTACAATTACAAGAGACTGTGTGACAGTCTGTAATTAAGTGGCTGCTGAGGAAAGGCATTGTCTGAGAAGGAAGAAGCGGGTGTGAGCCAGAGGAATAAGAGCCCTTTGAGGGGGCTGAATTGGCAGAGGCAGAGGGTGGGGCTGGCATTCTAGAGAATGACTTGCTCAGGGCAGAGGGTGGGGCTGGAAGTTAAGTGTGTGCTCGGAGAGCTGAGTGTGCTTGCTGGCTTCGCTGATGCCTCGGGGCTCTGGCTGGAGAGGCTTAGAGGGACAGGGAGTCGTGGACAGCACTGACCATCAGTAGAGTAGCAGAGGCTCTGGGGAGGCCTGGAAGGCGCAGAGCAGGATCCTGGGGTAGCACAGCTGGAGGACCCTTTCAGGGTGTTGGTTCAGGCTGGGTGAATAAAGGAATGAATAAAAATGATGTCAGGGAGGAGGCTCTGCAGCACCCAGAGAAGACCAGAGGGTGAGGTTAGGGTGGGGCCCACGGAAGGGCACGTAAGGTAAAGAGGCAGTGGTCCCTGAGGAGAGCCCAGCAGGAAGGCCCGGAGAAGGAAGTGGCACACTGACCGTACTCCTTGTACACCTGCTTGGGACGGGCTCTGAGCCAGGGCCTCCATAGGCAGCCTCATGAAATCTGTACAGCGAGCCAGAGGCTGGTGGACTTATCAAATCCTGTTTTACAGATAAGGGAAATGTGGCTCCAGCTCAAGGCTGGCAGGCTTCAAGCCTTGGCTCTTCCCACAGTTCAGCCCTGCTGCTTAGAAAGGAAGTCTCTGCTGTCAGGGGCCAAGGGATCTGAGCTCTAGCCCCTTGAACAAGAGGCTTGTAGACAGATAATTTAAATTTCACAGAGCTCAGTTTTGTGAGAGACCAGCTTGTTCTACATAGCAAGTTCCAGGCCAGCCAGAATGAAACCCTGTGTTTAACAAAAATTCACAAAGCTGCTTTGTCTGAAGATCCATAATGTCAGGTTAGGTGCTGGCATAGAAACTCTTTAAGGTTAAGAGGATCAAGGGCGCTGAGGACCCTTACATCCTTTAGAAGCCCTCAGAGCTGTGCGACATGTGGACCCTTTGGAAATCCCAGCCAGAGGACTCAGTCACTCGGAAGTTAGGAAGAGACTTGTCACAAGGCACTTAACACAAAAGAGCAAGATGTTAGAACCCAGGTTCAAATTCCTAGGTCCGTGGGTCAGGGAGGCAGGCGGGAGATTGGTACTTACCAAATGGCCACTGTAGGAAGCAGCTGATTCCTGGTATGTAGCCAGAAAGTGATGACCTGGCCAGGATCTCCCGGCTCTCGGCTCTCTTGCTGTCATCACCCCCACCCCACCTACCTCTCGGCGTTGACGTTGGTCATGAGGCAAATGAACCACCATGCAGCCCATCCTTCCAGTCCTTCCTTTGTCACCAGTAAACACCTCAGCGTCTACATGCCACTCTCATTAGGCAGATCTTCCAGCTGTATGCTAGGCATGACTGCAGCCACACTTTTCATACCAAAATCTTTTTGGTTTTTTGAAATGGGGGTTTCTCTATGTAACAGCCTTGGCTGACCTGGACCCACTCTATAGACCAGGCTGACCTTGAATTCACAGAGATTCTCCTGCCTCTGCCTCCCGAGTGCTGGGATCAAAGGCGTGCACCACCTCCACTGCCTCATTCTAAAATCTTCACAGAGATTGTTTAAAGAGGTTTTCATGCTTCTCTGGAGCAGAAACAGCCTGGGAAATGTCACTGAGGCTGTGGGCTAGAGTGACATGTGTTGTCGCTTTGAGTTGTGATAAGTTCAGTAGGTTGCCATTTGTCAGGTGCTGTCCCAGAAACTTTCAGAGTCCCCTGTGTGTTCATTCTGCGTTCTTTGCAGCACATTGGATCTGGATCTTTAATGTTTGTCTAGCCTGTTTTGCTTTGGAAAACTTTTTCCCCCCTTCGAGACAGGGTTTCTCTGTGTAGTCCTAGCTGTCCTAGACTCACTCTGTAGACCAGGCTGGCCTCGAACTCACAGCGATCTGCCTACCTCTGCCTCCCGAGTGCTGGAATTAAAGGCGTGTGCTACCACGCCCCGTCTTTGGAAAACTTTTATCCATTGTCACCTTACATGACCCTACAAAGCCTTTGCAGTTGTATCTTTATTCCAGAAGAGGAAACTGAGGCTCGGTCATAGAAAGTGGCTTGACCAAAGTGACTGTGTGGACTGCTCATTTATTCAACAAGTGTTTATCAAGTGTTAGTGTGTGTGGCCTTGAGCCAGCCCCTGGGATACACTGGCAGGCAGAGCTCCCTGGGAGGCTTAAATTCTAAAGTGCAGCATCAGCATCAAAACTGCTGCCCTAGACTCTGTCGCTGCAGATCCCTCTGACTTGGACCCAGGGATCCAGAGTTGCAGCCTGGGACCCCTGAGCTTGGAAGGTTAAGGTAAAGCTAGTCAAGGCGCAAGCTTCCGCAAACTGATCTTTAAAAAAAAAAAAAGGATAAAAAGGTTTCTAAATTATTAATGGGACATTGAGGAAGGGTGTCTCCCAGAAGGCCATCTGCTGGTGTCCGAGGACTGCCTGCTCTCCCTAAGTTCCTGGTCTGACTTTTCTTCAACTTCCATATATTTGATTACAGTATGGACAGGTGTGGAGCCCTGTGGCCATGTGCAGAGCTCGGGACCCTCCCTGCCTCCTTTAATGTTAAATGAGATGAGATAAAGGCTGGTTCCTGGGGTACCCTGTCCAGGAAGCACTGTGGTCCACCCCGCCCCCCAATTCCCATGAGTAAAAACCAAACCTGGGAGGAAAGAGACTTGTTACTTACAACCCATGGTGAGTAGAACAGCCGTGCCTTCTCCAGCAAGCCTGACTCCGTCCTCTTCTGGCTCCATGTGTTCAGCATTCAGAGCCTTCCTGTGCCTCAAGGCCAAGTTTGTTCTTGAAGTCTGCCTGGATCCACACACTCTCGCCACCACTCCACCACACGGCTGAGCCCTGGAACGTCCAGGCTGCCTCAGTGTCTACTCAGAGATAACTTCAAGATCTAGCTGCCTGAGGGTTGGAGAGAGGGTGAGAGTGCTTCCTGCTTCCAGAGGATTCCAGTTAGGTTCCCAGCAGCCACAGGCAGCTCCTTACTGCCTCTGACATCAGTTCCAGGGGATTGGACATTCTGCAGGCTTCTGCAGGCGCTCACTCCTCCTCCTTCCTCCCTCTCCTCTCTTCTTTCCTCTTCTCTCTCTCATACAGAGAGCAAAAATCTTACAAACAGAAAAGCCCGAGGTTCCCGATCCTGCTGTTTGTTTGTTTTTGAGACAGGGTTTCTCTGTGTAGCCTTGGCTGTTCTGGACTCACTTTGTAGACCAGGCTGACCACAAACTCACAGTGATCCACCTGTCTCTGCCTCCCTGAGTGCTGGAATTACAGACATGCACCACCACGCCCAGCCTGATCTTGCTGTTTGGGAGAGTGATAGTGAAGATGTGCAGGGAGGTGCCTCTACGAATCTTTATGGAGTTAATTTTATACATGTATGTGTCTGTATATTTGGTAAATATGGGTGTGCATACACATACATATATACATACAATTATATATGCATGGCTTTGAAATTCAAACTTTCCATGCATGTGCACTCAGTGAAAACAGCAGTGCCTCTCTAGTCTAGATGCATAGTCACTGTGCCTGGCCTGCTGCTTCCCTCCGGAAATCCTCCTCACACATGCACACACTCAGTCACCACCACACCACCAGCTGGGACACGATCATGCCCTTGTATTACATCATCCCTGCTTGTTGCCCTGTACCGTCTTTTCCACCCAGCTCTGTCTGGCGCACCCAGATCCATGGCCTTTTTCTCATGGTTGTGTGACTTTCTGTCTATGGTAGACCACCACTTGTTCATCAGGTCATCTGCTCAGGGATGTTCAGCGTGTCTGAGTCTGCTGATTATAAACATACATTTTTGCTTTGGGGGGGGGCGGAGATAAAACCTTGCTACTTGCAACTCATGCTAGCCCTTGAACTCCTAATCCTTCCATTTTAGCCTCTCAAACACTCAGATTACAAGCATGCACCACCACACCTGGCTAGAAATACTCAAACTTTTAAAGTACTCCACTCAGATTCACATTCATTTTCTTAGTTAAGAAATCATTCTTGCCAGGCAGTGGTGGCGCACGCCTTTAACCCCAGCACTCTGGAGGCAGAGGCAGGTGGATCTCTGTGAGTTCGAAGCCCACTTGGTCTACAGAGCAAGTTCCAGGACAGCCAAGGCTACACAGAGAAACCTTGTTTCAACCCCCACCCCCCCCCAAAAAAAAAGAAAAAGAAGAAAAGGAAGGAAAAGAAATCATTCTTGCTTTGGTAGTACACGCCTTTAATCGCAGCACTCAGATGGGTCTCTGGAGACCAGCCTGGTCTACATAGTTCCAAGCCAGCTAGGGCTTAGTGAGACCCCATCACAAAACAAAAGTTTACAGTGGACCAAGGCCCAGAGGGGAAGAGTGTCACTCAGCTGTCCTCAGCCGAGAGCTGCCTTTCACTAGGTCAGGTGGAAGGAAGTAAACCATGAAGGAAATACAGAGGGTGGGGCAACGTAGGAGCAGAGCGAAGATGGGGTGAGGGACCTCTGTTTTGGGTACCTTGGGAACTGTCATGTGGGCCCCAGGAAGAACACCCCCCCCCCGAAATCTTGAGAGTCTCTCTGTGTGCTGTACTTGCTTGGCAACAGCAGGGTAGATAAGCTCTATCCCTTACAGGCTTGGTCACTGTACCTCTGCCCCGACCCCCTCTGAGCGTCTGTTTTCCTCATTTAATAGTGGGGAGGCTTGTAGTTGCTTTTCTCAAGCTCCCTGGGCTACTGGGAGAGCAGCCAGTTGGGAATACAGTAAAATGGCTGAGAGTGAACCAGTCCCCGCCATTGGAGACCTCAGAGGGTCTGAAGTTGGGGCCAGGCCTGAGTGGGTGGCTGTCAGGTGCAGCAAGCGGCTGGTCAGCCTGCAGTCCTGCAGCTTCAGGGCACCCCGTGGTGGTGCCTTATTCCGCACTACAGGGTCAGATTGTGCTGAGCTTCCTGAGTTTGTCCTGCCCGGTGTTGCTGGGATCTCCACAGTTCACGTGGAACAAAGGAGCTCAGATGACAGATGCGGGAGAGGTAGTCAGGGAGACCACAAGGCTGTCTTTGTGCTACCTCTGAGGTGGCCCCCAGATAGGTCTCTGCAGCTCCTTTTCAACCCCCAGTGGCCGCAGGGAGGAGGAAGGAGGAGCTCCCCCACATCTGATTGGTAGGAAGACAGACCTGGAGAAGCTCCCACCCTTAAGAGACAGAAGCTGAGGGGTTTGTCTCCCCCCTAGACCTTAGTCTTTCCCATATTCTAAAAACAAACATCAAAGCAGGAAGCTGCAGCTTCAAATCCTGCCCTGGCTGGGAGGGTATCTGGGGGACCCGTGCAGAGCAGCCCTCACTAGAATGGTTCCCTAACATTTTCCGGAGGTCTAGCTTGTGGGTGGGGCCCAGTGGGGAGAGGCGCCAGGCTATAGACAGCGGTGGCGCCCTGGCTAGGCAGTCTGGGAGTGGGCCAGTAGGACGGGTTCCCTGGTGAAGTCAGTTCACCCGGGTGTGGTCCCAGCATCTGGCCCCCCAGGTGGAAAGCCTTTTAAACACCCCGTCCCTTCCGGGGCAGGGCTGACCAGAACTGGGCCTGGGAAAGAAACCAGGGCCTTGGAATTCAGCTTTCACAGAACTTTTCACCTCCCTTAAGGTAAGAGCAAGCACCGGCCTCTGCCTTGAAGCAGTTTCTTCTGAGTGTCCAGCTTGCCTGGAAGCCCTTTTGTTCTGTTCAGTCATCTCTGGATGGCTTCTCACCTCTTTAAGTCTCGTGTTGATCGGTGGCTTCGGGCTAGATCTTCTGGGCTCAGAAGCGCCCAGGTCCTGCTTGTTTCTCTGCAGGGGTGGGTCCTCCTCCTAGTGCTGCTCTTCAATGGCATGGCTTTGGGTTCCGGGTTGCTGGCAAGAGTATCTGCCACCTCATTATTCCGGGATACCTGCCGAGCATAGGTGTCAGGAAGCCCTCTACTGAGGGCTACACCCCTGCGGGGGCGCGGGACACAGAAAGGTGGTGCACTGATGAGCCCACCCTTGGGTTCAGGCAGCACTGCAATTGAGAGCATAACTTGAGATGAAACTTCTGAGACTTTGTCACCGAGAGCTCTCAGGCTCTTCACTTATAAATACAGTGGCTCCTGTCACCCGGTTAGTCTTGCGCTAAAGAGGCATGTAAGGAGGAGGCTTGGTGCAGATACCTGGGAGGAAAGACTTAAAATACCCAGACTCCGCCCACCCTGGAGCAGGGTATGTGGTGAGTAGCCATCAGCTGCCTGCTTGGTAGTACAGGACTCTGGGGATCTGAAGGGCTCAGGGAAAAGGACTTTAATCCTTCCCAGACTGCTAGGCTCAAGTAAACAGAATTTGAGGGAAGCAAGGACGGGCTTTCCAGAGGTCAGGATTGGCGCTCAGCTGGAGAGATCTGCCCTGGCACGGAGAGCTGGGCCTTGTCTCTGCTGAGTGCTCATCTGGGCGGTTTTCTGTGAGCCGAGGCTGAGAGCCTGTTATGCATGTATTGGAAGCAGATTGAATATTCCAGACTCTCCTGGAACCTTCTGCCTTCCCAAGCTTCCCACGCTTCATGACGTGGCTGTTGCTCCGCACAGGGGTGTGGTCGCAGTCAGGAGGTGTCTGCTACCTGTGCCAAGGCAGGAGGAACAAGGGGAGGGGCTTGCCTGACGGCACCAGTAGAAGCAGGACTAAACTGCAACTTACCCAACAGCTGCCTCAAGGGGCGCGGCACTTGTGAGAGAGTGGGAGCAGTCCAGGAGACCAGGGCTGGCTACTGAGCCTGCTGCTCCCCACTCCTTAACCTTGCCTCCACTTCGCTTTCCAGACAGTTATGTGCTGAGTGTCAGAGGCTGAGCAAAGAGTGAGGGAGAACACAGAGAACACTGACTTCCATCCAGCTTGGAGACTGTCCAAGCAGGTAACAGATAGACAAGATACGGTGTGATTGTTTTAAAAGGCTGAGGGAAACAGGCAGGTGCAGAGGACCTACTTGGGCAGCTTGGAGGACATGATTGTGAGCAGCGAGGATAGGAAACAGCCCCATCAAGACCCTGGGGGATGCTTGCTCGTTTCCTGAAGGGCCCATCTGAAAGCTCTGAGGTGAGCAACTTTTTTTTTTTTTTTTTTTTTTGGCTCCCTGTGAAAGCCAAGGGCTCTGAAGTGTTACGAGTGTGACAATGAGAGGACAGATCATCTTATTTTTGGATGAGTGTCAGAACTTCCAGACCAGAAATGGAGGTACATGCCTGTGATTCCAGCACTCCAGAGGAGTCGGGGCTAGAAGCTTTCAAGTTCAAGGCCAACCTGGTTTACATAGCAAGTCCTAGGCCAGTCACAGTTATACACTGAGACCCTGCTTTTGTTTTTTTGTTTCGAGACAGGGTTTCTCTGTGTAGCCTTGGCCATCCTGGACTCACTTTGTAGACCAGGCTGGCCTTGGACTCACAGTGATCCACCTGCCTCTGCCTCCCGAGGGCTGGGATTAAAGGCGTGCGCCACCACGCCTGGCGAGACCCTGCCTTTAAAAACAAAAACAAAAACTTAACTTCACCTTCAGTTTTTCATAAGTCACTAACATTTCTTCAGTAGTCCCAATTACTGCTAATTTTCTTTACTGCACTTCACACTTCATTGTGCTTTCTGTCTACCCACACTGCCTTTGTTTAGAAAAGCCAAACAGAATGGCTTATTTGTTTATTTTCTGGCAAAATTACCATCCCCGAGTGAACATTTTAAACGTTTAGATAAGATGCAGTTATGGGGGCTGGCAAGAGGACTCAGTGGATAAAGGTACTATCAAGCCTGACCAATAAGTTTGATTCTTAGGACCCACATACAAGAGGAGGGAGGGCCAACTCCACAGCGTTGGTTCCTGGCCTCCCCTGGCGTGCCCCCACACAAATAAGTGCGTTTTTATTATTTATTTATTTATTTATTTATTTTTAAAGTATTTTATTTAAATTTTAATTTATGTGCAGTGGTGTGAGGGTGTCAGATCTTGGAGTTACAGCCAGTTGTGAGCTGCCATGTGGGTGCTGGGAATTGAACCCGAGTCCTTTGGGAGAGCAGGCAGTGCTCTTAACCACTGAACCATCTTTCTAGCCCCCTATTTTTATTTTTAATTTGTTCACTTTATATCCCAATTGTAGCCACCTCCTCCCTCATCACCTCCCAGTCCTACCCTCCAATCCTCATGCCCTCCTCCCTGAGTCTTCAGAAAGGGGAGCCTTCCTCCCCTATCATGTGACCTCAGCCTATGAAGTCTCACCTGGACTACCTGTGTCCTTTTCCTCTGTGCCCTGGCAAGGCCGCCCGCCAGGAGGAGTGATCAACGTGTGGGCACCAGAGTCCATGTCAGAAGTAGTCCCTACTCCCCATATTATGGGACCCACGAGGAGACTGTGCTGCCTATCTACTACATCTGAGCAGAGGGCCTAGGTCCCCACCATGCATGGTCCTTGGTTAATGCAGTCAGTCTCTGCAGCTGCCCCCCTCCTCTGCCCGGAATAAATGCTTTTTAAAAAAGCAACTATGTTACAGGAATGAGATCAGAATAATTTTCTTCTGTTTCATGTATAAGTAGATCAGTAGTGTATTGTGTTGTTTGTGAAGTTGTTTTTAATCTCCATACATGTGGCTGCCCAGCTGCTTCTGAGAGTCCTATGAGACTAATAGATATGTCACCCCCCTGTACACCCCCAAGCTTCGTCTTCTAATAAACTCATTTTCTGTTTCCTAAATTTTGGGAGCAAGGAGCTGCTTTTTCCACCTCCCTGCCTGTGAGCCTTTGCCTTAGAAGCTCCCGGGTTGGTCCTGCAACAATGCTGTGGCAGAGAGTGGTACCCTAAATTACCTCCACAGTGATCGTCTTCCCAGAGATGTCAGAGCCTTATGCTTGGCAGGTCGTCTTCATATTGGACCCAAGATAGGCAGCATCAGCCATGCTCTTCCCACTTTGCAGGGACACAGCTTTAGGGACCTTCTCCACACGTGAAGACACCAGTCCCCAGATGTACATATCCAGTGGGACCTGTGCCATCCCCAACTTGGGTATTCTCCTGGTTTTCCACAGAGGTGGCAGTCCTAGGAGGGAAAGGGACTGTTCAAGAGGCAAGTGATGTCACAGGTCTCTTTGTGAGAGTAGAAGAGTCTAGCAGGACAGCCAAAATCACAGGGACAGTGTTGGCAGAGCACCTCCAGAGGGGTAGAAGCTGTCCAGGTACCTCCTGCCTTCTCAAGGTGCCCTGGGGTGTGGCTTGGGTTGCGAAAGCACTGTGTGGACACTCCACCATTGGAGGGGAGGAGAAACTCACTTGAAGTAGACTCTGGGATGTGTCTGGCTTGCTGACAGGAACGTCTGCATTTACTCTTTGTGAGACTGGATGCCGTGAAGTTGGGTCTTAGAGGACAAACACCCTGGGCCTTTGACGTAGCTGATAGAACATGACTTGCTGTGTAATGCTGAACAAATTCCTCAACCTCTCTGGGCCTCGGTTTCTTTAGCAGCTTAAGGGAAGCAGGTAAAAATATCTTGAGGGGCCAGATTGTGAAGGCGCAACGTAATAAATAAACCAGAATGGCAGCAAAGGCCTGTGTTCGCCTGAACAGGGGTGCCGGCCCAGAGTGGAGCCTGGGTGAAACCTGGGGAGACTCGAGGAGAACTGCTGGAGGAGCACTCAGGTGCTCTCCTCACTGGAGAAGGGTGTTGCAGGCAGGGGCAGTGCCCAGGGCCTGGATGTGTGACTGTTGTGACTTGGCAGAGAGGATGCTGGAGGAAGGTGGAAGGGTGCAGAGGGCAGGCCCAGTAATGCAGTGTGTGGGCTGAGGGTGGCTGTGGGCACATGGGCAGGGGCTGAACCCTCAGCCTGTCCCCTTGGAGGATGTGACTCTTCACCTCTGCCCCAGGCCCAATAGTCTGACCTCTGGCCAGCAAAGTTTCTAGAAAGCCTGGGGTTGAGAGGCAGCTGTGTTGCCCCCTGGAGCCATTATAGTGGCAGTTCCTCAGTTGCCATTTATCCTCCAGGGATGCCTGACCTCCAGGTAATTTCTGCAATTTATGACCCTACATGGTAGAATAATAAATATCTCACTGGAGTGGGGGGGCTGCCATCGCTGACAGGCTTCTGTGCTGGGAGCTCTAAGGACCTCACACTGTGACCTTCGGCACCAGAGACAGACATGGAAGCAGCGCTTGCTGCTTCACCTGTCTCCTGCCCTCCACAGCACCTCTCTCAGATTTTGTTCCCTGTGTCCCTGGGCCTACAGGGCCACGTCAGAGATGGAGTCCTTTCTAAGTGTCATCAGTGCTCTCTAATGTTGACATTACAGGTGTGAGCACCCAAATACTATGAGTGTGTGTGTGTGTGTGTGTGTGTGTGTGTGTGTGTGTGTGTGTGTGTGTACATGCTAATGCAAATAACTTCAGGAGTCAGTTCTCATCTACAATCTGGATCTGAGGCTCGGCCTCAGGTTATCAGGTGTGGAAGTAAGCACCTCTGCCTACTCACTCACCTGTGACCTCCTAAGAACTAGAGCTCTGTTTCCTGGTCCCTGGTGCCACCCCACCAGGTGGTTCTCTGTGGTCCCTTCACAAGCACTTCCTGGAATGGGATGAATTCAAACTTCTTCCTATGTGGATTGCCTTTTGTTAGGCTCCAGTGTGACCATGTCCTTGCTCAAGAAATGCCAAAATCATCTGTTGCCTCAGGTTGAGGGAGGCAGCTCTGCCTGGTCTAGGCCTTCCTCTGGCGGTGAACTCTGAAACATGTATGGTCAGCGGAGTCACAGCAGTATTTTTCACACAGGCTCTTTTCTTGTGTGTCCCTTGGGACTCCAACCCCAGGATCACAGTGCACGCTCTGAGGAGGCCCTCTCCTTCCTGTGCCCGTGTCTCCAGCTCTGGCTGAGGGTTGTGTTGTGTCTGCTGACCTGACCTGAACTTGTGGTGTTCCCTCTTCAGCCCCGCATTCCTTTCTTCCTCTCTCAGCTGCCCAGGGTTCCTGGCTCCTGTTTCTGTTACCCAATACACCACCTGTCATTCCAGGCGCAGTGAATGAGCCTATTAACACCGCCTTTCTATTCTGGGATGCTCTTGGTCATTCAGAATGCTGAGAGCCCAGCAATCAGGATGTGCAGGGCCTGGTAGTGTCTGGCTTTGCACACGGGATTCAGAGACTGTGACAGTTTATGAAAAGCCTGGGTTTTGTGACCTGTCACCAAGGTTTGACATCTGTACTCCACACGTGAGGTAGTTTTTCAAGACTCTTTTCAATAGTACATTGTAGACAGGGCTCTGGGGAAACTAGCAACAAGGTTGATGTGCTATAAGCCAATATTTGAAAAGCCAGGGCTTGTTTTCTGCATCCCCCAACTCCCATTTCTTACCAGGCTGGGCAGGCTGGGCATGTCCAAGATTGGCACTGGGCTTGAATGCTGGCATCTTGTAACCGTCTTCTCATTGGCATCTGCATCTCATGGTTACAGCTTTGTACCCCGTAGCAATTTTATAGTTAATCCCCCAGTTTGGAAACTGGACCTCTTGCTTTAGGACTGCTGGAGGGGGTGGTGCTAAGCAGGCTCTGGGACGTAGAGCGTGCTCTGTAGGTCTCTGAGGGGAGCCAAAGGACACAGGGCAGGTGAATGTTGCCCCTTCAGGCTGCTTACTGAGTGTGGGGGTGGAAATGAATTTAGGAAAACAACTCACTGTGTGTGCGGTGGGGGTCCCAGGTCAGTGACTAGGAGTGAAGATGAACTGGCCAAGGACAGAGCAAGAGAGGGGAGGCATGGGTGGAGGGTAAGTGTTCATCCTAGAAGGACGAGGTTCTGCTGGGGCGGGGGGGGGGGGGGGGGAGGAGCTCTTCTCTGGGAGAGCAAGGCTAATGTGAGGGAGGAGAGGGTTCGGATGCCTGATGAACTTGCTGCACTTGAGATGGCCTTGGGCTTCCCTGTGGAGCTGCAATCTGATGTAAAGTTCGCTCTGTCATGGCGCAGCTCTGAGGGGCTTCATGAGGAACTGTGCACAGCAAGGAGATTCCCACTGTGCAGGTATCTCCGGGAAGTTGAGGATCCTGCCGAAAGGAAGCCACCTTCTTTTTCTCTCTTGGCCTCTCTCCCACTCCTCTCCTCCACCTACTCAGGATCTGTCCCACTGTACCTTGGCCTGCCCTGCTTTGCTCTTGCCAGTGGGTCAGGCCATCCATCCAAACTTGGTGTCTTTCAGAGGGGACCTGTGTGTCAGGAGGTAGACACACTGCTTTGTTCAGAAAGCATGGTTCCGGGAGTGGTGGAGGTTTACCCCAAGAGTGGTGGAAAGCGCCAGTATCATTACCTTGGCTCCTTGGATCTTTAGCTTTCACCTGTATGAACCTTTATAAACCTATTGGCTTCTGCGGACACTGGGGCCAAAGCAGGTGCAGATACTGGAGTCCCTGGCCTTTGAGATTGGAAGATCTCATAATGTGCTGTGAGTTGGATTCTTTCAGGGGCCAGGATAGAAGGGGAACAGGAAATGCAGAACAGGAGGCAAAAGTCCCAAGGAGCAGCGGTGTGGGCGATGCAGGTGAGGGTAGCTGTAGACGGAGAGAAGGGTGGGGAAAGCAGTTGGGAGCACTGTGGAGCAGCCCTTTGGGGCATCCTATGATTGAAAAGCATCTCATGCAGTGCCTTGGCTCCTTCCTTAATGCACTGTGGGTATCACCTTGGGACTTGGGAGAGTGTTGTTGACCTGAGGCACCTCAAGGGAGATGGTGCTGTCACACAGCAGCTGTCAGCAGGCCAGCTCTGCCTCTGAGACTCCTGGTCCTGGCTTTGCTGCACAGACTTCTTCCCTAGCTTACCCACTACTGGCGTGGAGACAGGAAGGAGACAGAAACCTGGGATTGAGTGGTCTCTGCCATAGCACATAAAGGACTGTCCCGTCCTAGCCTAGGTTTGCACTGAGTCTTCAGGCCTGGCAGCACCTGAGGGGGGTCAGGGTACTTCTGTCTGAGGCCATCCCTGCAGCTCACGTGGAGCCTGGAGCGGGTGGGGGTGGGGGAGGGGGGGTGTCCTACATCTCTGTAAGGTTTCCTTTCTGTCTGTGGCTCCAGGGCTACATTCTTTGAGGTGTGTAGGCCCCTTCTCCTTTATCCCCACCATGCCCCAAGAGCAAGCAGCCTGAGGAGAGAGAGTGGTGGCCTTGGGATCGCCCAGCCCAGCTTCCAAGCAGAAACACTTGTTGAAGCTAGTTTCTTGGGGGCCACTGTGGCTTTCAGATCCTTAGGAGATGAGTCCCAGCCACCCCTGAGTGTCTGAGTCTCTGGCTAATGCAGAAAAGCAGAGCCTAGAAACATTCGTCTGACCTGATAGTCGATAAGGTCTTTTTCTGGTTTGTTTGTTGAGAGCCCAGCTGATCTTGAACTCGCTATGTAGTGGAGGCTAGCTTTGAACTCCTGATCCTCTTAGCTCTACCTCCCATGTAGTAAATCATGGGCAAGCACCACCAAGCTTTGCCTGATGGACAGAATCTTGAAGCATAAGGCGGAAATGAAGTATGCTGGTCACCTACTTGAAAGAGATGAAGACTTGTGAGCTGGGCATCAACAATGCTGGCTGTGTTGAGACTGTGCTGCAAACTGGCTTCGGCCTTGGCATGTGGGGCCTGCGTGGCTGTGCTGGGTGGCAAGCATGTAGTTGGGGATATACCCGCATCATTCTGTGGTGACTTAGCCGACTCTTCACTCAAGGTCTTTGAAGTTAAGTACAAGACTCATGGAGCAGACAGTTACACTGAAAGAGTGCTCACACCCAGCCTCCTCAGGAAAAGCCAGGACTCTGCAGAAGTGGACCATGAGATAATTGTTAGACTCTTTTTTAAAGTTATTTATTATTATTATTGCATATACAGTGCTCTGCCTGCATGCACACCTGCAGGTCAGAAGAGGGCATCAGATTACATTATAGATGGTTGTGAGCCACCATGTGGTTTCTGGGAATTGAACTCAGGACCTCTGGAAGAACAGCCCTTAACTGCTGAGCCATCTCTCCAGCCCAGTTGTTAGACTCTTAAACTGTGATATAACCCACGGCACCTACAGCATCTCCAAGGGCAGGAGGCAGCAGTCAGTCCCAAGAAAGCAGAGCTGTGCTGCTCAGTTCCAGCACCTTAGGACTCTAGGCCGTTCACCTCCCTCTGACGTTGACTTGACAGATGGTGCCTTTGGCCTCTCAGTTAGGCAGTGGACCACCAACGCACAGCACCATGGTAAATCAGGAACTCAGCCAGCCCTGAGTGCCCCAGCTGATGGAAGAGGGAAGATACGGGGCAGAGGAGCTGATAGGACAGGAAGTACAAGGACAGGGAAAGGCTCCGTCTGCAGTACGGACAGTTGTGAAGGGCTTGAATGTGTGGTATGTGTGCAGGAGGCATGCTGACACAGAGGGAGCAGTGGAGGGGGGGAAGCCGGCTGGGAAGGGTAGTGGGGACCAGAGAGCTCTGGACCAGGGGAGTGCTTAGAACCTTGGATACTAATGTGTTGAGCCAAGTCAGTGGTGACATGATGTGGTACGTGTGTTTCTGTGTGTATGTGTGTGTGTGCGCGCGCGCGTGCATGCAGGTGTGGAGACCAGAGGAAGACATCAGGTGTCATCTTGTATCTTTCTCCTTATGTCCATGAAAATGGGTTTCTCGCTGGGCTAAGTTCCCTTGGTTTTTAATTTTTTATTATATTTATTAGTGTCTGTGCACATCTATTACAGTGTGCATGTGGAAGTCAGAAGATAGCTTGTGGGAATTTGCTCTCTACTACCATGTGGATCCCTGGGATTGAGCTCTGGGATTAGCCTTGTTGTTAGCACCTTAACCACTGAGCCACACTGCCAATCTGGGTAGGGTGGAGGCCAGCGAGACCCTTTATATTCCTGTCTCTCCCACCCCCCAGCCCTGACGTTACAGGAATATACAGCCACACCCAGTTTCTGTGGGGGTGCTGTGGATCTGAATTTAGGACTTGGTGCTTACACAGCAAGTACTGTTACCCACAGAGTCGGTGTTACTGAGTCCAACTGGCCTGGAACTCAGGGTGTCGGCCAGGCTGCTATAAAACTCGTGGTGTCCCTCAACTCAAACAGCTCTGGGGATTGCGGGCACATACACTGCACCTGAACAAATAATGTTGAGGTTTAGCAGTACAAGGGAATGGGTGACAATAACAAGGCTCGTTTTCTCATTCAGCAGTTGTTTGTTGACACCCTTCAATGCTTGAGCCATTATCCTGAGCCTGGGCCGGGACGGAGTCCCCACTTCTGCCTCTGGCCTGTCGAAATGGGCAAGTGAATCCTTAACAGTGGGAAAGGTACTTTGATTCGGGTTCCTAGGTGACAAGAGAAGAGGAAATGACACTTGAACACAGAGGAGATGAGGTGGGAGAGGTGGCCAGAATAAGGTGCTGGCAGCAGCCAGTGTCAGGCCCTAGCCTGTGTTCACATGAAGGAAATGGAACAGTCTGGTGTCGGGTCAGGGCCCAGCCGAGCTGTGCCTTTTCCCCTAGGGAGCCCTAAATCCTCTCTGCCAGTCTTAGCCTCTGCTTACCTGTGACATGTATCCCAGAGACAGAGAATCCAAGATGAGTTTACTTTTCCTGTTACCTGTCTGTCCAGCCCGTGCTTTTGGCCTCTCACACATTCACTTTCCCTCTAATCCAAGGTTCAGGCTTCCGTGTGCCTCAGCCAAACCCTGGCCCTTTGCTGTCCTGAGAGGGAGGTAGAACTGTCCGCTGTCCAGACCCCGGGCGGTGGTGGCCCCCTTGTCTCTTGGGAGAAACCCTGTCTTTGCAACTACTCTACGGACTCAGCCAGCATCTGCCCCGCCACACAGATGAGGGCAAGTACTTTGTCTAGTTCTGAGTTGCTCCCATCGCTTAAGAGGTGCATTCTTGATCGTTTTGCGCAAATTAGAGCTACCTTCCTTGTGCTGATCTCGGGCAGAAACCCCACCCCCACTGAAGCTACTTCCTTTGGGACTTTCAGGCCAAGCGTTCCCATCCTGAAGCCCTGGACGTCAGCTCTGTGTGTGCTGGGCTCTGGTAGGACTAGCTTTAGTAACTGCCCTGCGCGCTCGTCTTGCTATGGAATCACAGACCGAGCCGCTGGGGACCTGGAGATCTAGTGTAGTTCTCTCTTTCGTAGATGCCAGTAGGACCATCCCGTGCTTGGGCCCTGCAGAGCCTAGCTTCTGTGATGTAGCCTGTGTCATCGCTCCTTCTCTGCGAGGCGACTGTACAGAGTGGGATTGTCTGGTTCATGCTGCCTCCTGGCTTCAGGGCCCTTACCAGGAAAGTATAGCTTCAGACAGGCAGGGATCTTGGCCGCAGGCACAGTGGTCCCTCTGTCCCGGAGTGAGAGTGTGGGCGGGAAGCTCAGGTTTGCCGAGGGCTGTGTGAATGTGGTGTGCTGTTGACAGATGGAGCACGGAGTAGAGGAGGGCACCGGAAAACCCAGGAAGCCGACTCCTGCCCCTGCAGCCTGGTCTCTGCTTTCAATCTAGATGCATCCTACCTGAGCAGGAGGGTGTGGACTTGGCTGTACACCTGCCTCTGGCTCAGATACCAGCAGTGGGGCCTCAAGCACCTGCAGCTGTACCCAGCTGGGAGGCTCCCAAGGCCTGGGAAGCAGGGAAGTGTGCTGTGCAGTCCAGCAAATGTGGTTGCCACTGGGCACTGGTAACTCTGGGCACGTTCTCTAGCCTTTCTGAGTTGCATGTACCCATCTGTAAGGTGGGCACGATTGATGCCCCCTCCTTACTAGCCCCAAAGCTGCTAAGCACAGTTGCATGAATGACCCCGCTCTAATCTGTCAGCCTATGAACAGGGCCTTACCGTTCTCATGCCCTGGGGAGAGCAGAGGCGATTGGATGGTCTGGGTTTTTTTGTTTTTTGTTTTTTAATGACTTGAGCCCTCTTCCCACCCTCTCCTATAGTCTTTCTTCTAGCCCGGAGATGTGGCTGTCTCCCACACCCTCAGTGCTCTCCCCTAATTTAGTGACAGAGACTGCAGGTGGGTGCATGTGAGGGAGCCCTAGTTCCTCCACAGGCCTGAGCAGAACTGGGAAGTGAGAACTCCTGGCTGGAAACACCCGGGTGCAGCCGCATCACCCGCCCTCTGTGCAGGCTGGCCGCCAGCCTCCTGGCTGGTTCTATAGGCTTCCCTACCTCAGCACCACTCACCTTCAGTTTTAACTTCCTTGGCTGCAGGTTATGTACAACACGTTATACAGGAGGTAATCTGTATTGCCCTGTAGCCAGTTTCCAGGAGTCTTATAAACTGACAAACAACATCGCACCAGGATGCAGACAGAGGCATACACACGTCTTACTTGGATTGTCCTGTTTGTGTGCACATGCTTGTATGTGTTCGGTGAATGAGTTTCCCTACATGCAAATTCCTCTAATGTTGCCATGGTCACAAAGGCACCGAGCAGTCTAGGTCTACAGGACTGGGTCTCTTACATTTTACTGACTTCCTTCTGGCTTCCCCAATTATATCCTCAGCCCTGGCAGTTGCTAATCTGTTTTCATTTTGAAAAATCTGGTCATTTCAAGAATGTTATAAAAATAGGACTCTTCACTGTGGAACTTTGGGGAATTGCTTTACCCACTAGGCACAAGCGACCTGAGATTCATTCTAGCCCACTTCCTGTCTTCTCGTTCCCTGCTGGCACTCCAAAGCATAGATGTGCTGCCACCGCACCACTTCGCTACTTGTTTTCAGTTTCTGGGTTTTACAAATAGAGTTGCCTGAACGTGCATGTTTATTTCTGTTTGCTACTTGCCTGATTTCTCTTGCTGACTTGTGTGATAAGTGCATGTTTAGTTTTATAAGAAGATGCCAATACCTTTTCCAAGGTCACTTGATTTTGCTACAGCCTTAGGGTTTGATTACATTACTTTCTCACAGCCATTCGTTCTAGAGAACTTTCTGCGCTGTCTCTTGTCCAGCCTCTGTGGCACTGGGCCTTGTGTTGTGGACTGTGGTTCAGTGGGTACCGTCTGTGACAAGTAGCTCCTGCTCTTGGGCCCCTGTAGGAGAGGGCACTTAGGGACAGGTCTGAGAAAGGCCCCTATTGAGAAGCAGCACTGCTGGGGACTAACTCGGGAAGCAAGCACTAGCCTGTGCTGCCGTATGTCCTGCTGCGTGCCAGCCCCAGGTGACGCAGACCTGTGGCAGTGCTTGTTTCCCCGAATCTTAGCAGGAACAGAGAGAAGGGTCAGGCGTGGTGGAGCCTTGGGAGCAGCAGCTGGTGTGTGGGGTCTTCGTAGGAGTCAGGGGGTGAGAATACCTAAGTGGATGTGTTGTTTGGGCGAGACGGGGCAGAATCTACCCAGAGGGAGCGGGGAGGGGAAAGTAGAAAAAAGGCTAAGAAACTGCAGGACCCAGGGGTCACAGAGTGACTGACCCCGGAGAAGGCAAGACAAGCTCTGTTGCTACGGCCTCCTCCTCCTGAAGGTGGTCAGGCTTTGCCACAGCCTTGTGGAGAGCATCTTTAATTAATTTGGATTCCCCACCAGACTGGGCCTTGCAGGAGGGTAGACAGGACCTATGCGTCCGTATTGGTCACTGCTGTGTGTAACTCTCACTCTCCTGCTTCATGGTCCTCTGGCTGAGGGCAGAGCTTGGCCAAATCAGGCAGGGCCTTAGTCCAGGAGGGACCTTTCAGGGCCAGAGGCTTCGCCTTCACTTTGCCCTCTCCCCGCTCTACAGGTTCATCATGCCTAGTGGCATATAAGAAGACCCCACCACCGGTCCCTCCGCGTACTACATCAAAGCCGTTCATCTCAGTCACCGTCCAGAGCAGTACTGAGTCCGCTCAGGACACCTACCTGGACAGTCAAGACCACAAGAGTGAAGTGACGAGCCAGTCGGGCTTGAGCAACTCGTCAGACAGCCTGGACAGCAGTACCCGGCCACCCAGTGTGACTCGGGGTGTAATCACCCCAGGCCCTGAAGCTCCGGAGCCACCCCCTAAGCATGCAGCTCTGAAGAGTGAACAAGGGACACTGACAAGCTCTGAGTCCCATTCCGAGGCCATCCCCAAAAGGAAACTGTCATCAATAGGAATACAAGTAGGGGTCCCTTTTGCACTGTCTTCTGTCCACTCTGTGCACCGGCCTGCGTGTAATTACATCTAGCGGAGGCCCACTAGGTCTCCTGGGAAGAGGTGTTTTTGTCTGTCTATTCTGGGGCATCTGCCTCAAGTGGCTGAAGCAAATTGGCCAGTAGCCACACTCACATGTCCAGCTGCCCGTGCTGCAGGTCCATAGCTGTGGATGCATTTCTGATCCTCCAGTGGGTTGTCCCAGTGAATGTAGTTACACTCAGCCAGCAAGCTCCTGTACACTGTTTGCTGTCCACTGTCTGTCTGTCCACTCCATCCTTTGCCCTGCCAGACAACTCATGGGAGGTGGGGCTGGCTTAACGGTTCTCTAATCCAAGGTCAGCTCGGTACGGAAGCCATGGCCCCGCTTGGCAGCGGGAGCATCGTGGAGCATAGACGCTGATGGGCTAGAAGCCTGGGACCAGGGCCCTTCAGCCGTGGGGGTTGTTCAAGGGGAACTTGACCCAGAGCCCACTCAGGCCTTGGGGACAGGTAGGTTGCTTGAAGCACCAGACCCACGGCTGAGAGTGTGATGGCACCCTGTAAGCCTCCCTTCATAGAAAAGGGTCCAAATAGGTCAGACCCGGTGCCCCAAGCCCCATCTAGAAGGCAAACCCATTGCATATTTATAGCCCTGGGCCCCAGCTTCACCTCCAGTGCCTCCCAGCTCCCAGCATCAGGAGTCTGTCTTCTGTTAGCTGAGTGAGGCAAGCTTGGGATCCGCCTTGTAGTTTTCAAGAAAGCCCTCTGCTAGGCGCCTGGACCTCCAGACTAGAAGACAGTGAATGAGGCAAGGCCAGCTGTAGTGGGTGAAGGTGAGGGCAGGGGTGCGGGGAGTGGAGCACTTCCAAACCAGTGGGAGGGTCAAGGAGAAAAAGGTGGGAGTGTTCAGGAGCCTCCATCTCATCTCGGCAGCACAAGAGTGAGTGGGATGAGGAGGATGACGGAACACTCGAGTGTAGAAGGAGAGGGGCAGGGGTGAAAGGGGAGGCTGAACAGAACAGAACATTCCTCGTCTTTGGCTGGGTGCCCAAGGCACAGCTCTGGCCTTTGGTTCCCCGTGTACAGGAAGGAAGTTGACAGATTCTCCTCTGGTTCTGTCCTGCACTTGCCCTAAAGCCTCTCACAGTGGGATTCTTACATAAGAAGATGCCCAGTATTCGATCCTTGGTCCTGACCACCATGTCTTTGTTTGGGAAAACCACCAGATTCTCTTCCCTTCCTAGAAAGCCTGAGAATCGGTTAGGACCAGCTTTGATTCCTGTATGCAGAGCAGAGCTAACGCTGGGGAAAGGACTCTGGCTCTTAACTGCTTTCAGAGCACCCCTTTACCCGGCTTCACCCCAGTCCATCTCTCATCCACTCTGGAGACAGCTGTACTTCCCACACTGGCTCTTGCCAAAGGAAGTGTGACTTTACCCCTGTACCAGAAAGCGTCTCTGACCCCTGCTCCTGAGGTAGTCACTTTGATCCCACCCTGATACCTCAAGCCCTGGGTCAAGTGTCAGCTCCCCCTTGTATCAGAGCCAGGGCAGGTGGGTTAATCAGCCGTTGGCTGTTCCATGGTTGGGCCCAGGGCACGGCTACTGCCGTATCTCCTCCCCTTTACAAGGCAAGTGTGACAAGTCCAGGGTACAGGATCCCATAGCATCGCTGGCTCTGGGTTCTGGGTTTGAGAACTGCTGTCTGTGGTCGGCACTGAGTCAGGTGCCACCTGGCCCCCTCTCAGGCTGCAGCTGCAGGGTTAGGGGAATGACCTTTACCTCCAGACAGCCCTCGGCTTCAACTACCCCAGATAACGGCTGTGGCTTTGTGTGTGTTCTCTCCCGTCGTCCTTTTTTCTCTCTGATCGTGTAAAGGAGAGGACTAGAAGGAGCGCTTCCCACCTCTCGGAGGACAACGGACCCAAAGCGATCGATGTGATGGCGCCCTCCTCAGAGTAGGGAAAGCCAGTCATCTCCATCCCCTCCCGCCTCCGCGCGAATGAGCAGTGCCCGGCTTAACCTGGCCCTATGTGGGCCCACGTGCAGTGTCTGCATGCCTTGTGTCCGTCTGTCCACATGTCTGTTTGCGTCGTCCCACTAATGTGAATTTCAGCAGCAAGTGTGGTGTTTGTTTTTATTCTTGTCTTTGTCTCCGTGCCGTTGCTGTCGTTGTCCCTCAATAAGGTTGACTGCATTCAGCCAGTGCCAAAAGAGGAGCCCAGTCCCGCTACCAAATTCCAGTCCATCGGGGTTCAGGTAGAGGACGACTGGCGGTAAGTTGGACAGAGGTGTGGCGGCTGCTGTTCCCCTCTCCTCTCCCTCCCTCCGCCCTCACCTCTCCTGCTCTCCCTAACCCACTTCTCCTTGCTGGATTTCTAATAACCAAGCTGGGTGTGGGTGTGGGTGGTGGCTCAGGTGTGTGGGGCTGGGCAGGGCAGGCGGGTGGACACATGAGCACTTGCTCTGAGACCACTCACCCCAAGGGGAGCAAGGCTGGGCTGGGCTGTAGCCCCCCAGCTCCCTGATGTTGGTGGTCTTCCTGGCCCCACTGCAGTAAACAGACAACCTTATGACCTTGTCCTTGTATGTGTGTGTGTGCGTGTGCGCGCGCGCGTGTGGGCATGGGCAGGGTGGGCAAGGGCTGAGCAGAGAATGAGCGAGGCTGTGGGACCCGCTTCAGGCGCATGGTGAGCAGATGATGCATCCGTTTCTCTGTCTCCCCGTGTGTCCGGGTCAGGTAGCTGCTGGTTTCTGGCCCTCTCGGTGACTCACTCCTTCCTGTCCCCACTCTTCCCCGACAGAAGCAGCGCCCCCTCTCACAGCATGTCCTCCCGTCGGGACACTGACTCTGATACCCAGGATGCCAATGACTCCAGCTGTAAGTCATCTGAGAGGAGTCTCCCAGACTGTACCCCACACCCCAATTCCATCAGCATTGATGCTGGCCCCCGACAGGCCCCCAAGATTGCCCAGATCAAGCGCAACCTCTCCTATGGAGACAACAGCGACCCTGCCCTGGAGGCGTCTTCGTTGCCCCCACCTGACCCTTGGCTGGAGACTTCCTCCAGCTCCCCAGCAGAGCCAGCGCAGCCAGGGGCCTGCCGCAGGGATGGCTACTGGTTCCTGAAGCTCCTTCAGGCAGAAACGGAGAGGCTGGAAGGCTGGTGCTGCCAGATGGACAAGGAGACCAAAGAGAACAACCTCTCTGAGGAAGGTGGGTGTTTCGGGTGATACCCTGGGTGTCTGGTGTCGCAGCAGCCGTGGAGCCTGGCAGGGAGGAGGAGCGCAGGCTCTGGTCTTGGGCTGTTCTTGTGAGCTTGCCGTGGCGTTCATTCTTTCCACCTGCCTCGCCCGCCCTCTTCCCAGATGAGCGCCATGATAGCAGCCGCCTGTTGTGCAGGCTGCGGGCTTGCTCACTTCTTTCTGACCTTCACCTCGAGCTGTGTGAGTCCTGATGAAGTGCTGGGCACACAGCTCCGCCCTAATCACACCTTCCCAGCTCTTTATTGCGTGTGAGCAGGCGTCCGACCTGGCCTCAGCAGGAGGAAACTATAAATGTGAGACAGAAGTTTCTGCTTTTCCATCTAGTTTCTCTCAATACTCTGCATACTTTTTTAAAAAGCTAAGAAATGGCCTCTAGCAAGGACTGCTTGTGGTGGTCCTGGCCTGGCACACAGGAGGCCCTGGCTCATCCACTAGCACCACCAAAACACAAGGAGTGTGGGCCAAGAAGTGACAGTGTGCATATAGACTCTGGGAACCTTCAGGCCATCACCCTGAAATGTTCTGCCAGAGCTCAGCTTCCCAGTGGTCCGTCTACCACGGAGGGTTCAGGAAGGACACAGGCCCTCGGAGTGTGATAGGACAGACTGTCGCAGTGGCCCTGATGATACATTCTGAAGACCCTTTGATGATTCAGAGGGAGCTGGTAGAGTCAGTTTTCACTGCCCTCTGGGCATCTTCCCAGCTTTGATGTCACACCCACCTTGGGGTAGGGAATTCTTGAGGTGTGTACCTAATAGATTTAATAAGGATTTTTTTTTTTAATCAAACCAGTGGCAGAGGTGAGAAAGCGTGGAATGTCTGACCTAACAGAAGCCAGCCAGCCAGCACTCAGTGGCCTGTTCTGTATACACCTGCATGTTTCTTTGCAGTGTGGTTGCTTTCTCTTTCTTCTGCAAAGTCACTTTAAGGGGGGGGTCCCTATTTTTCCCAGTTCCCTTGTCTTGCTTGGACCTGGCCATGTCCTCCAGGTCTGTTTCCAGCTATAGGACTTCTTTCTTCAGGCACTGCCATTGGCCTTTCCCCCATGGGGCACTTAGCTCTTCCGGTCACCTGCCGGCTGCTTGGTCTTCGTCTCACTTTTGTAGACTGAACATTATTCTGAGAGAACTTCCTGGGTACCTGGCATATCTTTCAGGCCTCACAGTTTAGGTATAAAGTTGGAGCTAATACATACAGCATTTATACAAGTAAGCAGGTACACTTGTGTGTGAGTAACAGTGCAGAGGTGAAGTGTGGCAGCTAGGATCCTCCGCTCGCAGAACCTCGAGGGCTCTGTTGTGTAGTATCTCCATTGTTTGTGATGCACTTTGAAGCTGTTCTGTTTCTCTGTCCCAGCACTTTATTCTGGAAAACTTTTAGGATTTTGCTCGATCTGGTGAAATGTCTTAGCAGTATGCGCAAGACGGGTCTTTATTGCCAGTAGTTAATTGGGCATACCTAACTTGGAGACTTGGTCTCCGGCTTCATTGCACTAGTCTTATATTGATTTAAAAGAAAAACAGGTGTAGCCAGGAATGATGACACACAGGAACCCCAGCACTGCCCAGGCTGGGCAGGACAGGATGCTCACCAGACACCTGAGGCCAGCCTGGGCTGCTGTTTTAGTTTCTTTTCCTGTTGGCTATGATAAAATATTCCAACAGGAGCTGACAAGATGGCTCACCATGTAATAGCACCTGCCACTGAGTCTTAACCTGAGTTCAGTCGCCAGGGCCCCCTGGTAGAAGGAAAGAGCTTACTCCTACAAGTTGCCCTCTGATTGCCACACATGTACCCAGGCGTACTCACACACAAGTAAATAAGCAAGCAAAACAAATTAAACCTGCCTAGATGGCATACACCCCGGCACTTGGGAAGCAGAGGCAAGTGGATTTCTGAGTTTGAGGCCGGCCCAAAATGAATATAAATATAAATATAAATAAATATATATATATATACACACACACACACATACACAGAGAGAGAGAGAGTGAGTGTGTGTGTGTGTGTGTGTGTGTTTAAAGCCAGAGCTACATAGTAAGACTGTCTCAAAACAAACAACAGGAGCTGGAGAGATGGCTTAGAGGTTAAGAACACTGGCTGTTCTTACAAACGTCCTGAGTTCAATTCCCAGCAACCAGGTGGTGGCTCACAACCATCTATAATGAGATCTGGTGCTGTCTTCTGGCCTGCAGGCAGAATGCTGTATAAATAATAAATATATTTTAACAAACAAACAGACCTGACAGAAACAACTTAAAGGAGGAAGGGTTTATTCGGGCTCACAGTTAAAGAGCACAGTCCATGGTGACAGGGAAGTCACGGTGGCAGGAGCTTGAAGCGGCTGGCCTCTCCACACCCACAATCAGGGACAGAAACCCTGTCTCAAACAACAGAACAGACATGTGCAGTGTGGCAGCACATGCCCATAACTCCAGCACTTGAGGCAGAGGCAGGAGAGTCACCGGTTATCACCAGACAGTGCAGGCTAGCCTGGGTTAGAGTGAGACTGTGCATCAGAAAAAGCCAGCTGCTGCTGCTGCTAACTCCTCGATTGTATTTCTTCTGTTTTTCCTCTTTGAAATTCCTGTCTGTTGTCAGACATAGTGGATTGTCCTCTCATTTTTTCTTGCTCTCCCTAGGGTCTTACTTTGTAGCCCAGCTAGCTTTGAACTTACTATGTAGCCAAGGCTGGCCTCAAGCTTGAAGCCCTCCTCTTTTAGCCTAAGTAGGGACTACAGGAAGGCACCGTCACGCTTCGTCTTCCTCTTTTCTGCACTGTCTTTTCTTTTTCCATGTTACTCAGTTTTCTCCATCTGATTTCTCAGCTGCTTTAGTTAGTTACTTAGTATAACCTGCCGAGCCAGCCCAGGCTCTGAGCCTTACTGAGGTGTAACTCACATGCTATAAAATCAGTCCTTTTGAAGTAGTAATCCAGACTTGCAAGCAGCGTCTTCCTTTGTGCGGCTAAATGACGTTCCACATTCGTGGGTGTGCCGTGTCTTTCTTACACAGTTCATCGGTTGACAAGCACTTGTGTGTGAGAGCTGCTGTGACTAGTGCTACAGTGAGCGTCCATCAACAGTGATGGTGCTGGTCTCTACTCATGCTTTGTGTGTGTACCTAGGAGTGGACTTGCTCAACTTTTTGAGAATTGGCTAAACTACTTTCCAAGGCCCTCTCATTTCCCAGTACCTTTCTAAATTACTTATTTAGATAGATTCTCACTCTGTATTCAGGCTGGAACTTGTGGCCTTCCCCCTTGCTCGGCCTCTCCAATACTTGAACTTAGTGTGTAGATCTGCAGGTCTTTGCCTCCAGTGCTGTCATTAAAGGTGTGTGCCACCACACCTGGCTTGAGCACTCCTTTTATTTTAATGGAAAGACAATTTTATTGTTTTACTATTAATGTATTAGTGACTATACCACATTGTATTTTCTCAAATAGCAAGGAGACATGAGATAACATTTCTCCTGGCTTCTAAACGGCTGGAAGCCATCGGTCGTGAGAAAGAGTTTACAGAGGCGTTGTGCAGTGGGACCTCGCTCTTCTGTCATGGAGTCTTGTTCTTCTCGTCTGCTTCTCTCTGTTATGCACAGAGTCTGACCAAGTATAGACTTTGTGTGCTCGTGTGACCCGTCCACAGGGCGCTGACGTACTGTCATCCTGCAGAGCGAGTGCTGCTCTGCAGTTTCATCCCATAGGAAGAGAAGATGGGCAGCCATTGTGGAAACTCAAGGCAGCTCCATTTTGGACTGAAAATACTAGCTTCAGGATCCCTGTGTTACCTGTTAGAGCTACTGCCATCTTGGTGTGTCAGGAGCCTTTTCAGTCTGTCCCTGTTGCCTTTGTTTCCTTCGGTTTCTTTGCCTATTTCTCTTTAGGATTGGAGGCTTTCCTGGAATGTCCAGGAGCTTTAGTCTGGTTACTTATTCCTACTCATAAGTGACACCTTGAGCCAGGTGGTGGCGCACACCTTTAATCCCAGCACTCAGGGAGGCAGAGGCAGGAGGATCTCTGTGAGTTCAAGGCCAGCCTGATCTACAAAGTGAGTCCAGGACAGCCAAGGCTACACAGAGAAACCCTGCCCCTGGGGGGCGGGAGGGAGAGTGACTCCTTGATGTTGAGAGCAAGAGAATACTGTAATTGTTGACCTAGTAGTAGTAGTAGTGTTTAATTCCATCAAGAAATTTAAAGAAAAGGAAAAATGGGCTGGAGATGATAGCTCAGTAGTAGGAAGCCTTGATCCTCCAAACCCCCCAGCACACACACAAGACGGAAAGAAAAGAAAAAGGGGGCAAACCTACCTTTTTAGAGTTTGTACAAGCACACTGCATGAGGGAAAGTAACAGACCAACAAAGATAACAAAGGTCACATTGGTGTAACAGATATGTTGGTAATATCAAACATGAAGAAGTAATTATAAGCACCAGGGTCCTTCTAGGATAACATAATGACACCTATGTTGAATAATGTTGCCATTAATATTCATATTCAAGATTTTGTTTGAATATTTGTTTTAGCATATCCCTAGGAGTAGAATTTCTGGCTCTTTTCTCTATTTACCCTTTTCTCATAATCTTATTGTGGTAAAATGTGTAATATAAAACTTGTGTGTGTGTGTGTGTGTGTGTGTGTGTGAGTTGGGGGGTACGCTGCAGATGCACACACATGGAGGTCAGAGGTCAATGTTGGATGGCCCCCTCCATTACTTCATGCATGGAGAGGAGAATGAATGTGCCAAAACACTCCTTTAAGGAGTGGGTCACCTCCCACCTCACGGTCCTGGGGATTGAACTCAGGTCCTTAGGAAGGAAAGCACAGCTGCACCCTCTCTCCTAACTCCATTTGAGACAGGGCCTGATAAAAGCCCCGACTGATGCTGTGTTCCCATCTTGAGTGTTGTGGTTAAAGGCGCAAACCTGAATCCTTTGCCCATTTTTACAGCGACCCTTAGTTGTGTCTTACTTAGGATTTCTGTTGCTGTGATAAAACTTGATGACCAAAAGCAACTTGGGAAGGAAAGGATTTATTTCAGTGTGCAGCACTCAGGTCACACTCCATCACTGAGGAGGTCAGGGCAGGACCTCAGTGTACAGAAGTGGAGGTAAAGCTGCTGAGGACTCCTGCTTATTGGCTTGCACAGCAGGCTTGCTCACACATCCCAGGACCATTCGCCCACGGCTGGCACCACCCACAAAGGGCTGGCCCCCCCTCCCCACATCAATAATTAAATCAAGAAAATGCCCCAGGCTTGCCTACGGGCCAGTCTTATGGGTATATTTTTTCAATCATGGTTCCCTCTTCTCAGGTAACTCTTAACTTGTGCCAAGCTGGGGAAGGAGAGGAAGAGAAGTTTTAGTCCTGGATACTAGACCTTGTTATATTTGTGATTTGCAGCTACTTTCACCGCTTCCGTAGGTCATCACTTTCTTAACTGTATTCTTCTGTGAGCAGCAATTTTAATTTTGATAAAGTCTACTTTACATATTATTCTGTATGTGCTTCTACATTTTAAAAATCATGGGTATAGCCGGACACAGTGCACACTCCTGTAATCCCAGCATTTGGGAAAGCAGAGGCAGGGCACTCTCTGTGAGTTCAAAGCCAGCCTAGTCTACAAAGCGAGTCCAGGACAGCCCAGGCTACAGAGAAACTCCGTGGTGAGGGTGGGATACATATTATATTGATAAAAAAAAAATAACAGTAGGATGAAAATGACCCCAGCACTAAGGTGGCCAACAGCTCAGTGGGAACAGCTCTGCCATGAGGTTCAGACACTTTACATTTCAGGACCTTAAATCGGGCCTTGTGAATATCTGAAGAAAAAAACAAAAAACTTAACCATGGGGCTGCAAACCCTACCTTTTTAGTTTTTGAGACAGAAACTCACAAAGATCCTCCTGCCTCTGTGTCAAGTGCTAGGATTAAAGGCATGTGCCACGATGCTTGGCCTTTTGTTTAAGGTCTGGAGACCCGGTCTGAGTGCCCCAGGCAGACCTTGAACTTGTGATCCTGCCTCGGCTTCTCCTGTAGCTTGGGTGGCAGGTCTGCCCTGGGCCTGGCTTTGCTCTGTCTTGAAGATGGGATCTGGTTTGTCAGGCTGTTTATTTGGAGTATTGCACTGTGTTTTCAGTGTCTTCATGTCTGCGTGCTGTCTTACAGTCCTACACCGCTGATGCGATCATCTTTTTAGTCCACACATACTGTGACTGGATTGACCTACACCAGGGTAGTCCTTTTAGGATGTTTGAGGACACTTGCTGCCATAGCAGCAGGCACTGTTAGAATTGTGTTTGTACCATTGCCTTTGTGTATACCTGCTACATACACATGACATGTATCCCTAAGGAATATGCGTGTCACTTCATTTGGTCTGATTGTGAAAATCAGAAGCAGAATGTGTGGGGGTTGTGTCTTGTTTTATGACACCGGAATTTACCAGATTTTACAGCCTCCCAAGTGCTGGGATTACAGGTGTGTACCACTACACTTTTTTTAAACATGGATTTGTTTTTCATATCTTCAAGAAGTGTGTGTGTGGGCACATGTGTGCCACTGGTAAGTGTGTAAGTCAGAGTTGGTGCTAAGGATGGGACTTGGGCCATCTGGCTTGGGGAGCAGGTATCTTTACCCACCAAGTGTCTCACTGGCCCTGAGAGAGGGAAGAATACATACCCGTGATCCCAAAATTTTGGAGGTAGAGGTAGAGGAACTTAAGACCAGCCTGGGGTACATAAAACCTTGTCTCAGAAAACAGAAACAAACAACAACAACAACAACAACAAAAACACAACAAGAAAAACCGTTGTTCTTGAGACTCGGCTATGTCAACACCTGAACTTATAGTTGGTTCATTTTATTGATCTGAACTGATGATCAACTGTGTGCTTCCTTCTTTCTCTGCACCACTGGTAAGCAGGGGTTTTTCTCCTAGATTTCTGCTTTGAGTGTTGTTTATAACAACGTGATAGCTGTGGGAGCAGGGTTGCTGGTAATTGAGCCCAGGGTCTTGTGCTGGCTAAGCACATAGCAGCACTGGGCCGTATCTGCAACCCTGAGATATATTTTACACACTACAGAATTCACCCCTGTGTGGTACATAATTCATGGAGCCTTAGCTTATTCACAAGGCTGTCATTACTATGTAATATTCAATATTTCAGTCACCCCCCAAAAGAAACCTCTGCCTGCTTTTGTGACAAGGTCTTTCTTACTCAGTAGTTCACATGGTGAACTAGTAAAGACTTGGTGGAACACACCTTTAATCCCAACACTCAGGAGGCAGAGGCAGGCGGATCGCTGTGAGTTTGAGGCCAGCCTGGTTCTACAAAGCGAGTCCAGGACGGCCAGGGCTACACAGAGAACCCGTTTCAAAAAACAAAAAACAACAAAAAAATCAATAGTTCACACAAGCCTTGAAGTTGTGATCCTGCCTTAGCCTCCCAAGTAAACATCACAACTATATACTAGAGAGATACTCAACGGTTAAGAGCACCGACTGCCCTACCAGAGGCCCTGGGATCAATTTCTAGCACTCACCGTGTGGCTTTTTATTGTTGCTTTGAGACAGGATCTTAATACAGCCAAAGATGTCTCTGAACTCCTGACCTTCCGGCTCCCACGTGCTGGGATTCTCAGCACTACCACCGTACCCAGCCACTGTGTAGCAGCTGTTCTTTCTCCTGTGCTGGACCAGCTCTGTACCACTGGCCACACCTCAAGCCTCCTTGACTCTGGTTGTCTGGGCTACAGCTCCTGCACTGGTTCCTCTTCATGCTTCTCAGCAAGACATACTATTCCTTCTGTAGAGGAGAGGCCAGGGAGGAGTGTGCGTGTATTTGGTAACAGAAGGGCACTGGCAGCCATTTCAGCGTGTAACATTCGGCCATCCCCACATCTTTACCTGGTGCTCAATCCACAGGCCTTTCTAATCTGAAATAAAAGGCACATACAACAAATTGCACTACTTCGGGAAACTCAAACCTGCCACCTTCATTTGGGGTCTATAATGTCTGTCACTGCCCAGTGGCCTTTTTTTTTTTTTTTTTTAAGATTTATTTATTATGTATACAGTGCTGTGCCTGCATGTACATCTGCACTCCAGAAGAGGGCACCAGATCTTATTATAGATGGTTGTGAGCCACCATGTGGTTGCTGGGAATTGAACTCAGGGCCTTTGGAAGAGCAGTCAGTGCTCTTACCCTCTGAGCCATCTCTCCAGCCCCCAATGGCCTTCTTACGTCAAGTCATGGGGTTTCTGTGGTGTGTTTGGCCATTTTTTGTTGTCTTGTACAGTAGCCCAAGCTGGCTTCACTGTATTCCGTTACTCTTGGAACTCAATATGTAGCCCAGGCTGGCCTTATAGGTGTGAGCTACCACACAACTGGCTTCAAGCTTGCTTTGTCTAGCGTCAGTTTTTACTTCCTGATTTCTGTTGCTTTTCATTGATTTCTGCTGTGAACTTTCACACGCAATGAGTCTATCTACTCTCACACTCCTGGACCAAATGCTTCATGGTTAAAGGATTTGTTTTGAAGCTTTCCTATTTGGTTCTGTTTACATTTTATTGAAGATTTTCATATTCATGTTACTAAAGCTTCCTGTTTGTAGTTTAGTGATGTGAGTCTGCCTGAAAGGCTGTGGAAATAAACCGTATCTGTTTAATCTCCTGAGCAACCTGAAAATTCAGGACAAGCTCAGTCTGCTCCTTAAAGAGTGAGAACCCCACTGAGTGAGCTAACAGGCTTTTCTCTGAGGACCGCCCACACACAACCAGTAAGGTTCTTTTGCTGGGTGAAACCTTACTGGTTTTGGTTTTTTGGTTTGGGTTGGGTTTTTGTTTTGTTTTCCGAGTCAGGGTTTCTCTGTGTAGCCTTGGCTGTCCTGGACTCGCTTTGCAAACCAGGCTGGCCTGGAACTGACAGAAATCTGCTTGCCTCTGCCTCCTTGAGTGCTAAGATTACAGGTGTGCACCACTCCGCCTGGCTGGGGAGATTTTTAACTTCTGCTTCATTCTATTGTTGTAAACACTGCTGCTGTGTGCCCCACCCCCACCCCCGGGGCTAGATTTTGGCTCTCCATCCCAAAGAGCTGAGATAGCACCCTCTACCTCTTGCTTCCTAAGAAGTTTTAAAGATGTGTGTGTGTGTGTGTGTGTATATATGTGTGTGTGATTGGGAGGCCGCTTGGTGGAGTCCGCTCCCTTCTGCCTTTACACAGGCTCCAGAGATGGACCTCGTTAGACTTGTATGGGACAGTGTTGACTCGTTCATCTGTCTCAGCAGCCCCTCTCTCATTAGAGTTCTGTGATAACTAACATTTCTTTGAAAACACTTTCCCATTTAAGCTGCTTCTGACTTATTGCCATTAACATAATTAGAAATTGGGATAAGGCTACAGATGATAACATGACTGCCTGGCTCTGCCTCCCAAGTACTGAGATTAACTGGGTAAGACACCATGCCCTCCCTTTCTTCTGGCTTTTTAGAGGACAAGGTCTCACACAGCCCAGGATGGCCTCAAAGTCTTGACCCCATGCCTCTACTTCCCGAGTGCCAGAATGACCAGCACTACCCTCATCTGTTTACGCTCTCCTTAATAAGAATGGGTTAATTAGCTTTATATGTCTGTATACACACACATACATGTATATCTGACCCCCAATTCCATCTCCACCCCAGCATAGCCCACATTCTATTAACCGTAAATTCATACATGTGCATGCGTATGACCGTAGCCCTAACCTCCACAAGTCCTTGCTGGCACCTGTCCAGCCCTGCCCTGTGCTGAGCTGCTCCTCTGTCTCTCTCTCTCAGTCTTAGGAAAAGTCCTCAGTGCTGTGGGCAGTGCCCAGCTCCTGATGTCCCAGAAATTCCAGCAGTTCCGGGGCCTCTGTGAGCAGAACTTGGTGAGTGACTCTTCCTCCTCCACAGGGCTCCCAGCAGCCCCTTGGCTGCCCATCAAAGTTCAGGGACCTCCACACAAAGGAGGTGCTGCCCCCTCATGGCTCTATAAAGATAGTGACTGCACACCATGCTCAATCCAGGAAGGGCTAGGGCAGCCCTCCAGAAATAGAGCATTGAACCTGGTGTAAAGCAACCACGTGAGAGTTAAGTCAGTTGCCCCAACATATATCCAAGAGGCTGCTGAAGGTAAGACCTGAGGAAATGCTACCTCTGTGCCAGATGGGTCTCCTTCTTCCTTGCCCATGGGGGCCTGCCTGTCCCAGGACCAGATGCAGAGTCCTTGGACAGCATGTCCTGGGAGAAGAGTCCTCTCCAACAGGAAAGTGAGTCGCCAGGGCTTATGGGAAGAAAACAGCTGGCCTGGGCTGATCTGCCTTTTTCCTACCTCACTGGGACACACTGGTCAAGAATGGGTCTCTTTCCTGTAAAATGAGGACTGTGGCCTGCCTAGCGCAGGAGGGCCTTCCTTACCACAGTCCTGTGACAGCAGTCCTGTGTGCAGGGCCTACTCATGATGAAAACTGCTCCCGGGGATGCCTGGCACCGACCACAACTAAAGCTGGCTTCTCACTCACAGATCCTGGCCTAGCCACAGAACAAGGGAGCAAGGCCCTGCCCAGAGGCCCATGTGTGTGGTGGGGGAGATAGGACGGGTTCTGGCCTTGCTGTCCCACTGACTGCCATCTGTCCCACAGAACCCTGATGCCAACCCCCGTCCGACAGCCCAGGACCTGGCAGGGTTCTGGGACCTGCTGCAGCTGTCCATTGAGGACATCAGCATGAAGTTCGACGAGCTCTACCACCTCAAGGCCAACAGCTGGCAGCTGGTGGAGACCCCCGAGAAGAGGAAGGTGAGCATGGAGCAGTGCGGAGGGGAAGTCCAGGGACAAATTCCTGGTCGGCAATAACGCTGCCCACATCGGTCAGTGCTGCTTGGCTCCCTTCTCCGTGTGTCGTCTTGAGCTGGGGCTCACGTCCATCACCTTGCGGGGTCCATGCCTGGCATCTGTCCAGCATGCTGCTCGCTGTGTAGTGGAGGCTGTCCGTGAAGCATGCCCTTGTGCTCTGCATGCCTAGTGAAAGGGGTCACAAGTACCAGTGGAAGAAGCACAACAGCTTCTGGGGCCCTGCTGTCAGAGGCACTGGGGTCTGGCCCCAGTTCCGCCTCCTCGTGGCAACTGTGCTTGTGTGAGGCTATGGTGGCCTCCTCTAAAGCAGTGGAGCCCAGGGGCCTGTCGCCCTGCTGAGTTCTCTCGTGCAAGAACAGCATGTGACAACGATGGCGTAAAAGCCATCAGTTGATGTCACTGCTCTGGCTGTGAGACCTGGGCAAGTTCCTATCTGCGTCTCAGGTCCTAATGGCTCAAAGCAAGGGTGGGGACAGAGGGGACTGTCCATCCCCTTCTGCTCTTACTACACTCTAAGCCTAAGCTTGCTTTTTGCTCCTCCGTCCTGCGCTACTCCCACTATCATTGCTTCTGTGGCTTTCAGATTCTAGTGTGTGTTGCTTGTGCCAGTCTGGCGTGGAAACGCGGGGTAGGGCAGTGCCAGCTGCCTGCGTAGAATAAGGGGCAGTGCCACACAAAACGTGGCACCTTTATTTTATTTTTGTTCCCTCCTCACTGTCTCACTAAAGGAAGAGAAGAAACCACCCCCTCCAGTCCCGAAGAAGCCAGCCAAATCTAAGGCGGCAATGAGCCGTGACAAGGCCTCAGACGCGGGGGACAAGCAGCGTCAGGAGGCCAGAAAGAGACTCCTGGCCGCCAAACGAGCAGCGTCTGTGCGGCAGAACTCAGCCACAGAGAGTGCGGACAGCATCGAGATTTATGTCCCTGAGGCCCAGACCAGGCTCTAAGGCCATGAAGGAGAGAGCACTCAATTTTAAATCATTAAAAAAAAAAAAACTCAATGCAAATGGAGCAGCGTTTTCTCACCCTTTAGTGCGGTTGTTGTCTCTAGAGACCCTGAGCCAGCTTTCCAGTTGACACACACAAGGGCTCACAATGTGGCTTTTCTGGGTCCCTCCAAGCTTTAGTTTATGAAGACTTGACTCAAAAAAAAAAATCAGAACCACAATCTAGAACCTTCCCCCTTGGGCCCCCATGGCGGACCAGATGACGACTTGGGCAGCCATGGCCCAGCCTCCAGATTGCGGTCTTTTTACTTGCTCTGTCTGCTGAGAACTAGCTTGTTTACAAGACAACAACAGTCCAAGGCGACCTTGGGCCCCTGCCACGTCCCTCCCTTCCCAACATCCCATGGCTTTTCTTTTTCCCTTCAGCGCTCACACAGGGGTTCACCATTGTGACCAGTGGCTTTCTGGTTCACACCCTTCGGGGCCGAGGGCCCGGAGGACAGAGAGATGGGCAGCATTCTTTCCTATCCCACCCTCCCCGCTAAGTGCTCACACACAGTTGTCCCACGCAGAGATGAGGTGCCCTGCCTCCGCTGCCGTCACCGGCCTAGGCAGTGTCAGGCTGGACCGGCCTCTGAGCAGACAGGAACATACTGGTCCTTGGGGCATGTGGGGAAACCAGTTACCATGCTCCAGCACTTTTCTTCAGCAAAAGAAAAATTAGGACTCCCAAGTGGCTTCCAGGGGGTTGTCTGTCCTTGGCCGCACCTTTGTCCAGCCCCCAGGGGCAGGTGGCGGTGTCTGTACGTATGTGTACATATGCACATAGACCTTAGAGTGTATATTTAATAAACGCCCATCTGCTCACCCAAGCCCACCAGCGCCACCGCCACCGGCTCTTGGGGTACCTGCAGGAGGCGGGTGTGTGAATAGCATATATTTTTACATGTACTATATCTAGGTGTGTGTACAAGTGTGTGTAAAAATATACCTTGTGTGTAAGCGCCCCCCCCCTTTTGGTTGTCCATCTAACCTTACATCAGCCCAGGCTCTTGCGTTTTTCATTCTGTTGTAATTTTCATCCCAATCCTCCTCTCCTGTCCCCACTCCTATTCCCAAGTTGTTCTGAGCCCTGAGCTGCAAAGGCCTGGGCCCACAGAGCAGGGTGGGGAGGGCAAGGCTGGGTCAGGCCGCCTGGAGGGGGCCAGACCCAGCAGACAGTTTGGTACACCACGGGCTGCTCCAACTAAGTGTATGATTCAAGGGCATTGGGACATCCTCTTGTCTGGCGCATGCTGCAGGGGTCCCTTGGGTGAAGCAAAGGCCTGCTCTGGGGGCTTGTTCCAGCTTGGCCGCCCCCTCTGTGACCTTGGGCAAGTCACTTGACCTCTGTGTGCCTCAACTTCCTCCTCTGTAAAATGGGGACAGTCCCTGCCCCTCCCTACCTCACAGGCATGTTGTGAGAATAAATGAGGTAACGTGTACCAAGGGCTCATGGTATCATTGCGCTTGGCTGGGCTGGGCTGGGCTGGGCTGGGCTGGGCTGGTTTGGGCTAGGCTAAGGAGGATGGCAGCAAGTGATCTCAGGAAACCCAGCTAGGCCCCCCCTCCCAAAAGGCAGCTCTTAGAACACTAGCTGTCTGGAAGGCATCCCTGCCCTGTAGCCTGGGCAGTAAATTCAAGAAAGCACCTATGCAGCGTTCAGCCCACCAGGCATCAGAGCAACACACTTCCTTCCTAGAGACAAGTCGAAGGCCTGGCCTCCGCACATCATCTATAACGGGTTCCCGTGACCCCAACAGCTGCCCTCAACAGCCTAGGGACCCAGGATACTAGGGAGTGTGCTTTGCTATGCCAGGGGAGAGCTGCATAGGCTGCCCCAGAGCTCACCAGGAAGCCAGTGTGGCGTGGAGCAGTCTGAGGCACGGCAGGAAGCGCGTGGAAGAAAGGGGCTGCATGGAATGGCCCAACCCAGGTGGAAGGACGCCTGGGCACTGACTGGCCAGACAGAAGGTAAGGGAGATGCCTTCCCCGGGGGAGCCAGAACATAATATTTAAAAGGATTGTGGGCCAGGCCCTAGAATTACATGTTTACTCCTCCCCTGGCCCAATCCAGCCGGGATACCAGCCAGGGACACAGATTCAGATTCGTTCCCACCTTTCCAGGAGTTTGACCCCAGCTGTAAACAGACCCCTGTGCCTAAAGCAGCTTGCCCTCCGCCCTGGATCCCAGCATGCCTTTGTTAGGGTGGCTCAACAAAGCAGCCGTGCTGGGCCTGTATAGCTGCACTTCACCCGCTGTAGCCAAGGCTGACTTTGAAGGGCAGGTGGCTTCCTGCTGTGTCAGACTAAGATGGTTTCTGCATCCTGCACGTAGCCAGCCACTCGAAGGTGTAAGAGAATGCTTGGAGAGGGCCGGCTAGATCTGAGGGACGGAGGGTCCGACGGCAGCGTGACTGTGCTCCATGGGCCTCAGGGACTTGGGAGTAGAGGGGCCTTAGCACATCTGAGTGTGACTACAACATTGAGAGAGTCTTAACAGATCTGGCCTGGGGAAGGCTCTTGGAATCACAAGTAACAAGGGTGGGTGTCTGAGTGGAATTGCCTAATACAATGCTAACGGGACCCTCCCCAGATCTATCCTGCACCCCGTGGCCACTACACCCTCAAATAAACAAATGTTCCAGGTGGCACTCCCTCCTGGCACTCACCCAGATATTTGGAGCCTGAAATACCCAATGTCCTGCAGGTAGCCCAATCATTTTCCCTCAAGACTTCCCCCTGGTCCATTGCAGACACTTGTTGCTTTTAGTTACCAAATTTCTAGTCTGAAGAATCTATAGCTGCTGTCCTTCCTCCTCTGCGTAATCTTTTTCAAAGTGCCCACGCAGCTTACAGAATGTCTCGGTGGCTTTGTTTTTGGAGACAAGGTCTCCCTATGTAGCTCAGCCTCAACCTGTGATCTTGCCTGCCTCCTGAGTGCTGGGCCAGCAAGCATGTGCTTTCACACCACACTCCTCTTTCCTGACTGGATTCAAAGCCAACAGTCTCTGATGCCCCGCCTCCTTTGAGCCTGTCCCAAGGCATTTGACACTTCTGAAAGGCTGACAGCAGCTTCCTGAAGATGCTGGGGATGAGTCTGGCCTTCTCTGCTTCACAGACAGCCAAGACCTGCCCAGGAGGACAGAGTAAGCACCCCCAATCCTCAGAACCCCTATAGGGCTACAGAGCTGAGAGGAGGGTCCCCGCATTCCCCTCCTAGAACCCCAAGCCTCCCAAGGGCTTTCCGTCCTCAGAACTTGCAGTGTCCCCAGTGAATGACTTAAGAGCAAAGGACAGAGGCTGCCAAGAGCAGCACAGGGGACCCCAGGACAGGAGGGGGGAAACGCCATGCAGAGCACACGTGGCAAAGTCCAGCAGAAGAGACCAACAACAGGACAGCTTCTTGCTATAGTGGTGAGTAGGATTCTAGGGTGTCTCCAGCCCCGCTGAACCTGCTACAAAACCTGCTGCCTACAGGAGAAAGCATGATTTCTTACTGACAGGTGACAGTCCCCTTTCAGCTGTATTGACAGAGTCCCTGGATCCTGCCCTGCACAGGGCACGGTGCTCTCCCACACCGTACCCTCCATCTCTTCCTCCTGCTCTCCAGGTTGAATGGTGAGGCCTTCCTCTATACTTAGTACAGGGTGCGCTGGTGCCACCTGTGCTCCATGCGTGTGCACTGAGGCTTGCTTTCCGCTGCTGTCATTGCTGTGATGATTTGCATGTTATGAGATCTGCCTGCCTGCCTGCCTGCCTTTCCCCCAGGAGATGGGGGGGGGGGGGCCTGGAGGGAGCGAGTCAGGCTCTTCCCAGTCACTCACCAGCCAGCATGGGGCCGAGCCCCAAGAACTGAAGGGCTCAGCTGCTAAGTGTCATCTTCAGAGCTGCGGGTCGAGGCTGCTACAGCTCCAGTTGGCTTGCGGGCTACGAGAGATGGGCTGCCTGAGGTCAGGAGTTTGAAGGCAGCCCAGGCAGCAGTGAGACCTGTCTCAAAAAGGAAAACAAGTCAGAGAATATAGTTCAGTGGAGTAGTGTTTGCCTCCTACGCACAAGGCCCTGGGTTCAAGTCCCCACCTCCAAAGAACTTCTTCCTGAATGACAGACCCGGGGGAGAAGAGGCAGGTACTAGGCTTTGAAAGACAAGCAGGGGGCTCTAGAGCTGGGAGGGGCTCAGCGAGCAGAGGCAAAGGCCCATGCTGCTGCTCAGACGCGCTGGCCTGGGCAGACCTTGAGGGCCAGCTAAGGAGCTCGGCTGCCAGCGGGACCTGCTCTGGACAGAGCAGAGGCATTCTCACACAGAACCCTGGCCCCTGGCTCTAGCCTCTCTGGTTCCAGCCAACACTGGAGTTGTCACTAAAATGTCAGCAGAGACTAGGCCTAAAGACGCAGTAGGGCATTTGGACCCCCCATGTGCCTTCTACAGCCCAGGCCTTTCCCTGAACACCACACTTGGGGCAGGCATTGCCTTAACTAGGTGGGCACAGTGTACACTGGCAGCCATAGAGGCATCTTTTTGGCATTTCCGACTGGATGCACTGAGAGGTACAACACCCTGCTGTGCCAGTGCTGGCCAGCAAGCCATGTCAGCAGGGGAAAGCATTTGACACAAATCTTACTGGCTGAGTTTGATCCATGGAAAGAAACAGCTTCTGAGAATTGTGCTCTGATCTCCACATATGTGCATGCGTGTACACACACACACACATACACACACACACACTGCACACTGCACACATAGTGAATTTAAAAAAATTTTTTCTAACAGATTAGGGCCAGGCATGGTGACACACACCTTGGATCTGAGCACTTGGCAGAGGCAAGTCAGTTTAGTCTACATAGGTGCTACTGGGGACAGAACAGTAACCAGTCTGGGCTCTCCAGAAATGTCAGCTGAACAAAACAAAAGCTTTTTTTTTTTTTTTTTTTGCATCAAGAGGTTAAATGTAGCCGAACAGAAACAAAATATTTGATAAAAACCCACCACCCTGTGCAAGCGCAAGCTCTCAGCAAACTAGAAACAGAAAAGACCCCTGAGCTAGAAAGAGCCCCGCAAGAAACCAGAGACACTGTCTCATGTGCTGACAGAGACTGAGGCCTGCCCAGTAACTGACATAAAAGCAGGACATGGTGGCACATGCTAGTAACCTAGCTCTTTGAAGGCAGAAAGGTGAGCAGTACAAGGACAGCCTCGGCTACGTAGCTAGTTGGTGGCCAGCCTCGGCTACATGAGACGCTCAAAAACTCGGGAATAAGATGAGAGGGTGGGGCTGGAGAGATGGCTCAGTGGTTAAGAGCACTGCCTGCTCTTCCAAAGGACCCAGGTTCAATTCCCAGCACCCACATGGCAGCTCACAACTGTCTGTAACTCCAAGATCTGATACCCTCACACCAACGCACATAGATTAAAATTAAATAAAATATTTTTAAAAATAAAAAGATGAGAGGGTGTCTTCCTTCTATTTAAAACTGATCTGGAGGTTCCGGCAGGGCAACTGGGCAAGGGGATGGTTCTTAATTATTAATGTAAACAAACAGCTTCTAGACTGGAAAAAAATAAAACTATCAAAACTACTTCATTTCTATATAATATGACTTGGCATAGAAAATCCTGAGCTTATCTATGAAAGAACTCTTAAAAAGGTGACTTCATGACGTTACCAGGAGAACATCCATCTAGAGAAATTCTCTACTTAGCTGGGTGTGGGGGACGGACGTGCCTTTGATCCCAACGCTGAGGAAGCCGACAGGGGGCCCACCAAACCGTCTCTACACACTGCTGCTTCCTGGCACCGAATCTGCAATGCTTCCAGGCTTTGCTGCACGGTAAAGGCGGCTCGTTTGGTCAAGGGATGGTTGGAGGCTGAGCACAGGAAGTCAGTCACCAGGAAGTTAGTGAGTTTGTGCCTCCAGTTCCACTACTGTAGCCTCTGGGAGTGAAACTGGCTGCAGGTTAGGTTAAGCACCAGTGGCCAAGGGTTTGGTCACAGCCCCCATAAGGAACCCCACAGGAGAGGCTGGTGAGCTTCCACACTGACGAGCAGTACTTAGAGGACCTAGAGAGCGCAGGGCAGCCCCACACACCCTCACCCCTGCGCCTCCCACCAGTGTGTCTGCTGGGCTGTCCCAGCTACAGCCTCTAGAACGTGCCCATAAATGTATGGGTACTTTCCCTGAGTTCTGCAAGGCACTCTAGAGAAATGATTTTAGGAATCTATGACTCATAACTAGGTTGGAAAGATGTGAGGATAACCCAGAACCAAGTATTTACAACTCGTAAATTTTCTGGTAAATTGGCACTTGGGCAGACTCGCAGGTGTAAGGACCTAAACCCGTGGTTGTCATGAAGAAAAGACCAGTTATCTGTATAAGAAGTATCAAGCAGGGCTGGAGAGATGGCTCAGTGGTTAAGAGCACTGACTGCCCTTCCAGAGGGCCTGAGTTTAATTCCCAGCAACCACATGGTGGCTCATAACCATCTGTAATGAGATCTGGTGCCCGCTTCTGTCATGTGGTCATGCCTGCAGATAGAGTGCTTATATACACAAATACACAAACAAATAAATCTTTTAAAATTTAAATGCATTTTAAAGTTTCTTTTTTTAAAAAAGGTTATTTGTTTATTATGTATACAGTGCTTTGCCTGCTTGTACACTTGCAGGCCAAAAGCGGGCACACACCTTTAATCCCAGCACGCAGAAGGCAGAGGAAGGTGGGTCTCTGAGTTTGAAGCCAGCCTGATCTATAGATTAAGTTTCAGGACAGAGAAACCCTGTCTTGAAACAAACAAAAATCCTCAAAACAATAAAGAAGTACTCGTAACCCACCAAATTGGAAAATGATACATATCAACTTTAGATAGGCAATTTAAACAGACCTGAAACCCCTAGTGAAGTAGAAGCCGCCTCCTAATGGGAAAAAAAAGGCCAGGGTCTACAAAGTGAGTCTAGGACAGCCTAGTCTAACACAGAGAAACCCTGTCTTGAAAAACAATACAACAAAAAAGATCATCCACCATGATCAAGTAGGCTTCATCCCAGAGATGCAGGGATGGTTTTACAGGAAAATCAGTCCGTGTAATCCACCATATAAACAGACTGAAAGACAAAAACCACAGGATCATCCACCACAGCCTTAGATGCAGGAAAGGCTTTGACAAAATCCAACTCTTCTTTATGATAAAAGTCCTGAAGAGATTAGGGATATCAGGCAATATATAGCAAGCCTACAGCCAACATCAACCTAAATTGAGAGAAACTGAAAGCAACTCCACTAAAATCAGAGACAAGACAAGTTTGTCCAGTCTCCAAAGCCATTCAATATAATACTTGAAGTTTTAGCTAGAGCAATATGACAGCTGAAGGAGATGAAAGGGATACAAATTGGAAAAGAAAAAGTCAAAGTAGCAATATTTATAGATGATACAAATAACATGTGTGTGAGAGAGAGAAAAAATTCCACTGGGAAAGCTTGGCGTGGTGTCACACTCCTTTAATGCCAGCACTGGAGTGTAGGGGCGGGGCAGAGGCAGGAGGATCACCGTGAGTTGAGGACAGTCTGGTCTACAAAGTGAGTCCAAGACAGCCAAGGCTACACAGAGGAACCTTGTCTCAAAAAACATAAATAAATAAATAAATAAATAAATAAATATTCCACTGGGATATTCAGCAAAATAGTTGCATACAAAATTAACTCACAAGAATCAGCAGCCCTACCAGGTGGTGACGGCGATACCACACACCTTTAATCCCAGCACTTGGGAGGCAGAAGCCAGGGGATCAATGTGAGTTCAAGGACAGCCTGACCTACAACGTGAGGCCAGGACAGCCAAGGCTACTCAGAGAAACCCTGTCTCAAAAAACCAAAACAGAAAAAAAAAGAAGAAGAAGAAGAAGAAGAAGAAGAAGGAAGGAAGGAAGGAAGGAAGAGAAAAAGAAAAACAAGGGAATGGAGGAAAAACAAGGGAAGGTTGCTCTTCCAATTCCCAGCAACCACATGGTGGCTCACAATCATCTATAATGAGATCTGGTGCCCTCTTCTGGTGTGCAGGTATACATGGAAGCAGGACATTGTATGTATAATAAATAAATCTTTAAAAAAGGGGGGAGCAAAACAAAACAAACAAAAAACCCAGCAGCCCTCCTATATACAAATGACAAACGGAATGAGAAGGAAATCAGGGAAATCACAGCCACAAATAATATCAAATCTCTTGGGGTAACTCTAACCAAGCAAGTGAAAGATCTGTATGATAAAAACCTTCCAGACACTGAGAGAAGAAGTTGAAAAAGATATCAGAAGATGGAGTGATCTCCCATGTCCATGGGTTGATAGAATTAACATAGTAAAAATGGCCATCTTGCCAAGAGCAATCTACAAATTCAATGCAATCCTCATCAAAATTCCAACGCAATTCTTTACAGATCTTGAAAGGACAACTTTCAGCTTCACATGGAAACACAGAACACCCAGGATAGCTAAAACAATTCTGAGTAATAAGGGAACGGTGGGAGTTATCCCTACCCCCGATTTCAAGTTGTACTACAAAGCTATAGTAATAAAAATAGGACGGTATTATTCAACAGCCTTAGGCATCAGGGAAATGCAAATCAAAACTACTTTGAGATTCCATCTTACACCTGCCGGAATGGCTAAGATCCACAAAACACATGAGATCTCATGCTCTTAGCAAGGGTGTGGAGTGAGGGGAACGCTCCTCCATTGCTGGTGGGAGTGCACAAGCCTGTACAGCCACCATGGGAATGAGTGTGACAGTCCCCTCAGGAAGATGGCAATCATGCTTTAGGATCCATCTGTACCACTCTTGGGCATATCCCCAAGAATGCTTCATCCTACCACAAAGACACTTGCTTAACCATGTCCACTGCTGCTCTATTCATAACAGCCAGAAATTGGAAACAACCTAGATGTCCCTTGACAGAATACAGTAGAGTATTAGTCAACTGTCAAAAAGAATGACATAATGAAATTTGCAGGTAAATGTACAGAACAAAGAAAACATCGCTCTGAGTGAGTTACAAACCCAGAAAGACAAATAAAGTTCGCGTTCGCTTATATGTGGATATTAGCTGCTAAGTCAATGCTACCCAAGCCACAAGCCATGGACCCACAGAGGTTAGGTATAGGGTAGGGCACTAGGGAGTACAGAGAGATCTCATTACAAAACGAAAAGCCAGTTACGGATAGGTTGGGTTTTGGGGGTGCGGGGGAGAGCTGGAATGGGAGGATCAAGTGAGGAGGGAGAAGACAGAAATGAATACAGGGAGAGGCGGCTAAAATTAAGGGCTGTCTGAGAGGTAGTATGCAAACAGTAGATGCTTCCTGACATGAAACTGCCAAATAATGGGGGTTCAGAGCCCCAACTGGCCCTTTACCAAATGAAGCTTCCAGTGCCAGGATTGAGTACATATAATTGATTTGTTGGCCACAGGGGGTCTCACGGGAGTCCCCGAACCACCCAGGCTGCCGCCAAGACTATAGGTTGTTTTCCACAAAGTGACAGCAAAAAAAAAAAAAAGCTCCATTGCTGGAGACAATGCATACACAGCTCACTGAACACTGAGAAGCCAAGCTGGTGGCTACATAAAGCCCTCAAGCCCTATACTCTAAGTGTCTTTGCTACAGGAAGGCCCTGCACACTACCAAAGGAGAAACATAAACCCCAGGCCGGCCACAAACCCTTTGATCTACAGTGGTACCCTGCCTGCAAGATATGCTAGGGCAAAGTTTACGGGAGTCACCAATATCTGATTTGACTCCACTCCAGGAGAAGGAACCCAAGACTAGATACAGGCAGGGAAGTAGAGTAACTCCAAATACCACTGTTCTAGGAAACAACAAACAACAGCAAAAACCAAAAAGGCCTGGAGCAACAGAATGACTCCTTGCTCAGCCAGCATCAGAGAGGTTTCCTCCCGCCGCAGATGGGAGCACGCATGGAGCATGGGACCTGGCAACACTCAGCCCTAAACAGGAAGTCTCCCTCCAAGCCCTCCCTCAGAGCTCAGGAAACCCCTTGGAAGAGAAGGCTGAAAGGGTACAAAGGCCAGAGAGGATGGGGGAGGCCAAGGAAACAGAGCCCTCTAAATCAGTAGAGTCAAAGCTCCTGTGAGCTCACAGCGACTGAGGCGGCAAGCACAGGGCTGCTGCAGGCCGTAGCTTCCAGTGCAGAGTGTTTCTGGGATTCCTGAGTGTGTGATTGTTTGTTTAAAGATTTCCTTATTTATTATGTATACAATATCCTGCCTGCAAGCCAGAAGAGGGCACCAGATCTCATTATAGATGGTTGTGAGCCACCATGTGGTTGCTGGGAATTGAACTCGTGAGCTTTGGAAAAGCAGTCGGTGTTCTTAACCTCTGAGCCATCTCTCCAGCCCGGGGGGTCTCTAATTCTTGTGCCTCCTCTTGGGCCTCTTTTCCTTCTGTTTGTCTTGTCCCATTCTGATATGTTAGTTTTTGTTTTATTATATTTTATTTTGTTTTATCTTATTATTATCCCTCAGAAGCCTATCTGGTTTTTTTTTTTTTTTTTTTTTTTTTTTTTTGGTTTTTCAAGACAGAGTCTCTCTGTGTAGCCTTGGCTGTCCTGGACTCACTTTGTAGACCAGGCTGGCCTCGAACTCACAGCGATCCACCTGCCTCTGCCTCCCAAGTGCTGGGATTAAAGGCATGCGCCACCACGCCCGGCCCCTATCTGGTATTTTTTAAAATTATGTCTCATTTATTTTTCTCTCATAGGTTACACCCCAACCACAGTTTCCCCTCCCTACCCCCCTCACCCCTAGATCCACTCCTGCTATTTGTTTGCTAATGAGAGACAGAAAGGAGGTGGATCCAGATGGGAGGGGGGGGGAGAGGATAGGAGGAGGAATTGGGAAGGGTAGAGGGAGGGGAAACCATACTCAAGATATATTGTGTGAGGAAAAAAAAATCACAAGATGATCCAACAGTCCCACATCTGGGCATGCACTCCAAATACCTGAAAGCAGGACTTGAGATTGTTTCCACAGGCATGTTTTAAATAGCATTGTTGTCAGACCGCCTGTAATCCCAGCATTCTGAAGGCTGGTGGGTTCACTGCCAGCCCTAGGGCCACAGTAAGACCCTGTCTCAAAGACAAAACAGCCAGCGGGGAGTGGCGAAGCACAACTCTAGTCTCAGCACTTGAGAAGAGGCTGGCAAATCTCTTTAAGTTTGAGGGCCAGCCTGGTCTACACAGTGAATTCCTGACCAGCCTTGAACTACGTAGTGAAACACTGTCTCAAAAATAAAAAGCAAAGCCGGGCAGTGGTGGTGGCACACGCCTTTAATCCCAGTGCTTGGGAGGCTGAGGGAGGTGGATCTCTGTGAGTTCAAGGCCAGCCTGGTCTACCAAGGCTACACAGAGAAACCCTGTCTCAAAAACAAAACAAAACACACACACACAAATATATATATATATATGAAACAAATGAATAAATAAAATAAGAAACAGAAAACAGCAGCACCAGGACTGGAGAAGACGCAGCGCTGCCGCCGCGCCTGCCTCACACACGTGAGGCTCTGGGCTCAGTCCCAAGCACACACTAAAGCCAGGATTGGTGGCGCACCACCTGCATCACGGCACTCAAACCTACAAGCAGGACGATTAGAAACTAAAGATTATCCTCAGATGCACATCACATTCAGGTACAGCTTTATCTGCATGAGACCTTGTCAAAAAGCAAAAACAAGCAAACAAAAACAGTGTGGGGAGGAGCACTTGCTGTCCTTCTTGAGGACCTTACATGGCAGCTCACAGCCATCTGTAACTCCAGTCCCCGGGGGACTCGAGAGCCTCTTCTGGCCTGGGCACTCCAGTGATGCGCAGACACACATGCAGATGAAATACCCATATGCATAAAATAAATTTAAACAAAAATGTTTGCGGGGTTTTGTTGTTGTTGTTGTTTCGAGACAGAGTTTCTCTGTGTAGCCTTGGCTGTCTTGGACTCTCACTTTGTAGACCAGGCTGGCCTCAAACTCACAGCAATCTGCCTGCCTCTGCCTCCCTCGGGCTGGGATTAAAGGTATGTCTCAGCTGGGTGGTGGCGGCGGCCTTTAATCCCAGCACTTGGGAGGCCTGGTCTACAATGCGAGTCCAGGACAGCCAAGTATACAAAGAGAAACCCTGTCTTGAAAAAAAAAACAAAACAAAACAAAAGGGGGTGTGTGTGTCTCACTGTGCCTGGCAAATTTAACACATTTTAAAGCAGCATTTTTCATTCATTTCTTCTTCTCTTTTGCACGGCCTCACGCACGCTAAGCAGGTACTCTATCCCTGAACTATGCCCTGGCCTGAGCAGGATGCAAGGCCATCAAGACAGGGAGACAATCCAAAGGGAGGCAAGCAAAATATGGCAATATTCAGACAATGAAGCAGATTTCATCCTGAAAAGGTAAAGAAATGGGTGCTAGCTCTTGCCTTTTCTGTCAGACAGGATCTTATTCTGTAGGCCTTGCTAACTTTAGAACTCACTCTGTGGACTAGGCTGCCCTTGAAATCACACAGATCCTCCTCCCTCTACCTTCCTGAGCACTGGGATTAGAAAATACCACCACACTCAGCTCAAGGCTTGTTTTATGGACCTTTGTTCGTTTCTGGGTCCAATTCAAAGCATGCATGTGTGCGTGCCCACCTGTCTGTAGAGTTTTTTGTTTTGTTTTTTTGTTTGTTTGCTTGTTTAGTTGGTTGGTTTTTGGAGACAGGGTTTCTCTGTGTAGCTTTGGCCATCCTGGATTTGCTTTTGTAGACCAGGCTGGCCTTGAACTCACAGCGATCCACCTGCCTCTGCCTCCAGAGTGCTGAGATTAATGGCGTGCTCCAACAGGCCCGGCTTCTGTCTGTAGAATTAAGGGTAGGTGTAGCTCGCTTGCTAAGAGTGCTTGCTTGCCTGGCATGCGGGAGGCCTTGCGTTTGACTCCCCTGGATCACAGCAGCCCTGCCATCTTCGCACTTGGAAAATGAGAGGATCAGGAATTCAAGGGCATCCTTAGAGGCTCAGAGTTTGAGACCAGCCTGTGCTATATGAGACCATCTCAAAAAAAACATATGTTTGGATGTATATATTATGTATTTATAATACGTATCACCCCCCACATACACAAAACTAAATAAAACTAACACTAAAAAAAACTTGGAACGTCAGCAGCACCAAAGGCCTGGTGAGGAGTTCTGTTGACAAAGCCCGAGAGGACCAGCTGCATAGCCCCCTCCTCCGCCCTCCACAGGATGCCCTCGGCACCTGTGCCTCCTCACCCCATCACACACACCTGGACCAGAACAAATTTCCATACAGGATATTACTGGGATTACCTGGCACGACTGAAATACAGGCTGTAAATCAGACACCTAAATCAATATTCAATGTTATGATATTGATAATTATGCCATCGATATGTAAGACAGCCTTCCTTTTAGGATACACTAAAACACTGTTATGTAGCAATAAAAGGCACGGTACGGTACAGTGTGCAGCTCACTGTCAGGTGCTGGGCCCACAGGAGAAGACTGAAGAGCCAGGTGTCAGCTGGGGAATCCCAATGAAGTCCGGTCTCTATACGACTCTTATAACCTTACTGTATGCTTGAAATTATCTGAAAAGGCTTCCAAAACTAATACACCCAAGGCAAAGTGGGTCTCTCCCTAATTTGTCCCACCTACACTCACCCTGCCCATCTAATAAAGGAGAGCTCTCTCCAGCCTGCTCCCCTGAGACAGGAGGCACTTGCTGTCAAGCCTGATCACATATGCAGGAAGGAGAGAACCCAGCCAGTTGCCCACTAACCTCCACACCGACTCCCTCCACAAATAAATACAATTTTAAAAAATTTAATTATTGGAGCCAACTTTCCCCCTTGTTCCAGTCTGATCCATTTCCAAGTCCTACTGGCCGAAGTGTTGAAATGTTTCCAGCACCCCTGCCCCACGGCCCAGCGGTTGTGGTCGCCTCTCCTGTCCTTGAGTGCTGATGCTCTCTAAATCTCCTGCATTGAAACCCATCAGTTCTGTCCTTTGTGGCTTCTGGCATTTCCACTAAGCTTGGAAAGTTCTAGTTCTGGGGGTTGTTTCACCTGTCACCTCTCCTGTCGTCCAGGAAAGATAAAGGCTGTTACTCCATAGCTCAGACTGACCTGAAACCTCTGTTACACCCCATGTTGGCAATCCGCTGCCTCAGTTTCTCAAATGCCAGCATTTCTAGTGTGAACCGCTATAGACTGCCCCATCTCCTCTCAACGGCTGCTCGCTGAGGACAGCACCCTTACTTTACTTCAACCCAGGTCACTGAACCCTTCCTGCTCAGAAATGTCCCGGGTCTTTGACAGTTTCATGCCTCCCTCCCCCGGCTCCCTGGGCAGATCCATCAGCTGGGGCCAGGCAGCTATTTACAAAGTAACTAAATGCTGAAAAGTTCCCTAGGGAACCTGTGATGGCTGTTGATGCGGGGACTAAGTTGCTGAGGGCTCTCACTGAAAACAGACCATACTTGGCAGGGTCCTCCCAGACGAGAGGGGATCAGAGAGCTGGGAAACCCTGAGGCTCCGCCCCTCTTGCCAGCCTGGGCCGACCTAGGGACAGGCAGCGATGAGGGGGGCTATTCCAGGAGCACCCCAGCCTTTCAGCCTGCAAGCCGAAGCCTAATAAGGCCGGCTGGCTGCCGAGGCCCCGGCCCCGCCCCCACTCCACCCCCGTGCATTCTTCTCCCTTGTATGGCCCGGCTGCTGGCAGTCCCACCAGCCCCTAGAGCTCCCAACAGCAAACGGCCGCCCGAACTGCCATCAGCCAGCTCTCGAAGAAGCGCCTCACCGCAGCACCACCAGGGACTTTTCTTCTCTGCAGCAGGTGGGAGCCCGCGCAGCGTCTGGGCGGCTACAGTAGGTGGTCAGGCCAAACTTAACCCGGGGCATCGGAGGGCTGTGGCATGCTTAGTGATGTGGGCTGGGGCTGCTGCCTTGCTCGGGTCCTCCAGGGGACTCTGGCCCGGGACTGGACAATTGACGGTCTTGCAACCCGGAAAACTGGTCTTCGGACAAGGAAAAGAGTGTCCAGGGTGCCCTTTTGCTAAAGGGACATACACACCAAGGCCAGAGCTCCATGCTACCTGACTGTAGAAACGCCAGTGAAGGGGTTGCGGGTGTCCCTGCCCAAGAAACCACGTTGTGTCAGAGGAAACTGAGCCCTACGGAAGCACAGGTTTCCTGCCCTCTCCCCCTAATTTGGCACACCCTGGGCAGGAGAGAGGGGCGATAAGCACCCTCTTGCCCCACCCCACCCCACCCCCACTGCCGTGTGCACCAGAGAACAGTAAGATGGGCGGTCATGGTCCTTGCTCCATCACAGCCCCCTCAGCCGCTCTGGTTGCTTCCGTGGACACTGAGTGTCTGATGAGGTAGGGGGAGAGCTTAGCGTGGCCAAGCCATGGGGACTAGCGATGGCAGGAGGAAGGGGCCCCAGTTGGTTTCTGCCTCCGTGTCAGCTGTTATTAGCTGTTAAAAGGTAGGAAAGAACAATCTAGTCTTGACAGAGCCAAGGTCCAGCTGTCTGACGCTTGGTGTCCAGGACTCAAGAAAGGGAGGGGACAAGAACTTCAGGGTTAAGGATGAAGAGAGCAGCGATTCAGGTGTCTGTGACCACAAACTAGGAGCCTGGCTGGGCCTGCCCTGGAGTCCCGCCTGTCTGCAGACGGCATGGGTAGGGTGTTGGTGACATCTCAGCCTGGGCCACAGGAGGTGAGGTGGGGGGCACAGCTTCCAGGGACAACATTCCTGCCCTAAGTTCCTACCAACTCCCAACCCGCACCAGCACCATGCAAAGGAACACAGATGCCTTGTGTGTGCTGTGGGGCCCTCTGGGCCTTCCACAAGTGGGGGTGTCCAGACTACAGGCAGATGTAGCCCTTGGACCTGCTGGAACTGACTGGAGGTGGGGGGGGGGGTACGGCAGGTACGGGCAGAGGAGTTAGCGCACAGGCCGAGGGGTACAGGGCACAGGACAGAGGGGCAGACACACTCACACCTTGGCTAGCTGAGCGGAAGCACACACTAAGTCTTGAGATATATTCTCCCCGAAAGCTATGACTGGGTCAGGTTGAGTCTGTTTCCTGGTCTCCGTTTCCCATCTGTACAGTGGAGCTCACACAACCTTTCACTAAAGGGCTATCTACTAGCCTGCCGCTGTGGGCTGCCCGAGCACTGAAGGATGGGGGGTTCTGCAAGGGTTGGTTGTCCTCAAGATAAAGGTTGAGAGCAGCACCCCCAGGGACCTCCAAGCTCAGCTGGAGGGCGGCTATGGGAGGAGGTTCTGAGGGGAAGAAGGCCTGGAAATGCCTGTGGAATGCTAGAGGTCAGCATCCTGACCCTCTGGGAACACAGTGTTGTGGGCCAGGATCGGTCAGAGGCTGGGGGGATGGAGATTTAACTCTCCTGTGGTGTGGAGGGCAGCAGCATGACTCTTTGAGGGTTTTTAAGGAAGCAAGCGAAGGTCTGGGTTTGAACGGGATGAGAGAGACCGGCCCAAGCGAAGGGCCAGGTCTAAACGGACCTGTACTTTCAGCTTGAAGGAGCTTCAATGTACAGGAAGTGATGGAGCCCCCCCCACCACCACCACCTCAGGAGGAAACTGCCATCCACTAGAGACCAGTCAGGGTCCCTGAGGAGAACAGCTGGGTTGGTCCCACAGACAGACAGTGCAGATGATGAAGACGGCTGGCGGGTGGGAAGGGATGGGGAGGGATGGGGGATGGGAATGTAAGGATATGGTGCTCTGGTCAGCCCCTCCTCACAGGGCACTACTTCCCTGTCACTGAGATGGGCACATGCTATCAAGAGATAAAGTAGACAAAGCACCTTAATGGCTGGCCCTAAGCCAATCGTGTTTTACCCAGCTCCTTCTGTGTGCCCCGTACCACTCCAGGGCCCCTCTAGACACTAGATTCCCTAATTCCTGTTGCGGGATGCCCTGTTGCCCCCGTTCCCAGATGCGAAGAGATGTGGGAACGTTCAGGATCACAGCCCACAGGCTGCTCTCAGAAAGGACTCAGTGGCTGGAGGCCCAAGCCTGTGGGAGGCCTTGAATGCCAAGCTTAGATCTAAAAGCCATCAGGGGGAGGCAGGAAGATTTCATAGCCATCATCACCACCACCCCACACCCCTTCCCGCAGGGAAGCCCCAACACCCGAAGCCAAGATGTCCAGCAAGCGGGCCAAGGCCAAGACCACCAAGAAGCGGCCCCAGAGGGCTACGTCCAACGTCTTTGCCATGTTTGACCAGTCCCAGATCCAGGAGTTTAAGGAGGCCTTCAACATGATTGACCAGAACCGTGATGGCTTCATTGACAAGGAGGACCTACACGACATGTTGGCTTCTCTGGGTGAGTAGGACAGGTGGACAGGGAGAGGGGCTGCTTAGCACTTACAGGGCACTTCCTGTAAAACGAGGCTTTGGTGCTATCCTACAGGTAACGTTGATCTGACTCTGCGCACTTAACGGAGAGGGAGACCAAGGCATGGAGTACATATGTGCACAGGGTTTGAACCTAGACAGGCTGACTCCCTGGGGAAAGTCAGAGCTGTGCATTGGGCTGTTTGGTAACTCTCTCACTTAAAGAAAAGCACCAGCAGCTACGTGAAAATTTGTACCGATGGGGAAACTGAGGCTTAGAAGGGAGGCCAGAGCACCCCTCTTATACCCACAATGACGCTTCCAAGATCAGGGTCTTAGAGCCAAAAGGGCTCAGGAGTCATGTCCCAGTTGCCAGTGCTCAGATGGGTACACTGAGGGCCAGAGGGAAGGCCTCCAGCCTGCACCTCTTCCTGTGTGCTCACCACAGCCAGCTCCTCTTTGGTCCAGGTCCTGGCACAGCTTTCAATGGGCAAGATGGTCAGGACTAGATGACAGACTGCGACAGCGGCCATGCCATTGGGTTTGACACTCTCAGTCAGTCCCTAGCACTGTTCTGTGCCTACTGGCTCGCCTGTGTAAAAGATATAGTGTCCTGATGTGCAGCGCACAGGTTGGGTGGGAGACAGCAGTCCAGAATAAGAAAGGGGTGCCCATCCTTCCAGCTACAGGCCAGGCCTTCTGGGACCCCACCCCCATCCCAGGAAGAAAGCCCCACACTCTAATCTGGACCTTCTCAGCATCCTAGAAGGGGAAGACGGTGTCCGGGGGAGGAAGGGCTGTTGCTCATATCGGCTAAGGACTCCTCTGGGCATCTTATAAAAACCAGACAAGGGATGTGAGGCTCAGGAGGGACGGGGTCATTGGTCAGGCCACACCCTGAAATTAGGGCATCACATCCCTGACACTGGATGGTCCTAAATAGTGTGTGTGTGTGTGTGTGTGTATGTGTGTGTGTGTGTGTGTGTGTGTGGTGGGTCCATGGATCAGACATGGTCTTTGGGTTAGAGACCACACTGGCCCACAGAATCAACCAACTGGGGCTCATGGAGGCTCAAAGAGACTGCAGCAGCAAATACTGGCACCTGCTTGGATCTGCAGTAGGTCCTCTGCAAATACGTTACGGCTGTTAGCTTGGTGTTTTTATGAGTCTCTTAACAGTGGGGGTGGGGGTGTCTCTGACTCTTTCGCCTGCTCTTGGGACCTTCCTCCTACTGGGTTCCCTGGTCCAGCCTTGATGTGAGGGTTTGTGCCTGGTCTCTCTGTGTAGTCTTGGCTGTCCTGGACTCACTTTGTAGACTAGGCTGGCCTCAAACTCACAGCGATCCACCTGCCTCTGCCTCCTGAGTGTTGTGCCTGGTCTTATTGTATCTTGTTAGCTGTGTTCGGTTGATACCCTGGAAGGTCTGCTTTTGTTGTAGTTGGGTTTTTTTTTCCCCTGAAGGGAAAATGGAGGAGAGGTAGATGGGGGGGGGAGAGGGGAGGTTGAGGCATAGAACTGGAGGAGGGGGGGAGGGGTAACTGTGGTCAGGACGAGTTATATGTGAGGCATAAGACAAGCAAACAAACAAAGACAACAGTGAGCTCTGCAGATGCCCCCTAATTCCCTATGCAGTCCTGCTGGGTGTGGCAGCGGGGACTCAAAGAACAAGCGATCTGCCCAGAGTGGCACAGCAGCCCTGTGCACAGCTGGATTCTGAGCCCAGCAGAGACTGCAGCTTCCCAGAACTGTGCCAACGACCACCGTGAGACCTGAAGACGCAGGGAGCTGTGGCACTGAGCCAGGATTTCAATCTAAGCCTGTGTGACACCAAAGCTCACTGACGTGGGCGCTTCCAAACCGTTTCTGGGAATTTGGGGGACAGACTGGCTAGGTTTGGTTGCTGACCCCTGCTCCTCAGCTGCTGTGTGACCTTGGAGAGGCTTCCCTACCTCTCTGTGCCTCAGTTCCTGGCTTGTAAAAAAAAAAAAAAGAGTGAGAATGTTCTGGCACAGAAGCGAAAGTAGGGCATATAAGGGAATAGCAAGTGCGCCTGGGGCAGCAGCTCTGACGCTGCAGTGGTGGAGGAGCCAGGGACTTGTGGCATGGTCCTCAGACCTCAAAGGCAGGCGAGGGCAGGAGGTGGACGCCCAGGAGAAGGCAGGAAACCGGCCACCCAACTCCTGCTTCCCAGTCTGCAGAGCTCACAGGGGGGAGGTTGCTGGGAATGCGTCACCCAGGCTGGGGACAGAGAGCTGGGGGTGGCAGCCACGTGTCCACCCACCACAGGGAAGAACCCTACGGATGAGTACCTGGAGGGCATGATGAGCGAAGCGCCAGGCCCCATCAACTTCACCATGTTCCTCACCATGTTTGGGGAGAAGTTGAACGGCACGGACCCGGAGGATGTGATCCGCAACGCCTTTGCCTGCTTTGACGAGGAGGCCTCGGGTCAGTGCACACCGGAGGGCCTGGGCTGGGCAGGGGCCACAAGGGTGCTCAGTGCTACAGGGGGAAGGGGTTAGACGTCACTGTCCCCGCGTTCCCGGTGGCACCTGTTTACCCAGGCTTCCCACCTCTGACTAACACCTGTCAGCCCAGGACACGCGGCTCTAAAGCTTCCAGAAATCAAACCACGCGTCATCATTTTTACCCCCAGCTTCTGCCACAGCCAATTTCCCCGCCCCCTCACAGTGCCACAGCTGTCTCCCCTCCCCGCCCCCGACGCCGTAGACAGTTCCTCTGTAAACTCTTCCTTCCCCGGACCCCTCTGCAACTCTCTCATCCATGTCCTTTTCCCTCAAGTGACTGGACACCTGAGTAGGGTCTTAGCCTCTCTCCCGCTTGCTGAGGTTTCCAAGGGCTGGGGGGGTTGGGGAGGGGGGAGGGGGAGGGGGAGGGGAGAGGGGGAGGGGGGAGGGGGAGGGGCTGGGTGGGCGAGGCCAGAGCCTGCTCTCGCTGACCGGGTCTCGTCATGCCATGCCTCAGGGTTCATCCATGAGGACCACCTGCGGGAGCTGCTCACCACCATGGGCGACAGGTTCACGGATGAGGAAGTGGACGAGATGTACCGCGAGGCGCCCATTGATAAGAAGGGCAATTTCAACTACGTGGAATTCACGCGCATCCTCAAACACGGAGCCAAGGACAAAGACGACTGAGCTAGTCTAAGCTGTCCTGATGGCCAGACCCTATCCCAGTCACCTCTCCAGCACACACACACTGTGTCCTCCCTGTGAGGAGTCAGGGTCCCAGCTCCCAGGGCAGGACATGAGCCGTAGGACCCACAGGGTGAGGCCCCAGGCACTTAAAAAAAAAAAAAAATCTCTGGCCCTGTGTGCAAAGACTGCAGTGGGGAGGTGAGCCAAGAGTGGGATAAAGCAAGCACCAAGCAAAGGCCCTGAAGATGGCCACCCGCAGCCATGCCCTCACATTCCCAGCCCGCCCTGAGGAGGAAGCACCCACATCCTGGTGTTGGACACTAACCCCCAGCATCCCCACAAAAGTGCGTGCGCACGCGCGCGCGCGCGCACACACACACACACACACACACACACACACACACTCACCATGTCCCTTCAGTGCGTGGCAACCCGCACTTATATCTGTCTGGTTGTCTCGGAGCACACCCAGAATGCACAGAGGGAAGCCGCCTGAGGGGGTCACAGTCTCTAATACAAGACTGAGCACTGCCTCTGGTCTGCGTGTCTGTGACTGGGGGAAACCAGCGACAGCGACCCATCATGTTGTTCTTTCTTCCCGGCTCAGTGGCTGCCCTCATGCGTCCCACTCTGTCCAAGAGAAGGGCAGAAAGGGAAAAGGCCTCTGGGAAGAGAGAGCAGAATGGTGAGACCCAGGGGTTCACCGAACCCCGTCCAACAGATGAGTTTTGATCTAGGCAGGGTCAGAGGTCAAGGTCACGGCCCTAACTAACGCTTGATTTCAAGGTCACTTCAGTGTTCTGGGGAAGCTTCAGATTAAGGCAGAACTCTAAGAACAATGAAAAAATTACGGGTCCAGTGGCACAGGAAGTAACTGGTCACCAGCCCAGCAACCTCCCCCGTCCTGCCTGTTCCAGGCAGCCCCAGGACCGTGGGCAACAGCCTGGTTCACCCTGCACCTCAACACAAGCACGTGTGTGAAGGGTGGGGACTGCGGGGCTCACCTCGTAGTCTATGAGTAGAGGTGGGGGCGTCACATGTCCCACCTGACCCTGGCAGAGGTCAGGGACAGGTGCTGGATCCAGCGTGATCCCTGAGTGGCACCCCACAGTACATACAGCAGTGAGAGGGTGCCAACCAGAGGGGCCTACTACATCCTGTGTAGCAGGAAGCCAGATGCACACACTCTTAGTTCCAAAGCGAGCCCCACAAGTGCTTGGTCCCAACTCTGGATGGGACCAGGCACGGTAAGATCTGAACCGGGCCCCCCAACCAAAGCGCTGAGTGGGCCTTGGCCTGGCCCCTGGCTACCACACCCTCTTGCTAAACCATCTAGGCACTAAAGGCCTGCTTTTAGCATCTTCAAGTGTCAGGAAGGCAGGGAAGCATGGTGGTTCATACCGATAGTCCCTGCGTGCCACAGGCCAAGGCAAGAGGCTCACCACAAACGACAAGTTCCAGTCAACCTGGACTACAAAGTAAGGCCCTACGTCAGGAAGGAGGAGGGCGGGTGAGAAGGAAACACGGTCGTCTCAGGAAGACATTTCTGTGGGATCACAAGTCCACCCTAGGCAGGAAGGCTCATGGTTTCCAGGCCTGCAGCAGCAAGCTGCCAGCTCCGCTCCGCAGAGGGAGGAAGGTGGTCTCTCTTTCCATAAATTGACACAAGCAGCTAAGGAGAGGCAGGAGTAAAAGCTCACAGAAGAAGACTGCTGCAAACTCAGGGCCAGCCTGGGCGACAAAGGAAGACCTTGTTTGTGTACAAATACGCATTGGTGGCCTTCATCATCTCAGCTAACACTTGGGGATGAAGTGAAGCCTTTTAGAGCTAGAACTTTCCAAGGCTTGTTGTGCAAACCCCAGAAGGCACGGAGGAGAAGCCGGGTGGACTTCAAAGCAGGAGTTGGCTGGTCAAAAGCAGGTGACAGGGGGAGGAGTTTGCAGCCCTCACAGGGCTGCGGGATGTGGTCTAGCTTTGCACTGGTGACCGCTAGCTGTATTCACAAGCTTATTTATAAACAAGGTTACTGACACAGAATAAACGTGGCCAGAATTTAGACACATTTTATAACTCCCCCCGCCACACCCCAGGAGTTATTGCAGGTGTTAACACCAAGGCAAAGAGGAGGAGGCGGGGCTATTTTCTACAAACAGTTTCCAACTTTCACTATGCTTTTAAGATCTGGAATAATCATGTCTTACTTCAGAACAAATTGCCATCTTATTAAAAAGCATACACCCTAGCCAGGCATGGTGGTGCACCCCTTCAATCCCAGAACTCCCGGAGGCAGAGGCAGGCAGATCTCTGTAAATTTGAGGCCAGCCTGGTCAACAAATCCAGTTTTAGGACAGCCCGGGTTACACAGAGAAACCCTGTGTCAGGAAAAAAAGAAAGAAAGAAAAAGGGGGAGGGGGTGTGAAAGAAGGAAGGAAAGAAAGCATATACCAAGCAGTTGTTTGTTTCTTTTGTGTGTGTTGGGGTTGGTAGGTAGATAGGGTCTCATGGAGCTCAGGCTAGCCTCAAACCCACTGTGTGGTTAAGAATGACCTTCAGAAAAAAAAAAAAAGAATAACCTTCAGCTATTGACCCTCCTGCCTTTGCCTCCCAAGTGCTGAGGTAACAGGCAAGTGCGGTCTGGCTTATGGAGTTAGTGCTGGGGATGGAACGCAGGGCCTCACGCACGCCAGGCAAGAGCTCTACCAATACTCAGCCCAACCTCAGCCTGTCAGCTTTTAAGACATCGTATGTATGGGTACATGTGTCACACACTATGGCACACATGTGGAAGACAGAAGACAACTTTCCAGCGTGGGTGCTCACCTTCCACCTTGCTGAGGCAGCAGGGTCTCTGTTCTGTGCTGCACCCTGTAGTCAGGCTGGCCGGCGGCCACAGGCCTTCACGGCCACAGGAATTCAGGAATTACAGATGCACTCCCAATTTCTGTTGTTTTACTATGGGTGATGGACCAGCCTGACTCTATTTTAAGATTAACAGCCATCTTGTTACAAGGCCAAAGTAAGCTCATTCCTGTTTTCCATAAAAGTTGGATTTGACCAGGTCTTGACCCATTTTCTGGAATTTGACATGTTCCACACTCTTTACCCTAACCTCCACCCCAATAAGATGTTCTGCCAAATAATTTTGAAATGCTCTGCCAAGTTCCTACATAACCACAAAAACCTTGGGATCCCCCCCCACCCCCACCCGAGGCCTGCAGTTTTTTGGCTGTATAAGCCCCACTTGTTCCTATGTTCAGTGCTGTTTCCTCAAAACCCCTTTTGGGAGATATTTCTGTCTGACAGAAAATAAAACTTGCTTAATTCAACTTAAAGAATGTGGGTAAGCCGGGCAGTGATGGCTCACGCCTTTAATCCCAGCACTTGGGAGGCAGAGGCAGGCAGATCTCTGTGAGTTTGAGGCCAGCCTGGTCTACAGATGGAGTTCCAGGACAGCCAGAGTTCTGTTACACAGAGAAACCCTGTCTCGGAAAAAAAAAAAAAAAAAAAGAATTTGGGGTAGTGGTCTTTCCTTGCTCAATGGGGTTAGCATGGGGTCCAGGGATCAAACTTGGCCTTAGACTAGCAGTTACCCACTGCATTGACTTCCCTGGCTACCCAGAGAGTTGGAAGTTGTGTAAAACATTCCATCCTGCAGGAAGTGCCCTAAGCAGGAAGATAAAACAACTCAAAAATAGCTTCAGGAAATCCCTGAAACTGACTGTGTTCACTAAGGCCCCTCCATGCAGGAGTCAGCAATAAAAGCTCAGAGTCCCTGGAGGGGAGCTAAGCCGCAGAGAAGGCTCTCGGACTGACCAAGCTGCAAAAAGAGACCAGCTCCCTGCTAACAGAAACCAGCTGAGCCGCCTGAAAGAGGGTTAGCCCAACTGAGCCCCCTGTGAAGAAGGACACTCTCCAACTCTCTCAGCAGCCTGCAGGCTGTGCAGCGTGCTCCAGGCTCCTGGCTCCTGTGAGCTGTCACCTATGCTGGGGTGAGGCAATCATCATTGAGTCACTTCTGCTCCTGTAAGTACCCCTCACCCATCCTCATGTAAGTAACCCCAGTGAAACTCATTGGGTCACCAAGGTGGACCCCTATGTGGGATGAGTAGATGTGTGTAGCGTGTCCCCAGGAACTGTTGTGTCACACCACAGAAGCCAGTCTGGACTACAGGAGACCCCTCAAAACTAAAAGCAAGCATGGGGCTGGAGAGATGGCTCAGTGGTTAAGAGCATTGACTGCTCTTTCAGAGGTCGTCAGTTTAATTCCCAGCAACCACATGGTGGCTCACAACCATCTATAATGTGATCTGATGTACTGTATACATAACAATAAATACATTAAAAAATAAAAATAAAAGCAAGCAGGGCAAAGCAGAAGGCAGGCATTTTGAACTGGGAAGAAAACAATGGGGAGAAAGGCCAAGTGACCCAGTTCTAAGTTAAATCTTTGGTGACACGGTCCCCAACTCCGTATGCTGACATACGGTCAACCTGACTGGGATTCAGAGGGAGAAAAAGCAAATAGAAACAGGCTGCTTTATACCATCACATAAGCCAACACTTAAAGCAAGAGACTATACTAAACTCTGGCAAAGACGGGCAGGAAAGGAATCATCACTCGCTGGGCGGTAGGAAGAAGAGCTGGACAGCAGCCAGGCGTGTGAGCGCACAAGTTAACACGGGCCAGCACAATCCCGGCGCATGCAGGAGGAAGCACAGCAGAAGCAGGGAGCTGGAACCTACGGAACGCCTATGGAGACAGAGGCAGGAGGATTGCTCACACCTTCTGGGCTAGCTAGGGGCTGGCTACGTAGTGACACCTGTCTCAATGAAATTAAGTTAAGACTTAAAACCAGCGAAGAACCAAGCTTCCCCAGGTGTAGCCCTGTAACTTTCTGAGACGCTCACGGGGTACCGCGGCTGTCTGCAGTTGAAGGATGCCTTCAACCTCTCTGACCCACGGTTTTCACCCCATCACCCTACGTGCCTGTCTAAACCACATCAGGAAACACCCTAGAACCTAACTCAACACAAAAGAAAAGGTCGTTAGAAACCTTTTCAAGAACTAAACTTCAGAAGCCACTGAAAAGGACTCCTGACGAGCCCACGTGTACCTGGACTGCTGTCCTGCTCCTGAGACACACACACACACACACACACACACACACATTTGCTCTCTGACTAATTCTCGCCCCCTTCCTCAGCACTTAGGAGGTAGAGACAGGTCAACTCTTCCTCAGCTACATAAGGATTTAAGACCAACCTGAGCTACATGAGACCTTTTCCAAAATCATCATCATCATCATCTGGGGCTTACCTACCTGGACTCCACAGGCTGAAACAGGCAACTGAATCTCCTGCTCCTGACAATACTGATGAAGAGATGGGTGTCCCCTGAACTGGAAAAGAACGGAAATATAGAGAAAATATTACCCAATTAAAAAGCAAAGAACAGTGTGAGGGATCATGCCAGGGTGGCATAAGAATCAGGAACTCATGCCATCCTTAGCTGTAGTAAATTCAAAATTAGCCTGGGGCTGGGCGTGGTAGTGCACGACTTTAATCCCAGCATCTGGAAGGCAGAGGCAGGCAGACTGCTATGAGTTCAAGGCCATCGTGGTCTATAAAACGTGTCCAGGACAGCCAAGGCTACACAGAGAGACCCTGTCTCAAAAAACAAAAAAACAAAAACAAAACTAGCTTGGAACACATGAGATAACTCTAAAAGAAGAGAACCTAGCCAGGCGTGTTCTCGCTCGCCTTCAGTCCCAGCACGGGTCTCTGTGAGTTCGAGGCCATCCTGGTCTACAAAGAGAGTCCAGGACAGCCAGGGCTCTGTGTAAACACAGAAACCCAGTCTGAAAAACCAAGAAAGAAAAAGAAAAAATAAACAACAACAAAAATGAAGCCATAGGATAGATATGTTGATCATAAACATAGTTTATGGTGAGCCTGACCTTGTATAGCAATTCTTTTTTTTTTAATATTTATTTATTTATTATTATGTATACAGTGCTCTGCCTGCATGTACAACTGCAGTCCAGAAGGGGGCATCAGATCACATTACAGATGGCTGGGAATTGAACTCAGGACCTCTGGAAGAACAGACAGTGCTCTTAACCCCTGAGCCATCTCTCCAGCCCAGCAATTCTTTTACATCAGCAATGAGATAAGATGATGGGGCTGTGGGCCTGAAATAAAAAATATCTATAATTATGCTACCCAAAAGGAGCAGGCCTCAACTAAATAAAGTGATAAAGTGATGGGAGCAACAAACAAGGCTTTGCCACAAGCAGGGTGCCTTTGCCCACGGTAGAACATGCTGCGCTTGGCTAAGGGGCGTTGTTGTTATAGACCAGGGGAACTAGAGAGAGGAAGAGCGAGTCTGGTCGCGGATGCACTGTGCACCCCAATCAGAACGCTCTCTCTCAACTTGGTTGCTGTGAAGAAGGAGAGAAGGAAGTTTCTGGACTGCCAGACACTGCCGGGCCTCCAAGGCTGGGGATGTGTCTGCCGATGCTGTCAGAAAGCCGTAAGGAAGGTCAGATGCCCAGGACCAAAGCATGGAAGGCTCAGCATCTTGCTGCTCCACGTGTCCCAAGACACAAATGTGGTGGACATATTGCTCTGTTGAAAATGCTAAATTTTTGGCCAGGAAGATTAATAAAGCCAAAGAAAACTGCCAGGGCACTGCAGACACGCTCAGCAGTGAAGACCAGCAGCTGCTCTTGCAGAGGACCCAGGTTCGATTCCCAGCACTCACATAGTGGCTTGTGGCCATCCATCTGTCATTCTAGTTCAGGAGGACCCAGTACCTTCTTTCGACCTCCACAGGCACCAAGCACGCACTTGGTACACATACATACGTGCAGTCAAAACATGTACACATAAAAATAAAGTAAATAAATCTAACAATTTTGGCTTGTTTCGGTTTTTTGAGATAGGGTCTCTCTGTGTAACAAGCCTTGGCTGTCCTGGGCTCACTCTGTAGACCAGGCTAGCCTTGAACTCATAGAGTTCCGCCTGCCTCTGCCTCCCAAGTGCTAGGATTAAAGATGTGTGCTCCACCATACTAGGCCTTAATAAAATTAAGGAAAAAAATGTCAGGCACAGATTACTGAGAGATATAGGTTGTCCTCGCTGAGAGTTTCTACTTCTCTGCTTCTCTGTCTGAGTCCAGTCAAAAATAAGAGGGTTTTTTTTTTTTTTTTTTTTTTTTGGTTTTTCGAGACAGGGTCTCTCTGTGTTAGCCTTGGCTGTCCTGGACTCACTTTGTAGACCAGGCTGGCCTCGAACTCACAGCGATCCGCCCACCTCTGCCTCCCGAGTGCTGGGATTAAAGGCGTGCGCCACCACGCCCGGCTCAAAAATAAGAGTTTAACATGAACAAATAAATGACCAGAACTTCTACCAAGAAGAGACTTGATACCCTATGAGCATATACAGGGGGAGGAGGTCCCCCTCAGTCACAGACACAGGGGAGGGGAGTAAGGGGAAAATGGGAGGGAGGGAGGAATGGGAGGATACAAGGGATGGGATAACCATTGAGATGTAATATGAATAAATTAATAAAATACATTTTTTCAAAATGACCAGAACTTGAAGACGAAAGAGAACATGAAACCAACATGGCCCTAGGAGCAGCCTTGCATGCAGGAAGCATGACTGACCTGTAGGGAGTTCTGAGAGAACATCAGGCAGCGTGGGGAGCCGTGGGGAGCCCCGCGGTAGGAAGAGCACTCACCCATCTGGTCCCCTGCCCTAAGCCAACAAGAAAGAAAAGGAAAAAGAGAAGCCAGGTGATTTCCTTAACTAGGGTTCGCCCTTACTGCCTTTCACACACAGGAGATGCCTCCTGACGACACACGGACAGAGGAAGGGAACCTTGAAGCTAGGAGCCCAGTTAACAGAATGAAACTGGCCAATCAACACCCTGGCCTGGTGCATGCTGGGTAAAGCACTCCACTGCTCCTGGGCAAGTTAGTTAACCTTTGTGAGGCACAGCTGTCACCTATGAGTCCAAGATATCGTGTTCCTTCCATGGTTGTTATCAATACTAAGTGAAGCTGGCTGTGGTGGCACACACATTTATCCCCAGCACTCAGGAGCAGAGGCAAGTGGATCTCTTTGAGTTCAAGGCCAGTTGCCAAGGCTACATAGTGAGACCCTGTCTCAAAACCTTGGGAGGCAGAGGCAGGCGGGTCACTGTGAGTTCGAGGCCAGCCTGGCCTACAAAGTGAGTTCAGGACAGCCAAGGTTACACAGAGAAACCCTGTCTCAAAAAATGAAACAAAACAAACAAAAGACCCACAACAAAACTAAAAACTATAAAGTGTTGATCATAATTTTTTTTTTTGAGGCAGGGTTTCTCTGTGTAGCCTTGACTGTCCTGGACTCACTTTGTAGTCCAGGCTGGCCTTGAACTCACAGCAGTCCGCCTGCCTCTGCCTCCCGAGTGCTGGGACTAAAGGTGTGCGCCACCAAGCCTGGCTTCAGCTTCCTTTTCTTACACAGCCAGGGCCACCTGTCTCGGAAGGGTGCCCTCCACACTGGGCTAGAACTCATACGCCAATCAAAAAGCGAGAATATACGACAGATTGGCCGTATCTGATGGAAGCAGTTCCTCAGCTGAGGTGTTTTCATTCCGGGTATATCAAGCTGCCGGCAAGAACAGCATCACATGGGGCCCGCACGGGGCGTACCTTCACTCTCGCAGAGGCAAGATGTTTTTTTTTTTCAGTTCCTGACCAGTTGGGGCCACAAAGTGAGAACTCTCACCAAAAGATAAATAAAGCAAACATGAAGGAATATCCATCTAGGACTTGCATCAAATGTAATTGTATTGGGGCTGGAGAGATGGTTCAGCAGTTAAGAGCACCGCCTGCTCTTCCAGGGGTCCTGAGTTCAATTCCCAGCAACCACATGGTGACTCACAACCATCTATAACGTGATATGATGCCCTCTACTGGCCTGCAGGTGTATATGCAGACAGAGCACTCATCTACATAAAATAAATAAATCCTAACACACACACACACCGTGTTACCACACTTTGCCACTAGAGGTCACACAAGGACACTGCATAAACTAACCTCAGTCACGGAATTCCCAGCTGGGCTGGTGCTCCCCTTTCCTTCAGATCGGTCCAACTCTGAAAGGCGAAAAGGCTGTCTTAAGGCCACAGCTGAAGGAGCCCTAAAGAGCCCCATAGTCACAGAGGGGGTCTGGGAGAAGGCAGCGTGTGCGTAGGTTGAGGAAGGAAGTGTGGCTTCCTCCCACTGCCCTTGTACCTGACAACTTCCCCACTCAGCGCAGATACTCGAGAACGAGGTCTGAGGCTTCCACCTGGCCCTCCTCCTAACCATGACCGCAGCCCAGCTTCATTCAGCCGGGGCTCCTAGCACGCTGACATCCTCATGCCCCGCCCCGCCCCCCATGTTCTGTCTCACTAAGCCAAGGCCTATGGGCTGCTGGCTCTGTTTCTTAACAATTAGACTTTATTTTATTTTATTTTATTTTCCCACCAGAGCTGAGAACCGACCCCAGGGCCTTGTGCTTGCTGGGAAACTGCTCTACCACTGAGCTAAATCCCCAACCCCACAATTAGACTTTATTAAACAACCCAACTATCCCTTTACAGGAAGGAAAAAGGAATAAGCCTTCCGGTTATCAGTTCCACGGGACGGATCCCTAGGGGTCTCAGGGCCCTGCTCGCAGGTCCTCTCTCCATCCGCACCTTCGTGGTCTGGACCTGCAGCCTTCTCTCCTCTCCGCCTGCGCCTCCCTCTAGGGCCGCCGTCCCTGGGTGCCTCCTCCCAATGTCCATCTCAGTGGGGTCTCCGTGGTGTTTGCAAGGGGCAAGCCAGACTGCCTTCACCTGGGACAAAGCCTGCCACCTTTCCACAGTGGGCTGAGATCTGTGGTAAACGAGCCTTCCCTTCTTACAGTGCTCGTGCGAGTACGTTGGCAAGGTGTCTGTCACAGGGTCTAACAGGAACGGGGACTTGGGGAAGACACTCCTGGGATGATCGGACCACAAGGGCCAGGAACCGTCAGAACCGATTTGTGGTGAGAATGTGGGGAAGGCGGAGCTGTGAGCCGGGGAAGCCGGCGTGTGCTGCAGGTGTTTTCTATCTGTCTGCTTGCTCAAGCTGAGAGCACTGAGTTCAAAGGGAAGGGACGGAATCTGATGAAGATATTCTTCAAGTCGACCCAGCTGTGGCGCTGTCAGCTGCTCTTATCCAGGAGCAGGAGAGCAGCGCTCTCAAAACATGCCATTTAGTCAGGAAAGTCTGTGTAAGTTCAGTGTTGAAAGGAGGACAAGTTTGGAGAGACGGTGAGGTTAAGAGGACTCGCTGCAGGCCGGGTGTGGTGGCGCAGGCCTTTAATCCCAGAACGCTGGAGGCAGAGAGAGGTGGATCATTGTAAGTTTGAGGCCAGCCTGGTCTACAAAGTGAGTCTAGGGCAGACAAGGCTACACAGAGAAACCCTGTCTTGGAAAAAAAAAAAAAAAAAAGGAAGCACACTGGCTGCTCTTCCAAAGGACCCGTGTTCAATTCCCAGCACCCACACGGCAGCTAACAACTGCTCTAGAAGATCTGGTGCCCTCTTCTGGCTTTCACAGACACCAAGTATAAATGTGGTGTACAGACATATATTCAGGGAGAATAATCAGACTAATAAACTAATAATAATATATATATATATATATATATTTTTTTTTTTTTTGTAAAAAGAGGTCATTTTTGTTTAATCCCAGCACTCAGGAGGTAAGACACAAGTGGATCTCTATGCTATAGACTGAGTTCCAGGATAGCCAGGGCTACACAGAGAAACCCTGTCTCGAAAAACCAAAAAAAAAAAAGAGGCCAGTCTAGGACAACCAAGGCTACTCAGAGAAACCCTGTCTTGAGAAACAAAAAAACAAAACAACAACAACAAAAAGAACATAGTTTGAAGCCGGGCGTGGTGGCGCACGCCTTTAATCCCAGCACTCGGGAGGCAGAGGCAGGCGGATCGCTGTGAGTTCGAGGTTAGCCTGGTCTACAAAGCAAGTCCAGGACAGCCAAGGCTACATAGAGAAACCCTGTCTCAAAAAAAAAAAAACAAAAAAAAAAAAAAAAAAAAAAAGAACATAGTTTGAGATGTAACAAAAATAAATTAATAAAGTTAAAAAAAAAAGGCAAAAAAAAAAGAACATAGTAAGGGACTGAAGGTGACCGAAGACTCACACACATGTATGAATTTTCTTTTTTTTCCTTTTTTTTTTTATATCTTTATTTAATTTATGTGCATTGGTGTGAGGATGTCAGATCTGGAAGCTACAGACAGTTGTGAGCTGCCATGTGGGTGCTAGGATTTGAACCCAGGACCTTTGGAAGAGCAGACAGCGCTCTTAACCACTGAGCCAACTCTCCAGCCCGTATGAACTTTCATAATGACATAATGAGACCCATTATTTTGTACAACTAATAAACGCTAATAAAAATGAAGAAAAAAAAAAGGATGCCTTCGGGGCATCTCAGGAGTTGGCAAAACCCCAACAGTGACATACTCAAAGAAATGTAAAGAGCGTACACATCTGATGCTTGTCCTTGGAGAAGATGGACCTCAGCACCGTGCTTACACAGACCACCTGCGTCCTTCCCCTGCGTTCTGTTTCCCCACACTCCGAGGGACCCAGAGGACAATGAGACAGTGGCTGGGGATGCGCTGATAACTGCCGGCAGCCAGGCCAGCCACTAAGCGAGCAAAGCGAGGCTAGGAGAGTGAGGCCAAAGATGAAAGGTAAAGCTGCCCAGGAGTGAGAAGCAGTTGTCATGGAAAGCTGCGGGCAGCAAGCAGAGCTGACCCAGGAGGCAGACTGATAGGCAACATGGAACCCCCAGGGGGCAGGGCTGCCCCCCCAGCCTCATTAGAATTCACACAGCAAACACACCCTGGATGCCAAAGCTGGAACTGCAAGATCTAATGTGTTCCCTGATGAGCTTTGTTTTAACTTTTTTTTTTAAAAAGATTTTATTTTATTTATTATGTATACAATGTTCTGCACATGCAGAAGAGGGCACCAGATCTCATTATAGATGGTTGTGAGGCAGCATGTGGTTGCTGGGAATTGAACTCAGGACCTCTGGAAGAGCAGACAGTACTGTTAACTGCTGAGCCATCTCTCCAGGGCCCTTTTCTTCTGTTTTTGAGACAGGGTCTCACTGTGTAGTTCTGACTGGCCTGAACTTGCTATGTAGCCCAGACTGGGCCAGAACTCTGGGAGCAGCCTGCCTCTGCCTCCTGAGTGCTGCAGTTAAGGTGGTTCTCACTTTTACCTTGTTGATGTGAGTCTCCTGTTTTCTCCTCACTCCAGGCAAGCTGGCTCACAAGCTTCAGAGCGGCTCTGCCGTCTCCACCTCCCACGAGTCTTCAGGTGGCTCTGGTGTTGAGGTCTGAACTCTTTCTTGGGGCTTTACTCTTTCTTTGGTCTGACCCTTCCTTTCTATTCTCCTTTTCCTCTCTCTGGCCTAGGGAATGTTTACTCTGCCATTTTATGTTGAAGGTCTGTAAGCTTCTTTCTGATTTTACATGGCCTTAGAGTCTTTAAATCTCAGAAGAGAGACTTTCAGACAGGGCTGGGAAAGGCGTCAGAAGATTAAAAAATAAATAAATAAATAAAAAGCCTCTTCAACGACTGTCAGCTTTAAGACCAGATTCCCAGCCGCACCTGATTTGCACCAGAGCTCCCACCCCTAGCAGGCTGGGCTTTACATGAACCACCGAGATCGTTCTTTCTTTAAAATCTATGTACTAAAAAAAAAAAAAAAGAAAGAAAGAAAGAAAATAAATAAATAAAATAAAATCTACGTACTGAAAATTAGGGTATTTGGGGGAGTGCACTACGAGGAGGAAAGCCTCCTGAGCCCTGAGCAGGAGGCCTGGGACTCCTGGCCAAACCTTACATTACACACAAGTCAGTTTTAGGTAACTGATTCTCAGATGTCTCTAGCCTTCACAACACCCTAACCAAGACCTTCAAGCAGCCTTTTGCCCTACACACAAATGTACAGACAAACAGTAAGTGGTCTTTACCTTTGAGGAAGAAACACACTGGGGTTAGGCAGACGGCTCAGTGATTCACAGCACTGGCTCCTCTTCCAAAGGACCCAGGTTCAATTCCCAGCACCTGCCCATAACTCCAGTTCCGGGGACACCAATGTCTTCTTCTGGCCTGCCAGGGAATCCACGCATGCAGGAACTCACACATACACATAAAAATATATATAAATCAGCCAGGTGTGGAGGCCTACCCACGCCTGTAATCCCAGCACCCGGGAGGCAGAGGCAGGTTGATCTTCATGAGTTCGAGGCCAGCCTGAACCCTAACCCTGAGTCCAGGACAGCCAGGGCTATACAGAGAAAAACAAAACAAACAAACAAGAACTTTGGGGCGGGGGAAACCTCAGATCAAAACTGGCCTTCAGGACTGGAGAAATGGCTCAGGGGCTCAGAGCCCTTGCTGCTCTTATATCGCCAGCAGCTACACCAGAAGGTTCCTATCTGCCTGTAACTCCAGCTCCAAGGAATCCAATACTCTCTCTGGGCTCTTCAGGTATCAACACAACCATGGCATACAAACATTCAAATACCCATAAACTCAAAACAATAACAACAACAACCACAACTCAGCTGGAAGTGGCGTTGCACACCTTTGATCCCAGCTCTTGAGGGGCAGAGGCAGACAATTTTGTGAGTTCAAGGCCATCCTCGTCCATATAGTGAGACTCAGTCTCAAAATAAGTAAAGAAATAAAACCTAGAAATACGGGGCAGGGTGGTGGTGGTGGGGTGGTGGTTATGCTCGACAGTACTCTTAGGCAAGCTCTTAGGCACCAAGTGCCTTAAATGGCTGGTCATTCAGATGCAGATCTGTAGGGTGTCTCCACCTGGGAAGCCCAGCGAGCAAATTCCTCAGGCAGCAAGAGCAGACTCCTCAGGCAGCACCTGAGCTCCCCCTCGCTCACCGCAAGAGGTATGATTAAACTTAATCACCTGTTGAATCTGCCTCCCTTTATTATCACTTTGTCCCACGGCAGTTGGGTGGTTTTCTTTTGTCTGGAAACGGGACCCACCTCCTGCAGCACAGGCTACAACCTGACCTTACTGGGTCCCCGCCTCCACCAGCTGGGTTTTACTGGATTACTGGTTTTAGGCTATGAACGGAATAGTTCAACATTACCAACACTGCCAGCCTTCGCTCCTGCTTGTTTTCTATTGTTGCTTGTTTTTTGTTTTTTTGGTTTTTTTGAGACAGGGTCTCATTATGTAACCAACACTGGCTTTGAACTCATGAGCCTCCCGCCTCAGTCTCCTGAGCTGGGAGTGCCTGCCCTTAATGCCATTTTTCCACCTTAAGCTTTTTGTGTCATTTTTTAGTCAAGTTCTCCAACCCCAGACAATCACTGGTCTTCACGTTCAGATTTCTTTGCTTTTTCTAGAGTTTTATTTGGGAGGGTCATATAATTAGTATTTTGTCACCAGCTTCTTTTTTTCCGCCTTGTATTTAGTCGCCCAAGACAGTGCACACATTTGCAGGATATTCTCCCTGTGTGTACAGAACACTTCATCTGCCCTTCACCAGTCAGTAACCACTTGGGTTGCTTATAGCCTGGGGTCTCCTGTGACTAAGGCTTCTGTGATACACAGATCCACAAGCACTGTGCAGGCATATGCTTTGCCCTCTATAAAAAAAAAAAAACAACCCGACACATCTGTCTGTGGTGCTTCCTGCCATCCCCTCCAGAAAATGGCTCTCTGCTGTCAAAGAGACTCACTACAGAAGACACACACAGTGCTCTGTGAAAGATGAATGCAGTCACTTGCAGGAAGCCATAAAATGTGACGAGTGAAGGGGTTTCCCTGTAACTTTCCCTGACTGTCTGCCAACATTCAATAGGGTATGACCTAAGCAGTCTTCTTTTTTTTTTTCCTTTTACTTTATTCTTCTGATTTTTCAGTCCTTTTTTTTTTTTTTTTTTTTTTTAACCTCTCTCTGTTAGCCTTGGCTGTCCTGGTCTCAATTTGTAGACCAGGCTGGTTGCGAACTCACAGCGATCCGCCTGCCTCTGCCTCCTGAGTGCTGGGATTAAAGGCGCATGCGCCACCACACCAGGCTGTTCTGATTTCTTAAAAACAGCTCTCCTGAATCCCACCCAGGCTGGCCTCAAACTTCCAAAGCTGGGGATGATGTCAAACTTCTCATCTTCCTGACTCCACCTCCAAAGTGCCAAGATTACAAGCATGGACCACTCTACCGTGTTGACTTGTTTTTGCTTATCAATCCCAGGACTTCACTCTTCCCGACTGAACATCCCTAGCCCATTATCCCCACCTCACACCCGGACCTGTCAGGACAGCCTTGGGAGGAAGCAGCATTGTTATTCCTATTTCCTGGATGGAAAACGGGGCTGGGTGGGAAGGGACAGACCCAAGGTAGACCTCCTCAGGGTCCACTAGAGTCTAGGTAAAGCCTGGGGGAAGGGCTTGGGGACGAGGCTCCACCACTAGCTGGCTGAAGCCTCCCCTGAGCCTTTGAGAGACTTCTTACTCTCTCCCCGCACACCGTCATGGCAAACAGTCTGCTCCCACAAATAACCCGGACGGCCAAGAGATGCCTTTCTCTCTTCACTTACCCACAGCAGACAGGCTAAGAAGGCCCTGCAAGCCGACTGTGGAGACAGACCGCTTGGGCATACAAGTTTCAAACCTGCCTTTTGAAAACCAGTAACTCCGGGCAGTGGTGACCTGGCGTGCCTTTAATCCCAGCCCTCGGGAGGCAGAGGCAGGCGGATCACTGTGAGTTCGAGGCCAGCCTGGTCTACAAATCGAGTCCAGGACAGCCAAGGCTACACAGAGAGACCTTGTCTGGGGGGAAACAAAAACAAAAACAAAAAACAAAACAAAACAAAAAAACCAAAAACAAAACAACAAAACCAGTAGCAACACCCACATGAAAACCAAAAGAACCCCCACATGGATAGCCAGAGGGATCTTTCCTGAGATGCGGCAAGCACCCCCTGTCTTAAATTACTCCCTGAGCACCCCTAAAATTGCTAACTGCTTGGCAAAGGAAGACATTAAAACCTGAACGATGACAAAAACAGTAAAAGGCTCTGCAGGAGGCAGAGTGCAACCTGTGTCTGTTCCAAGGGAGGGGGACCAGGGAGGTGGGGAGGGCTGGACAAGGGAGGGGGACCAGGGAGGTGGCGGGGGCTGGACAAGGGAGGGGGACCAGGGAGGTGGCGGGGGCTGGACAAGGGAGGGGGACCAGGGAGGTGGGGGGGGGGCTGGGCAAGGGAGGAGGACCAGGGAGTTGGGGGGGGGGCTGGGCAAGGGAGGGGGACCAGGGAGGTGGGGGGGGCTGGGCAAGGGAGGAGGACCAGGGAGTTGGGGGGGGGCTGGGCAAGGGAGGAGGACCAGGGAGGTGGGGAGGGCTGGGCAAGGGAGGAGGACCAGTGAGGTGGGGGGGGGCTGGGCAAGGGAGGGGGACCAGGGAGGTGGCGGGGGCTGGGCAAGGGAGGGGGACCAGTGAGGTGGGGGGGGGCTGGGCAAGGGAGGAGGACCAGGGAGGTGGCGGGGGCTGGGCAAGGGAGGGGGACCAGGGAGGTGGGGGGGGGCTGGGCAAGGGAGGGGGACCAGGGAGGTGGGGGGGGCTGGGCAAGGGAGGAGGACCAGGGAGTTGGGGGGGGGCTGGGCAAGGGAGGAGGACCAGGGAGGTGGGGAGGGCTGGGCAAGGGAGGAGGACCAGTGAGGTGGGGGGGGGGCTGGGCAAGGGAGGGGGACCAGGGAGGTGGCGGGGGCTGGGCAAGGGAGGGGGACCAGTGAGGTGGGGGGGGGGCTGGGCAAGGGAGGAGGACCAGGGAGGTGGCGGGGGCTGGGCAAGGGAGGGGGACCAGGGAGGTGGGGGGGGCTGGGCAAGGGAGGGGGACCAGGGAGGTGGGGGGGGCTGGACAAGGGAGGAGGACCAGGGAGGTGGGGGGGGCTGGGCAAGGGAGGAGGACCAGGGAGGAGGGGGGGGCTGGACAAGGGAGGAGGACCAGGGAGGTGGGGGGGGGCTGGGCAAGGGAGGAGGACCAGGGAGGTGGGGGGGGCTGGACAAGGGAGGAGGACCAGGGAGGTGGGGGGGGCTGGGCAAGGGAGGAGGACCAGGGAGGTGGGGGGGGCTGGGCAAGGGAGGAGGACCAGGGAGGTGGGGGGGGCTGGACAAGGGAGGAGGACCAGGGAGGTGGGGGGGGCTGGACAAGGGAGGAGGACCAGGGAGGTGGGGGGGGGCTGGGCAAGGGAGGAGGACCAGGGAGGTGGGGGGAGCTGGGCAAGGGAGGGGGACCAGGGAGGTGGGGGGGGGGGGCTGGACAAGGGAGGCAGGACCAGAGCCAAAAAACAGGTGATAGCAGGCTAAGTATCTTCAGACCAAAAACAGGCCTCCCAGAGATGGGGCACCAGAAAGCCCAGGCCAGGATGGAAGAAGGTAGAGAGGTCACCCACTTCCTGCAGAACACAGATTCCCCTCACTCCTGAGGCCAGTGTTAGCAAAATGTGGTAAGGAATGGGACCTGAGGGAGACTGGGAGCAAGCAGTGCCAAACCCAAAATGACAAGGGACCAAGGATAACCCACAGTACAGAACCGAATGTCAGCAGGACACCTACTAGGAGGGGTTCTATGAGGGCTGAGAGTGAAGGAGGCCGAGAGAGACCTGAGACCTGAAACCAGGCCTCACAGGCTGAGCTGTCAGAGTGGAACAGGAGCTCGGGAGTGAAAGCCAGTCTCATTGATTTCACTTCCTAAATTAATTTTTATTGTGTGTGCATGTGTGTTAGGTTCAGGAGGCCCCTGTGAAAGTCAGAGAACGATGTAAAAAAGTTCTTTTTACCATGTTGGGGGGGGGGATTGTCCCAGGATGACGTTGTCAGGCTAGGTGAACCGTGTCCTTATCCACTGAGGTGTGTCACTGACTCCAGCCTGTTTAAATACCGTCTTTCCCCAGTATTTAGAGACATTGATGATAGGTCAATATATCAAGAAGAAACAGAAGTTTACAACATTCAGAAAGAAGACTGCCTGGGATACAGAGTGGATGCCAAGCCAGCCTGAGCAACTTAATAAGACCCTGTCTCAAAATTCAAAACAGCTAGGGCTGGGATTGTAGCTGAGTTAAGAACAGGCAAAGCCCTGCACTCAATCTCCAGTGCCTCATAAATAAAGCCAGGCATGGCGGCAACCAGCAGTTCAAGGTCATCCCCAACTACAGACTGAGGTCAGGGAGAGCACACTGAATAGCTACAATAGCTCCCAGGACTTGAGAGGCAGAGGCCGGAGGAATGCCTTAAGTTCGAGGCCAGCCTGGCCTACATAGAAAGTTCCAGGTCATCCAGGTCCACATGGTGAGAAAAAAAGCTGAAAAAAAACAAGTAAAACAATCTTAAAAGTAAATAAATAGGGCTGAAGAGATGGCTCAGAGGTTAAGAGCACTGTCTGCTCTTCCAAAGACCCTGAGTTCAATTCCCAGCAACCACATGGTGGCTCACAACCATCTACAATGAGATCTGGTGCCCTCCTCTGGCACACATGTGGGCAGAATACTGTATAAATAAATAATAAATAGATACTGTTTTTTTTTTTAAGTAAATAAATAACATCTGGGTGTGGTGGCACTCGTCTTTAATCCCAGCACTCTGGAAGCAGAGGTAGGTGGATCCCTGTGAGGCCAGCCTGGTCTACAAAGCGAGTCCAGGATAGCCAAGGCTACATATAGAAACCCTGTCTCGAAAAACAAAAAACAGAAAAAGATAAAGTAAATAAATAAATATAGGAGCGGGACTTCTGTCTCACACGTGACTGGGTTAGAATAGACGAGCATCTGCTGAGAGAAAGTGCCTTAAACTCCGTGTCATTTTTTGGGAGCTAGGGCAGGTACTGGAAGAGGCCCCAGGGAATGCCCTAATTCAACACTTCTGTTGCACCCATGCCTCGAGCCCCCCAAAAGCCCACCAAGAGTCAAAACCACTGTAATTGCAAGAGGAATCTTTAATTTCAGCTCAAGCTGGGCCATGACCAACACCAATTCAATAGTATCAAGAAGTGAACACAGGGTTGCTGGTCCGGGGCCTTTTTATAAGTCCCTTTCCTCCCAATGCCCCTAAAGCAGGGGGATCCTAGCCTGGCAGTCACCTATTGGTTGAGAAGGTGACAGGCTACAGAAAAAGGCGCCAAGACCGCCCATGGCTTAGCTTTCTTTCTTCTCTTTGCTCACTACCTTGTCCAGGGAAGTGTTTGGTTTCTTAGTAACCCTATCTCCGGTGGGCAGAAAGGAATGTGGCCATAAAACTGGGTCTCTTAGCTGGGCATGATAGCGCACTGCTGCCACCTTTAATCCCAGCACTCAGGAGGCAGAGGCAGGTGGATCGCTGTGAGTTCCAGCCTGGTCTACAAATTGAGTCCAGGACAGCCAAGGCTACACAGAGAAACCCTGTCTCGAAAAACCTAACCAAACAAACAAAACCAAAAAGCCCAAAACTCAAAAAAGAACAACAAAACTGGGTCTCTTAGCAACTCTATCTCCGGTGGGGCCCTAAGGGTCAGTTGCTAGGCAACGCTATCTATCTCTGGTGGGACTCTTCTTTGTAGGTGTGAGCCCAAATCTCCTTATAGCTGTGTTCCTACCTTTAAGTCTGTTTCTTCAAGGAACTTTATGACCCCGAGATAGGTGCTGAGGCCACAGTGGATCTGGCAGCCCATCAGGCTATGTGGCTTTTGGTGGTACTTTCAGTGGCCATCCGTGTGGGTTGCTAGGGAACGGTACCATGTTAGCTCAGGAGGCAATGTAGCCCCGGTTATTCCCTGGGTCTGCCTAACTGCTTGTCTCTTATACCAAGGGTTTAGCCATTAAAAAAAAAACACAAAACTTTTAGGCCTTTCATTCCTCCCTTTCTATAAGGGAACTTATCTTGAATTCTTAAGATGCACCCAATTAGTCTATTTCAGTCCTTTAATCGAGAATATGGATGGAGGTTTCATCTTTTGTAGCTGCCTCGATGCTGGCACTGGGTCGTTGTCATTAGGGGTTAGAAAGACTGAAGGTTTTTTTTTCCCCCACCCATCCCCAAGACTGAAGTTTTTCATCCAGGGATAAGGTGGAGCAGTTAATTTAGCTAGCCTGGCCTGTTTTTCTTGAGCCTCAGGAGATTGGGGGTGCAGTATTTTGCGGCTCCTGGAGGTTCTCGGAGGTTTCTGTTGAGGAATATGGAGACTGGAAATGTGTAGAGGTAGTAACCGTTTCATCAGTGGCCAGTCCATGCTACTGTGACTGTGGCAGCATTAACTGAATGGTGCTCAGCCTTTGTTTAATACATGTTAATAATTTATTTAACAAGCACGGCTTGAAGGTAACTAATAGTAGTAGAATAATTAAAAAGGCCCTGAGGGGTGGATATTAAAGTCATTAGCCAAAGTGACTCATTAAAACCAAGTTTCAAACAATCCTGACTTGGCTTTTCTCTCTCTCTCTGCATCTCTTTTCTAGACCTTTCCTGACGTTAGCCAATAATTCCTTCATAATGCCTGACCTATTGACATAAAACCAGCACTCTTCTGAGCGCTGCACATAACTTGTTGTAAGAACAAGTTGAGCCCTCTTCTCTTCTGAAGAACCACCTCTGCCAAGGAACCAACATTTTGTTCTAAACCTGAAATGGAGCTCTCTAATCATTGGATGTCTGAGTCTATAGATTCCCTTAACTGACTATGTTTGTCCTGAAGGACCAGCAATGAGATGCCTGTCCCTGCTACTACAGCTCCTAGCCCTAATATCACCGCCAGAGTTATTGCTGTTATGGGCTCTCATTTGCTTCTTATATGATTTTTGGCTAGATGGATCCAAGGCCAGGAGAAGTTCCTTGTTGCTGTGATAAATGAGCTGGGGGAATCAACTGTACTAACATGCAATAAGAATCTGAGAGCATGGCGGATCGCTGTGAGTTCGAGGCCAGCCTGGTCTACAAAGTGAGTCCAGGACAGCCAAGGCTACACAGGGAAACCCTGTCTTGAAAAACCAAAAAAAAAAAAAAAAAAAAAACAAACCCAACAACAACAACAACAAAAAACCCCCAAAAACAAACAAACAAAAAACAAACACAAAACCACAAAACAAAAAAACCCAAACCAAACCAAAAAAACAGGGAATCAAGCCAGAGGAACAGGCCCTCCACATATTGTTAGCGGGTACTAGATATTGGTGTGTGTGTGTTCCTACCCCAACAGTAGAGGACTGGTTACAAAGGCTCCTGTGGGTGTCCGGGACTGTTCCCACACAAGTCCCACTTCCAGAGATCAGTTGGAGGGTGAGTCTGGCCTGTGGGAGTTGATGCCTTCTGCAACTGGTCATATCTGCAGCAAGAGTGTAGTTACTGACAGTTGCGATGGCTTCATAAAAAGGATGTCGTGCATCATAACATAACCAACAAGATTTGCGCAGGTCCCATGTAGAGCCATATAGGTACTGAGCATTAATTCCCAGAGGGGATCAGACTGGGGTTTCCTGTTTGGGGAAGGCTTTGGAGGAGGGGTAGATGGGAAGATAGGGCTCCCTGTTCCTCAGGGCACTTTGGAAGCAGTGGAGCCTACAAGGGGGTGGGGTGGGGGGGATGCAGGATGGTTTGGGGCCAGAGAGTGCCCCTTTTAGGATAGTTAAGGCCTCTTCTGAAAGAAGTAGTGTAAGGTGTATTACCCCTCCCCAAGGTGTTGTACAGTGCAGAGGTGTAAGCCAACATTTTTGTCTTGTAGACAATTAGTATGTCTTTTACCCTGGCTGGTGAAAGTAAGAATTGATTGCAGAGCTTGGGGTTTCCATGAGTGTTAACATTGACTGCCCATTTATATTTATCATATTTGGGGGTCTCTGGACAATTGGATGAGTCCAGCGGAAATAAGTTTCCAGTCAGTGGCGTATTCTTCACATCCCCATTCTGCACAGTACGTGTCAACTATGGTCCCACAATGTTCCCACCGCCAAGGAGAACCAAATGGGGTAGGGCACATATAAAAACGTACCTTGGCGCCTTCAGCTCTATATCTTGCTCATGTCTCTGGTGGCACGGCAAGAGCTAGGTCAAAGCTTAAGGTGGGGAACCAAGTGTTTGGAGGAACCTGAGATGCTGTAGCTAAAACATTGCCATATTGATCCCATAGGACCCAAGTATTATTTATAGGGGTGTGGGGATTCCAGACAGTGGTACATATATTAACGTTCCTATTACGAACGAGATAATTGTAGCTTGAGTGGTGAAGATCCCTTTTTACAGAAGTCAAGTGGTCTTCTTGGGTTGGGAATGGGTTGGCCAGCTTAGCATGTGCGTGATGAACCCACGTAGTGATGCCATTGACCTTCAATGCAGTTGGAGTCGTCAGCAGCAATACCATGTACAGACCCTTCCAATGCGGTTCCAACAACCCCTGGTGATGTCTCCTAATATAGACCCAATCACTTGGTTGGAACTGATGAGGTTCTGGTTCTGATTCATAAAGAGCTCTTGGTCTAGGCCAAACATTTTTGTGAGACCACTGTTTTCCCCTGAGGTCATCTGGTAGGTGCTGGTCCTCAAATTCTGCAACGACCTCAGCCTGGAGGTTGGGAACGATGGGTGGAGGGTTCCAAACATAATCTCAAAAGGGGTGAGTCCCATTTGGTACGGAGAGTTTCACACTTGATAGAGCTCAAAAGAAAGGAGAGTCACCCAGTCTCTGCCAGTCTCCAAGGTCAATTTTGTTAAGGTCTCTTTTTGGGTTCTATTCATCCTTTCTACCTGCCCTAAACTCTGGGGTCGATACGTACAATGTAGCATCCAATCAATCCCCAGAACCTTGGCCAAACTGACTTTCCTTGGACACAAAAACTAGTCCATTGTCTGACCCTATCAATTGAGGGAATCCATACCTTGAAAGAATGTCTCCTAACAATTTCTTAGCTAATATCCATGCTGTTTCATGTTTTCTTGGGAAGGCTTCCGTCCATCCTGAAAAGATGTCTACAAAAACTAACAAATATTTGTAACCATATTTACCTGGTTTCACTTCTGTTAAATCTACTTCCTAGTAGCTCCAGATCTCTTTCCTCGTAGGCAGGTGCCTGGATTTTTACCATTAGGCATGGCGTTGGTCAATAGACACACCGTGCAGTTAGTGACAATATCTACAATTTTAAAATTTGTGTTCCTGTTGGCTCTGTTTCTTAACAATTAAACTTTATTATACAACCCAACTAGCTTACACAAAAGGGAAAAAAGGTTAAAGGGAAACAAGAGTGAACCTTCCGGTATCCGTTCCAGGGTACGGGTCCCTAGGTGTCTCTGGCCTGCGTGCTGGTCCAGCCTGTTCGCTGATCCTCTTCCTGATCAGCTCAAGCCTGGTCTGAACCTGCTGTTCCTCTGTCCTCTCCACCTGCCTGTCTCTCATGTGCAAGGGGCAGTCTCCCTCTCCCATTGAGGGTCGATTAGAAACACAATAGTCCAGGTGGAGTCCCTAGGTCCCCTTCCTGAATTCCAGGACCGGGATGGCTCCACCAGTCTATCTCAAGGTTAATCTCAGGGAATATCCATGGTGTGTCCAAGGGCAAAGCCCGCCAAGACTGCTTTCACCTGTGACAAAGCTCACAATCCTTCCCACGTGTTCCTAATCATTACTTCGTCAGACAAACTCCTGCATCTTCTGGACACACATGTGGGAAGAGTGATGTATTTTTAACATCTTTGTCTCTAAATTTTCAGGTAGTATCAGGTCACCTTCTGATGATTTCTACCACCTGTGTAGAAACTGAGACATGGGAAACCTTTTAGTGTCTTCTGGGTTACGTGGGGAGGACTGGATCTCTGAGGTAAACTAGGGCCAGGGAAGGTTCAGCCTGTAATGCGATTGTCTTTTGTCACCTGGTGAGCTCAGTTGTTTCCTATTGCTATGATTGAGTCCCTTTCTGGTGTTCCGGGAAACGGATGACAGCTAGTCTTTTGGGGAGCCAGAGGGTGTTTATTAACACGAATATCTCTTCTTTGTTCTTCCTAGTTTTTCCTTCAGCTGTTAATAAGCCTCACTCCAGATAGGTGGCGCTATGCCCATGGGTGGTGGCGAATGCATACCGGCTATCAGTGTACACTTTCAGTCTTAGGTCCCTTCCTAAAGGTCAGTGCCTTAGCCAGTGCAATCAACTCAAGTGCCCAAGCTCCCACCAGGAGGGGCTCTGCCCATATGGTTGTAGTTAAGGATACTACTACAGTTCCTGCATATTTCTTTTTTTTTTTTTTTTTTGTTTTTTTTTTGTTTTTCGAGACAGGGTCTCTCTGTAGCCTTGGCTGTCCTGGACTCACTTTGTAGACCAGGCTGGCCTCGAACTAACAGTGATCCGCCTGCCTCTGCCTCCCAAGTGCTGGGATTAAAGGCGTGTGCCACCACACCCGGCTTCCTGCATATTTCTTACCATCCCAAATGAAGCTGCTCCCATCTGTGAACCAGTTTCATCTGCACTGGCCAGGGCAACATCCTGGAGATCATCGCGGATCCCATGTGCATGTGTCAAAATCCCAGCACACTCAGGTAGGGGAATGTCTAGGTTCAGGTCTGGCAGTAGGGTTGCCGGGCTCAGAGGTTGGTACCTGGAAGGTGACTCTGGGTGGATTTAGAAGTAGTGTCCGGTAATGAATCGTTGCTCATCCATAGGTGCGAAGGCCGTAAGTGGTTCCAGTGGCTGACACAGCTATGTGGCCTTTGGTGGTAGTTTCAGTGGCCATCCGTGTGGGTTACAAGGGAACGGTATCCAGTTAGCTCAGGAAGGAATGTAGCCCCAGTTACTCCCAGGGTCTGCCTAACTGCTTGTCTCTGATACCAAGGGTTTAGCCATTTTTAAAAGTCTCTTAGGTCTCTAGACCAGGCCTCAGAGGCTGAGCTGTCAGAGTGGAACAGGAGCTTGGAAGTAAAAGGCAGTCTGATTTATTCCATTTCTTAATTTATTTTTATTGTGCGTGTGCACGTGTGTTAGAGTCAGGAGGCCCCTGTGAGGGTCAGAGAACAATGTAAGAAAGTCAATATTTTCCACCATGTGGGGGCACCAGGGATAACAAGTTGTCAGGCTAAGTGGATGTTTCCTCACTGAGCTGTGTCACCTGTCCCGTCCCTCGGGGCAAGTTGAACAGGGTCTCTGAAAGAAGGAGTGGGGATTGAGGGGGACAGAGACATGAAGAACGGAGCCAAGACAAGTCCTGAAAAAGGCTTTAAGGTAGCACAGCATATACAGTTAAAAACAAAACAAAACAAAAAAACCACCACAAACTCTTGTTAAAAACACACTTCCCTAGCCCCCCAGGCAGGTTGAAAAGAATACATTCCTCTGAATAGTTCCTGTCAGAACTTCCTTGTTCCTCTCAGTGGTAGACAATCCAAAGATCAACAACTCAAAGGACACAGCATGCAGCCTAAGCACAGCGACCTCATCTAGCAAAGGTCAACAACTCAAAAGTTACAGCATGCAGCTTGAGTACAGCCCCCCACAAATCACCCTTCCTTACATTTTTATGAAGCGTCTGTCTTAGGTTGGTAAACTAAAAAAAACAAACAAACAAACAAACAAAAAAACAAACAAAAAAAAACCTTCTTACCTGGCATCAAGGTCGCGGATACAATTTTCATGGGTCTCTGTCTTAGGTTGATAGGGATTTCTAGTCACTCTTACCCGTCTTTGGCTGCATTCATGTCACACAGGGTTAGGGGACTGTTTCAGCTCTGTACCATGCACTTGTGCTTGTATCAGCTGCAATCGCTGAGGCATGAACTGTGTCAGGCAAGGAAGGAAGGCACAGGCTATAATTTCAAGCCCCGCCATCCCCGCCAAGGATAATCCATATCGCAGAATCCTGCTAATTCCACAAAGATGATGTTGAATGCAAATGCAACTAAATCTAACCACATTTATACTCATAAGGAGTAACACAAATCCAGAGAAATCCAGCATGGCACCTGCTCAATTGTCTCAAACCACTTAACCTCTTCCTAAAGTACATGAGACATTTTTTGTTAAGTCATTAATGTAATAATTAGCAGTCTGTACAGTTTTGAGTTAAAGCAACAGCAGAAGCAATAGTAAGTACAAGAATAATAACATTTTTTACCACTCGACAGCACATAAGGAGCATCAACACAAGGCATGGCCAGTCCTTTTTCAGTTCTCCACAGTCCTGCAGATAAAGCTGACTCTAGCAATTAGGGTGAAAAGGACTCGTACGGCTTGCAGCACTCCTGTATGAGGCTTCCAGAAGAGAAATATTCCACAGAAGACTCTGCAAGGCACAGTACAGTCAGGTTGGTACATTCTCAGGGTCCTCAAGGAGGATGCCTCACAGGTACTGGAACACTTGAATTCTCCTTTCCGTTCATATACAGGGAAATTAAGCAGATGAGTGTTGTTGACAGACACCAAGACTTCTATGTTATCCCAGGAAACAGGTTGAAGAAAAGGAGGACCAGAAACATACATCCAATAAACCTTCGCTTCCAACATCATGATCATCATCAGACTCATCCATGCCAGCATCCTCTAGATGCACAAGCCTCTTGGGTAGCCAGCATGCAGCATCATGTTCCTGTGAGGAAATACAGAAAGAGCCTCAACCCCGTATTAATACTGAGTTGGGTCCATTCCACTGTCCAGTTAAAGGATCCTTCTATGTCACTCTAGCGAAGGATGACTGAGGATTCCTATGCCAGAGCCAATCAGCTGCAGAATTCCCTTTTGGCATAAAGTAATAAAGAATTTAAAGTAAAGAGAACATGACTCAAAGCATTTTTAGGTGATCGGGGATATAGCTCCACCTTCCTTACTTTTTGTGAATAGTTTTTATGGTAGAGTGAGCTTGTGCCACCATTGCTTGTCCTTGAGGATTATAAGGAACACCTGTGATATGCTTTATAGAAAAAAAGTCACAGATTTTTTGAAAAGCTTTGCTAACATACCCTGAACCATTATCCGTCTCAATAGCCTTAGGCACACCAATCTAAGAAAAATCAGGCCAACAATGGCCAATAACATATTCTGTAGCTTCCCCAGGCTGGAGAGAACCAAGTATATACCCATAATAGGTATCTATGGAAACACGAACATGTTATAACTTTTCAAATTCAGGTATATGTGTAACATCCATTTTCCAAAGTTGATGAGGTATTAGCCCTTTGGGATTAACTCTGAAATGTGGTACAGGTTAAAACTGGGGACAGGTGAGGTATGTCTTTACTGTATCTCCAGCTTGTTCTTTTAGTGTTGGACCCCACGGCCGAATCTGTCAGCCCTCAGAGGCCTTGAGGACAGAACCGAGCCTGGCTCGAGTTTCAACAACAGTCTCTGGTAAATACTTCCACGTAAGAATGACTCAGCATGGCCCAACCGGACACATCCTGGTGCAAGCCCTGCCTACCAACAGCCAAGTAACACGAAATGATTGGTCCCACAGTATACCCCGCCCACTCCCTATACGTCTTGTAAGAAAAACCCACCATAATAAAATTAAGAGACTCTGACGAGACTCCCAACTCAGTGTATTTTTACTCTGGGTGTCGTGGGAGGAGGCTGGGTCATCGACACTCACCATTACGGTCAGGCCCCAGGGAGAGGAAATGGCAGGCCCGAGTCCCCTCCTGTTCCAGACCTACCTGGCGGCCCAAGAGACCCAGCACGTTAATAATCCCATATTGAAGTCTTAGGCTTTGGCTATTAACATGATGTAAATCATGGGGTTTTTTTGAGCTTTTTCTACATTTGTAAGGTGTATCAAATTTCTAGTAGCTGCATCTGCCAACCATTACCTGTAGCCAAAGGTCCAGGTAACTCAGTATGAGCTCCTAAATGTCTTATAAAAAAAAAAAAGATGTTTTCTCTTTTGAATAGCCGTTTGGATTTGTGAAAATAATCAAGTAGTCCATGATTGGGTTGGATGTGTCCTGTAGTTTCTAACTGAGGAATAGCCTCTGCTACATAAGCACTATGCGAATATAAATTAAAAGGACAAGAGTTATAATGCTGAAAAACAGCAGCTACCACTTGTAGTTCTGCAATTTGAGCACACTTAGCAGAAACAGAAATAATATGCCTGTCTCTCAACTATATAACTAGCTTTTCCATTAGAAGATCCATCAGAGCCGGGCGTGGTGGCACACGCCTTTAATCCCAGCACTCGGGAGGCAGAGGCAGGTGGATCGCTGTGAGTTCGAGGCCAGCCTGGCCTACAAAGCAGGTCCAGGCCAGCCAAGGCTACACAGAGAAACCCTGTATCGAAAAACAAACAAACAAACAAACAAACAAAAAAGAAGATCCATTAGTAAAAATCAATAAGCCATCTGCTACAGGTTGGAATTGAGTTATTTTTGGAAAAATAAGTGGATGTCTTTTCAAAAAGTGTAGAAACGAGTTAGAGGGATAAAGATTATCAATATTCCCACAGACGTGGGCACAGGCTAATGGCCAGTCAACAGTATTAGCAAACAGCCAATCCTGTTGTTTCTTAGAATATCGCTAGTTGGGGATGGTAGGCCATATGGCCAATGTTCAGCCATCTTGTCAGAGCCTAGGTTTCTATCTCTCCAGCAGTCTGTCATTTACCAGAAACCAGCTGACCCTGTCATGGTTCGGCAGTTAGGCTAAAGATAAGATTTAGATGGAGCCACTGTTGTAGTTTAGCAGTCAGATTAGATAAAGATAGCAAAATATTCAGTGTGGTAGAACGTTGTGACCTGCTTGGAATTCCTCGTGTCTTGAAATAGCCTGCAGCTGGGTTGCCATAGCAATATGCTTCCCTGCCCCATGCCTTATAAAACCTTCTATCTGAAAAATAAAATTTGAGAGCTTGATCAATGACTTGCTCTCCTTCTTCGTGTCTTGTGTTCTGTCCCTATACAGGAAAATTCTCCTCCCAAGTGTTAGTCGAACCCCCGCTGGCCGGGGCAATGCTGAATAATAAAATTAGGTTCCTTGTAAAAATATTTTCTTCCTTGTAATCGACGTATATGAATCAATTTTGTAATAGCCAAATAATATGATAATATTACTTTATTGGGAGAAGATGGAAAATTTTCCCACATAAGAGGAGCCTCTTGCCAAAATACTGCAGTAGGTTCTATATGAGTGGCTAAAATAATACACTCCAAAGGCCTGTCATAATCTACATAGGTTATGGTTTGATGGGAAATAGCCTCTTCTACTGACGTCATGGCTTTTCTAGCTTCAACTGTAATTTGGGGCGAATTTGGAGAGGAGTCTCCTTGTAAAAGTTCAAATAAAGGCTACAAATCTCCAGTTGTCAACTTTAAATAAGGACTTAACCAATTTATATCACTGAGTAATTTCTGAAAATCATTTAAACTCTTTAACTGATCCACTCTCAATGTGATCTCTTGGTATTTGATATGAGAAGGAAAAAGCTGAAAATCCAAATGCAAATATGGTTGCACTTTTTGAACTTTTGGGGGAGCTACCTGCAGACCAGACAGAGATAATTGAGTCTCCATAAAAGCAGAACATAAAAGTACTTGTTTTCCATCCTTCCCAGCAATAAGTATATCATCTATATAATGAATAATATACAAATTAGTATATTTTTCTCTAACTCTTTGTAGAACTGTGGCTACAAACTTTTGACATAGGGTAGGACTGTTGGCCATTCCTTGAGGCAGAACCTGCCAATGCTATCTTTTCATTGGTTCTTTAAAATTCACAGAAGAGGGCTGGAGAGCTGGCTCAGAGCCAGTTAAGAGCACTGGCTGCTCTTCCAAAGGTCCTGAGTTTAATTCTTAGCAACCATATGGTAGCTTTAAAAAAATTACAGAAGGTACAATAAAAGGAAAGAGAGGTCAATCCTTTGGATGTAAGGCGATAGTGAAAAAAACAATCCTTAAGGTCTATAATAATTTTGATATTATTCTTGAAAACAGCTACAGCAAAGGGTAATCCTGGCTGCAGTGCTCCCATAAGTTGCATAGTTTTATTAACTTTTCTTAAATCTTGTAACAACCTTCATTTCCTTGACCTTGAGTCTTTTCAGTAGTAAGGGGCCACTGATCCACCCATACAGGTTCATCCAATTTGTAGATTATACCATCAGCATGGTGCTGCAGGGTCGTCAACAACTCCTAGGAAAAACTTGTAGTCCCTAAATTTCCCCTAGCTTGGACAGGGTGAACAATACCTGTTTCATGCTTTCCTAACCATTCTCCTGGCAGATAGCCTTGCTGCAGCATTTGTTGCATAACTACTTCATTTGGACTACACATCAGAATCCCTATTTGTTCCAAGATGTCCCTTCCCCATAGATTTACTGGCAATCCTTCCACAATGTATGGCACGCACTACCTTGATTCCCTCCTAAATCTTTTCAGGTGAACAGATCATCACTCTGATCAGGGTTTTGAGACTGACCGATTCCTCTTAGGCTGGTAATGGTATGTTTTTTTAGGCCAAAGAGCAGGCCAATACTGTCCAGAAATAATAGTGGCATCTGCCCCCGTGTCCATAAGGCCCCAAAAATGCTTTTCCATTTAGAAAATGCTTTAACTGAGGGCGTTCTTTACCTATTGGTTGCATCCAATAAACATAAAAAGACCTCAAACCTTGATTTCCTCTGTGCCTCCTGGCAGCTTTGTTAGGTAGTTAAGGCATTGCAATCAACATTAAATGAGCTGTGCGCTATTGAGGCTGAGTTACAGAAATGCCAGTAGGTGAGCTAGTCATAATTTTTATTTCTCCAGTACGATCAGAGTCAACAACACCTGGTGCTACATGTAATATTCTCATAATACGGTAGCTTCTTCCTACAATTAGTCCCATCATCCCTAGAGGGTTATGATTCATAAACTCCAGTAGGTAAGGCTTGCATTCCCATTTCAGGGGTTAAAACTGTGTGGGTGGAGGGATTATGGTCCAATTCTGTGCTTCCTGGGGTTGCTCTGACAGGTTGTAAAATGTATTTGCGGGGCTCTGAGGAACAAATTTCATGGCCTCATAAACTTGTTTTGGGTTCTTGGGGGGCCTGGGGCTGGCCCAGACTCCTGTTTCCCTGCTGCTTAGGCAAAGGCTGTCCTTGAGCTCCAGTTCGAGATTTGCACTTATTTTTTTTTTAAAGATTTATTTATTTTATTTATTGCATATGAGTGCTTTATCTGCAGAAGAGGGTGTTAGATCACATTATAGATGGTTGTGAGCCACCATGTGGTTGCTGGGATTGAACTCAGGACCTCTGGAAGAGCAGGCAGGTGCTCTTAACCACTGAGCCATCTCTCCAGCCCCAGAGATTTGCACTTATTAACCCAATGCTTACCCCGCTTGCAACGAGAGCAAACTCCAGGGGTAGTTTTATTACCCCCTTTATTTATTTATTTTTTAAAATATTTTATTTAACTTTAATCTATGTACATTAGTGTGAGGGTGTCAGATCTTGGAGTTATAGACAGTTGTGAACTGCCATGGTGGGTGCTGGGAATTGAACCTAGGTCCTTTGGAAGAGCAGGCAGTGTTCTTAACCACTGAGCCACCTCTCCAGCCCCATTACCCCCTTTACTGTTGTCTCTAAAGATGTGTGGACAACTTTTAAATTATTGACCTTGCCGACCACACCCAAAACATCCTAGCCATCCTTTCACTTGGTGAGCGAGCATAGACTGTACTGTCATTCTTTGTAAACCTGCAGCCATAGCCAACCCTTGATTGTAGGATGGGCCAATATCAGCACACAATTTAATATATCCTGTCAAATGATTTTTAATTCTGTAGGGCCTAGCCGCAGCACGACAAGGAGCACCGGCATTTTCAAAGGCTAATGGTTTCGCAAAAGGACTTACATTTTGAGGATCGCCAAAAATTCTCTCTGTTGCTTGAAGCAGCCTATCCACAAACTCCTCATATGGCTCACCAGGGCCCTGCTTTAACGCTGGATAAGCTAATGCTCAGATCTCCTTTACCACGCAGTTTGTTCCATGTTCCTCGAGTAGGCACAGCAACTTGTGCATGCACTCCAGGAGGATAGTTAATTTGATGACTGTGCAGCAACGTCTTGAGTGGATGTAACAACTGTCAATAAAGCGATGTTGAGCGATGCTGGGCAGAAGGACAGGAAGTGGAAGGCGAGACGTCCTCAAGAGGGGGAGGAGCTGGAAGTTGACAGAGTGGACATGTGACAGTTGATGGAGAATTGGAAAAGAAAGTGGCCTGGGAAGTACCAGACTGGCAAGTACTTGGGATATATGTAGGTTATGGGGATTAGAGTAGCTTATTTTAGTTCTGCCGGGTGTAGTGCTTGCTGCTTTGAATTTCGTTTCAGTCTCTTTGTGCCAATTCTTGGCTTCGTAGGCTGAACAGATATGTTTAATTGTTAACAAATTGGTGCTCAATGAATTTAGTGTATCCACATCCTTGAAAAAGGATATGTTGGCTGGGCATGGTGGCACATGCCTTTAATCCCAGCACTCGGGAGGCAGAGGCAGGTGGATCGCTGTGAGTTCGAGGCCAGCCTGGTCTACAAAGTGAGTCCAGGACAGCTAAGGTTACACAAAGAAACCTGGTCTTAGCCGGGCATGGTGGCGCACGCCTTTAATCCCAGCACTCGGGAGGCAGAGGCGGGCGGATCGCTGTGAGTTCGAGGTCAGCCTGGTCTACAAAGTGAGTCCAGGACAGCCAAGGCTACAAAGAGACCCTGTCTCGAAAAACAAAAACAAACAAACAAAACCCCCCAAAAAAAGAAAAGAAAAAGGATATGTTGTTATAGTTTGGTGGTGGTGGGGAGGATAGCTCCCAAAGAGAAAACCTAAATAATAAAGTAGAGACTTTGTTATAACTTAGTGGTTTAAAGAATAAGGACACAATAATACATAGTTTTTCGGCTTTGTTAATGTTCTTTTAAATGATGCTGTGATACAAATAGGAGAGAGAGAAAACATGATACTGATTATTACTACTATTTTTATTTTAATCATTCTAGCTTTCTATAATTCTTCAAAAGAAAAGGCTTTAGAGAAAAATTGCAAAAATTTATAGATTGGACTGAGGAAAATGCTAGGGTATGGGAGACAAAGCAAAATGAAAAATATGAAATTTGAAAACAAATCTTAGAAGACAAGTTAGAAGGGCTTATAACTAAGAATAATAACACTGAGAGAGAGGAAAATGCTTTAGAAAAAAATTATAGATTGGACTGAGGAAAAATACTAGGGTATGGAAAATAAAGCAAAATGAAATATATGAAATTTGGAAATAAACCTTAGAAGAGAAGTTAGAAAAGCTTATAACTAATAATAATAATACAGAGATAGAAACTGAAGAAAGAAGGCCAGACTATACAATACAACTCTGTAACAAGACTATAAGGTAGTCAATATTTCTTTAAAAAACAAAAATGATTTACCCAGCCATCATAAGGGAACTACCAGATGTGGAAAATCCACAAGGTTATCAGGGTTTTGAATGGCAACCTATAGAGGCACAAGAATTAAGAAGGTTTAAGGAGGCAATAAGGAGTTATAGTTTACACTCACTGTATGCCAAACAGATAATTAATAACTGGGCCACATGGAATCACATAATTCCAAAAGACTGGAGAGATCTGATGACTGCCATCTTAGAGCCGGGTCCCCAATTACAATGGCTGGCATGGTGGAAAGATGAGGCCTCACTAGTGGAGCAGTGCAATAGGACTAGAGGCGTTGATATTGTCAAGGATCAGTTGTTAGGTGAAGGCCCATATTCTGAATTAGCAGTACAGGTTGCCCTTGATGATAATGTATTAGATCAATGCCAAACAATAGCCATGAATTCTTGGGAGCAGGGACAAACGGAATTATTTACAAAAATAACCCAAGGTTCATATGAATCTTTCACTGACTTTTTACAGAGAATAACCAAAGCTCTGAATAGAACCATAGCAGACCCAAACACTAGAGAAATTCTACTTTCATCTCTAGGTTTAAAAAATGCTAATGTTGCATGCAAAGAAGCTATTAGACCATTGAGGGCAAGTACTGCACTTCTTTATGTGTGGATTAAAATGACTTCAGACAGAAGTAAATACTCGTCATTCAGTTATAATGGACAAAAAACTATAGGAGACATCAAAACACAAAATGCTCACTGCTGTGACTGTAAAAATTCAAATCATAATGAACAAACCATTTCTAAAGATAAATTATCCTACAATGGTAATAACTCAGGGAAAATATTTCCTATAAAATGTAAAAGATGTGGAAGAAATGGTCATATGGCTCATGAATGTAGGTCACCCAAGAATACCCAAGGCAATTCCCTAATTTTGGAAAACTGACTAAGGGGCTAAGCACAAGTCCCAACAAAAAACATGAGTCATTTGTTTCCTGTTCACCAAAAAGGGATTATTCTAAAGGACAGCAAGAAAATTCAAGGTCTAACAAAACAAATAGTTTTGCTACTGAAGGCTTAGAAAACCCATTTAATGGAGACAAAACTGCTCTTAGAGATAAAATGTACTGAAGATACTAAAAAACAAATATTTTGGCAAACTACCATTAATGATAAGAGATCAAAATTAAAATTACAATTAGATGACATTGAGATTGAGGAATTACTAGATACTGACGCAGATGTCACTATACTTTCCCCAAGATTCCTGGCATCCAATTTGGTCACTTCAAAGGGTATCTACACAGTTCCTAGGGATTGGAACATTATCTCAAATAAAACAAAGCATCAGATGGCTTAAATGCACAGGGCCAGAGGGATAAACAGGAAAATTAAGGCCATCCGTGGCTGATATAGCCATAAACTTATGGGGAAAAGATCTGTTACAACAATTGAAGACCCAGGTTAACATCCCTCCATTTTCAGAAACAAGCCAGAAAACAGGTGATACTCCTGATAAAAAAAAATTAAAAGTATAAAAAGGGGTTATCAAAGACAGTTACAGTCTGTCCACATTGTCCATAAACAAGATATAACAGGGGCCAACTCTTCTGAATTATATTAGGAAACCACTGTTGATAAAACACCTACAACCTTGCCACTAAAGTGGTTGTCTGACCCAACCTATTTTTTTGAACGATGGTCTATGACTAATGAAAAATTACAGGCACTAAAAAAGCTAGTCCAAGAGCAACTGGAGGCTCAACATATAGAAGAGAGCAACAGCCCTTGGAATTCTTCTGTATTTGTCATCAAAAAGAAACTTCACAATCCGGAATCCCACTGCCTTCCTTATTACCTAAGGAATAGCCTATCACAGTGATTGACCTAAAAGATTGCTTTTTCATGATTTCTTTACATGAACATGATAGAGATTTGCCTTTTCAGTACCTACTTTTAATAGAAGCTGCCCAATAAAGAGATATCATTGGGAAGTTTTGCCACAAGGAATGTTAAACAGTCCTGCCTTGTGTCAATATTTTGTACAACAGCCATTTGAGATAATTCACAAGAAATTTCCTCAATCCATAATTTACCATTATATGGATGATATCTTATTGACTGATTCAGATGCAAGTATATTAGGACAGATTTTTGATGAAATAAATAGAATCTTACCTTGTTGGGGATTACCGATTGCCCTCCAAAAAGTGTAGTGTTTGCAGCTTTGAATTACGTTTCAGTGTCTTTGCGTCAGTTACTGGCTTCCTAGGCCGAAGAGATATACGTTTAATTTTAACAGATTATGTTACCCTCAGATGGCCCTTCTCCTGCTAACATGTTAAAATTCCATTGAGGATTCCCTGGTTGAGCATTAAGTTCTGCAATCCTTTTTACAGCATCCATAAAGTCTTCTCTCCACAACAAATAATCAATCTTCTTTGCTTAAACATGGTTTACTAAAGGTTTTCTAATGAGCAGGAGTGAGATTAGTATCCACGAGTGCATCAACCATTGCTGTGGTAAATGGAGGTCCAGGCCCATACTGAGCACAAGCAGTCTTTAATTCTCTGATTTGTTTCCATTCTATAGGGGCATACTGCCCTGAGGATCTAATGTCTCTACAACCGGAAAAGCGACCTGACCATCCATCTCCTGTCCTGTATCTCTGTCTCTCTGTATGGCAGTCTCTAATGGCCACAACCGGAAAAGCGACCTCACCATCCATCTCCTGTCCTGTATCTCTAGCTGTCCGTATGGCAGTCTCTAATGGAGACACACCCTGAGGACTGTTTCGTATGAAATTGGAATCCTTTCCTTTTTGTCCCCAAGGATTTTTCTCACCATCATCACAACTTTTTATTCTTTCTAATTCTTTCTCTAGTTGTCTGGCTTTTTTTTAGCTAAGCTAACCCTTTCTTCCAGGGTTTGAACCTGTCCTCAAAGTTCTTCATTAGGGTCCTGTTGAGCCACAGAAAAAGGTGGAGGCACCATAGGCAGAGGCCGCCAGTTAGGCTCATGATAGCAAGGAGCCTCTTCCCCCCCCCCCTTCTCTTCTTCATTATTAGTTCTGGATTCCCTCACTTCTCCCAAGACCTCTTCAGCTTGGGATATTAAATCTCTTATTCTGTCACTTTCATGTCAGAGGTCAAGAACACCCGATCAAAGCCCAAAGTGAAAAAGCCATGGCAGGTGTCTCTTCAGGTCCATTTGTAATATAGTGACCCTGCAATCTTTCACCAACTTTATCCCACATCCCTAAATTACTTCCTCAAGAAACCATGAACATACTTCACTGACAAAAATCTAAAAACTTCACCAATTTTTCGGTTTTTACCATTACTCCTCATGTTTTAAGCATACGTTCTAATGTCTGTCTGAATGAATCTTTACTGCTTATTCTGTTTTCGCTGCTCACCTTACCTTACCGTTTCTCCACAAAGCAGGCAACTTTGGTGAAACTTCTATTTTTACTTCAAGAGCACTGTCCAAAGCAGCATCCGTCACTTAATCCCTTGTTTCCCGGTCCCTGTTCAGGCGCCACATGTCCCACCTTGCAGGGCAAGTCAAACAGTCTCTGAAAGAGGGAGTGGGGATTGAGGGGGACAGAGACATGAAGAATAGAGCCGAGACAAGACCCAATCAAGGCTCAACTTTATTTAAGCAAGCACAGCTTATATAGCAAAACAAAACCAAAAACAAAACCAAAAACAAAACCAAAACCAAAAACCAAAACAAAACAAAAAAAACCAAAAACCCCACAAGCTCTTGTTACAAACTCCCTTCCTTAGCTGCCCCCGCCCCCAGGCTGAAAAGAATACATTCCTCTCAATAGTTCCTGTCAGAACTTCCTTGCTTCTGTCAGCGGTAGACAATCCAAAGGTCAACAATTCAAAGGTCACAGCATGCAGCTTTAGCACAGCTCCCCAAGGCACTCCCAGTCTGTTTAAATACCACCTTTCCCCAATAGTTAGAGACACTGATGATAGGTCAATCTATCTAGAAGAAATAGCAGTTTACAACATTCAGAAAGAAGACTGCCTGGGATACAGAGTAGATGGATGTCAAGCTAGCCTGAGCAACTTAGTAAGACCCTGTCTCAAAATTCAAAACAGCTAGGGCTGGGATTGTAGCTGAGTCAAGAATACGCAAAGCCCTGCACTCAATCTCCAGTGCCTCATAAATAAAGCCAGGCATGGCGGCAAGCAGCAGTTCAAGGCCATCCCCAACTACAGACTGAGGTCAGGGATAGCACAGGCTCCACTGAACAGCTCCAGCAGCTCCCAGCACTTGGGAGGCAGAGACAGGAGGAATGCCTTAAATTCGAGGCCAGCCTGGCCTACACAGGGGTACAGGTCATCCAGGTCCACATAGTGAGAAAAAAAGCTGGAAAAACAACAAGTAAAATAATCTTAAGGGTTGGAACGATGGTTCAGAGTTTAAGAGCACTGGCTGCTCTTCCAAAAAGTCCTGAGTTCAATTCCTAGCAACCACATGATGGCTCACAACCATCTATAATGAGAGCTGATGCCCTCTTCTGGTGTGCAGGTATGCATACAGTCAGAACACTGTATACATAATAATAAATCTTAAAAAAAAAAAAAAGAAAGAAAACTCTCTCAGCCCCACAACTGAACACACTTTTAACCAACACCCCCCCAGGGGGTGTATTTCGAGACAGGGTTTCTCTGTGTTGCCTTGGCTATTTTAGACTCACTTTGTAGACCAGGCTGGCCTGAAACTCACGAATTTCCTCCTGCCTCTGCCTCCCGGAGTGCTGGGGTTACAGGTGCGCACCATCACCCCAGGCTTAACCAACTTCTTATAATGATGGTTTTATAATATCATGTTGTATGGAGAAAATTACGATAAAGTTGTCTTCTACTGTTTGTAATTTCATGTGTTATATAACTATTTTCTTGAGAGAAGAAAACTTTTGCATTTTAGTCATTATTGTGTTAGACTTAAGTCCTAGGGCTGGAGAGACTGTTCTGTAGTTAGAACAGAGAATTCAGGATGCCAAGAACCCACATGGTGGCTCATATAATGCGGTCTCAAACTCCACTTCCAGAGAATCTGACACCCTCTCCTGGTCTCCATGGGCACTGCATGCAAACGGTACACAGACATACTTGCAGGCAATATAACCATATGCATAAAATAAATACAATAAATCATTTTAAACAGTCCTAAGTGGATATGCTGTCGCTGCCTGTAATCCTAGCCCTTGGGAGGTGAAGACAGGCAGATGTCACATGACATCTGATCCAAGAACCTTTTGTTTTTTTGTTTTTGTTTTTCAAGATTGGGTTTCTCTGTGTAATAGCCCTGGCTGTCCTGGAACTCACAGCAATCTGCCTGTTTATGCCTCCCACGTGCTGGGATTCCAGGCACACACAGCCGCACCAGGTCCAGCCCAGAATCTTTGGTTTTTTTGTTTTTATTTTGAGACAAAGTTTCTCTGTATAAGTCTGGCTATCCTGAAACAGGTCAGCATGTGTCCTGTGTTCTGGCTTCAAACTCAGAGACCCTGTAACCTGTACCTCCCGAATGCCGGAATTAAAGATGTGCCACCACTCCAGGCGAGACGATTTTTAAATGTTTAAATAATAAAAAAAGAATTCTGCTTCTTCTACTTTTATTTGTATAAATTCACATTTAGAAGAACTTTCCACAGATTAGCTTCTAAGTCAAGTACTTTCATATTCTTTTTTAAAAAGAGTTTTTACTTATAGTCCCTTGGAATGGAAAGGATTTACAGGAAACCTGTACATAGTGATCTGGCCTCTGTTCCTGAGACTCCTCCAGAACAGCTTGTCATGTACAGGACAGTTACTCATTTTGTTTTTGTTTTTGTTTTGTTTTGTTTTTCAAGACAGGGTTTCTCTGTGTAGCCTTGGCTGTCCTGGACTCGCTTTGTAGACCAGGCTGGCCTCGAACTCGTAGCAATCCGCCTGCCTCTGCCTCCCAAGTGCTGGGATTAAAGGCGTGCGCCACCACGTCTGGCTTTAGTTACTCATTTTGAAATGCTTATGAAAGTAACTGCAGGGCTGGAGAGATGGCTCAGTGGCTGAGAGCATTGACTGCTCTTCCGAAGGACCTGAGTTCAATTCCCAGCAACACATGGTGGCTCACAACCATTTATAATGAGGTCTGATGCCCTCTTCTGGCCTGCAGGTATATGTGCAGCTAGAGCACTGTATACATAATAAAAATAAGTAAATCGGGGGCCGGGCGTGGTGGCGCACACCTTTAATCCCAGCACTCGGGAGGCAGAGGCAGGCGGATCGATATGAGTTCGAGGCCAGCCTGGACTACAAAGCAAGTCCAAGACAGCCAAGACTACACAGAGAAACCCTGTCTCAAAAAACCAAAAAAAAACAAACCAAAACCAGAAAAAAAAAAAAAAAAAGGAAATTTCTAAACTTTTCATGTATCTTTGTAAAATCATAACACTCATTTCTCTTCCCCACCTCTTTGGCCTTTGTGCAGAAGTAGCATAAGGAAAGGCACATTAAACTTTGGAAACTGTCACAATAAGACACACACCTTGCCGGGCATGCTGGCGCACGCCTTTAATCCCAGCACTCGGGAGGCAGAGGCAGGCAGATCTCTGTGAGTTCGAGGCCAGCCTGGTCTACAAAGGGAGTCCAGGACTGCCAGGGCTAAAATGCAGAAACCCTGTCTCAAAAATCCAACATCCCCCTCCCCCCAAACGGAACAAAATGGAGGTGTCTGGGGGCAGAGTTTGATGGTGCAGCAAATACTCTGTGGCGTGCAAGGCCTTCACTTCTACCACAAGCACCACCAAGAAAGATAATAAATAAGCAAACAAACAACAGCATCAGAACAATTAGCTATGACGCAGTCTGCAGGATCAGCACTGGGGCCATCCTCAGTACATAGTAACTTCAAGGCTAGACACTGTCTCAAAAACAACACCCACTTAACCCCCAAAAAGAGAGGAGAGAGCTCTGATATAAATCCCCCTGATTCAGGAACCTGTTCTTCCCGGCTGACATCCACAGCCATGCTGGAGACCTTGGTCCCAGGGGTTGATGAATACAAACGTAGAATGCCGCAGGGACAACAGGGACCGACAGCTCAGAGGTTTAAGAGTCAAATGACAGGGCTGGAGAGATGGCTCAGAGGTTAAGGGCACTGCCTGCTCTTCCAAAGGTCCTGAGTTCAGTTCCTAACACTCACATGGTGGCTCACAAGCATCTGTAATGAGATCTGGTGCCCTCTTCTGGTCTGCAGGTGCACATGCAGGCAGAACACTGTATACATAATAAATAAGGTAGGTGGATCTCTATGAGTTCCAGGCCAGCCTGAGCTACACAATGTGTTCCAAACAACCAGAGCTACATAGTCCCTGCCCCAAAATAAATAAAATTCTTTTACGATCTATTTAGTTTGTGTGTTCTGTTTGCATGTATGTCTGTGTACCATGTGCAAGCACTGCCCACAGAGGCCAAAAGAGAGCATTAGATCTCCTAGACCTCGGCACTAGGAGTTGAACCTGGCTCCTCCGGAAGAGGAGACAATTCCTCTTAACCACTGAGCCCCTCACTAAATCCTTTTAATCGCATCTTTAACGTTTACTTACTTAAGTTATTGAGGAGGCACTCGCTCCCCACTGTGTGGTGAGGGCTTCAACTCATGGCGGTCAGAAGAAACTTGCCATCATCAGTTCTCTGCCTCCACCACGTGAGCGGCAGCAGCAGGTGCTTCTGCTCTTTGATCCACCTCAACAGTCCCTAGGTCCCCTTCAAAGCTGAGAACAGAACCTAGAACCTTCCACGTGTTCCACATGGAAGGCAAGTACTCTTCCCACAGAGCTATACCCTGACCGGAAAAACTGTTTTTACTCCCAAATGAAATGCACACCACTCCACGACAGTACTTAATCTGTGTCTGGGAGCCAGAGGACATGAAGGAAAGAGACTGCAGCATCCCCACCGAGGTCTGACCACACCCTTGCAATACTTCCAAGTTAACGTGCAATGATACAAATTCACTGAAATATGCCTTTGAGGCATAGAAAGAAAATCCTTTTTACAAAGTCTAAACAAAGGGGTAGCTGATGCTAAGAAGCCTTTCCAGATACAACTTTCAGTGATGTTCCTTTCCTGCAGGTTAAATAAACCCCAAATGTTGCCTAAGTTGTGGGTTACTGGGCACATGTATACACACACACACACACACACTTTCAAAGATACATAAGCCTTAAATGGCAGAATGCCAAGGAAGTGAGTAACCTCTAGGATTACCATGCACAGGTGTGTGTGTGTGTCCATGTGCACGCGCTCACATGGAGGTCAGAGGACAATGTGTGAGTTGGTCCTCTCCTGGTACTGCGTGGGTCACCAGCTTTGGAAGTGAATGCCTTTATCCACTGACACCTTTCAACATCGTAACTTTTTTTTTTTTTAAGATTTATTTATTATTACGTATACAGTGCTGCCTGCATGTACATTTACAGGCTACAAGAATGAACCAGATCACATGACAGATGGCTGTGAGCCACCATGTGGTTGCTGGGAATTGAACTCAGGACCTCTGGAAGAACAGTCAGTGTGCTCTTAACCTCTGAGCCATCTCTCCAGCCCTCATAACTTTCTTATTCTTGGAGACAGGGTTTTATTATGTAGTCCTGGCCAGTTGAGTTCACACATATCGGCCTGCCTCTGCCTCCCGAGTGCTGGGAGCTCTTTAAACAGATGAACAATCTGGTGGTTACAGACTAACACTCGGCACCAGAGGTGAAACTGACACACTGTGAAATTCTGACCTGCTGTCTTGTGAGCACAGGCTACTCACAAAGGCTTTGACCGCTGTAGGTAGCTTTGACTCTCCAAAGCCTGCTGTCTCCACAGAAGAAAAAAACCCGAGGTTCAAAGGGTTTGGCAAACTCACAAAAGGTTGACCTGTTGTCATGCCAACTTCCAGAGCCACACGGTTCCTGCCGCATGGAACTGCTGCCTGAATTCTTGGGGTAGCTCAATCAATGGGCTCCCCAGTCTAACAAGGCAGTCCTTTAAAAGTTGGGAGGGGGGCTAGGCATAGTGGCTCACACCTTTAATCCCAGCACTTGGGAGGGGCAGAGGCAGATGGATCTCTGTGTGTTAGAGACCAGCTTAGTCCAGACGTCAAGTTCCAAGCCCAGCCAGAACTATATAGGTGAAATTCTGTCTAAAAAAAAAAAAAAAAAGATAAACCAGGCGTGGTAGTGTACGCCTTTAATCCCAGCCCTTAGGAGGCAGAGGCAGGCGGACTGCTGTGAGTTGGAGACTAGCCTGGTCTACAAAGTGAGTCCAGAACAGCCAAAGGCTACACAGAGAAACCTTGTCTTGAAAAACCAAAAAAGAAAGAAAAATTAAATATGGGTCCGACAAGATGGGTTAGTGAGCTTGACAGCTTGAGTTCAATTTCCAGAGTCCTGTCCATTCCCGTCTGACCGCCTCATGCACCTACATGCATGCATCCACACACAAAAAAATAATAATTAAAAAAAAATAATAATGCAATAAAATAAAATAAAATAGTTTTTAATAAACAGGCTTTCATGGGGCTGGAGAGATGGCTCAGAGGTTGAGAGAACTGCCTGCTCTTCTAAAGGTCCTGAATTCAATTCCCAGTAACCACATGGTGGCTCACAACCATCTGTAACAAGATCTGGTGCCCTCTTCTGGTGTATATACAGGTAAAACACTGTGTATATATGATAAATAAATAATTAAAAAACAAAAACAAAAATGGGCTTTCATGTGGCTTGATGGGCAAACTTGCTGGCATGCAGGGGTCCCTGGGCTCTCCCCCAGCACAACACAGTGGCAGAGGTAGACAAGTTAGGCAAATGACTGACAACTCAAAAACTAAACGAAAGCTAAGCCACATGCAGCTGACCAAGAGGGCAGTGCAGCTTTTAAGCAGCTAGGTGGAAATTAATAGGAGGCGAAGACAAGAATCTCTCATGTGCCACAATCTCCATCCTGAGGGCTGGCCTGCTGTGGCTCCTCCTCCACCCACCTGACCTCTAAGCTCTTCCAAACTCTCAGAAGAGGATCCTGCTGCCCAGTGCCTTTTCACAGGAGGGGACTGTCTGTCTCCCGCCTTCAGTCCGCCACTCTCTTCCTTTCCAATAGGATTCCTCTAACACTCACTTGCACCTCTGTGACCAAGCACCCTAGAAACCAGCAAGGAGAAAGCAGAGCCTCCTGGGCAAGCTTCTCAGACCTGCAGGTCTCAGCTAAGGAGCAGGGAACAGAATTAAGGAACCAGCAGCCACTTCCCCTCTCCTGCAGAGGTCAGGACCCCTAACTCGTTATCGGAAGGGATCTCTCCTTCCAGGGAAGAAGAAGGCAGTTCTTCTACTTGGCTTTGTTTTGTTGTGTCTTCTTTTGATCTGAGACAGGGTCACACCACTTAGCAGCAGTTCTCAAGCCCCTGGGTGGAGATGCCTTTGGGGGCTCGCATTTCAGATGTCCTGCCTATCACACATTTACATTAAGACTCAAAACAGGGCCTGCAAGGTGGCGCATGCGCCTTTAATCCCAGCACTTGGGAGGCAGAGGTAGGCGGATCACTGTGAGTTCGAGGCCAGCCTGGTCTACAAAGTGAGTCTAGGACAGCCAAGGCTACATACACAAAGAAACCCTGTCTCGAAAAACCAAAAAAAAAAAAAAAAAAAAAAAAGGCTCAAAATAGTAGCAAACACAGTTATGAACTAGGAATGAAAACAATTTTATGGTTGGGGCCAGTACAACATGAGAAACTGTATCAGAGGGTCACAGCGTTAGGAAGGTTGAGAACCGCTGCTCTATTGCTAAGGCTGACCTTGAACTCATGATTTTCCTGCCTTTACCTCTGGAGTGCTGGGATTACTGACATGCTGTCAAGGACACCTCCAAGTCAATGGGTTCCTTTTTCTTTTTATTTATTTATTTATTTATTTTTTTGGTTGTTTTTGTTTCATGGAAGTGCATGGAGTACCGAGCCTAGGGCTTTGCGCTTTCAAGGCGAGAGTTATACCACACCCCTACATGTAGCCTTTTTATTTTTTTCCTCTTTTGAGATAAGGTCTCACAATGTAGCTTTGGCTGGCCTGGAACTCACTCTGTAGACAAGGGTGGCCTTAAGCTCACAGAGACCCGCCTGCCTCTGCTTCCAAGTGCTGGGATTAAAGGTGGGCGTCACCAGGCCCTGCGCAGTTTCTTTGATCTGTGGGGGGAAAGGAGGGAGGGTTTCTTTCCACAGTAATAGATGTCTGCATCCAGGCTCCGTATCCCTCCCTAATCCTGGATTTCACGGTCACACTTGCTTGAGAAGAAGGCGTGTGCCAGGTGTAGCAGGGCACACATGTAATCTGAGCACTCAGGAAGCTGAAGTTCAGCCCGAGGAGTCCAGATGAGACATACAAGACCTCCAAATCTCATTTTTAAAAAACTAGAGAGAAAACAGCAACGGCATACCACCAGGCGCGGTGACTCCTGTGTGTAGTGCTATGTGGGAATACGAAACAGGACTATCCTTGTGCTCAGGAGATTGAGACCAGCCTGGGTAAACAGAGAGACTTTGTCACAAACCTAACACCCCCAGTTGGAGAAGGTTTTCTTGTCAAAATTATCAACAAGTCTAGCCAAAGCTGCTCCCAAGCACAACACTACAGCTCAAAATAAACTCATGGCAGCCCGCTCTGGCTTGGAGCGCTCGCTCGGATTTCCGCCACTGTATTGTTCCATTGTTGCCAATAACCACCCAGATCCCCGGAAAGGGCACCTCCATGTCCCGATTTTCCAGAGCAGCGCTGTCAAAAGTAATCTCACACAAGCTTTAGCTCCGTGGTGCACTTAAATTAACCCAGGAGTGGAAATGCCTCATGTAAAGATGCACACATCTTAATCTGTATTTACAGCGGAGACTGACCTGGCAACTGTCAAATTCATGGCATATTTAGGCTAGGGGATGTTTACGAGAAACCCTGACACAGAGCTAGGCCCCGTCACCCCAACCTTATATCCTTCCAGGAGAGGGTTAGGGAGACTCCAGGCTCGTCAGCTAGCACACACTTGCCTCTGCTGCAGGCCAAGGGGACAGGACACTCATCTGAGCAGCCCTAGGAACACTGGCCTAGCAGACTGCGGCTGGTGGGATGTGCCTGTGCCTGCCCCAAAGAGAAGATGTGGCTCACTCCCTACAGCACTGTTTCGCAGCTCCAGGCTCACCTGGCTGCCCCTCTATCTCCTGACCGGGCCTCAGCTACATGGTGGTCCCTAATTCTTGCACAGTGGTCAAGGCCTGGGAGGTTCCTACCTTTCTTACCCAGGTCCTCTCATCTCCTTTCTTCTCCCAGAGGTCTACTGACGGAGGAGGTCTTGGCTAAGAAATCGCCTGTGACCACCTCCCTGGGCCATGGTTTCCCCTCGGTAAAAGGGAGGGTACTAGGTACTGGTGGTATTTTAGGTGGAACTAGCATGGCTCTCTTGGTTTTAAAGCATTTTCTGGCAAGATGAGCTTCCAGAAAACCCAGGTACACCGTAAGAGGCATTTAATCAGCATCCTGACTGGCTTAGGGCTTTCTGGAGAGGAAAATTTAACTTTTGTTCCCAGTTTTGGTTTTCTTTTCTTTCTTTCTTTTTCTTTCTTTCTTTCTTTTTTTTTTTTACTAAAGTGCAATGAAAAACAAAAAAAGTTGAGCCTGATGTAGCAACGACAACTACAGCCTCTGTCACTTCAGGGTAACTAAAGCAGGTGTACCATTCTAAGTATGACCTAAGCTCGACAGTAAAATAATGGTAATAGCATTAAAAGAGAGAAAAAAAAATAAGCAGGGTGTGGTGTTGCAGACCTGTAATCCCAGCACTGGGGAGGCGGAGGCAGGCAGATCACTATGAGTTACAGGCCAGCCTGGTCTACAAAGCGAGTCCAGGACAGCCAAGGCTACACAGAGAAACCCCATCTCCGAAAAACCAAACCTAATCAAAAAGAGAAAAAGGAAAAAGAGCAGACTGTTGCAGTGCTGTTGGTCCTAGCAGGAGAGTCTCAGATCATAAACCCAGAAATGGCCTCTGTGCGCTGGAGTGGCCTCTGTGCTACTAATGCAGAGAACCAGAGACAGACAAGACACAGGGGCAGGGAACTTGGAGACAAGGAAAAGCTGAGGGGAAAAAAGACACAAGCCTGGACCTCTGTAGGCGCCTAGATTCACCCTCCATCTCCATCTGGGGCTGGCCACCAACGGAAAGGCACGGGCTCTATCAGCAGAGACACCTGGGCCAAAGGACACAGGGAGATGTTAAAGAGTCAGGGCCCAGCGAGTAGCAGCAAACACCTCCACAGAGCGGCGCGCTGCCCGCCTCACCCAAGCTCCTGGGGCGCAGCCTGTACTCACCCCTGGCCGACCCTCTGCGCCAGGCCAAAGTGGCCTTGTCCTCAACCAAAGCCACAGGTCCCTTAGCACCTGGGAATTAAGTCTCCGGACCTACTGGGCCTCAGTTTCCCCATCACCACACGGGGCAAGCACTCAGAAGAGGAGACGAACTTACAAAGGTCCGGGGACTGGCACACCCTTTGTGCCCCGGTGGCGCCCCTACCCCCAAGCGAGGCGCACACAGTAGGCGCTCCGGAAACGCTCTGCGAAAGGAGGAGCGGGCCACTTCCTGCCCTCGAGCTGACTCCGGGAGCCCAAGCCCCACCGCTCCGCCCCCGGCCCAGGCCATGTGGCATTCCTAAGGTGGGTGGGCGCAGGAAGGAGGAGTCGCGGGCCCGCCCCCTCCGGCGCGTGGGCGGGGCGAAGCCCCCCGGCTCCGCGGACCCGCCCCCAAGGGTGGGCGTAGCTGGCCACGCTCCGCACAAAGTTTGTTTCTGCCTCGGGGCGGTGGGGGAGGGTGCGGCGGGCGCGATGGGAGGAGAGGGGATCTGACGTCAGGTCGCGAGGTGCTTTCCAGCCGCGAGCTGTCAGGCGGGTGTCAGACCCGGCAGGTACGCGGCGCGCTCCCCCGGCGCCCCCCCGCCCCGGACGGGTCGTCCCGCACCCCACCGAGGCCGCGTGGGCCGGAAAGCCTCCGGGAAAGGTGAGTGCGGGGCGCCGGAGGGCTGGAGACGCGGGTGGAGGCGCGCGGACAACTTGGAAAGTTTCTTGGGGCGGCGAGGCGGGGGAGGGGGCGTCGTCCCGGCGCGTGCGACAGTGGGTGTGTGAGCCCGGTTGTGTGTGTGTGAGTGCCGACCGCGGAGCGCTGGCGCAGGATGAAAGGGGGAGCCGTCCGGGGGGGGGTCTCTTGTGGGGGAGGTCGGCTCCCAAAGATCCCAGCCTGGAGAGGGTGGCCGGTGCTCCGCAGCGGGGTGAGCGCGCGGGGAGCGGGTTTGTTTGGTTTCAAAAGTGCACGTTGCTAACCGCCGGCTGCGGCCCCCCCCCCCCCGCCGCCCAACGCACGGCGGCCGAGCGGGACCGGGGGCCGCCGAGTGACAGCTGGAGGTGGGGGCCGCGGGCGGGGCCCCGACGGGGAGGGCTTGGGAGCCCGCGCGAGTTCCCCTTTCCTTTGGAACAAAGGAAAGTCTGTCTCCGAGGCATCTGTCACTCCCGGGCGGGCCAAGGCTGTGGAACGCGTGGGGCTGGCGACGCGGAGAAAGTTTGTGCGCGCCCGGGACCTCGGGGCCAGGCGAGGGGCAGCCGAGCGTCTTGCGGGGGCTGCGCGCGTCCCTGAAGCAGGGGGGCGGCCAACATGGAGTCCGGGCGCAGGGATGGGGCTGGGGGGGGGGGCGGCGCGGAGGTTGGAGCCCAGCCCCCTCTCTTCCCCTCCCCCTCCGGGCCGAGTTCGGAGCACAAAGCCGAGCGCGCACGCTCCAGCGGCCCCGCGCCCCAAGAGTCAGCTTGCACGTAGTGTCGGGGAAGGGGTTGGGAACTAAACTTTTTCCTGTCCCAGAATGGACACGTGAGTTTTCTATCTTGCAGAGTTCCACCTCCCCCCCCGCCCCCCGCCTCCGGGTGGCGGGCGGGCAGTGGAACTGTTGCACGCACAGTGACTCCCGGTGGGGAACTGGGGGGTGAGGGTGCCGAGTGCCGAAGGATTCGTCGGCGCCTCATGAGCCATGTGCTCCGCTGCGTCTGGGCCGCGGGGGAGGCTGCGCGCTTTGTGTGAACTACTGGGAACTCCAGCCTCAGTGTGCGGCCGGGGGGGAGAGTATCTAGAGCTGGGAGAGTTGTCAGAAAGTTCCTGTGGGAGTGGCTGCAGATGGTGTGGGAGGATGTAGGAGATTGCATGGGGTGCAGTGTCCAAGGGGTGCCTCCAAGAACCCAGTTAGTGTACAAGCTGATGGATGGCCGGTGTGATGACGTGAGTGCTCCTTGGTCAGAGAGAACGTGGGTGGGCAGGTCACTTAGAGTTCGTGGGTGGGCGGGTGCAGGAGTTAGGCTAGTCTCATGGGTTGTAGTCGTTGGTCCTAGGTATGGGGTGTAAGGCCGTGTGTGTTCCTATAACTCGGAGAAGTTGGGGGTGTGAGCAGTAGTCGGGTCGGTTTTCTGAGCTCTGTTCATCTTTCGTGGTGGATATCGTGGGGATGCGTGTGTGAGAAGCCTGCAGACAGGCCAGGGGTGCAAGATCCAGAGGTGGAAAAAGTTCCGGCTGAGGAGTCCTGCTCTGGCCCCACACAGGGAACCCTGAAGACTGGGCTCTGGCTGGCAGCCAGAGTGGAATTTGTAAAGATAACCTTCAGTAAACTTCTCACCAGGGCTGCCTCCCTGGCCTGGTGTCCCAGCTGGCCTGGAGGCTGAAATGTCTGCCCTTAGAAAGCACCCCATTTGTGATTCCCGTTCCGAGGAAATAGTACCTCGGAGCAGTGCCGATTTCACCGCCAGGTGGCCTGGCTGAAGGTAGACCCTTCCCTCGAAAGTCTGGCTTAGCCAGCCCCAGAGATCTGGGCTCAGGCCCAAGTCGAGGAAAGAAACCCTGGGAGACGCCAGAGTCTGTTGGCTAGGCCTGCTGGGGAGCTGTTAAAAGGCAGAGAAGGGAGGAGCCTTGCCTTGGCCTAGAACTTGTGCTTTTAAAATGTAAATTTCTTGTGCTTTTGTGAACAGGAACTTTGCTGGGGAAGCAGCTGATAGGAGTTATCTAGGCAGAAACCTTCCTTCATTGACCAGGGAAGGAGGCGGGCTTCAAACTCAGAGCTAGCACCACACAGCCCTGTGGGAGTTAAAGCAGGGACCAGAGCCACGCTTCATTGGTCTGGATTCTGAGATTGCGCCTGGGACCAGGTCAGAGGCCGGCCCAAGGAAGGAGGTCTGAGAAAGGACGGTAGCAGTGACTCACTGCTCCCTGCGCTACACAGTGGCTGTCTGCAGGGTCGTGGTGAGCGGTTCCCAGACCTGCCTCTGGGCCTTGGAAGGAAAGCTATCCCAGACCACATCCTACCTTATAATGGATCTTTTTGTTTTTGTTTTGAGACAGGGTTTCTCTGTGTAGCCTTGGCTGTCCTGGACTCACTTTGTAGACCAGGCTGGCCTCAAACTCTGCCTGCCTCTGCCTCCCTAGTGCTGGGATTAAAGGCAAGAGATATTAAAGGCATGTGATGTCTTAAGAGATGGAAATATTCTCTCTTTCTCTCTCTCTCTCTCTCTTTCTGTTTTTTGTTTGTTTTGTTTTAATGTGTGTGAGTCTTTTGCCTTCATGCATGTGTGTATACCTCAGAGGTCAGGAGAGGGCATCTGATCCCCTGGAACTGGATTTTTATAAGTGGTTGTATTCCTCCATGTGGGTGTGGGGAATGCAACCAAGATCTTCTATAAAAAGCAGCAAATGCTCTTCAGAGCAGAGCGATCTCTCCAGCTCCTGATACTCACTTTAGAAAGGGGGTGGGGGCTGGGGGGTGGCGAAATGGCTCAGAGGTCTAAGGGCGCTTGTTCTCGCAGAGAGCGGAGGTTCTGTTCCCAGCCCAGGCTTAAGGTCCACACCATCTGTAACTCCAGTTCCAGAGGATCTGCCTCCCTCTTCTGGCCTCCCAGGACACTGCATGTGTGGTACACATTAGGCAGAACATCTATATACATGAAATAAAAAATTATAAATCTTGGGAGGGGAAAGAACAAGACGATAATAGATATGTGTAAGATTTTAAAGTAAAACAAAGGCTAGTGTCCTTCTAACCTCCCTATGCTAATTAACTGCTGCTGTGCTGTCTAGAGCCGCTGGCTATGGACATTCTGTTACAGACACACACAACAGTGGTGTTTTATGACCAACCTCTTCGTTTAGCATGCACTCAAGGTTCATCCATGTTATAATAGCAAGCATCAGAGGTGCCCTCTCTTTTTAAAAATTTGTTTTATACATATGAATGTTTTGTCTGCATGTATATACAAATACCATATGGATGCCCATAGGGGTCACCAGAAGTCATTGGATCCCCTGGAACTGGAGTTACAGACAGTTGTGAGCTGCCATGTGGGTGCTGGGAACTGAACCAGGTCCTTTGGAAGAACAGGCAGTGCTCTTAACCACTGAGCTGTCTCTCCAGCCCAACTGTACTCCATTTCGTGGCCAGATAATGTATTTGTTCAGCCATGTGTTGAAGAAAGGTCTCTTGATGGTTTCTGCCCTTTGGCTGCTGCTGGGAACATTGGTGCACAGGCTTCTGCAGGGGACCAGGTGTGTGTTTCTCTTGGGTAGCCAGCTAGTAGTGAGGTTGCAAGTTTCTCCTTTGCAAGAGCTTTCATGGGAGTCAGATGAGGAAATAGATGTTCCCAGGACAGCCTGGAAAATAGAATTCGAGCTGGGCAGTGACACTGGGGAGGCAGAGGCGGGAGGATCTGCCTGGGGTATGTAATTCTTTCTAGTCCTGTTGTTTGTTTGTTTAAGTGTGCCACCCATGTTTCAGCAGTTCCCTCTCTGTCCCATGACTTGGTGGCATTTAGGATTCATCCATCCAGCTTACACAGGCCATATAGTACTGTCCAAGATTCGAAACCATGGCTCTGGTGAAGTCACTAGAAGACTAAGGAAGGGGGGATGGGAAAGGTGGTAATGTTATCCCCATCCCCTTTGTCACCTGCCCCAGGCTCCCCAGAGGTCCAGCCTAGTCCATAGGCACCATGTCGGACAGCGACCTGGGCGAGGAAGAAGGCCTCCTGTCATTGGCCGGCAAGAGGAAGCGCAGGGGGAACCTGCCCAAGGAGTCAGTAAAGATCCTCCGCGACTGGCTGTACCTGCACCGCTACAACGCCTACCCCTCGGAGCAGGAGAAGCTGAGCCTCTCGGGACAGACCAACCTCTCCGTGCTGCAGGTAAGAGGGGACTAGGCTCCGGTCTCCCCCTCTGTCGTCCCGGATTCTTTGTGGCCTTGAACCTCTGCCGCTCCTGGCTCCAAGGGAGGACAGTCAAGTGAGGTGATGGCAGCTGCACTCAGGGCTTTGGCACTTGGGAAGGGACTGGGAGTTATTGGTGTCTTGTGTCATTGGTGACCTTGAAGGTGAGAAGGCAGAGTAGCTGAGGTTTTGGGGACGTAGCCTGCAGCTCTATTGGAACAGGACATGGGTTGCAGGGCAGCTGGGTTCTACTGTATGATTAAAAAAGGGTCTGAGGGCTGGAGAGATTGGCTCAGCGGTTAAGAGCACTGTCTGCTCTTCCAGAGGACCTGAGTTCAATTCCCAGCAACCACATGGTGGCTCACAGCCATCTGTAGTGCGATCTGGTGTCCGTTTTTGGTGTGCAGGAGTATATGCAGATAAAACACTCTCATACAATAAATAAATAAATAAACAAACAAACTAACTAACTAACTAACTTTAAAAAAGGGGGGGGGGTCTGAAGAGATGACCCCCAGGGATTGAACGCACTTCTGCTCTTCTTGTGGGATCCGTGTTTGGTTCTCTGCGCCCACACCAGGCCGCTCAGAGCCGTCTGTAAACCTAGCTCCAGCAGACCCAAGGGCTTCTTGCAGGGACACACGTGGTTTTGCTTTTTAGTTTCTTCCTTCATCTTTTTTGTTTTCTTTTGTTTAGTTTTTTTTTGTTTTTCAAGCCAGGGTTTCTCTGTGTAACCTTGGCTGTCCTGGACTCACTTTGTAGATAGACCAGGCTGGCCTCGAACTTATATCCACCTGCCTCTGCCTCCCAACTGCTGGGATTAAAGGTGTGCGCTGCCATGCCCAGCTGTTTTTGTTTCTTAATGTAAAAGAGAAGACCTTTAAAAAATGGAGCTAGCAGTAGAGAGGTTGCTACATGCCTATGCTCCCAGCACTCAAAAGGAAGAGGATGGTCATACAGCCCTCTCCTGAGCCTAGTAGAACCATCAGGAGGAAGACATTTTG